>NC_088802.1:42862563-43462876 GCF_011386835.1 Chrysemys picta bellii | reverse complement strand
TAGTCTCCCTAGCCCAGCCACCATGAGCACCCACCCTACACCTGCTCACCTAGCCTGCCTCTTAGCAACAGAGCTGTGCTCGCCTCTCCTCTTTAATACCTCCCTGGTGTTGCAGAGCAGGTTGATTGCATCTCCAGTACCCCATTAACTCTTTCCTGCCTCAGGTGGGGTTTGCATGCCACATTGCACCACCTTTCCTCCATGCTAGGTGGTTCTGTGTACCCCCTCTCCTCATACCAAGGTCCACCATTCTCCCTTCCCCTTTGTTAGGGACTGCGTGCATTCCCCCATTCCCAACTCCCCATGACCCCCTCTTCTCCCTCCCCCCTTCCCATTCTTCTTCTTTCTGTCTGGGAGATAAGTCATTCACGGTGTCAACATGGTCAATTCTATTGAGAAGAAGGGCAGAGATAAAATGGAGGTGGTGTAAAGACGGAAGACATTAACACACTGCTACTCAGCCGGTGGTTCTTGAGCTGCAAGTGGCTTTGTGCAACACATGATATTAAAACACTGTGATTTAATTATTAACCAATCAGGGATGTTTTTACTATGGTATTAACCAATTGTAGTTGATAAAATACTTCAGCTTTGCTCCCCTCCCAGGGGCCATGGGGCTCGGGCTTTGGCCCTCCTGCCCGGGGCAGCGGAGCTAGGGAAGGCTCAGGTTTCAGTCCCCCCTCTTGGGGTCATGTAATATTTTTTTTGTAGTCAGGAGTGGGTTGTGGTGCAATGAAGTTTGAGAACCCTTGTGATAGATGGTCCCTTACACACACAACACCCCACACCCAACCGTAGTCAGGTTACTCCCAGTCTCAAAGAACCAGTCACTCACCCCAGGTCAAGTGCACCCTAGATCTCTCACCTAAGAGAACACTTGTACCCCATCCTATCATTGTGACATTGCACCCAGTATTCTTCACCAAGATATTATTATGACATAATCATAATGTATTTTATGCAAGATACGGCATGTAAGGTGTCTTTGGAAAAGTTATGATTTACTGAATATGATTAACCTATTTGTATGCATGTGTCATTTTTGTATCTGAAGTTGGGAATATTGACTGTATCTGTATTTCATGTAGTTATTCCTGGGCAATGCCCACTAGGCAAAAGGCTCTCAGTCTAAATCAGTGGTTTTCAAACTTTTTTTCTGGAAACCCAGCTGAAGAAAATTGCTGATGCCCGTGACGCAATGATGCTGGGGATGAGGAGATTGGAGGGGCTCAGGGCTGGGGCAGAGATATGGAGTGCAGGGGGTGAAGGCTGCAGGGTGGGGCCAGGAATGAGGGGTTCAGGGTGTGGGTGGGAGCTCTGGGCTAAGGCAGGGCATTGGGGTGCAGGAGGGAGTCAGGGCTCTGGGCTGGGAGTGCAGGCTCTGGGCTGGGGCGAGGGATGAGGGGTTTTGGGTGAAGGGGCTCCAGCTTTGGGGACGGCTCAGGGCTGGGAATTGGGATGTGAGCTTACCTTGGGCGGCTCCTAGTCAGCAGGCTTCCTGCCTCTCGTGGCATCTCAGAACACACGGCGGCCCCGAAGCAGCCAGCAGCAGGTCCGGCTCCTAGTTGGAGGCGTGCAAGAGCCTCGGCAACACTTTTGCCTGCAGGCACCACCCCCACCCCAGCTCCCATTGGCCGGTTCCGGCCAATGGGAGTGCATAGTCGGTACTCTGGGCAAGGGTAGTGCATGGAGTCCCGTGGCCCTCCTGCATAGGAGCCGGCCACTTCCAGGGCGCAGCATGGTTTCAGAACAGGTAGGGACCAGCCTGCCTTAGCCGGGCAGCACCACCAACAGGACTTTTAACAGCCCAATCAGTGGTGCTGACCAGAGCCACCGCAACCCAGGGCTGTCCAGAGGATTCAGGGGGCCTGGGGCAAAGCAATTTCGGGGGCCCTTTCCCTAAAAAAAAGTTGCAATACTATGGAATATTATATTCTCGTGGGGGCCCCTGCGGGGCCCAGGGCCTGGGGCAAATTGCCCCACTCCCCCCCCCCCCCCCCACAGGTGGCATTGCCACAACCCAGTGCCTTACATTCTGCGACTCAGTACTGGGTTGCGACCCGGAGTTTGAAAACCACTGGTCTAAATGACAGACTGGGAAGGGCCCATTCAAGTTGGATGGCCCATCAGGGGAACATTTAGCTCACAATGGACTGTGGAAAACACCCATCTACATCTAATAGGCTTTCCTGTAAACATTCTAATTAAAGTATGGATAATGTCCTGTGCTATGACTAAGTGAAGCAGCCATGGGCATGTGACTTGCCCGTGTGACTCTATAGGAACATGTGACCAGGTCACCTGGTACTGGACTCCATCTTAGAATACCATTTTTTCCCCCACTGGCTAGGGTGGGAACCGAGCTTGGAGACAAAGGGTTCCCGCCCTATGCAAAAGCTATTTAAGGCTGGAGAGTGACATCATTGTGGTTCGTCACTGATTCCCCACCCAAATAGACTCTTGGCAACACCTGAGGAACAAGGACTGAACTGGGGGGAAGTGTTGGACCCAGGCTAGAGGGATTTTTAGCCTGTGAATGAAACTTTCTAAGCTGCAAGCCAGCGCACCTTGCACCTTAAGAATCTGCAGACTTCTTGCATCATCATCATTTAGGGTGAGAATTTGCCATTCATATCTGACCTATGTAGTAAATTAAGCTTAGTTTGCGTGTTTTGTTTATTTGCTAGGTAATCTGCTTTGATCTGATTGCTATTCCTTATAATCACTTAAAATTTATCTTTTGTAGTTAATAAACTTATTTTTGCTTTATCTAAAACTGGTGTGTGGGAGTCATAGCTTGGGGCAGAAAGCTGTGGCAGTTCTCTCTCCACATTGAGGGAGAGGGCGAATTTCAGGAGCTTACGCTGTACAGTTCTCTGTGCAGTGCAAGATGGTATAATTTTGGGGTTTACACTCCAGAGGAGGGTGCGTGCCTTAGGAGCAGGGTAGTGCCTTAGCTGTGCCTTCCTATGCAGGGGCTGGTTAAAGAACCCGTGTGTGTATGTAACTACAGCTGGGTGTGTCCCTACCTGTGTGTGTGCTGGAGTCTGGAAGGAGGCTTGGCAGCAGTACTATGTGAGTGGAAACTCAGGCTGGTAGGTCGGGGTGTGGGGGGCTCAGTGATACCCTAGTTCCAGGCAGGAACCCAGGGGGAACCTGTCACAAAGTGCACCCTAGATCTCTCACCCAAGAGAACACTTGTAGCCAATCCTATCATAGACTAACTAAAGATGTATTAACTAGGAAAAAGAAATGAGTTATTTACAAGGTTAAAGCAGGTAAACATACACATGCACACACAAATTAGCTAATCTTGGGTTCAAAAAGGTGACAGAAAACTGCTGTAATATGCAAGCTCTATAGATCCTTTAGCCAGGGGTGTCCACGGGGGAGGGGGCAAGGAGGGGCAGGCCTTGTCCCCCCAATAATCTGCAGAGGCCCAGAGCTCCTTCATTCCTGGGGCCACAGCAGGGGCACAGAACATACCTCTTCAAAAGTTGTCACATTTCAATTCCTGTGTTCACCCAAGCTAAACAGCCAGAGATCCCTTGCTTATGCTTTGTTTGAAGTCCTGCCCTCTCCGGGAAGTCCAAGCAGCATATGGATACAGTTCCTTCTTTCCAGGGATTTTTATTCAAACTGATGGGAGGAGACCTTGTGCACATCTCCTGGTCATAGGTGTTAATTGCTTCTCCACCAGCACAAAGTCTGTCTTTTGATGTTTCACAATGGAACATTTGGTTTCAACGGGCCTTCTTGTGTGTAGGACCTAACATCTTCTGAAAAAAAGCCAGTAACTGAAACAGGGAAGAAGCATTAAATAGTTCCAGAGGTTTACAATGCAGACACTTAATATAACCTTATAACATGGGGAACTGATGTTAAGTAAGATTAACATGTGCAGCACCCTACAAGAACTTCAAACACTAAACATATTCTTATAACACTAATATCTATTTTACCAATACTAACACACAGGTTAGCCGGACTGGTTTCCAGCTATGCACGTGCCAGTGTTCAGTGAGGGTTAGGGGCCTTGGCATGAGCTGACATCTGGTCCGCCAATGTCACAAAAACAATGAGAGAAGTAACAAAGCAAGCTTTTAAATGAAAGTTCCTTCCATGTGAGATTTTTTTTTTAATCTGTTGAGTTATGCTTTCACCCATACATCTGTGACCATTTTAAAGTCAGTATGGGTGGGGAGGAGGAAAATCCCAGCAGTACCATAAACTCTCCTACGTAGAAGAGACTCAGAAGCATGAAGAATGGGAGGAAGCACCTCGACAAATTGTATCTACAATCTGTTTGGCTAACACAAGTCCAGCAAGCAAAATCCAGTTGCAATCCAGTACCCAGCCTCCCCTCTGTAATTGTGCCAGCAGGTCGACTTTGGTTAGGAGGGAAATTTCTATCCAGTTGTGACTGAAGTTAAATGGAGAAGAAATAAACAAGAGATGGGCACCTCTGCTTTACGTTGAAAACAATTAAAACAAAACAGGAAGTTCCTCAACACCATCAGTTTTAATGATCTCTATAGAGCCAACTGTGACAGGTTCTCCTGGGGTGCCACCTGGAACTGGGGGACCACTGAGCCCCCCTGACCCACCAGCCTGGGCTCCCTATCCACTGTACTGCTGTGACTAGCCTGCCAAGCCCTCTCCCAGGCTCCAGCACACATACGAGTAGGGACACACGCAGCTGCAGTTACATACACACAGGTTCCTTAACCAGCCCCTGCCTGGGATGGCACAGCTAAGGCACCTCCCAGTTCCTAAGGCATGCACCCCCCCTCTGGAGTGTAAACCCCAAATTATATCATCTTGCACTGCACAGAGATCTGTACAGCGTATGCTTATGCAATTTGCCACCTCCCTCAACGTGGAGAAGGCTATGCAACAGTTTTCTGGCCCAAGTTATGACACCCACACACTGGTTTTAGACAAAGCAAAAATAAGTTTATTAACTATAAAAGATTGCTATCCCTTATAATCACTTAAAAACTAACAGATCAAAGCAGATTACCTAGCAAACAAACAAAATATGCAAACTAAGCTTACTATACTAAAGAGATTGGACACGAGTAGCAAATTCTCATCCTAAATGATGATGCAAGCAGTCTCCAACGCAGCAAGTGCATGCCTGGGGCGGCACCCGCGGGGGGGCGGTGTGCCGGTTGCCGTGAGGGCGGTAGTCAGGTCGCCTTCGGCGGCATGCCTGTGGGAGGTCCGCCGGTCCGGCGGCTTCGGCAGCAATTTGGTGGCAGGTATGCCGAAGGTGCGGGACCGGCAGATCAGAAATGCCGCCAAATCCGCGTGACCAGCGAACCGCCTGCAGGCGTGCTGCCAAAGGCCGCCTGACTGCCGTGCTTGGGGTGGCAAAAAACATAGAGCCTCCCCTGTTTCCAGGAGTCTCTTTGGGTGGGGAGTCAGTGAAGAACCATGATTATGTGACTCCCCTGCCTTAAATAGCTTTTGCATAGGGTGGGAACCCTTTGTCTCCAAGCTTGGGTCCCACGCCAGCCTGTGGAAAAGCACTGACATTCCAAGATGGAGTCCAGCACCAGGTGACCTGGTCACATGTTCCTGTAGAGTCACATGGGCAAGTCACATGCCCATGGCTGCTTCGCTTAGTCATAGCAGAGGCTATTACCCATACTTTAGTTAGAATGTTTACAGGAAAGCCCATTAGATGTAGATGGGTGTCTTCCACAGTCCATTCATAGCCAAGTGTTCCCCTGATGGTCCATCCAACTTGCATGGGCCCTTGCCAGCCAGTCATTTAGACTGAGAGCTTTTTGCTTAGTGGATGTTGCCCAGGAATAACTACATGAAATACAGATACACCGTCAATATTCCTAACTTCAGATACAAAAATGATCCAAGCATACAAATAAGATCAACATATTCAGTAAATCATAACTTTTTCAATGATATCTCACATACCTTATCTTGCATGAAATACATCATGATTATGTCATACTCATAGGGCGACCAGACAGCAAATATGAAAAATCGGGACGGGGTGGTGGGTAACAGGAGCCTATATAAGAAAAAGACCCAAAAATCGGGACTGTCCCTATAAAATTGGGACATCTGGTCACCCTACATACTCATATCATAATATTACTATGAAGAATATGGGATATAGTGTCACACCAACTGAAATGTGGGATGCTTTGGGAAAGATGTTGCGTGGGAGCAGTCCTTTCACAACCCACAAAGAGAGGTCTCTTCTATGGACATAAGTCCATGACAGTCTCAGCTCAGAACTTGCACACAGACTTTTAGGGCCTCAGTAGATCCAGTCCTTCCAAACCTACCCTAAAGATTGGGGCTGTAGGGTGAAAAACAAGATCCATTTCAATTTAGACTTAAACAGTTTATTTTAGCCTTTATTTTGTACGGCTTAAGACCATGCTGTTGTCACCTATGAATACGTGCAAAAGCAGGTCAGGCAAGAAAGATCATTGAACAAGTTAAGTCTCTTGGGGACAGGGTAACTCTTCAAATCTCTGGTCTTCTCTACTCTCCTATTGTCCATCACCTATATTTTAATCCCTTGTCCCATAATTTTGCACAACTCAGTTTACCTAGTTACCTCATCTGTGCACCTATGTACTCTAAACCCCCTAATTAAAACATTCTCATGCATAAATCGTGACAACTTAATACATTTTTGCTTATCCCAAGAACACGAGAATGGCCATACTGGATCAGACCAATGGACTATTTAGCCCAGTATCCTGTCTTCCGTCAGTGGCCAGTGCCAGATGCTTCTGAGGGAAGAACAGAACAGGGCAGTTATTGAGTGGTCCCCCCTGCCATCCAGTCCTAGTTTCTGGCCTCCTGCTAAAAATTACTTTTTCCTGTCTACTTCTGTCATCTATTCTTCATTGTCAGCCCCACTGGCTTCATCTAGGTCTGTTTTTGTGGCCTTTCGTTTTTACGTCTTAAAGTGTCTTGTTGGCGGTTATGGGGAGGGGACCTGAAGTTAACAATTCCCTCACAACACTCTGCTTCACCCCGCTATTTACATAGTCCAAGGATTTTTACAGACAAGACACACAAGCCAGTTTCCCGTTTACATAGTCCTTTCTTGACCCACTATCCCTCATCCAGCACCAGGTCTGAAAGCCCAACACTTAGTCCACAAGATAATATCACTCAGAGGGCAGCAATTGTGCTGTAGGAGCATCAAGACTCACATGATCTTTAGTGCTTTATTCTATTAAGTGGGACATAGAAATCTGTGTGTCCATTAGGAAATCAGAGTCTGGGACTGATAAATGGAAATATCCCTAAAATCAGAGGGCACAGGTGGTCAGGGCCGGCTTTAGGAAGTGCGGGGCCCGATTCAAACAGTTTTGACAGGGCCCCGGCAGGGATGACTTAAAAAAAAAAACGACGTAAAAAAACACGTGGGGCTTGTACTCACCGGGTGGCGCTCCTAGTCTTTGGCGGTGGGTCCTTCACTCGCTCCGGGTCTTCGGCGGCACTGAAGGACCTGCTGCCAAAGTGCTGCCGAAGACCCGGAGTGAGTGAAGGACCCGCTGCCGAAGTGCCGCCCAAGACCCGGAGCGCCACCGGGTGAGTAAAAAATTAAAAAGGAGTCTCTAGCCAGGGAAGGGATTCTCGGCCACTTCTTTCTCCCCTCCGCCCCCCGGCGGCCCTGCCACTGGGCGCGGGGCCCTCTTAGGTGCGGGGCCCGATTCGGGGGAATTGGTGGAATTGGCCTAAAGCCGGCCCTGCAGGTGGTTTGTTTTTTTAAACAGCATTGAAACACACCTCAGTGTTGATACATACTTTGCCTTCCCTGACCCAGCAGGTACATGCTGTTTTCACGGATATCTGGGGCTGACAGAGATTGGCCAGGTCCTCATTTGATCTCCAAATGGTTTTTTGAAGTGGGATCATGTTGGTGTAGTCAGGCTACAGTGAAAGTTCAGCTCTCTATTGAGGATTCATAAAAGTGCACAACAGAGTGTGTTTCATATTTTTCTATGATCATTAATACTCCTTAGGGATGAAGGCATTACACACTGAGGCACTGTGACGAAGAAATTAAACAGGACAGCTGCCTACCCCACATGGGACTTTCCCAAGGTAGAGATTTTGGGCTAGAGTGGGTCTACCCAAATGCACTGCCAGCCCTTTATCTTTAGTGATGAACACATGCATAGAACTAGAAGTCATGTAGTTTTCATTGGCAACAGTCCCAAACTTCTCAGGTTTCCCTTACTTGCAGTCCCCTGCCTCAGTGGGGGTCCTCTCTCCACCCCACCATCTTCCTTCATTATAACTAAAGCTGATATCTCCTTTCTTGCCATCATGCATGCTAACTAATGCTTGTCCATCCTTCTTTAACAACTTCAGAGGGGAAAAGGAAGAAATCAGCAAGTCCTGATCTGTGGGTTACAGAGGAAGATAGTGTGTTATTTGTTCTCTTGGGCTCTGTATTTCAAGCTAGGACCCTGTATACAACTTCACTGGGATTAGCCTTCGGTTTATGTCAATGAACTTGGCACGGCTTTCTAGTGGCACCTCTGAGATCGGTTGGGTGTATTAAAGCCCCTTGGGCAGCCAATTGTGCATGGTCAAAGACTGGTTCTGCAAAGGAAGGACATATCTCTGAGAGAGGAAAAAAAGCCACTCGACCACGAAGGGACTCGAACCCTCAATCTTCTGATCCGAAGTCAGACGCCTTATCCATTAGGCCACGCGGTCACCTCGACTACAATCTTCACACATAATGGGAAAGAGCATCCCTGTCACCTGGCTCCTGCTCGGAAGAGGTTTTACTCATCACTCCAGATGCTAATACAGAGCGATAGGGCTGCTCCCGGCACACACAGCTTGACCAGTCACCCACCCACATGCTCACCCAGCGCCCAGCTTTGCTAAGGAGACCAAGGAAGACATTTTTGCCCTGGTGCAGCGTGGGAAGAAGGGAAAATACCCTCTCCACCGTGTGCCTGGTCTGCACGGGCATTCCGGGGGAAGGGGCGCCTGACCTGCGAATAACTGGGGGGGGAGGGGGATGGAGCTGCCCTTTGTGGTCCCTTCCAGTCCGACGACCTGCTTTGCTCCCCCACGTGCCAAGAGCATCCTCTGCCGCCATCATCGCTTCTGGAGAGAGCCACAGACCAGCTGCGGGAGCCTATCCTAGAGCCGCTGTCCCCGGCCCGCTCCACCCAGGCGGCTCGCTCCCTGCTGCTCTTCGGGGATTTTTCCTTCCCTTCCCAGTCTCTCTCTCCTCCGCCTGGAACAGCAGGCACGTACACGGGTGCATCCCACCTCCGCGTGGCCCCAGATCCTGCATCATCTTGTGTCCCTCCCTTCCCCGCACATCCCTGGGAGTCCTGGATGGATACCCAAGGCCGGCAGGAGTCCCAGGGCTCAGACCCGGCTGGCCCGTGTCCACACTCTGCCTCCAGAGCCAAGGAGGAGGGCAGGAACCGGGCTCCCTCACTGGAGAGAGGAGCAGATACAAATTTTTCCAGCAGCCCTGACCTGGTGTATAGTGGGGGTGCTGAGAGCCATTGAACCAAACTTGACTCCTGTATATCAGAGGTTCTCAAACTGTGGTCCATGGACCACCAGGGGTCCATGAGCTCCATTCAGGTGGTCCGCGGATAGTTCCCTCTAAGGCGGCTGCACATGAGAGGATGAAGAGCCACCCACCTAATTAGTGGAGTCGTGCAGGTGTGGCTCTACTAATTAGGTGCCTGGACCCTGGAGAAGACGCACACGTACAATGAGGTGGTGGCCTTGGGGGGAATAGGGGGTAGGTGGGAGGGGGAAGTGGGGTGAAAAGAGGGGGTGTGGGGAATTTGGGATGTGCAGGGCTGCGGTAGCCAGAGAAAGGGTTGACTTTCCCCAACTCCAGGGCTGCGGCTGCCGGGGAGAGACCCCCCTCCTTCCCAGCCCCAGCTCGGGGAGAGCCATGGTGGGGCAGAGAGGGCACATCCAGCGCATTAGAAAGGTAAGACTACTGATATTAAGATACGAGTTGTGTGCTTTTATTTGTAGAACAAAAAACCTTTATTTTTTTTAATATAGTGCTTTTATCCAAAGTGCTTTACAATAGTTAGCTAACAGTACAAACAACATGTGGAAAGATCATTAAGTGGTCCGCTGAGACCCTCAGCAATTTTCAAGTGGTCTGTGAAAAAAAAAAAAGAGTTTGAGAACCTCTGCTGTATATGATGAAAACAACTTCAAGCCAGAGGGTGCAGCACCACCCCTAGTTCCAGCACCTGTGCACCAGGCAACTAGAAGCTGCGAAAGCCAATCCACCCTTTTAGCCCCATGACTTAGGGTTTGTTCACTGCACAGCTGTTGGGGGGGGTGTTGGGGCTGCTATTCAACACATGCACCCCAGGAGCTTTGATTCTGCTGGGTGAGGTTGCACCATCCTAGCCCCCCGAATTCACCCCTTGGTTGTTACTACACTGACTCCCAGAGGTGGGGGATGGAATCTTGCCCATGATGTTCCGGTTTATGGTGCTCCTGGGACTCACCCTCCTTTCCAGCAGAACTCAATTTAACCTTGGCCATGCATGGGCTGTTAGAAAAATGAAACTAGACAAAGGCATCCAGGCCATGGGGGAGAGCAGAAAAGACTGGTCCCAGCTCCCCCTGCTTTAGATCAGCCTCTACAGGGGAAGACGCTCCTGGCTGGGCACCTCCTCATCCCGATCCCAGCCCATGGAGGGCTGGCCAGGCAGCGCGGAGAGGGATCAAGCCGTGGAACCCCCGGTGACCTGTACCCCTCCTCTGCTGCAGCTGGGGGGAGTGAGGAAGTTCAGCCTCCAAGATCCAGCTCGGTCAGAGACTTGGGCATTCTGGTGGTGGGGCCCCCCCATTGGGGAGCTTTGCCAGAAGCAGGATTTGGCTCCATGGATTACAAATACCGAGGATTTGAAGGGGGGGGCATGGAATGCTACAGAGACTGCCCTAGAGCCTGGCTCCACTGTGGCACTTAAACCCCACACACAGTTAGGGTGACCAGATAGCAAGTGTGAAAAATCGGGACGGGGGGTGGGGGGATAATAGGAGCCTATATAAGAAAAAGCCCCAAATATCGGTACTGTCCCTATAAAATCGGGACATCTGGTCACCCTACACACAGTATATTTACATATATACACATATATCCAATTGAACCTCAGACATACAGGCATATGAGCCAGCTCTGTTTGCTAGATAATAAACTAGTGAAGGAGCAGCCGTGTTCAGCATGGAAGGATCTTCCACATCAAACCACAGAATGCAGAGACAGTCAGGGGGACCATGGCAGGCAAGGGAGAGCTTTGCAAAGTCTCACTAACTACCAGTCTAGCCTCTCTCTCCACAACACCTAACAGCTCCTCTTCCCACAGCTTTTTACTTTT
The DNA here is from genome assembly GCF_011386835.1 of Chrysemys picta bellii. Taxonomy (NCBI): domain Eukaryota; kingdom Metazoa; phylum Chordata; order Testudines; family Emydidae; genus Chrysemys; species Chrysemys picta. The sequence continues at coordinate 43,451,483 of NC_088802.1, read as the reverse complement.
CAACGGGGTGTGTTTTATAAGAAGGATCTGGGGTCATGACCTTGGGGTTCCTAAGCTTTGCATAGCCTGCAAAGCACAGAAGTTGGGGATGCAGGGAATCTGAGGTCAGGAAGGTGGTGCTTTAGAGCTGCACCATGTAAAGCAGCGCTGGGCAGTTGTGAAGGCGCCAAGCGTCTGGAACCTAAACAGTGCAGGGAGTGGACCAGCAGTGAAGAATGGATGTCAGGACACAGCTGGCACTTTAATCAGAGGGAACTGTGGTGGATAAACTGCCAGCACTGAGAAACCATGTAACTTTCTTACCAGGAAGGTAGTTTGTTAACTTCATACAACTTTAGAGCTAGGTGATGTTTTTACAGCAAGTGATTGACTTTTCAGTTGGCTGGCAGTGCTCAAAAGATAAAACGGTTTTCTTCCAAATCTGAAAGTCATGAAAATTTCAGTGAATCTAAAATGTTTATTTCAGAGCAAACAAAACATGTTCAACTCAGAACATTTTGTTCCCAAGCATTTTCAAAGGGCTACATTCAGAAGAAAGCCAAAAGACAGCCATCCTTAGTTCCTAAGGCACTTATCTGAGATATGGAAAACCAGGGGTCAATTCCCTGGTGGCAGAGTGCAACGACAAAGCTGTCCAATAAGCAGCAAGACACACTTTGGAAAGAATGTCCAAAGAATGTCATAGACATGCCTCCAACGAGCATAGATTCCATTACCAGCTCTTCCCTCTTGTAACTCTCTGTTGCTTGGAAGCCAAAGAGATTTATAATGGGCTTCCCTAACCAGGATCCTTTGCAGGACCCTCGCCTGTCTCTGGGTGACTTACAGCCCATCCAGCCAACCAGCTCTCTTTCCCCCCATTCCTGGTTTGACAAGAGCAGGGCCGGCTCTAGGCACCAGCAAAACATGCTGGTGCTTGGGGCGGCACATTTTTAGGGGCGGCATGGTCAGCGCCAGAATGCCGCCCCTAAAAATGTGCCCCGGCTGCCCTAGCTCACCTCCGCTGCTGCCGCAGCTGGCGCACCACGGCGTGTGAAACAGCTGATTCGCACACCGCTGCTCACCCTCCCTCCCAGGCTTGAGAGCCTGGGGGGAGGAGGCAGGGCTGGGAATTTGGGGAAGGGGCAGAGTTGAGGCGGGGCCGGGGGGTGAGGTAAGAAAAAAACGGGGTGGGGTGGGGTGGCCAAAATTGATTTTGCTTGGGGCGGCAAAAATCCTAGAGCCGGCCCTGGACAAGAACTAGCTTCACCCCATTACATCTTCAGTACTTTCACACCCCATACATTTTGAGGTGCCGCACTTTTCATAGGGTGTTCCCTTTGTTTCCCTTAGTCTCATTAGCATCACATTAGTATCTAGGTAAACATGTTCCCATGGTAACTTGCAGTAAAAGCAGAACTTTATAGTCAGGTGTCCCCTTGTGGTCTAGACTGGTAAAGAGCAGCATATTTTCCTGACCATCACCTATTGGCATATTCTTTACATAATCTTGTAACTTGACTGGCACAGGGGTAGTCTTAGGTCACCTACTCATATCATGCCTCCTTAAGCCTGAGGCGTAGCATGGTTAAGCTAAACTCTTAAAAGCCTTAGCCTGTAGGCCTTGAATATTACAGCCTTGCTTTACTTATATACCCAATACACACTCATCCAGGCCCACCAACAGAAATTCCGGGCCCCAGGGCCAGGGCCGTCCTTGGGGGGGTGGGACCCAGGGTGGAAGTGACTAATCCATCACTGCCGGGGACCCCCCCTCCAAGCATGGGGCCTGGTCTCGCACGCTTAGGTGTCCTGTGGCCCACCTGGGCCCCTGGGCAATTGCCCCCTTCCCACCTCCCGTCAGCGGGCCTGCACTCATCACTCTTAACTACTTCTCAATCTCACACTCCTATGATGCTATCCTACTTGTATCTCTACCTATACCTACAACCCAAATCTATTTCTCACACATTCATTACATATGGACTAACAGATGAGTTTGCCTAACAGATGAGTTTGCCTAACAGATGATAATAGATAACACAGTTAAATGATACAATGAACCAATTGGCTACATAATGCATAGGCCAAATCACCCCTAATGTAACTCCACGGACTTAAATGATTTTGGAGCTGAAACTGTATTCTGCTGTTGCCTCACCACCTTCTGCCAAAGTCACCCCGGGGGGTCAACCACAGCAAACATGTAGAAGTTAGAGGGCTTTTTTTATTGAAGAAAAGTGACATAAAGGGAAGTGACGAACCCTCACTGGGAATTAGGGCTAGGAAGTTCTAGGGAATGATGTCTAGGTGCTGAAATTGTCTGCTCAACCCACAAAAGGTAAAAAAGCTAAGGGTGGGGTGAATGTGTGAAAGAACTGATGGTTTAGAAAATGGAGAATTTCTACCGCAGGGTCACTCACGCCCCCTCTCCTGAACAGCCTACATGTGAGGACAGGAATGCAGAGAGATAAAAGATCATCTTAATTGGGCAGTGTAGCCCCAAATGCTGCTCTGTCAGACCAGTGAAAAGCCAGAGTGTCTCAATTTCCAGCGAAAACACAGGCAGGTCAGTGGAGTTGCATCAGATTTAAACCCAACGCATAAACATGCGCAAGATTTGGGCTTTAAAGGGCTAAAACTTTTAGCTGAATCCTTCCTTTTTATCTGCATAATTTTTTTTGCGGGGGGGGGGGGGTGAGGAGGCTATGGGGTTAAAGCAAATTATTTCTACCATACATCAAATCTATTAATGGTAATTTGACAAGCTGATCCCAAGAGCCACCTGAGTGCATTGCACCACTATCACTGAATTCTTCATTTAAAAAAAAAAAAGCCATCCATTATTCTATACCGCTACAAAGATCAACAAGAAACCATGTGGCAGGGAAGTTTTTAAATACTTACAGCTTCCTGTTCCTGGGCATGTATCTTGTCTGTTTGTGTCCCCACAGGCTCAGGAACCTTTAGTGCATTGTACTGTAAATTCAAAAAATAAATTCTAAACATGTTGCCTCTCAATTCTATTAAAAGCCCTGCATGCTCCCAGAGCTAATATTTCCCCAGTAGCCAGACTAGTGCTCTTTGGCAGTTGGGAATCAGCAGAGAATAGGAAAGCTCCGACCATATATTCTTTCCTCAGGCCACTTCTACACCTACAGCCAGGAAAACCTATACAGGCTATAAGAGAAAAAGCGTTAGCTTTATGCCACTGGGATCCCCCTCCATTAAAATGACCCTTCCTATGGTTAGCTATGCCAGCTTTGGGGCTGTTTTGTGCTAGCAGTGTGATGTAAAGCAGCTGCACACCACAGCACAGGACCTGAGCCAATACCTCCTAATAATCTCTCCTAGCAGTCTGCTAGAGAAAAAGTTCACAGTTCTGTGTCTTGTGCATCAGATATGAGCAGCCTCCACTTGGATTTCAAAACAGCAGCAACATGTAATTGAGGACGAGAATCTCACCTTCTTTTCAAACTCATCCACCATGCCAGCCTTAGCAACTGCAGTCTTGTAATAAACCCAATCAATAGCCGGGGGCTTTTCTGGCAAGGACGTCAACCTGTACAGGTGGAGCAGAACAGCTGATAGAACGACCCCCAGTAATTTCAGAGAGCTCCCAGGTCCAGTTGTCATGGGATAAGAGGGAAGGTCCTTTCATGGACTGAGAACTGGTTAAAAGACAGGGAACAAAGGGTAGGAATAAATGGTAAATTCTCAGAATGAAGAGGGGTAACTAGTGGTGTTCCTGAAGGGTGAGTCCTAGGACCAATCCTATTCAACTTATTTATAAATGATCTAGACAAAGGGGTAAAAAGTGAGGTGGCAGGTCCACACCGGGCAAGTCTGCAGTATCCATTGCCCCGCCCATCATCAGGCCCCAGGGTAGCAACTATGCTAATTTTAGTTGACAATATTTTCAGTCTCCTTGTTAATGCGGAAATGGCAATAAAGCAGCCACACAAAATTCTACCTGCCTACATTTGCCTTTTTTGGACTGCAGGTGTGTGTGTGTGTGTGGATGGGCAAGTATAATACTCTCCGTTTTTTCATCATGAACACTGGTAGGAACGGGCAAGGAGAGTTTGTGAATGGGATGGTTTGTTTTCATTACAGTTTTGCAAGGCTGACAAAGGGTTTAAAAAAAAGAAAGATAAACATGGAAACCACTTCAAGTCAGGGGGTGCAGCAAAGCACCCCTTGTTCTCGCACCTATGCACCAGGCAACCAGTGGCTCTGAAAGCCAATCTGCCCTTTTAGCCACATGGCTTGGGGTTTGTTCACCACACAGCTGTTGGGGGTGGGAGGGGTCGCTATTGAACACATGCACCCTGGGAGGTTTGATTCTGCCGGGTGGGTTTTTGTCAGCATCTCTGCTGCGTGAGGTTGCACCATCCTAGCCCAGTGAATTTACGCTTTGGTTGTTACCACACTGACTCCCAGGTGGGGGATGGGGAATGCACTAGGGGTGGAATATGGCCCATGATGTTCTGGTTTATGGTATTCCTGGGACTCGCCCTCCTTTCCAGCAGCGCTCAGTTTAACCTCAGCCATGTAGAGGCTGTTTGGCTTGTTTCATCTTTCCAAGGCACCCAGGCCATGGGGGAGAGCAGAAAAGGCTGGTCCCGGCTCCCCCTGCTTTAGATCAGCCTCTACAGGGGAAGACGCCCCTGGCTGGACACCAAGACTCATCCCAACACTGGCCCACGAAGGGCTGGCCACACAGCACGGCAAGGGGCTGAGCTGGGGAATCCCCCTCCCCTGGTGACCTGTACCCCTCCTCTACTGCAGCTGGGTTGAGCGAGGGCGTTCAGCTCCAAGATCCAGCTGGGACAGTGAGCTGGACATTCTGGGGGTGGAGTCTCCACCCTTGGGGAGCTCTGCCAGGCTCTAACAGGAGCAGGATCTGGCTCCATGGGTTACAAATGCCGAGGATTGTGGGGGTGGGGGGGACAATGCTACAGAGGCTACCCTAGATCCTGGCTCCACTGTGGCACGTAAACCCCACATACTGTATATTTACATATATACACACATACCCAATATAACCTCAGACATACAAGCAAATGAACCAGCTGTGTTTGCTAGATAATAAACTAGTGAAGGAGAAGCCGTGTTCAGCATGGAAGGATCTTCCACATCAAACAAACAACCAGAGAATTCAGAGGCAGTCACGGGGACCACGGCAAGCAAGGGAGAGCTTTGCAAAGTCTCACTAACTACCAGTCTAGCCTCTCTCTCCACAACACCTAAGAGCTCCTCTTCCTACAGCTTTTTAGTTTTCGACAGGGTGTGTTTTATAAGAGGGATCTGGGGTCATGAGCATCTGGGGTTCCTAAGCTTTGTATAGCCTGTGAAGCACAGAAGTTGGGGATGTAGGGAATCTGAAGTCAGGAAGATTGAGCTTTAGAGCTGCACCATGTAAAGCAGGGCTGGCCAGTTGTGAAGGCGCCAAGCCCATGGAACCTAAACAGTGCAGGGAGCGGACCAATGGTGAAGAATGGACGTCAGGACACAATTGGCACTTTAAGCAGAGGGAACTAAGGTGGATAAACTGCCAGCATTGAGAGACCATGTAACTTTCTTACCAGGAAGGTAGCTTGTTAACTTCATACAACTTTAGAGCTAGGTGATGTTTTTACAGCAAGTGATTGACTATTTGGCTGGCTGGCAGTGCAGAAAAGATAAAATGGGGGTGGGGGGTTCAAAACAATTTGAAAGTCATGATAAATTTCAGTGAATCAGAAAAGTTTATTTCAAATCAAACAAAACTTGTTTAGCCCAGAACATTTTGTTCCCAAGCATTTTCAAAGGGCTCCATTCACAAGACAGCCATCCTTAGTTCTTAGGGCACTTACGTGAGATATGGAAGCCCAGGGGTCACTTCCCCTGTGGCAGAGTGCAGAAGCAAGGCTGTCTGATAAGCAGCAAGACCCACTTTGGACAAATTTAAAAACAAAAAAGCCTCAATTTGTTTTGTATAAATAAATCCGAACGACAAGCAATACCTTCCATGGGGGACTATGGGGTTAAAGCAAATTATTTTTACCACAGTATTGGTCCCGTAACATCAGATCAATTAACGGTAATTTCCCGAGCTGATCCCAAGAGCCACCTGAGTGCATTGCACCATTATCACTGAATTCTTCATTAAAAAAAAACCCCAAGCCTTGAATTATATAAGCTTCCTCCCTACACTGATTAATATCAAAGCACCAGCTACACCTCAGCTGATAGCCACTGGCAACTATCTGTAGCATCAGCTGTACCATTTGCTTCACTAGGCAAAGGAGAATGATGTGGGAATTCTTAGCTATTCTCACTTTGTCTATGGCAACAGGTAAGTTAAATTGTAGTAGGATCAGGGGAAAACCAACCGGATTAACCATGAGGAATTTATATTCTCATACATGGATGAGGAAGATTAAGACGGGCACCCTTGTCTGCCAGTGTGAAAGGGGACAAAGATCTGACAGTGGTTTTCTAGCAGCGACAGCCCAATGCCCTTTATCCTCTGATGTATTCATATTCCATAGGCTGGGTGTGTGGTGTATGCGGAGATCCTGCCCGGGATTGCTCTGATAAATGAATTTGGAAGTAACCAGACTTTCACTTTATTTCCACAGGTGCTGCCGCAGAACAGCTCTGTAGGTACGATGACATTATTCAGTATCTGAATATTTCCTCTGAAAAGCCACCCTCACTACATACAATACCCAGGAAAAATTGGAAAGAGCCGTTGAAAGTGCGGATACAATTTCTTCTGGTGTCCATCCTCTCAGTGGTAAGGAAACAAACGTCTTTATTATAGTAGGAAATATTGTGGAGATTGAAAAGTTGAGGCAGCTGATGATTCTAAAGTGAGTGAGTGACTCTTCTCTCACTCATACCAGTGCAAATCAGGAGTAACTCCACTATTACTGCCACTGACGTGAAAGGGCAGAGCCCGCACCTTAGGTCTTCTTCTCCAGACTTTATGGCTCTGGTTGGAAAGTAGAATCCAGAGCAATGTATGGTTGGAGGTGCCAGGTGTAAAATAGTTTGTCACATCTGCACAAATGAGAGGGTTGTTTAAAATTGCTTTAGTGCTCATCACATGTTGAACAGGTGTCACATTAAAAGGAGCTCTAAAAGATCAAAGTCCAGGGCAAGAATCATTTCTCTACCAGCCTCCTATCCTCTTTTTAATTGGCCTGTTAAGCTGCATTGTGTTGCCAAAGCACTGCAAAGTTGTCCAAGAATACTCAGAAATTTGGCCCTTGATTTGCATTTCATCTGAACTTCTCTCTTTTTCTGTTTCCTCCAAAAAAAAAAAAAACCTCTTACAAGGGAAACACCTCTGCTTAGCCTGGGTAAAGGAAACCCACGTTATTAGCCGGTGTTACAGCACAGTGGAGTTGCGGGAGGGGAGGAGGAGAGACTTGGTTTTGCCTTCCTTATACATCAGGGTTCAGATTCTGTAGACTCGATTTCCCTGAGCCATGTTGCAATATTTCTCCTGCTCTGGATCCTCTCCCAGCACAGATTTACATAGCCTGGTGGATTCTATCAGGCAACTATTTTCTCAAACATTGAACTTTACCCTTCCAATCTACACCTCAGTTAGTAAGACCAAGAAAAGTACGTTATTGGTCTGCCCTGATTTTCTCATATCTCTGACACCCATCACGCCATCATTGTAAGAAAAACGCTGAACAGCCTCTAAGTTCTGTACCTACCTTAGTAAATGAAATCATGATAATCACTTTCCCATTTTGTTTCTCTAGTCTGAAAAGCTTCAAACTGTCACCGTCTATTTCTTAGTGATCATGGTAGGAGCCTTTTTCTGTAGAATCAAAGCTATTTCCTGTGTGCTGTGAGTCCAGAAATTGTTTCCATTCTGTGATTTTTCTTTCTTCTAGCGGTGGAAAAATGTCTTCATGACTTGGAATCCTCAGGATTTCTGTAACATTTTCGAACTCGTTCAGCCAGTGGATACATTTTGGTCCCCATATATCACAATTCTTGAACAGTAAGACACTCCTTGACTGACTTCAACTTGCTTCCGTAAGAGGGATAATTACAAGGAACATGATTGATGCCACTGAAATCAATGGGACTAACTCATCTGAGTGAGGATTACTCACATAAGCAAAGGTTTTGCAGGACGGATTGGGGGGGGAGGCGGAATAGCTAAGAATCAATTAACTGATCTCATAACAATAAGAAAACATTCATTAAATAAAATGGGGTTTTTTAGTCCCTGAGTGAGGGGGCACTAGTAGAGCATGGGCAGGCAATGGGAAATCCGACAGACAGGGTAGCCAATCAAAAGGAGACAGACTCCAACAGCATATCTTAGTGGCTCCTGTCACTGTTTATTGTGGAGGTCCAGAAAATGCCCGCTGTATTAGGATATTTGGTATTGTCCCTAAATGATTAAATGTTGACTATTTGTTAAGAAGCAGCTGTGTGCTCAGCACTGCACAAGACACAAATAAAGACATAGGGCCTGATTCTGCTCTCACTTACACGGTGGACACCAGGAGTAATTCAGCAGAAGTCAATAGTTAGAGGGTGGAAGCAGTGTGAGATCAGAATTAGGCCAACAGTCCCTGGTCCAATGGGGCAAGTGGTTCATGTGTCCTTGAATGTCTTTCCTGTCTCATCTAGCATATTAATGGGTTCACTGCAAGTCTTGGTGTAGATGGGGGTTATCAGCCCTTCTCTGCGCCCCAGACTTTCTCTGCTTGCTTTCTCTCTTCCCATCTCTCCTATCTCCTCCCACAGCCTTTTTTTCCTCCCCTGTTTGTTTTAAATCTCTCATCCCATGTTACTCGCTGTCACTCACCGTCTCTCTTTTGTTTCCTCTTGTATGGTTCACTGACCATTCAAAGTCAGACTAACAGTGAGTTTGCAAAAAAATATTGTCTTCGATCTGCAACAAGCGTTTTGTCATTTTACTCTTCATTGTTGTTGAATCATTGGTTCCTTCAGAGTGGATGAAGAGAAATTGCTCAGCAGGCCCTCTCTGTCCATCGCTCACAACGGCATCATTACCACAGTCCGACGGCACCATGTCACCGTAGCATGCAACTTGGAGATGCACAAGTTTCCATTTGACACCCAGATGTGCACGATAAGCCTCTCCTCAATTATGTATTCACGTATGTCCATTCTTATTCATGTTTACTACAACTGGAGTGGGTTTGCTGGTGCTGGCCACTGTCCACACCAAGACAATGAACTAGTTGGATCACAGGTCTGATCTGCCACTGAATTTTTATGTTCACTACTCAACAGTGTCCATTGTGTTAAAAATATGACAATGCAAGAGGGAAAGTGGGCTATGGCATGATCTCCCACTATGGAGTCTCCTATATGTTTATCTCTGGAAGAATCCAGGTTCTGCCTCTGCAAAGTCTATACTCCCAGGAGTGGCCAGCTTGGTCAAATGACTAGTCCCATTGACTGCAATAGGGATTACTTGAGTTTGCAAGGTCTAGTCCTTAAAACGTGCTTGAGGGTCTAGATTAAAAATAGAACTCCAAGGGCTGAAGTTGAGAGGACTAGTCACATGACTGAGAAAGGGCTGCAGGATGGGACCCAGACTTAGAAATGTGAGTTCCAGATTAGAGATCTAGGGTCTGGACTGCTGCATGCTTTCTTATTTTATCCCCCACGGTAGTCGCAGAAACGGAGAGGCAAGACTTACTTTCAAGCATGATCTTTTATTGTTTGCATAGAACAGGTGTCTATTTAGCTACAAGTATTCTAATAATTCAGTTTCACTTGAATAGTAATTGGCTTCGTTAAACTAAAGGTAGCAAATGTTTCATGACATTTCTGGAGTTTAAAGGCAGAAGGGATCATTAGATCATCTAGTCTGACCTTCTGTGTAACACAGGCCATTAAATGACACCCAGTTACTCCTGAATTGAGCCCGATAATTTGTGTTTGGCTAAAGCAGCACTTCCAGAAAGTCAGCGAGTCTCGATTTGAAAAGGAAACTCTTAACTAGGAATGCCAGTATTAAACAGGCCCAGTCCACATCCAGGAATGAAACATTCCAGGGAAGGGGGCTAGCCATCTCGGTATCGAGACCTAGATATTTTTCTGAAGAAAATGCTCCATTTGCACAATTGCCACCGTAGTACGTCTGTGAAGAAGAGGCCCAGATAGTAGCTACTCCCAAGTATTTATGGAAGCACAGGAAAGAGACAGCCACTGCCAACTGCTTGATCTGAAGCTCACTGGAGTCAGTGGAAAGACTCCCACTGACTTCATTAGGATTTGGATCAAGGCCATAAGATGGGAGACTGAATTCAACCAAGTATCCAAGACCAATGGATTTATGAAACTCCTACTGTCAGCAGACATCTGTTCCCATTAAGCTGTGACTTTTGGGCCGGATTCTGATCTCCTACTGGTATAACTCCATAGATTTCAATGAAGTTATTCCCAGTTAACCCTGGAGTAAGAATCAAGCTCCAAGTACACAACTAGTTCTGTTTTGGGCAAGAGATGTAATTTTCCCACTGTGGGGATCTTAACCTTCTCTTCCCTCCTTCTGAATACATACCTGGACTATGGCAGCGGATTTGAACTCCCTGCACTGAGAAAGGAAACACCTTTAAACCACTGCATCTTCACTTTCTTTCCTCAAACAGCAACAGACCTTATACTCCAGTCCATGCAGACAACAGATCATGTGACTAAACTAAGCAAAGAGATTCACCTGACCAATGGAGAATGGAACTTCACAAACATAAACATTACTGAAGATGAAAAGTTTCCTGGGATCATCTATGAGGTATTGCAGCATCTGTGTATTTCACACCCTATATATTGCATTTGTTGATTTATCATAAACACGTCCTTCAGAACATCAGGGCTCAGCTACAAAAGCTAAAAACACAACCCAAGGAAAATCTAGTCATCTTGAAAGGATTAACCTCCACGATTACAAATACACATTCCCCACCAGGCAAAGGGCTTTATAAAATTATAGGTATTTTAACAAAATGTCCAGGGAGATATATATTATTCACTTATGCCCAAGAGTTAATATTCCTACCTCAGCAAGTTTGTGGGAGTCTAAAATCTCAAAACAGAATGATCTGATAAAAATCAAAGTGACAAACCTCTAAACAGAGGTCTCAGAATGTGTCACCTCTGCAGCCTCTGCCTGACCCCTACAAGGTAGATCTGTAGAGCTAAATCAAGAAAGAGCACGATCTGCTGCTCATTCCAAGTGCTCGTTCTGCAAGGAATTCATGGGGGAAATAGGCAACTCCCATATCTAAATGGGAGAATTACAGCAGTCTCACAAATCCAGCAGCACATGTGCCCAAGACAACTCATGGTACCAGTTCCACTGCCACATTCCTAGCATCTCTCACCTAACAATGCAGGAAGCAAGGCCAAAAAGAGGGTGGAACCAAAGCCAGATCATGCTTAAGCAAAATGAGCTTTGACAGTACAGCTCTCATAGGAGCATATGGGGTCAGACACTAATGCTGGCAAGTCGCTGGATTCCTTCATAGCTGGTAACATGAGACAGAACTACACAGTTATGGATCCAGATTAGGGTGACCAGACAACAAGTGTGAAAAATCGGGACGGGGTAGAGGGTAATAGGAGCCTATACAAGAAAATGACCCAAAAATCGGGACTGTCCCTATAAAATCGGGACATCTGGTCACCCTAGTCCAGATCCTCAGTAGGTACAAATTGCTATAGCTCCAGTGACATCATTGGAGCTGCATTGATTTAAACCAGGAGAGGAAGTGGCCTTAGGCGGTTATATCTTCCTTTGAGACACCTGGTATAGGCCACTCTGAGAGACAGCTTACTGCACTAGATGGACCTTTTTGTCAGCTCCAGTTTGAATGTGTGTGTGTTTAGGAGAGTAGAAGAAAAAATATCAGAAGGGTGAAGGCATATGTATTCTATGAACACACGTGCATGAATATACATACAGAGAATACCAGTAGGAAAATAGCAAGAGTGCGTAGAAGAACATAGCGCTCGACTCAAAATGAGGGCAAAGAGGGTCAGGTGAAGTGGCGGGAAGTAGGCGGTAGAAAGATGGGCAGGTAAGGAAGAGCTAACAGGACAGGTGGAAGAAGGGTCAGACTATGAGAGGAGGGGAAGTTGGGGTTATGGGTAGGAAGCAAGCAGGAAATGAAGGTAAGCAAGCAAGGAAAGAAAGCCGGGGACAGGATGAGGGCGAGTGTTTATGGCTGGCACTTGAAGCTTGGGATGCCCTAAAGCATAGGAAGCCCACTGGGACCTGTTCCCTCCTTTGAGTTGATAGCTGGGACTCCAACCATACTTGGAGGAAGAGTCTATCTCATCCCATTGAGACCAGCACTAATCCAGGCCATTCTATTATTTCATGTTTGCCTTGTTCCCTCCAGATCTCCATGAAGAGACGACCCATTTTATACGTTTTGAACCTTATCTTCCCATCATGTGCTCTCTACTTATTGGATATGACTATTTTGTTCAGCAGCAGCTCTTATGAGGACAAGATCAGTTTCCAGCTGTCACTCATCATTGGAGAGTCTGTGTTAGCTCTGATTCTTAAGGACATTATTCCCACTTCTTCCGATGACCCACCCATAATAGGTACTTGTCTTTATTGAGTAAGTCACTTTATATTAGACCTGTACTGAATCTAAGGAAGAGAGCAGAGTACAAACGTGCTGCCTTTTAAGAGAGTAAGATGAGGAACACCTAGCCACTGTACAAGAGCTGTAATATTAGAAGTCCCTATTCAGAGCAGTTTCTGGACTTGGGGCACTATATTTCTTCTATTAAGCAGAAGCCCACAGTACATAGAATTATGAATCTAAAGGAAGTAAGACAGAGAGTTTATCAATCACATCCTTTTCATCTTGTTTTGCAGTGAGGTTTTTTGTAGGTGTCTTTGTCCTAATGATTATGGGTATATTGGAGACCTACCTATTAATGCAGCTGAAGAAGAAACCCCTACAACCTTTACTCAAGGCTATGAAACTGCTGAGATGCCGCAAGCAAGCTAGAACAACATCCGGAAACCTCCTAAGCAAGCAGGGTTAGTGTTTGGTTACCTACATTTGAATACTCCTTATCCAGTAGCAAGGTTCTGTCAGTAGGGAGCCCCTTATCTCTGGAAATCAATCATGCAAGCAAGTTTAGAACCCATGTCCATTGTGTTTCAGGCCACATTTGATCATAAATTCACACACAGTTAAGACACCTACTTCTCAACATCATTATGGTGCATATATTATTCAAATCAAATATAAATAGGCAACATATGTATACAAAGGAACTTAACCTTTGTTATTTATGTAGGCTCAGCTGTAAACTCAGCCCCACACAGAGACCACCAACTCTGGCCAGCCCCACAAACCCATTGAGCCAGAACAGTGCCTGAGATTTTCTGATAGAAAAACTTTTGAAGTTCTAATAAAATCTATCAAGCAAATAAAGTCAAGCTTAGCATCATGAAGGCCTCTGCTCCTGTCCACAATTTCCCCTGATGTATATTTACATTTGGCTGCTGTTCTGCCCATTGTAGGAGATTCGCTGACTGAGACGGCCAGGGGACAAGAGGAGAGGAGGGATTCAAGCCCACTTGGAAAGGGAAATACAGAACTACCCATGCTTACGGGAACAATCAATGCGGAGGGGCAGCGAATTGGGACCCAGGCAGAGCTACAGGAGTGCGAGTCAGCTCTGCTAGTTCTGGAGAAGGTGGTTTTCTGCAGCCATTTGCTTTTATCACTACTGTTTAGCATCGTCATTATTGTACAATGGAGCAGTTAGATGTGGGCGAATTGCCTTTTCTAATACTTGCTTGCCTCAGCCTCCTCCCTAACAAGGGTTTCCTGATTCTTACACTTGAATCAAGCCATGTACTGCATGTCTGAATAACAGTGCAAGCTCTGCAGGGCAGGAGCCTTGTTCTTGCATGTGCTTTGTAAAGCAATGTGTACACCTAGGTCATCCCATTAGCAAATAAGTTACCGGAATAAAATACATCCATGGAGCTAGTGTTCCAGCTGACAGGGAATTACTGGAGTAGGTATAAGTCATCTGAGCTGTACCTCTCAAAAGTGCTGAACTACACGTGGAGACCTGGGGGGAACAAAGCAAACATGAAATAGCACAATGGACTAGATTAGTGCTGGTCTTGATGGGATGAGACAGGCTCCTCCAACTGTGATTGGAGTCCAGGCTACCACTAACCAGGTCCAATGAGTGTATCATGGACAGGCTACAGAATGATGCTTGAACTTGTAAAACAGGAAAGGGCAGAAAGTTAAACTGGGCTGATCACTTGTGTGGCTGGACTGTTATCTCAGTCACAAGAACAACCTTGGGTTTAACCTGAATGGCAAGAACAGGGAGAGTATTCTACAAACACTAAACCTTGGCATCCTGCTTGGAAGACTCAATTCTGTCCTCCTTCAGGGACTGTCCCTATCCTGTAAATAGTGCAATAAGGGATTTAGAGGCCTGCACATATTCAGCAGCACTCTTAGCCTGCAAGAGAACAAAGGATTTGGTGAGCACATTAATCCTAGATTGTTTCCTGCACTGAAGCTGTGACTCTCATCCTATTTCCCTTTAGCTAGGGAAAGGGAGTCACTATTCTCCTCTTACCTCTTCCTTAAAGAAACACTGACCTTAAAATAGCATCTGCTTTAAATAAAACAGGTACAAGCTCTTGAGGCTGACAAATTCTCTGGCTAAAGACAACATCAGTGACCTGAGTAGAACCCCTGGAGTTTATGTTACACCCACCTTCCTCTTTCGCACAGAGGAGGAGCCCACAGAATAGAAGTCCCACTATGCAATGCTCCATCTTGACCCCTGCAGTCTCCAAGAACTCCAGCTCCACATTAAAAAGGAGTCAGGCATATTTTATGCAAATTAAGTGCATCCTTTGGGCGCTGACAAGATGCCAATATGCTCCTCAGTTGATCAGAGTTTGGCTGCCTTTGTCTTACACTCATCTCAAGTTTATTACACCAGAAGAGCAAGCAGAACTGCAATCCAGTCCCAGACTCTAAATCCCCAAGTGTGATCATGGATAGGTGGAGAGAACCTTTTCTGCTCAAAAGCTGCCTATACGCACAAACCCAGACTTGCAGCTCCTGCACCTCAGCACAATTACCCACCAGCAGACTCCAAGTCAGAATTATTCTGGGCATTTATCTTGTCTGTTTGTGTCCCCACAGGCTCAGGAACCTTTAGTGCATTGTACGGTAAATTCAAAAAATAAATTCTAAACATGTTGCCTGTCAATTCTGTTAAAAGCCCTGCATGCTCCCAGAGCTAATATTTCCCCAGTAGCCAGACTAGTGCTCTTGGGCACTTGGGAATCAGCAGACAATAGGAAAGCTCCGACCATATATTCTTTCCTCGGGCCACTTCTACACCTACGGCCGGGAAAACCTATACAGGCTATAAGAGAAAAAGCGTTAGCTTTATGCCACTGGAGGATCCCCCTCCTCTAAAATGACCCTTCCTATGGTTAGCTATGCCAGCTTTGGGGCTGTTTTGTGCTAGCAGTGTGATGTAAAGCAGCTGCACACCACAGCACAGGATCTGGGCCAATACCTCCTAATAATCTCTCCTAGCCGTCTGCTAGAGAAAAAGTTCACAGTTCTGTGTCTTGTGCATCAGATATGAGCAGCCTCCACTTGGATTTCAAAACAGCAGCAACATCTAATTGAGGACGAGAATCTCACCTTCTTTTCAAACTCATCCACCATGCCAGCATTAGCAACTGCAGTCTTGTAATAAACCCAATCAATAGGCGGGGGCTTTTCTGGCAAGGACGTCAACCTGTACAGGTGGAGCAGAACAGCTGAGAGAACAACCCCCAGTAATTTCAGAGAGCTCCCAGGTCCACACCGGGCAAGTCTGCAGTATCCATTGCCCCGCCCATCATCAGGCCCCAGGGTAGCAACTATGCTAATTTTAGTTGACAATATTTTCAGTCTCCTTGTTAATGCGGAAATGGCAATAAAGCAGCCACACAAAATTCTACATGCCTACATTTGCCTTTTTTTGACTGTGGGGGTGTAAGTGTGTGTGTGAATGGGCAAATACTATACTCTCCGTTTTTTCATCATGAACACTGGTAGGAGCGGGCAAGGAGAGTTTGTGAATGGGATGATTTGTATTTATTACAGTTTTGCAAGGCTGACAAAGGGTTTAAAAAAAAAGAAAGAAACATGGAAACCACTTCAAGCCAGGGGGTGCAGCAGCACCCCTAGTTCTAGCACCTATGCACCAGGCAACCCTAAGTTCTGAAAGCCAATCTGCCCTTTTAGCCACATTGCTCAGGGTTTGTTCACCACACAACTGGTGGGGGTGGGTGGGTCGCTATTGAACACATGCACCCTGGGAGGTTTGATTCTGCTGGATGGGTTTTTGTCAGCATCTCTGCTGGGTGAGGTTGCACCATCCTAGCCCAATGAATTTACGCCTTGGTTGTTACCACACTGACTCCCGGGTGGGGGATGGGGAATGCACTAGGGGTGGAATTTGGCCCATGATGTTCTGGTTTATGGTGCTCCTGGGACTCACCCTCCTTTCCAGCAGCGCTCAGTTTAACCTCAGCTATGCAGAGGCTGTTTGGCTAGTTTCATCTTTTCAAGGCACCCAGGCCATGGGGGAGAGCAGAAAAGGCTGGTCCCAGCTCCCCCTGCTTTAGATCAGCCTCCACAGGGGAAGACACCCCTGGCTGGACACCAAGACTCATCCCAACACTGGCCCACGAAGGGCTGGCCACACAGCACGGCAAGGGGCTGAGCTGGGGAATCCCCCTCCCCTGGTGACCTGTACCCCTCCTCTGCTGCAGCTGGGTTGAGCGAGGGCGTTCAGCTCCAAGATCCAGCTGGGACAGGGAGCTGGACATTCTGGGGGTGGAGTCTCCACCCTTCGGGAGCTCTGCCAGGCTCTAACAGGAGCAGAATCTGGCTCCATGGGTTACAAATGCCGAGGATTGTGGGGGTGGGGGGGACAATGCTACAGAGGCTACCCTAGATCCTGGCTCCACTGTGGCACATACACCCCACATACTGTATATTTACATATATACACACATACCCAATATAACCTCAGACATACAAGCATACAAGCAAGCTATGTTTGCTAGATAATAAACTAGTGAAGGAGCTAGGGTGACCAGACAGCAAGTGTGAAAAATCAGGATGGGGGTGGGGGGTAATAGGAGCCTATATAAGAAAAAAACCCAAAATTCGGGACTGTCCCTATAAAATCGGGACATCTGGTCACCCTAGAAGGAGCAGCCTTGTTCAGCCTGGAAGGATCTTCCACATCAAACAACAAACCAGAGAATGCAGAGACAGTCAGGGGGACCAGGGCAGGCAAGGGAGAGCTTTGCAAAGTCTCACTAACTACTAGTCTAGCCTCTCTCTCCACAACACCTAAGAGCTCCTCTTCCTACACCTTTTTAGTTTTCGACAGGGTGTGTTTTATAAGAGGGATCTGGGGTTATGAGCATCTGGGGTTCCTAAGCTTTGTATAGCCTGTGAAGCACATAAGTTGGGGATGCAGAAAATCTGAAGTCAGGAAGATTGAGCTTTAGAGCTGCACCAAGTGAAGCAGGGCTGGGCAGTTGTGAAGGCGCCAAGCCCATGGAACCTAAACAGTGCAGGGAGCGGTGAAGAATGGACGTCAGGACACAGCTGGCACTTTAAGCAGAGGGAACCAAGGTGGATAAACTGCCAGCATTGAGAGACCATGTAACTTTCTTACCAGTTTGTTAACTTCATACAACTTTAGAGGTAGGTGATGTTTTTACAGCAAATGATTGACTATTCGGCTGGCTGGCAGTGCGGAAAAGATAAAATGGGGGGTTTTCAAAACAATCTGAAAGTCATGAAAAATTTCAGTGAATCAAAAAAGTTGATTTCAGAACAAACAAAACATGTTTAACCCAGAACATTTTGTTCCCAAGCGTTTTCAAAGGGCTCCATTCACAAGACAGCCATCCTTAGTTCTTAGGGCACTTACCTGGGATATGGAAGCCCAGGGGTCAATTCCCCTGTGGCAGAGTGCAGCGGCAAGGCTGTCCGATAAACAGCAAGACCCACTTTGGACAAATTTAAAAACAAAAAAGCCTCGATTTATTTTGTATAAATAAATCCCAACAACAAGCAATACCTTCCATGGGGGACTATGGGGTTAAAGCAAATTATTTCTACCACAGCATTGGTCCCATAACATCAAATCCATTAACAGTAATTTCACGAGCTGATCCCAAGAGCCAGCTGAGTGCATTGCGCTATTATCACTGAATTCATTAAAAAAAAAAAAACCCAAGCCTTGAATTATATAAGCTTCCTCCCTACACTGATTAATATCAAAGCACCAGTTACACCTCAGCTGATAGCCACTCGCAACTATCTGTAGCATCAGCTGTACTTTTTGCCTCATTAGGAAAAGGGGAATGATGTGGGAAGCATTCTTAGCTATTCTCACTTTGTCTTTGGCAACAGGTAATTAAATGGTAGTAGGATCAGGGGAAAATCAACCGGATTATCCATGAGGAATTTATATTCTCATACATGGATGAGGAAGATTAAGACAGGCACCCTAGTCCTGCCAGTGTGAAAGGGGACAAAGATCTGGCAGGGGCTTTCTAGCAGCTACAGCCCAATGTCTTTTAATCCTCTGGTGCATTTCCATCCTATAGGCTGGGTGTGTGGTGCATGCTGAGATCCTGCCCGGTATTGCTCTGATAAAAGGAATTTGGATGTAACCAGACTTTCATTTTATTTCAACAGGTGCTGCCCCAGAACAGCCCTGTAAGTACGATGACGTTATTCAGTATCTGAATCTCTCTTCTGAAAAGGCACCCCCACTACATACAATACCCAAGAAAAATTGGAAAGAGCCGTTGAAAGTGAAGATACAATTTGCACTGATGTCCATCCTCTCAGTGGTAAGGAAACAAACCTTATTATTTTTTATAGTAGGAAATATTGTGGAGATTGAAAAGTTGAGGCCGCTGATGATCCTAAAGTGAGTGAGTGATTCTTCTCTCACTCAGACTAGCGCAAATCAGGAGTAACTCCATTATTACTGCCACTGATGTGAAAGGGCAGAGCCCGCACCTTAGGTCTTCTTCTCCAGACTTTATGGCTCTGGTTGGAAAGTAGAATCCAGAGCAATGTATGGTTGGAGGTGCCAGGTGTAAAATAATTTGTCACATCTGCACAAATGAGAGGGTTGTTTAACATTGCTTTAGTGCTCATCACATGTTGAACAGGTGTCACATTAAAATGAGCTCTAAAAGATCGAAGTCCAGGGCAAGAATCATTTCTCTACCAGCCTCCTATCCGCTTTTTAATTGGCCTATTAAGCTGCACTGTGTTGCCAAAGCACTGCAAAGTTGTCCAAGAATACTCAGGAATTTGGCCCTTGATTTGTATTTCATCTCAACTTCTCTCTTTTTCTGTTTCCTCCAAAAAAAAAAAAAACCTCTTACAAGGGAAACACCTCTGCTTAGCCTGAGTAAAGGGAACCCACGTTATTAGCCAGTGTTACAGCACTGTGGAGTGGGGGGAGCGGGAGGGGAGAGTGAGAAGAGACTTGGTAATTCTTGTTAGGTTTTGCCTTCCTTATATATCAGGGATCAGATTTGGTAGACTCGATTTTCCTGAGCCATGTTGCAATTTTTCTCCTGCTCTGGATGCTCTCCCAGCACAGATTTACATAGCCAGGTGGATTCTATCAGGCAACTGCTTTTTCCAAACATTGAACTTTACCCTTCCAATCTACACCTCAGTTTGTAAGACCAAGAAAAGTATGTTATTGGTCTGCCCTGATTTTCTCATATCTCTGACACCCATCACGCCATCATTGTAAGAAAAACGCTGAACAGCCTCTAAGTTCTGTACCTACCTTAGTAAATGAAATCATGATAATCACTTTCCCATTTTGTTTCTCTAGTCTGAAAAGCTTCAAACTGTCACTGTCTGTTTCTTAGTGATCATGGTAAGAGCTTTTTTCTGTAAAATCAAAGCTATTTCCTGTGTGCTGTGAGTCCAGAAATTGTTTCCATTCTGGGATTTCTCTTTCCTCTAGAAGTGGAAAAATGTCTTTGTGACTTGGAATCCTCAAGATTTCTGTGACATTTCCAACCTCAAACTGCCAGTGGATACATTTTGGTCCCCACATATCATCATTTATGAACAGTAAGACTCTCCTTGGCTGATTTCAACTTGCTTCCGTAAGAGGGATAATTACAAGGGACATGATGGGAGCCACTGAGATCAATGGGACTGACTCATCTGAGTGAGGATTACTCACATAAGCAAAGGTTTTGCAGGATGAATTGCGGGGCAGGGGGGGGGGCAGGAGGGTGGAATAGCTAAGACTCAATCAATCAATCACACTGATCTCATGACAATAAGAAAACATTCATTAAATAAAACAGGTTTTTTTTAGTCCCTGAGTGAGGGGGCACTAGTAGAGCATGGGCAGGCTATGGGAAATCTATCTGACAGACAGGGAAGCCAATCAAAAGGAGACAGACTCCAACAGTATATCTTAGAGGCTCCTGTCACTGTTTATTCTGTAGGTCCAGGAGATGCCCGCTGTACTGTGATATTTGGTATTGTCCCTAAATGATTAAATAGTGACTATTTGTTAAGAAGCAGCTGTGTGCTCAGCACTGCACAAGACGCAAATAAAGACATAGGGCCTGATTCTGCTCTCACTTACACGGTGGACATCAGGAGTAATTCAGCTGAAGTCAATAGTTAGAGGGTGGAAGCAGCGTGAGATCAGAATTAGGCCAACAGTCCCTGGTCCAATGGGGCAAGTGATTCATATGTCCTTGAATGTCTTTCATGTCTCATCTAGCATGTTAATGGGGTGCACTACAAGTCTTGGTGCAGATGGGGGTTATCAGCCCTTCTCTGCGCCCCAGACTTTCTCTGCTTGCTTTCTCTCTTCCCATCTCTCCTATCTCCTCCCACAGCCTTTTTGGCCTCTCCTGTTTGTTTTAAATCTCTCATCCCTTGTTACTCTCTGTCACTCACCCTCTCTCTTCTGCTTCCTGTTTTATGTAGTAAGGTTCACTGACCTTCAAAGTCTCACTAAAAATGAGTTTGCAAATAAAATATTGTCGTCGATCTGCAAGAAGCGTTTTGTCATTTTACTTTTCGTTGTTTTGGAACATTGGTTCCTTCAGTGTGGATGAAGAGAAATTCCTCAACAGGCCCTATCTGTCCATCACCCACAACGGCATGATTACCATAATCCAAGAGCACCGTGTCACCATAGCATGCAACTTGAAGATGCACAAGTTTCCATTTGACACCCAGATGTGCAGCATAACCCTCTTCTCAGACATAGTATCAGGTATGTCCATTCTTATTCACTTTTACTACAACCAGACTGGATTTTCTGGTGCTGGCCACTGTCCACAACAAGACAATGGACTAATTGGATCACAGGTCTGATCTGCCATTGAATTTTTATGTTCACTACTCAACAGTGTCCATTGTGTTAAAAAAATGACAATGCAAGAGGGAAAGTGGGCCATGGCATGATCTCCCACTATGGAGTGTCCTATATGTTTATCTCTGGAAGAATCCAGGTTCTGCCTCTGCAAAGCCTTTACTCCCAGGAGTGGCCAGCTTGGTCAAATGACTAGTCCCATTGACTGCAATAGGGACTACTTAAGTTTGCAAGGTCTAGTCCTTAAAATGTGCATGAGGGTCTAGATTAAAAATAGAACTCCAAGGGCTGAAGTTGAGGGGACTACTCACATGACTGACAAAGGGCTGCAGGATGGGACCCAGACTTAGAGATTTGAGTTCCAGGCTAGAGATCTAGGGTCTGGACTGCTGCATGCTTTCTTATTTTATCCCCATGGTAGGCACAGAAACGGGGAGGCAAGACTTACTTTCAAGCATGATCTTTTATTGTTTGCATAGACAGGTGTCCATTTAGCTACAACTATTCTAATAATTGAGTTTCACTTGAAAATCAATTGGCTTCGTTAAACTAAAGGTAACAATTGTTCATGACATTCCTAGAGTTTAAAGCCAGAAGGGATCATTAGATCATCTACTCAGACCTTCTGTGTCTCACAGGCCATTAAATGTCACCCAGTTACCCCTGAATTGAGTCCAATAACTTGTGTTTGGCTAAAGCAGCTCTTCCAGAAAGTCAGCCAGCCACGATTTTGAAGAGGAAACTCTTTGCTAGGAATGCCAGTATTAAACAGACCCAGTTCACGTCCGGGAGTGAAACATTACAGGGAAGGGGGCTAGCCATCTCGGTATCGAGACCTATATATTTTTCTCAAGAAAATGCTCCGTTTGCACAATTGCCACCATAGTGAGTCTGTGAAGAAGAGGTCCAGATAATAGCTACTCCCAAGTATTTATGGAAGCACAGGAAAGAGACATCCACTGCCAACTGCTCCTCTAAGTGCTTCATCTAAAGCTCACTCGAGTCAGTGGAAAGACTCCCACTGACTTCATTCGGATTTGGATCAAGGCCATACGATGGGAGACAGAATTCAACCAAGTATCCAAGACCAATGGAGTTATGAAACTCCTGCTGTCAGCAGACATCTGTTCCCATTTAAGCAGTGACCTGTGGGCCGGATTCCGATATCATACTGTTATAATTTTATTGATTTCAGTGAAGTCATTCCTGGTTTACCTTGGAGTAAGAATCAAGCTCCAAGTACACAACTAGTTCTGTTTTGGGCAAGAGATGTAATTTTCCCACCGAGGGTGGGTGGGAAGGGGATCTTAACCTTCTCTTCCCTCCTTCTGAATACACACCTGGACTGTGGCAGCAGATCTGAACTCCCTGTACTAAGAAAGGAAACACCTTTAAATCACTGCGTCTTCATTTTCTTTCCTCAAACAGCAACAGACCTTATATTCTGGTCCAATGAGACAACAGAAGAGCTGAATAAAAACAGTAAACGTTATCAGTTGAACGATGGAGAATGGAAGATCACAAACATAAACATTATACCAGACAGAGTAGAGGACGAGGAGGAAGTCTCTAATGGGATCACCTATGAGGTAGTGCATCATCAGTGTATTTCGCACACTATATATTTCATTCATTGATTTATTATTTACCCCACCACCACCTTCAGAACATCAGCGCTCAGCTACAAAAACTAAAAACACAACCCAAGCAAAATCTAGTCATCATTAAAGAACTAACTACCACAATTACAAATACACATTCCCCAGCAGGCAAAGCACTTTATAAAGTATAGGTATTTTAACAAAAGGTCCAGGGAGATATATATTATTCACTTATGCCCAAGAGTTAATATTCCTACCTCAGCGAGTTTGTGGGAGTCTAAAATCTCAAAACAGAATGATCTGATAAAAATCAAAGTGACATACCTCAGACTAATAGCTCAGTGGTTTAAGCATTGGCCTGCTAAGCCCAGGGTTGTGAGTTCAATCCTTGAGGGGGCCACTTAAGGATCTGGGGCAAAATCAGTACTTGGTCCTGCTAGGAAAGGACAACCACTCAATGACTGTTCAAGGTCCCTTCCAGTTCTAGGAGATGGGATATCTCCATTTATTTATTTAAACAGAGGTCTCAGAATGTGTCACCTCTGCAGCCTCTGCCTGACCCCTACAATGTAGATCTGTAGAGCTAAATCAAGAAAAAGCGCGATCTGCTGCTCATGCCAAGTGCTCTGCTCTGCAAGGAGTTCATGGGGGAAATAGGCAACTCCCATGTCCAAATGGGAGAACTACAGCAGTCTCACAAATCCAGCAGCACATGTGCCCAAGACAACTCATGGTACCAGTTCCACTGCCACATTCCTAGCATCTCACTTCTAACAATGCTGGAGACAAGGCCAAAAAGAGGGTGGAACCAAAGCACCCTATTGTGCAAGACAGATAATGCTTTAGCAAAATGACCTTTGACAGTACAGCTCTCATAGGAGCATCTGGGGTCAGACACTAATGCTGGCAAGTCTCTGGATTCCGTCATAGCTGGTAACAAAAAAAATTCTTCATGATGGAACCAGATCCTCAGTAGGTACCAATTGCTATAGCTCCATTGACATCACCGGAGCTGCATTGATTTATACCAGCTGAGGATGTGGTCTAAGGCGGTTACATCTTCCTTTGAGGCAACTAGTATAGGCCACTCTGAGCCAGCTTACTGCACTAGATGGAACATTTTTTCCGCTCCAGTTTGAATGTGTGTGTTAAGAGGAGTAGAAGAAAAAAAAACAACCAGAGAGGTGAAGGCATAGGTATTCAATGGGCACATGTGCACAAGTATACACACAGAGAATACCAGTAGGAAAATAGCAAGAGTGCGTAGAAGAACATAGGGCTTGACCCAAAATGAGAACAAAGGGGGCCAGATGAAGTGGCTGGAAGTAGGGGTAGAATGAGATGGGCAGGTAAGGAAGAGTTAGCAGGACAAGTGGAAGAAGTGCCAGACTAGGAGAGGAGGGGAAGTTGGGGTTATGGGTAGGAAGCAAGCAGGAAATGAAGGTAAGCAAGCAAGGAAAGAAAGCCGGGGACAGGATGAGGGTGAGTGTTTATGGCTGGCACTTGAAGCGTGGGCTGCACCAGAGGGTAGGAAGCCCACTGGGACCTGTTCCCTCCTTTGAGTTGATAGCTGGGACTCCAACCATACTTGGAGGAAGAGTCTATCTCATCCCATTGAGACCAGCACTAATCCAGGCCATTCTGTTATTTCGTGTTTGCCTTGTTCCCTCCAGATCTGCATGAAGAGACGACCCATTTTATATGTTTTGAACCTTATCTTCCCATCATGTGCTCTCTACTTATTGGATATGACTATTTTGTTCAGCAGCAGCTCTTATGAGGACAAGATCAGTTTCCAGCTGTCACTCATCATTGGAGAGTCTGTGTTAGCTCTGATTCTTAAGGACATTATTCCCACTTCTTCCGATGACCCACCCATAATAGGTACTTGTCTTTATTGAGTAAAAGTCACTTTATATTAGACATGCACTGGATGTAAGGAAGAGAGCAGAGTACAAACATGTCGCCTATTCAAAGATAGTAAGAAGAGGAACAGTAGCCACTGCACAAGAGCTGTAATACAAGAAGTCCCTATGCAGATCAGTTTCTGGACTTGGGGCACTATATTTCTTCTATTAAGCAGAAGCCCACAGTACATAGAATTATGAATCTAAAGGAAGTAAGGCAGAGAGTTTATCAAGCACATTGTCTTTGTCTTGTTTTGCAGTGAGGTTTTTCATAGGTGTCTTTGTCCTAATGATTATGGGTGTATTGGAGACCTGCCTATTAATGCAACTGAAGAAGAAACCCCTACACCCTATACTCAAGGCTATCAAACTGCTGAGATGCCGCAAGCAAGCTAGAACAACATCCGGAAACCTCCTAAGCAAGCAGGGTTGGTGTTTGGTTACCTACATTTGAATACTCTGTATCTAGTAACAGGGTTCTGTCAGTGGGGAGCCCCTTATCTCTGGAAATCAATCACGTTGGCAGGCTTAGGACCTTAGTCCATTGTGTTTCAGGCCACATTTGATCATAAATTCACACACAGTTAAGACATCTACCTCTCAACGTCATCGTGGTGCATATATTTCTAAGAATCAAATATATGTAGGCAACATATGTATACAAAAGAGCTGCACCTTTGTTATTTATGTAGGCTCAGCTGTAAACCCAGCCCCACGCAGAATCCACCAATTCTGGCCAACCCCATAAACTCATTGAGCCAGAACAGTGCCTGAGATGTTCTGATGGAAAATGCATGAAGTTTTAATAAAAACTATCAAGCAAATAAAGTCAAGTTTAGCATCACGCAGGCCTCTGCTCTTGTCCACAATTTCCCCTAATGTATATTTACATTTGGCTGCTGTTCTGCCCATTGTAGGAGATTCGCTGAATGAGATGGCCAGGGGACAAGAGGAGAGGAGGGATTCAAGCCCACTTGGAAAGGGAAATACAGAACTACCCATGCTTACGGGAACAATCAATGCAGAGGGGCAGCGAATTGGGACCCAGGCAGAGCTACAGGAGTGCGAGTCAGCTCTGCTAGTTCTGGATCAGGTGCTTTTCTGCAGCCATTTGTTTTTATCACTACTGTTTAGCATCATCATTATTGTACAATGGAGCAGTTAGATGTGGGTGAATTGCCTTTTCTAATACTTGCTTGCCTCAGCCTCCTCCCTAACAAGGGTTTCCTGCTTCTTATGCTTGAATTAAGCCGTGTACTGCATGTCTGAATAACAGTGCAAGCTCTGCAGGGCAGGAGCCTTGTTCTTGCATGTGCTTTGTAAAGCAATGTGTACACCTAGGTCATCCCATCAGCAAATAAGTTACCGGAATAAAATACATCCATGGAGCTAGTGTTCCAGCTGACAGGGAATTACTGGAGTATGTATAAGTCATCTGAGCTGTACCTCTCAAAAGTGCTGAACTACACGTGGAGACCTGGGGGGGACAAAGCAAACATGAAATAGCACAATGGACTAGATTAGTGCGGGTCTTGATGAGATGAGTCAGGCTCCTCTAACTGTGATTGGAGTCCAGGCTACCACTATCAACTCAAAGGAGAGAATAGGCCAAGGTGGGCTCCCTACCCTCAACTACAGCCCAGGATTCAAGTTTATAGGAGAATAATCAGCTCCAGAGGAAAAGGTGTATTTACCATAGCACAAATCTCAACCAGTTAGTGCTGGTCACAGGACAAGCCACATCCCTGCCTCTACAGTCAGGATGACCCTCTCCTACCCCCTGCTGAGGCAGCATGGCATAATTGCACAGCTACATAATAGGTGCCAAGGCACAAGCGCAGCTGGCACATTCAGCTTTTGGGGGAAAAAACTGCTGTAGGCTTTGCCAGGTTTGTAACCAGATCCAATGAGCGTATCATGGACAGGCTACAGAGAAATGCTTATACTTGTAATACAAAAAAGGGCTGAAAGTTAAACTTGGCTGATCATTTGTGTGGCTGGACTGTTATCTCAGTCACCTGAACAACCTTGGGTTTAATCAGTGATGAGCTCCCAAAATCTTAACAACCGGTTCCTTCCTCCTCACCCCACGAGGGGGTCGTGGTCCGCCCCCCGGGACTCTTGCCCCATCCAATCCCCTGCGTTCCTTGACGCCCCCTCCCCCAACACCTGCCCCATTTAAAAGCCCTTTTAGAACCAGTTGTCCTGAACTGGACAACCGGTTCTAAAAGGGCTTCTAAATTTAACAACCGGTTCCCGCCAACCGGTGCGAACCAGCTCCAGCTCACCACTGAGTTTAACCTGAACAGCAAGAACAGGGAGAGTATTCTACAAACACTAAACCTTGGCATCCTGCTTGGAAGACTCAATCCTGTCCTCCTTCAGGGACTATCCCCACCCTGGAGAGTGCAGAGCCTCCAAAACCAATTGCCTGTTTATTTCACAGCATTTGTCACCCACTTAAACCGCCCCAAAACTCCTAGTGGATTTAATCTTTTAGTTTTGAAACCAAGACGAGACACATTGCTGAAGCAAAAAAATCCTGTACCATTACTTTATTTAAAAGATTCTAGAGAATTTGACAGTCACCAGAAACTGCTTTCAGACAGATTTACAGGTCTTCAGCAGGTTTATGTGGCCAATATGGATATTTCTCCTTGTCCAGTTTCGTTTCAGGGAAGACCTTATTCAAGTCCTCAAATGTCATCTGATCAAATGGAATCATGGTTCTGAACTTCTCAAGCTTGAAGTGGGTGAAGAGACAAGAAAATGTTAAAGTCAGACATAAGCAAGAATTCAACTTAAACTAGATGTTCAATTATAAATTAAAACAAGGCTGCATGCCAAGCTGCCTTTAACATGAAATTCACAGGGTAGAACCCATAAAACTTACCTGTTTCTAAAGACAGCACAATAAGGGATTTAGAGGCCTGCATATATTCAGCAGCACTCTTAGCCTGCAAGAGAACAAAGGATTTGGTGAGCACATTAATCCTAGATTGATTCCTGCACTGAAGCTGTGACTCTCATCCTATTTCACTTTAGCTAGGGAAAAGGAGTCACCATTCTCCTCTTACCTCTTCCTTAAAGAAATACTGACCTTAAAATAGCATCTGCTTTAAATAAAACAGGTAGGAGCTCTGGAGGCTGACAAATTCTCTGGCTAAAGACAACATCAATGACCTGAGTAGAACCCCTGGAGTTTATGTTTCACCCACCTTCCTCTTTCGCACAGAGGAGGAGCCCACGGAATAGAAGTCCCACTATGCAATGCTCCATTTTGACCCCGCAGGCTCCAAGAACTCCAACTCCACATTAAAAGGGAGTCGGGCCTATTTTATGCAACTTAGGTGCATCCTTTGGGCTGCTGACGAGATGCCAATATGCTCCTCGGTTGATCAGAGTTTGGCTGCCTTTATCTTATACTAATGTCAAGTGTATTACACCAGAAGAGCAAGCAGAACTGCAATCCAGTCCCAGACTCTAAATCCCCAAGTGTGGTCATGGATAGGTAGAGAGAACCTATTCTGCTCAAAAGCTGCCTATACGCACAAACCCAGACTTGCGGCTCTTTTACCTCAGCATAATTACCCACCAGCAGACTCCAAGTCAGAATTATTCTATACCTCTACAAAGATCAAAGAGAAACCATGTGGCAGGGAAGAGTTTTTAAATACTTACAGCTTCCTTCCTCTCCCTGGACATGTATCTTGTCTGTTTGTGTGTCCACAGGCTCGGGAACCTTTCTAGTCCAACCCCCTGCTCAAAGTGGGACAAATCCCCAGACAGTTTTTTACACACCCCAGTTCCCTAAATGGCCCCCTCAGGGATTGAACTCACAACCCTGGGTTTAGCAGGCCAATGCTCAAACCATTGAGCTATCAATCCCCCTGCTAGGCATACCACAGCAGGGGACCTAAGCCAATACCTCCTAATAATCTCTCCTAGCAGTCTGCTAGAGGAAAATTCACAGTTCTGTGAATCTTGTAAATCAGATATGAGCAGTCTCCACTTGGATTTCAAAACAGCAGCAACATCTAATTGAGGACGAGAATCTCACCTTCTTTTCAAACTCATCCACCATGCCAGCCTTAGCAACTGCAGTCTTGTAATAAACCCAATCAATAGGCGGGGGCTTTTCTGGCAAGGAGGTCAACCTGTACAACCTGTACAACTCTGTAATTTCAGAGAGCTCCCAGGTCCACACCGGGTAAGTCTGCAGTATCCATTGCCCCGCCCATCATCAGGCCCCAGGGTAGCAACTATGCTACTTTTAGTTGACAATATTTTCAGTCTCCTTGTTAATGCGGAAATGGCAATAAAGCAGCCACACAAAATTCTACATGCCTACATTTGCCTATTTTGGAGAGCGGGGATGGGGGGGTGGATGGGCAAGTACAATACTCTCAGTTTTTTCATCATGAACACTGGTAGGAACAGGCAAGGAGAATTTGTGAATGGGGTGGGTAGTTTTCATTACAGTTTTGCAAGGCTGACAAAGGGTTTAAAAAAAAGAAAGAAACATGGAAACCACTTCAAGCCAGGGGGTGCAGCAGCACCCCTAGTTCCAGCACCTATGCACCAGGCAACAAGAGGCTCTGAAAGCCAATCTGCCCTTTTAGCCACATGGCTCAGGGTTTGTTCACCACACAGCTGTTGGGAGCGGGAGTCGCTATTCAACACATGCACCCCGGGAGGTTTGATTCTGCTGGGAGAGTTTTTGCCAACATCTCTGCTGGGTGAGGTTGCACCATCCTAGCCCAACGAATTTACATCTTGGTTGTTACCACACTGACTGGGAGAAGGGGAATGCACTAGGGGTGGAATTTGGCCCATGATGTTCTGGTTTATGGTGCTCCTGGGACTCACCCTCCTTTCCAGCAGCGCTCAGTTCAACCTCAGCCACGCATGGGCTTTTCGGCTAGTTTCATCTTTTCAAGGCACCCAGGCCATGGGGGAGAGCAGAAAAGGCTGGTCCTAACTCCCCCTGCTTTAGATCAGCCTTTACAGGGGAAGACGCCCCTGGCTGGACACCAAGACTCATCCCAACACCGGCCCACGAAGGGCTGGCCACACAGCGCGGAGAGGGGCTGAGCTGGGGAACCCTCCTCCCCCGGTGACCTGTACCCCTCCTCTGCTGCAGCTGGGTTGAGCGAGGACGTTCAGCCTCCAAGATCCAGCTGGGACAGTGAGCTGGACATTCTGGGGGTGGAGTCTCCACCCTTGGGGAGCTCTGCCAGGCTCTAACAGGAACAGGATTTCGCTCCATGGGTTACAAATGCTGAGGATTGGCCGGGGGGAGGAAAAAATGCTACAGAGGAGCCCTAGAGCCTAACTCCACTGTGGCACTTACACCCCACACACTGTATATTTACATATATACACACATACCCAATATAATCTCAGACATACAAGCATACAAGCAAGCTATGTTTGCTAGATAATAAACTAGTGAAGGAGCAGCCGTGTTCAGCCTGGAAGGATCTTCCACATCAAACAACAAACCAGAGAATGCAGAGACAGTCAGGGGGACCATGGCAGGCAAGGGAGAGCTTTGCAAAGTCTCACTAACTACTAGTCTAGCCTCTCTCTCCACAACACCTAAGAGCTCCTCTTCCCACACCTTTTTGGTTTTCGACAGGGTGTGTTTTATAAGAGTGATCTGGGGTCATGAGCATCTGGGGTTCCTAAGCTTCGCATAGCCTGTGAAGCACAGAAGATGGGGATGCAGAAAATCTGAAGTCAGGAAGATTGTGCTTTAGAGCTGCACCAAGTAAAGCAGGGCTGGGCAGTTGTGAAGGCGCCAAGCCCATGGAACCTAAACAGTGCAGGGAGCGGTGAAGAATGGACGTCAGGACACAGCTGGCACTTTAAGCAGAGGGAACCAAGGTGGATAAACTCCCAGCATTGAGAGACCATGTAACTTTCTTACCAGAAGGTAGTTTGTTAACTTCATGCAACTTTAGAGCTAGGTGATGTTTTTACAGCAAATGATTGACTATTCGGCTGGCTGGCAGTGCGGAAAAGATAAAATGGGGGGTTTCAAAACAATCTGAAAGTCATGAAAAATTTCAGTGAATCAAAAAAGTTGATTTCAGATCAAATAAAACATGTTTAACACAGAACATTTTGTTCCCAAGCGTTTTCAAAGGGCTCCATTCACAAGACAGCCATCCTTAGTTCTTAGGGCACTTACCTGGGATATGGAAGCCCAGGGGTCAATTCCCCTGTGGCAGAGTGCAGCGGCAAGGCTGTCCGATAAGCAGCAAGACCCACTTTGGACAAATTTAAAAACCAAAAAGCCTCAATTTGATTTGTATAAATAAATCCCAACGACAAGCAATACCTTCCATGGGGGACTATGGGGTTAAAGCAAATTATTTCTACCACAGCATTGGTCCCATAACATCAGATCCATTAACGGTAATTTCACGAGCTGATCCCAAGAGCCAGCTGAGTGCATTGCGCTATTATCACTGAATTCTTCATAAAAAAAAACCCCAAGCCTTGAATTATATAAGCTTCCTCCCTACACTGATTAATATCAAAGCACCAACTACACCTCAGCAACTATCTGTAGCATCAGCACTACCATTTGCCTCATTAGGAAAAGGAGAATGATGTGGGAAGCATTCTTAGCTATTCTCACTTTGTCTGTGGCAACAGGTAAATTAAATTGTAGTATCATCAGATGAAAACCAACCGGATTACCCAGGAGTAATTTATATTCTCATATATGGATAAGAAGATTAAGACGGCACCCTAGTCCTGCCAGTGTGAAAGGGGACAAAGATCTGACAGTGGTTTCCTAGAAGATACAGCCCAATGCCTTTTATCCTCGGATGTATTCATATTCCATAGGCTGGCTGTGTGGTGTATGCTGAGATCCTGCCCGGTATTGCTCTGATAAAAGGAATTTGGACGTAACCAGACTTTCATTTGATTTCCACAGGTGCTGCCCCAGAACAGCTCTGTAAATACGATAACATTATTCAGTATCTGAATATCTCCTCTGAAAGACCACCCCCACTACGTACAATACCCAAGGAAAATTGGGAAGAGCCATTGAAAGTGGAGATACAATTTATACTGATGTCCATCCTCTCAGTGGTAAGGAAACAAACTTCTTTATTATTTTTTATAGTAAGAAATATTGTGGCGATTGAAAAGTTGAGGCTGCTGATGATCCTAAAGTGAGTGAGTGACTCTTTTCTCACTCAGACTAGCGCAAATCAGGAGTAGCTCCACTATTACTGCCACTGATGTGAAAGGGTAGAACCTGCACCTTAGGTCTTCTTCTCCAGACTTTATGGCTCTGGTTGGAAAGTAGAATCCAGAGCAATGTATGGTTGGCGGTGCCAGGTGTAAAATAGTTTGTCACACCTGCACAAACGAGAGGGTTGTTTAAAATTGCTTTAGTGCTCATCACATGTTGAACAGGTGTCACATTAAAATAAACTCTAAAAGATCAAAGTCCAGGGCAAGAATCATTTTTCTAGCACCCTCAGGCCAATTAAAAAGCGGATAGGTTAAGCTGCATTGTGTTGCCAAAGCACTGCAAAGTTGTCCAAGAATACTCAGGAATTTGGCCCTTGATTTGTATTTCATCTCAACTTCTCTCTTTTTCTGTTTCCTCCAAAAAAAACCCTCTTACAAGGGAAACACCTTTGCTTAGCCTGGGTAAAGGGAACCGACGAGATTAGCCGGTGTTACAGCACAGTGGAGTTGGGGGGGAGAGTGAGGAGAGACTTGTTAATTCTGTTTGGTTTTGCCCTCCTTATACATCGGGAATCAGAGTCTGTAGACTCGATTTCCCTGAGCCGTGTTGCAATTTTTCTCCCATTCTGCTGCTCTGGATCCTCTCCCAGGACAGATTTACATAGCCAGGTGGATTCTATCAGGCAACTTTTTTTTCCAAACATTGAACCTTACCCTTCCATTCTACTCATAAGTTTGTAAGACCAAGAAAAGTATGTTATTGGCCTGACCTGATTTTCTCATATGTCTGACACCCATCACGCCACCATTGTAAGAAAAACGCTGAACAGCCTCCAAGCTTGGTACCTACCTTAGTTAATGAAATCATGATAATCCCTTTCCCCTTTTGTTTCTCTAGACTGAAAAGTTACAAACTGTCACTGTCTATTTCTTAGTGATCATGGTAAGAGCTTTTTTCTGTAAAATCAAAGCTATTTCCTGTGTGCTGTGAGTCCAGAAATTGTTTCCATTCTGTGATTTTTCTTTCCTCTAGAAGTGGAAAGATGTCTTTGTGACTTGGAATCCTCAGGATTTCTGTAACATTTCCAAACTCGTTCTGCCAGTGGATACATTTTGGTCCCCATATATCGTCATTTATGAACAGTAAGACTCTCCTTGGCTGATTTCAACTTGTTTCCGTAAGAGGGATAATTATAAGGGACATGATTGGTGCCACTGAGATCAATGGGACTGACTCATCTGAGTGAGGATTACTCACATAAGCAAAGATTTTGCAGGATTAATTTTTTTGGGGGGTGGGGGGAACAGAATAGCTAAGAACCAATTAACTGATCTCATGACAATAAGAAAACATTCATTAAATGAAATGAGTTTTTTTAGTCCCTGAGTGAGGGGGCACTAGTTGAGCATGTTTAGGCTATGGGGAAACTATCTGACAGGGAAGCCAGTGAAAAGGAGACAGACTCCAACAGTATATCTTAGAGCAGAAGTTGGCAACCTTTCAGAAATGGTGTGCCAAGTCTTCATTTATTCACTCTAATTTAAAGTTTCGCATGCCAGTAATAGATTTTAACATTTTTAGAAGGTCTCTCCCTAGAAGTCTATATTGTATAACTAAACTATTGTTGTATGTAAAGTAAATAAGGTTTTTAAAATGTTTAAGAAGCTTCATTTAAAATTAAATTAAAATGCAGATCTTATCAGGTTAGTGTGATTCTTGCCCGTGCTTTTCCTTGCTGAATTTTCCAATGTCCCCAGGCCAGCAGCAGGCTGAGCGGGGCCAGTGGCCGGGACAACATCTGGCAGGGGGCCGGTGGACGGAACCCCAGGCCGGCAGCAGAATGCAACTGAAAGTCAGCTTGCGTGCCGCCTTTGGCACATGTGCCATAGGTTGCTGACTCCTGTCTTAGCAGCTCCTGTCACTGTTTATTCTGGAGGTCCAGGAGATGCCCACTGCACTGTGATATTTGGTATTGTCCCTCAATGGTTATTTATTCATGATTATTTGTTAAGCAGCAACAGCATGTTCAGCACTGTGCAAGACACAAATAAAAACATAGGGCTTGATTCTGCTCTCACTTACAGGGTGGGAATCAGGAGTAATTCAGCTGAAGTCAATAGTTAGAGGGTGGAAGCAGTGTGAGATCAGAATTAGGCCAACAGTCCCTGGTCCAATGGGGCAAGTGGTTCATATGTCCTTAAATGTCTTTCCTGTCTCAACTAGCACATTAATGGGGTGCACTACAAGTCTTGGTGTAGATGGGGGTTATCAGCCCTTCTCTGCGCCCCAGACTTTCTCTGCTTGCTTTCTCTCTTCCCATCTCTCCTATCTCCTTCCACAGCCTTTTTGTCCTCCCCTGTTTGTTTTAAATCTCTCATCCCTGGTTACTCACTGTCACTCACCCTCTCTCTTCTGTTTCCTGTTCTATGGTTCACTGACCATTCAAAGTCAGACTAATAGTGAGTTTGCAAATAAAATAATGTCTTTGATCTGCAACAAGCGTTTTGTCATTTTACTTTTCATTGTTGTTGAATCATTGGTTCCTTCAGAGTGGATGAAGAGAAATCGCTCAGCAGGCCCTTTCTGTCCATCACTCACAATGGCATCATTAGCACAACCCAACAGCACCAGGTGACCATAACGTGCAACTTGGAGATGCACAAGTTTCCATTTGACACCCAGACGTGCACGATAAGCCTCTTCTCATTTAATCATCCAGGTATGCCCATTCTTATTCAGGTTTACTACACTGGATTGGCTGGTCCTGGCCACTGTCCCCAACTAATCAATGGACTAGACGGATCACAGGTCTGATCTGCCATTGAATTTTTATGTTCACTACTCAACAATGTCCATTGTGTTAAAAAAATTACAACGCAAGAGGGAAAGTGGGCTATGGCATGATCTCTCACTATGGAGTCTCCTATATGTATATCTCTGAAAGAATGCAGGATCTGCCTCTGCAAAGCCTTTACTCCCAGGAGTGGTAGCATAGTCAAATGACTAGTCCCACTGACTGCAATAGGGATTACTTGAGTTTGCAAGGTCTAGTCCTTAAAATGTGCATGAGGGTCTAGATTAAAAATAGAACTCCAAGGGCTGAAGTTGATAGGACTACTCACATGACTGAGAAAGGGCTGCAGGATGGGACCCAGACTTAGGCCTGGTCTACACTGGCGGGGGCAGGGGGGCAATCGATCTAAGATGTGGAACTTCAGCTACGAGAATAGCGTAGCTGAAGTCGACGTATTTTAGATCGAATTCAAATTACTTACTTCGCGTCCTCGCAGTGCTGGATCGACGGGCGCGGCTCCCCCGTCGACTTTGCTTCCACCTCTCGCCAAGCTGGAGTTCAGCAGTCGACGGGAGAGTGATCGGGGATCGACTTATCACGTCTACACTACACGCGATAAATCAATCCCCGATAGATCGATCACTACCCGCCGATCCGGCAGGTAGTGTAGATGTGGTCTTAGAGATTTGAGTTCCTGACTAGATCTAGTTTTCAACTGCTGCATGCTCTTATTTTATCCCCATGGTCATCGCAGAAACAGAGAGGCAAGACTTACTTTGAAGTATTATCGTCTATTGTTTGCATAGCACATTTTTCCATTTAGCTACAATTCTAATAATTCAGTTTCACTTGAAAAGCAATTGGCTTTGTTGAACTAAAGCAAATGTTTCATGACATTCCTGGAGTTTAAAGGCAGAAGGGACCATTAGATCATCTAGTCTGACCTTCTGTGTCTCACAGGCCATTAAATGTCACCCAGTTACCCCTGAATTGAGTCCAATAACTTGTGTTTGGCTAAAGCAGCACTTCCAGAAAGTCAGCCAGTCACAATTTGAAGAGGAAACTCTTTGCTAGGAATGCCAGTATTAAACAGGCCCAGTTCACATCTGGGAGTGAAACATTCCAGGGAAGGGGGCTAGCCATCTCAGTATCAATACCTTGATATTTTTCCCAAGAAAATACTACGGTGGCAATTGTGCAAATGGAGCGAGTCTGTTAAGAAGAGGTCCAGATAGTAGCTACTCCCAAGTATTTATGGAAACACAGGAAAGAGACAGCCACTGCCAACTGCTCCTCTATGTGCTTGTCTACACTTAACAGCACTGCAACTTTCTCGCTCAGAGGTGTGAAAAAACACCCCCCTGAGCGCAGCAAGATTCAGCGCTGTAAAGCGCCAGTGTAGCCAATACACCAGCACTGGGAGCTGCGCCCCTTGTTCAGGTGTTTTTTCTGGAGCGTTGGGAGAGCTCTCTCCCAGGGCTGCACCGCAACCACACAAGGCACATTAAAGCACTGCCGTGGCAGGGCTGCCGCAGCAGCGCTTTAGCATTACCAGTGTAGACTAGCCCGAAGTGCTTGATCTTAAAGTTCACTGGAATCAGTGGAAAGACTCCCACTGACTTCAATAGGATTTGGAACAAGGCCATAAGATGGGAGACAGAATTCAACCAAGTATCCAAGACCAATGGAGTTATGAAACTCCTACTGTCAGCAGACATTTATTCCCATTTAAGCAGTGACCTTTAGGGTGGATTCTGATCTCATAGTGGTATAACTCCATTGATTTCAATGGCGTTATTCCCAGTTTACCCTGGAGTAAGAATCAAGCTCCAAGTACACAACTAGTTCTGTTTTGGGCAAGAAATGTAATTTTCACACCAAGGGTGGGTGGGTGGGGGATCTTAACCTTCTCTTCCCTCCTTCTGAATACACACCTGGACCGTGGCAGCAGATCTGAACTCCCTGCACTGAGAAAGGAACCACCTTTAAACCACTGTGTCTTCACTTTCTTTCCTCAAACAGCAAGAGATCTTATACTCCGGTCCAATCAGACAACAGATGAGGTGAATAAAAACAGCAAGCTTTATCACTTGACCAATGGAGAATGGAAGTTCACAAACATAAACATTATACCAAGCAGAGTAGAGGACGAGGAGGAAGTCTTTACTGGGATCATCTATGAGGTAGTGCATCATCAGTGTATTTCATACACTATATATTTCATTCATTGATTTATCATAAAGGCACCCTTCAGAACATCAGGGCTCAGCTACAAAAACTAAAAACACAACCCAAGCAAAATCTAGTCATCTTGAAAGGACTAACCCCCACAATTACAAATACACATTCCCCAGCAGGAAAAGTACTTTATAAAGTATAGGTATTTTAAGAAAAGGTCCAGCGAGATATATATTATTCGCTTACATCCAAGAGTTAGTATTGCTACCTTAGAAACTTTGTGAGAGTCTAAAATCTCAAAACAGAATGATCTGATAAAAATGAAAGTTACATACTTCTAAATGGAAGTCTCGGAATGTGTCACCACTACCTAACCCCTACAATGTAGATCTGTAGAGCTAAATCAAGAAAGAGCACGACCTGCTGCTAATATGAAATGCTGTGTTCTGCAAAGAGTTCATGGGCGATATAGGCAGCTCCCATATCTAAATGGGTGAACTACAGCAGTCTCACAAATCCAGCAGCATATGTGCCCAAGACAACTCATGGTACCAATTCCACTGCCACATTCCTAGCATCTCTCACCTAACAATGCAGGAGACAAGGCCAAAAAGAGGGTGGAACCAAAGCAGCCTACTGTGCAAGCCAGATCATGCTTTAGCAAAATGACCTTTGACAGTACAGCTCTCATAGGAGCATCTGGGGTTAGACACTAATGCTGGCAAGTCGCTGGATTCCTTCATAGCTACAAACAAAAAAAATTCTTCATGATATAGAACTACACAGTGATGGGTCCAGATTCTCAGTAGGTACAATTTGCTATAGCTCCATTGACACTGAATTATACCAGCTTAGGCTGTGGTCTAAAGCGGTTTCATCTTCCTTTGAGGCATCTAGTATAGGCCACTCTGAGACAGCTTACTGCACTAGATGGACTTTTTTGTCCGCTCCAGTTTGTATGTGTGTGTGTTAAGGGGAGTAGAAGAAAGAAAAAAAAAACAGAGGTGAGGGCATAGATATTCAACGGGCATGTGTCACAAATATACACACAGAGAACACCAGTAGGAAAATAGCAAGAGTGCGTAGAAGAACATAGGGCTCGACCCAAAATGAGGGCAAAGAGGGTTAGGTGAAGTGTCTGGAAGTAGGTGGTAGAATGAGCTGGGCAGGTAAGGAAGAGCTAACAGGACAGGTGGAAGAAGGATCAGAATATGAGAGGAGGGGAAGTTGGGGTTATGGGTAGGAAGCAAGCAGGAAATGAAGGTAAGCAAGCAAGGAAAGAAAGCCGGGGACAGGATGAGGGCGAGTGTTTATGGCTGGCACTTGAAGCTTGGGATGCCCTAAAGCATAGGAAGCCCACTGGGACCTGTTCCCTCCTTTGAGTTGATAGCTGGGACTCCAACCATACTTGGAGGAAGAGTCTATCTCATCCCATTGAGACTAGCACTAATCCAGGCCATTCTGTTATTTCATGTTTGCCTTGTTCCTTCCAGATCTCCATGAAGAGACGACCCATTTTATACGTTTTGAACCTTATCTTCCCATCATGTGCTCTCTACTTATTGGATATGACTATTTTGTTCAGCAGCAGTTCTTATGGGGACAAGATCAGTTTCCAGCTGTCACTCATCATTGGAGAGTCTGTGTTAGCTCTGATTCTTAAGGACATTATTCCCACTTCTTCCGATGACCCACCCATAATAGGTACTTGTCTTTATTGAGTAAAAGTCACTTTATATTAGACATACACTGGATGTAAGGCAGAGAACAGAGTACAAACGTGTTGCCTATTCAAAGATAGTAAGAAGAGGAACACTAGTCACTGCAGTAGAGCTGTAATACAAGAAGTCCCTATGCAGAGCAGTTTCTGGACTTGGGGCACTATATTTCTTCTATTAAGCAGAAGCCCACAGTACATAGAATTATGAATCTAAAGGAAGTAAGACAGAGAGTTTATCAAGCACATTGTCTTTGTCTTCTTTTACAGTGATGTTTTTCATAGGTGTCTTTGTCCTAATGATTATGGGTATATTGGAGACCTGCCTATTAATGCAGCTGAAGAAGAAACCCCTACACCCTATACTCAAGGCTATCAAACTGCTGAGATGCCGCAAGCAAGCTAGAACAACATCCGGAAACCTCCTAAGCAAGCAGGGTTGGTGTTTGGTTACCTACATGTGAATACTCTGTATCTAGGTTCTGTCAGTAGGGAGCCCCTTATCTCTGGAAATCAATCACGTTGGCAGGCTTAGAATCTAAGATCATTGTGTTTCAGGCCACATTTGATCATAAATTCACACACAGTTAAGACATCTACCTCTCAACGTCATCGTGGTGCATATATTTCTAAGAATCAAATATATGTAGGCAACCTATGTATACAAAAGAGCTGCACCTTTGTTATTTATGTAGGCTCAGCTGTAAACCCAGCCCCACGCAGAGTCCACCAATTCTGGCCAACCCCATAAACTCATTGAGCCAGAACAGTGCCTGAGATTTTCTGATGGAAAATGCATGAAGTTTTAATAAAAACTATCAAGCAAATAAAGTCAAGTTTAGCATCACGCAGGCCTCTGCTCTTGTCCACAATTTCCCCTAATGTATATTTACATTTGGCTGCTGTTCTGCCCATTGTAGGAGATTCGCTGACTGAGACGGCCAGGGGACAAGAGGAGAGGAGGGATTCAAGCCCACTTGGAAAGGGAAATACAGAACTACCCATGCTTATGGGAACAATCAATGCAGAGGGGCAACGAATTGGGACCCAGGCAGAGCTACAGGAGTGCGAGTCAGCTCTGCTAGTTCTGGATCAGGTGCTTTTCTGCAGCCATTTGCTTTTATCACTACTGTTTAGCATCATCATTATTGTACAATGGAGCAGTTAGATGTGGGTGAATTGCCTTTTCTAATACTTGCTTGCCTCAGCCTCCTCCCTAACAAGGTTTTCTTGTTTCTTATGCTTGAATTAAGCCGTGTACTGCATGTCTGAATAACAGTGCAAGCTCTGCAGGGCAGGAGCCTTGTTCTTGCATGTGCTTTGTAAAGCAATGTGTACACCTAGGGCATCCCATCAGCAAATAAGTTACCGGAATAAAATACATCCATGGAGCTAGTGTTCCAGCTGACAGGAAATTACTGGAGTAGGTGTAAGTCATCTGAGTTGTACCTCTTAAAAGTGCTGAACAACACGTGGAGATCTGGGGGGAACAAAGCAAAACATGAAATAGCACAATGGACTAGATTAGTCCTGGTCTTGATGGGATGAGACAGGCTCCTCCAACTGTGATTGGAGTCCAGGCTACCACTATCAACTCAAAGGAGGGAACAGGCCAGGGTGGGCTTCCTACCCTCAACTACAGCCCAGGATTCAAGTTTAAAAGAGAATAATCAGCTCCAGAGGAGAAGGTATATTTACCATAGCACAAATCCCAGCCAGTTAGTGCTGGTCACAGGACATGCTGTCTTACATAACCATACCATATATCTGATTTTTGCAGACCAGTGGAAGTGTTTGCCTTATTAGTACTGCACATTACTAATGGGACACTTGGACCACCCAGAAATAACACACACAGAGATGGTCATGTCTTTGGCTGAGGGTGAAATCTACCTAATAGAATCTTACAATCCTCTCAGCAGGCGCGTGTGGTGAGGCTGCTCTCCTATTCATTTTACCTACAGTCCCCAACACTACACACAACCTTTAGATCAAGAGCAGCATGTCTGCCTGTTCTTTGATGGGTTCATGTAACCAGTCCGTAACATTCATGTGGGCATGTGATGGAAAAGCCCTCCCACATCCCTGCCTCTACAGCCAGGATGACCCTCTCCTACTCCCTGCTGAGGCAGCATGGGTTAATTGCACAGCTACATAATAGGTGCCGAGGTACAAGCCCAGCTGGCACATTGAGGCTGGGGGGCGGGAAAGCTGCTGTAGGTTTGTAAGGTTTTGCCAGGTTGGTCATTTGTGTGGCTGAACTGTTATCTCAGTCACCCGAATCACCTTGGGTTTAACCTGAACGGCAAGAACAGGGAGAGTATTCTACAAACACTAAACCTTGGCATCCTGCTTGGAAGACTCAATCCTGTCCTCCGTCAGGAACTATCCCCACCCTGTAAAGAGTGCAGAGCCTCCAAAACCAATTGCCTGCTTATTTCACGGCATTCATCACCCACTTAAAACACCCAAAAACTCCTAGTGGATTTAATCTTTTAGTTTTGAGATCAAGACCAGACACATTGCTGAAGCCCTCAATTACAATGACTTTATTTAAAAGATTCTAGAGCATTTGACAGTTACCAGAAACTGCTTTCAGACAGATTTACAGGTTTTCAATAGGTTTGTGTGGCCAGTATGGATACTTCTTGTCCAGTTTGGTTTCAGGGAAGATCTCATTCAAGTCCTCCCACATCATCTGATCAAATGGAATCATGGTTCTGAACTTCTCAAGCTTGAAGTTGGAGGAGAGACAAGAAAATGTTAAAGTCAGATGTAAGCAAGAATTCAACATAAACTAGATGTACAATTAGAAATTAAAACAAAGTTTCATACCAAGCTGCCTTAAAGCCTGAAATTCACAGGGTAGAACCCATCAAACCTACCTGTTTCTCATACTGGACAATTGGGGATTTAGAGGCCTGCACATATTCAGCAGCACTCTTAACCTGCAAGAGAACAAAGGATTTGGTGAGCACATTAATCCTAGATTGATTCCTGCAGTGAAGCTGTGACTTTCATCCTATTTCACTTTAGCCATGGAAAGGGAGTCACCATTCTCATCTTACCTCTTCCTTAAAGAGACACTTACCTTTAAACAGCATCTGCTTTAAATAAAACTGGTACAAGCTCTTGATGGCTTTAGCCAGAGAATTTGCCAGCCTCAATGATCTGAGTACAACCCCTGGAGTTTGTGTGACGCCCACCCTCCAGTTTCACATAGAGGAGAGCCCATAGAATAGAAGTCCCACGATGCAATTCTCCATCTTGACCCATGCAGGCTCCAAGAACTCCAACTCCACATTAAAAAGGAGTCAGACCTATTTTGTGCAACTTAGGTGCATCCTTTGGACTGCTGCCTTTGTCTTAAACTTGAAATTAGTGTATTACACCAGAAGAGCAAGCAGAACTGCAATCCAATCCCAGACTCTAAATCCCCAAGTGTGGTCATGGATAGGTAGAGAGAACTATTCTTGCTCAAAAGCTGCCTATACGCACAAACCCAGACTTGCAGCTCCTGCACCTCAGCACAAACCCACCAGCAGACTCCAAGTCAGAATTATTCTATACCGCTACAAAGATCAAAGAGAAACCATGTGGCAGGGAAGAATTTTTAAATACTTACAGCTTCCTCTCCCTGGACATGTATCTTGTCTGTTTGTGTCCTCACAGGCTCAGGAACCTTTAGTGCATTTTACTGTAAATTCAAAAAATAAATTTTAAACATGTTGCCTCTCAATTCTGTTAAAAACCCTGCATGCTCCCAGAGCTAATATTTCCCCAGTAGCCAGACTAGTGCTCTTGGGCAGTTGGGAATCAGCAGAGAATAGGAAAGCTCTGACCATATACTCTTTCCTCGGGCCACTTCTACACCTACAGCTGGGAAAACCTATACAGGCTATAAGAGAAAAAGCGTTAGCTTTATGCCACTGGAAGATCCCCCTCCATTAACATGACCCTTCCTATGGTTAGCTATGCCAGCTTTGGGGCTGTTTTGTGCTAGCAGTGTGATGTAAAGCAGCTGCACACCACAGCACAGGACCTGAGCCAATACCTCCTAATAATCTCTCCTAGCCGTCTGCTAGAGAAAAAGTTCACAGTTCTGTGTCTTGTGCATCAGATATGAGCAGCCTCCACTTGGATTTCAAAACAGCAGCAACATCTAATTGAAGACGAGAATCTCACCTTCTTTTCAAACTCATCCACCATGCCAGCATTAGCAACTGCAGTCTTGTAATAAACCCAATCAATAGGCGGGGGCTTTTCTGGCAAGGAGGTCAACCTGTACAGGTGGAGCAGAACAGCTGAGAGAACAACCCCCAGTAATTTCAGAGAGCTCCCAGGTCCAGTTGTCATGGGATAAGAGGGAAGGTCCTTTCATGGATTGAGAACTGGTTAAAAGACAGGGAACAAAGGGTAGGAATAAATGGTAAATTCTCAGAATGGAGAGGGGTAACTAGTGGTATTCCCAAAGGGTGAGTCCTAGGACCAATCCTATTCAACTTATTTATAAATGATCTGGACAAAGGGGTAAAAAGTGAGGTGGCAAAATTTGCAGATGATACTAAGGTAGTTAAGACCAAAGCAGACTGTGAAGAACTTCAAAAAGATCTCACAAAACTAAGTGATTGGGCAACAAAATAGCAAATGAAATTTAATGTGGATAAATGTAAAGTAATGCACATTGGAAAAAATAACCCCAACTATACATACACCATGATGGGGGCTAATTTAGCTACAATTAATCAGGAAAAAGATCTTGGAGTCATCATGGATAGTTCTCTGAAGATGTCCACGCAGTGTGCAGCAGCGGTCAAAAAAGCAAACAGGATGTTAGGAATCATTAAAAAGGGGATAGAGAATAAGACAGAGAATATCCTACTGCCCTTATATAAATCCATGGTACGCCATTGAGCGGCGCAAGGCTTTTTGCCGCTGTAGCCAGCAGCGCTCCTCCTCAGAGCATTCGGTGGCGGGGGTCCTTCCGCTCCGCATCCTCGGGGCGCTTCAGTGGTGGGTCCTGGAGCGAGTGAAGGGCCCGCCGCTGAAGCGCCCCAAAGACGCGGAGCGGAAGGACCCCCGCCGCCGAATTGCTGCCGAGGATGGCAAAATGCCACCCCCCAAATCTTACCATGGATTTATATAAGGGCAGTATGCCCACATCTTGAATACTGCATACAGATGTGGTCTCCTCATCTCGAAAAAGATATACTGGCATTAGAAAAGGTTCAGAGAAGGGCAACTAAAATGATTAGGAGTTTGGAATGGGTCCCATTCTAGGAGAGATTAAAGAGACTAGGACTTTTCAGCTTGGAAAAGAGGAGACTAAGGGGGGATATGATAGAGGTATATAAAATCATGAGTGATGTGGAGAAAGTGAATAAGGAAAAGTTATTTACTTGTTCCCATAATATAAGAACTAGGGGCCACCAAATGAAATTAATGGGCAACAGGTTTAAAACAAATAAAAGGGAACTTCTTCACACAGCTCACAGTCAACTTATGGAACTCCTTGCCTAAGGAGGTTGTGAAGGCTAGGACTATAACAGGGTTTAAAAGAGAACTGGATAAATTCATGGAGGTTAAGTCCATTAATGGCTATTAGCCAGGATGGGTAAGGAATGGTGTCCCTAGCCCAGTGGTTCCCGATCG
Source organism: Chrysemys picta bellii (assembly GCF_011386835.1). Taxonomy (NCBI): domain Eukaryota; kingdom Metazoa; phylum Chordata; order Testudines; family Emydidae; genus Chrysemys; species Chrysemys picta. The sequence goes on along the minus strand of NC_088802.1, from coordinate 43,406,956 downwards.
CGGCTCCCAGTGGCGGTCCAGGCCAATGGGAGATGCTGGAAGTGGCCAAGCCTGTGGACGCGGCAAGTACACAAGCGGGCCCACAAGGGGCTTTCCCTGCACAAGCGGCGGAACAAGTTTGGGAACCACTGCCCTAGCCTATGTTTGTCAGAGGGTGGAGATGGATGGCAGGAGAGAGATCACTTGATCATTACCTGTTAGGTTCACTCCCTCTGGGGCACCTGGCATTGGCCACTGTCGGTAGACAGAATACTGAACTAGATGGATCTTTGATCTGACTCAGTACGACCATTCTTATGTTCTTATGTTCACACAGGGCAACTCTGCAGTGCCCATTGCCCCTTCCCCCCCACATCATTAGGCCCCAAGGTAGCAACTATGCTGCTTTTAGTTGACAATATTTTCAGTCTCCTCATTAATGCGGAAATGAGAATAAAGCAGCCACACAAAATTCTGCACGCCTAAATTTGCCTTTTGGAGGTTGGGGTGTGTGTGTATGAATAAGTACAATACTCTCATTTTTTTTCATCATGAACACTGGTAGGAGCAGGCAAGGAGAGTTTGTGAATGGGATGGTTTGTTTTCATTACAGTTTTGCAAGGCTGACAAAAGGTTTTAAAAAAAAAACAACACATGGAAACCCCTTCAAGCCAGGGGGTGCAGCAGCACCCCTAGTTCCAGCATCTATGCACCAGGCAACCAGAGGCTCTGAAAGCCAATCTGCCCTTTTAGCCACATGGCTCAGGGTTTGTTCTCCACCAAGCTGTTGTGGGGGGGGGGCGGGGTCGCTATTCAACACATGCACCCCGGGAGGTTTGATTCTGCTGGGTGGGCTTTTGCCAGCATCTCTGCTGGGTGAGGTTGCATCATCCTAGCCCAGCGAATTCATGCCTTGGTTGTTACCACACTGACTCCCTAGAGAGGGAATGCACTAGGGGTGGAATTTGGCCCATGATGTTCTGGTTTATGGTGCTCCTGGGACTCACCCACCTTTCCAGCAGCGCTCAGTTTAACCTCAGCCATGCAGAGGCTGTTTGGCTAGTTTCATCTTTCCAAGGCATCCAGGCCATGGGGGAAGAGCAGAAAAGGCTGGTCCCAGCTCCCCCTGCTTTAGATCAGCCTCCACAGGGGAAGACACCCCTGGCTGGACACCAAGACTCATCCCAACACCGGCCCACGAAGGGCTGGCCACACAGCGCGGAGAGGGGCTGAGCTGGGGAACCCCCCTCCCCCGTTGACCTCTACCCCTCCTCTGCTGCAGCTGGATTGAGCGAGGACGTTCAGCCTTCAAGATCCAGCTGGGACAGTGAGCTGGACATTCTGGGGGTGGAGTCCCCACCCTTGGGGAGCTCTGCCAGGCTCTAACAGGAACAGGATCTGGCTCCATGGGTTACAAATGCCGAGGATTGTGGGGGTGGGGGGGACAATGCTACAGAGGAGCCTTAGAGCCTAACTCCACTGTGGCACTTACACCCCACACACTGTATATTTACATATATACACACATACCCAATTGAACCTCAGACATACAAGCATATGAGCCAGCTGTGTTTGCTAGATAATAAACTAGTGAAGGAGCAGCCGTGTTCAACATGGAAGGATCTTCCACATCAAACAATAAACCAGAGAATGCAGAGACAGTCAGGGGGACTATGGCAGGCAAGGGAGAGCTTTGCAAAGTCTCACTAACTACCAGTCTAGCCTCTACGATACCTAAGAAAGAGCTCCCCTCCACAGGCCTTTTTAGTTTTGGATGGGGTGTGTTTTATAAAAGGGATCTGAGGTCATGACCCTCTGGGGTTCCTAAGCTTTGTATAGCCTGCAAAGCACAGAAGTTGGGAATGCAGAGAATCTGAAATCAGGAAGATTGATCTTTAGAGCTGCACCAAGTGAATCAGGTCTGGGCAGTTGTGAAGGCGCCAAGCCTGTGGAACCTAAACAGTGCAGGGAGCGGACCAGGACCGGTGGTGAAGAATGGACGTCAGGACACAGCTGGCACTTTAAACACAGGAAACTAAGGTGGATAAACTGCCAGCACTAAGGCCTTGGCTACACTTACCGGCAAGTTCGACGGCTGGAAATCGAACTTCTGGGTTCGACTTATCGCGTCTAGTCTGGACGCGATAAGTCGAACCCGGAAGTGCTCGCCGTCGACTGCGGTACTCCAGCTCGCCGAGAGGAGTACCGCGGAGTCGACGGGGGAGCCTGCCTGCCGAGTGTGGACCAAGGTAAGTTTGAACTAATTCGAAATAAGGTACTTCGAACTTCAGCTACGTTATTCACGTAGCTGAAGTTGCGTACCTTAGTTCGAATTAGGGGGGGTAGTGTAGACCAAGCCTAAGAGACCATGTAACTTTCTTACCAGGAAGGTAGTTTGTTAATTTCATACACCTTTAGATCTAGGTGACGGTGTTACAGCAAGTGATTAGAGTGGGGAAAACACTTATCTTTGCAGCAGTGCCAGCCAACTGAGAAAAAAAAAAATCAAACAATCTAAAAGTCATGAAAAATTTCAGTGAAGCAAAAAAGTTTATTTAAGATCAAACAAAACATGTTTAACCCAGAACATTTTGTTCCCAAGCGTTTTCAAAGGGCTCCATTCACAAGACAGCCATCCTTAGTTCTTAGGGCACTTACCTGGGATATGGAAGACCAGGGGTCAATTCCTCTGTGGCAGAGTGCAGCGGCAAGGCTGTCCGATAAGCAGCAAGACCCACTTTGGACAAATTTAAAAACAAAAAAGCCTGGATTTATTTTAAATAAATAAATCCAAACAGAAAGGAATACCTTCCATAACATACCTCCAACAGGCCTAGAATCCATCACCAGGTCTTCCCTCCTGTAATTCTCTCACTCTCAATTAGAAGCCAAGGCAATTTATAAAGGGCTTCTCTACCCAGGACCCTTTGCAGGGTAAGGAAGTCCCTCTCCTGTCTCTCTGGGTGATTGACACCCCATCCAGCCAACCAACTCTCTTTCCCCTGCTCCTGGTTTGACAAGAGCTTCACACCATTACATCCTCTGTACTTTCACACCCCATAAATTTTGGGGTGCCCCACTTTTCATAGGTTGTCACCTTTGATCCCCTTCATCTCATTAGTATCTATGTAAACATGTTTCCATGGTAACCTGCGGTAAGAGTAGAACTTTTCATAATGTTACAATCACATCTTGTGGTCTGACCATCACCTATTGGCACATTCTTTACATAATCTTGTAATTTGACAGGCACAGGGTTAGTCCTAGGTCACCTACGTATATCATGCCTCCTTAAGCCTGAGGCCTAGCATGATTAAGCTAAACTCTTACAAGCCTTAGCCTGTAGGCCTTGCATTACAGCTTTGCTTTTCTTATTTACCCAATACACACTCATCACTCCTAACTACTTGTCAATCTCACAAGTAGGATAGCATCATAGGAGTGTATCTCTACCTATTGTGACAAAGTTCCTCCTCTACCTTGGTGGGTCCTGCGCTTATTGGCCGATTTTCTTGCCTCAGAGATTCACCATGTGGGTCGGGGAACAGCCCAGAGACCTTCCCCTCTGGTGGAACCCACAGTCCAGGTCAACTCCTCCTGTGTCCAATCAGGAGTTGGGAGGTTTGGGGGGAACCTGGGCCTGCCCTCTACTCCGGGTTCCAGCCCAGGGCCCTGTGAACTGTAGCTGTCTAGAGTGCCTCCTGGAACAGCTGCGCGACAGCTACAATTCCCTGGGCTACTTCCCCATGACCTCCTCCCAAACACCTTCTTTATCCTTACCACAGGACCTTTCTCCTGGTGTCTGATAATGCTTGTACTCCTCAGTCCTCCAGCAGTACGCCTTCTCACTCTCAGCTCCTAGTGCCTCTTGCTCCGAGCTCCGTGCATGTATGCCACAAACTGAAGTGCGGTCCTTTTTAAACTCAGGTGCCCTGATTAGCCAGCCTGTCCTAATTGATTCTAGCAGTTTCTTCTTAATTGGCTCCAGGTGTCCTAATTAGCCTGCCTGCCTTAATTGGTTCCAGCAAGTTCCTGCTTGTTCTGGAACTGCTCCTGTTACCTTACCCAGGGAAAAGGGATCTACTTAATCTGGGACTAATATATCTGCCTTCTAACACTCTCCTGTAGCCATCTGGCCTGACCCCGTCACACTATACATACAACCGAAATCTATTTCTCACACACTGATTACGTATGGACTAACAGAGGAGTTTGCCATGACAATAGATAACACAGTTAAATGATACAATGAACTAACTGGCTACATAATGCATAGGCCAAATCACCCCTAATGTTACTCCATGCACTTAAATGCTTTCGGAGATGAAACTGTATCCTGCTGTTGTCTCTCCAGCTCCTGCCAAAGTCTCCCAGGGGTCAAACACAGTAGACATGTAAAAGTTAGAGGGATTTTTTAATTGAAGAAAGTGACATAAAGGGAAGTGACAAACCCTCACTGGGAATTAGGGCTGGGAAGTTCTAGGGAATGATGTCTAGGTGCTGAAATTGTCTGCTCACCGCACAAAAGGTAAAAGAGCTAAGGGTGAGGTGAATGTGTGAAAGGACTGATGGTTTAGAAAATGGAGAATTTCTACCACAGGGTAACTCACTCCCCCTCTCCTGAGCAGCCTACATATGGGGACAGGAATGCAGAGAGATAAAAGAGAATCTTAATTGGGCTGTGTAGCCCCAAATGATGCTCTCTCAGGCCAGTAAAAACTGAGAGGGACTCCATTTCCAGCGAAAACACAGGCAGGTCAGTGGAGTTGGATCAGATTTAAACCAGACACATAAAAATGCACAAGATTTGGCCCTTAAAGGGCTACGGCTTTTAGCATTACACTTTGTGAGGTTGAATCCTTCCTTTTTTCTCTGCATAAGTTTTTTTGTTTGTTTGTTTTTGCATGGGGGCTATGGGATTAGTGGCAAAAGCTGAAAGGAAGCCACTGGCATGAAGACTGAAGTTCTCAACACCAAGGCCTGGTCCACACTAGCGGGGGGAAGGTTGATCTTCAACTTCAGCTACTAGAATAGCATAGATGAAGTCGATGTATCTTAGATCGAATTAAAATTACTTACTTTGCGTCCTCGCGGCGCTGAATCGACGGCCGCGGCTCCCCCGTCAACTTTGCTTCCGCCTCTTGCACTGCTGGGGTTCAGTAGTCAACGGGAGAGCGATCGGGGATCGATTTATCGCATCTACACTACACACAATAAATCGATCGCTACCCACCGATCCGGCAGGTAGTGTAGACATACCCCAAGAGAAAACCCAAACTTGGGTTTTGGAACATATGGACATTGTATGAAACAGGGAAGCTAGTTCAGGTCACAGAGAGATGAGACTCTACAGCTTACACATTCTGGGTGTCAGCAACAGCAGATTGACGGGATCAGGAAGATTAACAACAGCGTCAGGAGAAACTTTGCTGTATTCTGGATGGGATGATGTACAACACCACGAGGGCGTTGCCATCCTTTTGAAGAAGGGAGTGGAGCAGTCCCTGCTTGAGTGGAAGTCCATCAGCAGCAGACTTATGAAAGCCAAACTGAAAGGGAAACACAATAATATCGCCCTGAATAAGTGCTATGCTCTGACAAATGACAGTGATGAAGAAGCAAAGAACAAATTCTATATTACATTACAGGCGGAGTTCAAGAGAGTACCACGCCACAACCTAACTATCGTCATGGGAGACTTGAATGCCAAGGTCGATAAGGACAACACAAAGAACATCAGAGCAAATGGGAAGACATGGGTGTGGCACCATGAGTGAAAACGAAGAGAGGCTTGTTGATTTCTGCAATATGAATGACCTAATCATAGGCAGAACCCTATTTCAACATCATGAAATTCACAAGCTGACATGGTGTTCCCTAAACGGCAGAGATAAGAATCAGATTGACCATATAATGATCAATGGCAAATGGGGACGCTCACTGACAGATGTGAAAGTGAAAAGGGGAGAAGATGTTGGCAACGACCACCACCTTGTGTCAGACTCCATCAAGCTAAAATTGAGACATGTGGGTCCACAAAAAGGACATAGACCAGGGATCGGCGACCTTTGGCACGCGGCCCGCCAAGGTAAGCACCCTGGCGGGCCGGGCCGGTTTGTTTACCTGCCGCGTCCGCAGATTCGGCCAATCGCGGCTCCCACTGGCCGCGGTTCGCCACTCCAGGTCAATGGGGGCTGCGGGAAGTGGCGGGGGCTGAGGGATGTGCTGGCTGCCGCTTTTTCAAATATACCTTTCATGACCCATCTTGCATAAAACATATCTTAGTTATGCCATATTCATATCACAACAATATTTCTATGAAGAATACAGGGTGTAACATCACAGGGAGATCAACAAGAACTGGGACAAAGTAACAACAATCTGTAAACAGAGCAGTGAAGCCTGGCTAGGCTACAGGCAGAAGAGAAGAAAGGAGTGGATTACACCCAGCACATGGAATGCCATAGAAACCAGATGAGCTCTGAAGAAAAAAGTTTTAGACACAATCTCAGAAGCTAAAGGACAAATACCACGAGCCGGGAGGTCAAAGGGTTTGTGAAGGCAGACAAACGACATTATATTGATAATCTGGCAACACAAGCAGAAGATGCAGCTTATCAGTGGTAAATGACAGAGACCAACAAACACTTTCATCTGGGACAAACAAGGCCACCTACTGACAACAGAAAAAGAACAAGAAATGCGCTGGACAGAGCATTTCAGAGAATTGCTGAACAAGGAGCCACCTAAAGAGGAAACAAACATCCGGGAGGCAGAAGAAGTTCTTGATATCAACACAGACACCCAAACTAAGGAAGAGATCATTCAAGCCATCAAATCCTTAAACAATGGGAAAGCTCCTGGCAAGGATAACTTGAATGCAGAATTATTCAAGGTAAATCCTGAGTTACATCAGAAAGGGGGGAAAGTGCCAGATGAGTGGACCAGTGGGGTTATAGTGAAGATACCAAAGAAAGGAACTCTCAGCGATTGTAATAACTGGCTTGGTATCACACTTTTATCTATGCCAAGCAAGGTATTGTGTAAGATCATAGTCCAGAGGCAATTGATAGCGCTCTCATAAAAGAGCAAGCCGGTTTTCGGAAAGGGTGTGGATGCACAGACCTGATCTTCACTCTATGAAACATAAGAGAACAATGCTTAGAATGGCAATGGCATTTACATAAATGGCATTTACATAAACTTCATAGACTTTGAGAAGGCTTTTGATATCATTCACAGGACCAGCCCATGGTGCATTCGGTGGGCCTATGGAATCCCTCTCTGTATAATCAACACAATCAAAAGCTTCTATTCCAACTTTACATGCAGTGTTGATCACAGTTTTGAAGTCAAAACAGGAATACGTCAGGGGTGTATCAGGTCTGCAATCCTCTCCAACATTGCCATCGACTGGGTAATGCAGCGTACAACAGAAGATATGCCAAGAGGCATTAAATGGACACCCTTCTCATCCCTTGAAGACCTGAACTTCGCAGATGATCTCACTCTCCTATCACATACCCAACACCATATACAAGAAAAAACAACTTGACTCAACATATTCAGCCAGCAAACTGGACTGAAAGTCAACCGTAATAAGACAGATATCATGACCTTTAATATTACCTCACCATCACCAGTACGGATAGAGGATCGTGTTCTCACCAAGACAGAAACATTCACATACTTGGGCAGCACCATCAGCCAGGACAGTGGAACAAGCCAGGACATCCGGAACAAAATCAATAATGCCGGGAACACCTTCAGGAGCTTAAATACAGTTTGGAAATCATCAAAATACAACACCAAAACCAAACTCAAGATTTATCAGAGCTGTGTACTTTCAACACTACTTTATAGTGCAAAATGCTGGAGAATGAGAAAGCGTGACATGTCCAAACTGTCTTCATTCCATAAACCTGCCTCAGAAAAATCCTCCACATCTTTTGGCCCAGAACAATCTCAGACCAAGACCTATTCACACAGTGCAGCCAAGAGGATCTGAGCACCATCATTGCCTGGAGGCGTTGGAGATGGATCGATCATGTGCTTCGGATGGAAACTGATTCCATCACCAGAATAACATTAAGATGGACACCTGAAGGAAAGCGAAAACGAGGCTGCCCCAAAACAACATGGCGAAGAGCTGTGGCTGAAAAACCTGGGGCACAATTGGGGAACCATTGAAAGACTTCCCAGAAACAGACAAGAGTGGAGGAGCTTTGTTGCTGCCCTAATGCCAGAGACATAATGGGAACATGATGGGGTTAAAGCAAATTATTCCTACCAGAGCATTGGCCCCATAATATCAATTTAACAACAATAATTTGACGAGCTGATCCCAAGAGCCAGCTGAGTGCATTGTGCCATTATCACTGAATTTTTCATAAAAAAAACAAGGCTTCAATTACATAAGCTTCCTCCCTACACTGATTAATATCAAATCACCAGCTGCATATCCGCTGATCGCCACTGACAACTAGCTGTAGCATTAGCTGTACCATTTGCTTCATTAGGAAAAGGGGAACAATGTGGGAAGCATTCTTAGCTATTCTCACTTTGTCTATGGCAACAGGTAAGTTAAATTGTATTAGAACTAGGGGAAAACCAACTGGAATACCCATGAATATTTGATATTCTCATACATGGATGAGGAAGATTAAGACGGGCACCCTAGTCCTGCCACTGTGAAAGGGGACAAAGATCTGACAGTGGTTTCCTAGAAGCTAGAACCCACTGTCTTTTATTCTCTGATGCATTCCCATCCGATAGGCTGGCAGTGTGCTAAGATCCTGCCCGGTATTGCTCTGATAAAATGAATTTGGATGTAACCAGACTTTCATTTTATTTCCACAGGTGCTGCCCCAGAACAGCGCTGTAAGTACGATGACGTTCTTCAGTACCTAAATATCTCCTCTGAAAAGGCACCCCCACTACATACGATACCCAAGGAAAATTGGAAAGAGCCGTTGAAAGTGGAGACACAATTTATACTGATTTCCATCCTCTCGGTGGTAAGAAAACAAACCTCTTTATTATTCTGTATAGTAGAAAATATTGTGTAAATTGACAAGTTAAGGCAGCTGATGATCCTAAAGTGAATGAGTGATCCTTTTCTCACTCATACCAGCGCAAATGGGGAGTAACCCCAATTACTGTCACTGATGTGAGAGAGTAGAACCTGAACCTTCGGTCTTCTTCTGACCTTCTCCAGACTTCATGGCTGTGGTTTGAAAGTAGAATCCAGAGCAATGTTTGTTGGAGGTGCCAGGTGTAAAATAGTTTGTCACACCCGCACAAATGAGAGAGTTGTTTAAAATGGTTTTAGTGATCACATATTGAACAGGTGTCACATTAAAATGAGCTCTAAAAGATCTAAGTCCAGGGCAAAATTCATTTCTATAGCAGCCTCCTATCCACTTTTTAATTAACCTGTTAAGCTGCCCTGCGCTGCCAAGACACTGCAAAGTTGTCCAAGAATACTCAGGAATTTGGCCCTTGATTTGGATTTCATCAGAACTTCTTTCTTTTTGTTTCCTGCACACACACATCACACACAAAAAAGCACCTCTTACAAGGGAAACACCACCCTCTGCTTAGCATGGGTGAAGGAAACCCACATTATTATCTGGTGTTACAGCAAAGTGGAGTTGGGGGGAGTGGGGAGAGTGAGTAGAGACTTGTGCAGTTCTTCTTTGTTTTTTCCCTCCTTATATATCAGGGTCCTGTTTGCCAGAAGCTGGGAATGAGCGGCAGGGGATGGATCACTGGATGATTACCTGTTCTGTTCATTCCCTCTGGGGCACCTGGCACTGGCCCCTGTTGGAAGACAGGATACTGGGCTAGATGGACCTTTGGACTGACCCAGTAGGGCCATTCTTATGATCAGATTCTGTAGACTCTATTTCCCTGAGCCATGGTGCAAATTTTCTCCTGCTCTGGATCCTCTCCCAGCACAGATTTACATAGGCAGGTGGATTCTATCAGGCAACTCTTTTTTCCAAACATTGAATCTTACAAACTGGAGAGTCGAATGGGAGGGTAAGACCAAGAAAAGTACGTTATTGGTCTGCCCTGATTTTCTCATATCTCTGACCCCCATCACACCATCATTGTAAGAAAAAACGCTGAACAGCCTCTAAGTTCTGTACCTATTTTAGTAAATGAAATCATGACAATCACTTTCCCATTTTGTTTCTCTAGACTGAAAAGCTTCAAACTGTCACAGTCTATTTCGTAGTGACCATGGTAAGAGATTTTTTCTGTAAAATCAAAGTTATTTCCTGTGTGCTGAGAGTCCAGAAATTGTTTCCATTCTGGGATTTCTCTTTCCTCTAGAAGTGGAAAAATGGCTTTGTGACTTGGAATCCTCAAGATTTCTGTAACATTTCCAAACTCGTTCTGCCAGTGGATACATTTTGGTCCCCATATATCGTCATTTATGAACAGTAAGACTCTTGTTGGCTAATTTCAACTTACTTCCGTAAGAGGGATAATTACAAGGGACATGATGGTTTCCACTAAGATCAATGGGACTGACTCATCTGAGTGAGGATTACTCACATAAGGAAAGGTTTTGCAGGATGAATTGTGCAGTTGAAGAAGGGGTACGAAATAGCTAAGAATCAATTACCTGATCTCATGCTACTGTAGGAAAATATTCATTAAATAAAACTGTGGTTTTTTAGTCCCTGAGTGAGGAGGCACTAGTAGAGCATTGCAGGCTATGGGAAAATTATCTAGAGAGAAGGAAGCCAATCAAAAGGAGACAGACTCTAACAGCGTAGCTTAGAGGCTCCTGTCACTGTTTATTCTAGAGGTCCAGGAGATGCCCGCAGTACTATGATATTTGGTATTGTCCCTAAATGGTTAATTATTAATGATTATTTGTTAAGCAGCAAAAGCATACTCAGCACTGCACAAGACACAAATAAAGACATAGGGCCGGATTCTGCTCTCACTTTACATGGTGGAAATCAGGAGTAATTCAGTTAGAGGGCGGAGGCAGTGAGAGATCAGAATTAGCCCAACAGTCCCTGGTCCAATGGGGCAAGTGGTTCATGTGTCCTTGAATGTCTTTCCTGTCTCATCTAGCATGCTAATGGGGTGCACTACAAGTCTTCGTGTAGATGGGGGTTATCAGCCCTTCTCTGTGCTCCAGAGACTTTATCTGCTTGCTTTCTCTCTTCCGTCTCTCCTATCTCCTCCCACATCCTTTTTGTCCTCTCCTGTTTGTTTTAACTCTCTCATCCCTGGTTACTTGCTGTCACTCACACTCTGTCTTCTGTTTCCTGTTGTATGTAGTAAGGTTCACTGACCATTCAAAGTCAGACTAACAGTGAGTTTGCAAAAAAATATTGTCTTCGATCTGCAACAAGCGTTTTGTCATTTTACTCTTCATTGTTGTTGAATCATTGGTTCCTTCAGAGTGGATGAAGAGAAATCTCTCAGCAGGCCCTTTCTGTCCATCACTCACAATGGCATCATTAGCACAACCCAACAGCACCAGGCCACCATAACGTGCAGCTTGGAGATGCACAAGTTTCCATTTGACAGCCAGATGTGCAACTTGAGCATATTCTCAGCTATGTATTCAGGTATGTCCGTTCTTATTCACTTTTACTACAACTAGACTGGATTGGCTGGTGCTGGCCACTGTCCCCAACTAGTCAATGAACTAGACGGATCACAGGTCTGATCTACTATTGACATTTTTATGTTCACTACTCAATACTGTCCACTGTGTTTAAAAAAAAAAATGGCGTAAGGGAAAAACTGAGCTATGGCATGATCTCCCACTATGGAGTCTCCTATATGTTTATCTCTGGAAGAATCCAGGATCTGCCTCTGCAAAGCCTTTACTCCCAGGAGTGGACAGCTTAGTCAAATGACTAGTCCCACGGACTGCAATAGAGATTACTTGTATAAGAGTTTGCAAGATCTAGTCCTTAAAATATGCATGAGGGTCTAGATACAAAATAGAACTCCAAGGGCTGAAGTTGAGAGGACTAGTCACATGACTGAGAAAGGGCTGCAGGATAGGACCCAGACTTAAGAGATCTGAGTTCCAGGCTAGAGATCTAGAGTCTGGACTGCTGCATGCTTTCTTATTTTATCCCCACCATGGTAGTCGCAGAAACGGAGAGGCAAGCCTTACTTTCAAGCATGATCTTTTATTGTTTGCTTGGGGGTGTCCATTTAGCTACAACTATTCTAATAATTCAGTTTCACTTGAAAAGTAATTCGCTTCGTTAAACTAAAAGGTAGCAAATGTTTCATGACATTCCTAGAGTTTAAAGGCAGAAGGGATCATTAGATCATCTAGTCTGACCTTCTGTCTCTTACAACCCATTAAATGTCACCCACTTACCCCTGAATTGAGTCCAATAACTTGTGTTTGGCTAAAGCAGCTCTTCAAATCGTAGCTGGCTGACTTTCCGGAAGAGGAAACGCTTTGCTAGGAATGCCAGTATTAAACAGGCCCAGTTCACATCTGGGAGTGAAACATTCCAGGGAAGGGGGCTAGCCATCTCGGAATCGAGACCTAGATATTTTTCCTAAGAAAATGCTCCATTTGCACAATTGCCACCTTAAGGATCATCCTTCTGTAGCTAAAGGAATGTGCTTGCAGTAGTGAGTCTGTGCAGAAGAGGCCCAGATAGTAGCTACTCCCAAGTATTTAGGGAAGCACAGGAAAGAGAAGCCACTGCCAACTGCTCCTCTAAGTGCTTGATCTAAAGCTCACTGGAGTCAGTGGAAAGACTCCCACTGACTTCATTAGGATTTGGATCAAGGCCATAAGATGGGAGACAGAATTCAACCAAGTATCCAAGACCAATGGAGTTATGATACTCCTACAGTCAGCAGACATCTGTTTCCATTTAAGCAGTGACCTTTGGGCCAGATTCTGATCTCATACTGGTATAACTCCATTGATTTCAATGACGTTATCCCCAGTTTACCCTGGAGTAAGACTCAAGCTCCAAGTATACGACTAGTTCTGTTTCGGCCAAGAGATGTAATTTTCCCACGGGGGGGGGGGGGGGGGGAATCTTAACCTTCTCTTCCCTCCTTCTGAATACACACCTGGACTATGGTGGCTGATCTAAACTCCCTGCACTGAGAAAGGAACCACCTTTAAACCACTTTCTCTTCACTTTCTTTCCTCAAACAGTAACAGACATTATACTCCTGTCCAATCAGACAACAGAAGAGGCGAATAAACAAAGCCAACTTTATCACCTGACCAATGGAGAATGGAAGTTCATGAACATAAACATCATAGAATACACAGATTCAGTGGACGAAGAAGAGTTTGCTGTGATCATCTATCAGGTATTGCATCATCAGTGTATTTCACACACTATATATTTCATTCATTGATTTATCATAAACACGCCCTTCAGAATATCAGGGCTCAGCTACAAAAACTAAAAACACAACCCAAGCAAAATCTAGTCATCTTGAAAGGACTAACCCCCACAATTACAAATACACATTCCCTACCAGGCAAAGCGCTTTATAAAATTATCGATATTTTAACGAAAGGTCCAGCAAGATATAGATTATTCGCTCATGCCCAAGAGTTAGTATTGCTGCCTTAGCAACTTTGTGGGAGTTTAAAATCTCAAAACAGAATGATCTGATAAAAATGAAAGTTACAAACCTCTAAATGGAGGTCTCAGAATGTGGCACCTCTGCAGCCTCTGCCTGACCCCTACAATGTAGATCTGTAGAGCTGAATCAAGAAAGAGCATGATCTGCTGCTCATGCCAAGTGCTGTGTTCTGCAAAAAGTTAATGGGGGAAATAGGCAACTCCCATGTCTAAACGGGAGAACTACAGCAGTCTCACAAATCCAGCAGCACGTATGTGCCCAAGACAACTCATGGTACCAGTTCCACTGCCACATTTCTAACATCTCTCACCTAACAATGCAGGAGGCAGGGCCAAAAAGAGGGTGGAACCAAAGCCAGATCATGCTTAAGCAAAATGAGCTTTGACAGTACAGCTCTCATAGGAGCATATGGGGTCAGACACTAATGCTGGCAAGTCGCTGGATTCCTTCATAGCCGGTAACATGAGACAGAACTACACAGTTATGGGTCCAGAACCTCAGTAGGTACAAATTGCTGTAGCTCCACTGACATCACTGGAGCTACACTGAGGATGTGGTCTAAGGCGGTTTCATCTTCCTTTGAGGCATCTAGTACAGGCCACTCTGAGACAGCTTACTGCACTAGATGGACCTTTTTGTCCACTCCCCTTTCAATGTGTGTGTTTAGGAGAGTAGAAGAAAAAGAAACCAGAGAGGTGAAGGCATATGTATTCAACGGGCACGTGTACATGAATATTGATACAAAGAATACCAGTATTAAAATAGTAAGAGTGCATAGAACATAGTGCTCAACCCAAAATTAGGGTAAAGAGGGTTAGGTGAAGTCACTGGAAGTAGGTGGTAGAAAGAGATGGGCAGGTAAGGAAGAGCTAACAGGACAGGTGGAAGAAGAGTCAGACTATGAGAGGATGGGAAGTTGGGGTTAGCATACAGGAAATGAAGTAAGGAAAGAAAGTCAGGGACAGGATGAGGGTGAGTGTTTATGGCTGGCACTTGAAGCTTAGGCTGCACTAGAGGGTAGGAAGCCCACTGGGGCCTATTCCCACCTTTGAGTTGATAGTGGTAGCCTGGATTCCAACCACAGTTGGAGAGTTAAGCTGTTATGGGATAAGAGGAAAGGTCCTCTAATGGATTGGTAACTGGTTAAAAGATAGGAAACAAAGGTTAGGAATAAAGGGTCAGTTTTCAGAATGGAGAGAGGTAAATAGTGGTATCCCCAGGGATCTGCTCTGGGACCAGTACTATTCACCATATTCATAAATGATCTGGAAAAAGGGGTAAACAGTGAGGCGGCAAAATTTGCAGATGATGCAAAACTACTCAAAATAGTTAAGTCGCAAGCAGACTGTGAAGAGCTACAAAAGGATCTCAGAAAACTGGGTGACTTGGCAACAAAACGGCAGATGAACTTCAAGGTTAATAAATGCAAAGTAATGCACATTGGGAAAACATAATCCCAATTATACATATATGGGTCTAATGGGGTCTAAATTAGCTGTTATAACTCAAGAAAGAGATCTTGGAGTCATTGTGGATAGTTCACTGAAAACATCCACTCAGTGGGCATCAATAGTTCAAAAAGTGAACAGAATGTTGGGAATCATTAAGCTGGGGATAGATAATAAGACAGAACATATCAAATTGCCTCTATATAAATCCATGGTACGCCCACATCTTGAATACTGCACGAAGATGTGGTCGCCCCATCTCAAAAAAAATATATTGGAATGGGAAAAGGTTCGGGGCGGGGGGGAGGAAATGATTAGGGGTATGGAATGGCTTCCATATGGGGAGAGATTAATAAGATGGACTTTTCAGCTTGGAAAAGAGACAACTAAGGAGGGATATGATAGAGGTCTATAAAACCATGGCTGGTGCAGAGAAAGTGTTCTTTATTCTCTCTCATAACACAAGAACTAGGGGTTACCTAATGAAATTAATAGACAGCAGGTTTAAAACAAGCAAGAGGAAATATTTTTTCACACAACACACAGTCAACCTGTGGAACTCCTTGCCAGATGATGTTGTGAAGGCCAAGACTATAACACAGTTAAAAAAAACTAACTAGATAAGTTAATGGAGGATAGGTCCATCACTGGGTATTAGCCAGGATGGGCAGGGATGGTGTCCCTAGCCTCTGTTGGCCAGAAGCTGGGAATGGACAATAGGGGATGGATCACTTGAGGATTACCTGTTCTGTTCATTCCCTCCGGGGAACCTGTCACTGGCCACTGTCAGAAGACAGAATACTGGGCTAGATGGACCTTTGGTCTGACCCACTATGGCCATTCTTATCTTCACAGTTGGAGGTATCAGTCTTATCCCATCAAGACCAGCACTAATCCAGGCCATTCTGTTATTTCATGTTTGCCTTGTTCCCTCCAGATCTCCATGAAAAGACGACCCATTTTATACGTTTTGAACCTTATCTTCCCAACATGCGTGCTCTACTTATTGGATATGGCTATTTTGTTCAGTGCCAGCTCTTATGGGGACAAGATCAGCTTCCAGCTGTCACTCATCATTGGAGAGTCTGTGTTAGCTGTGATTCTTAAGGACATTCTTCCCACTTCTTCCGATGACCCACCCATAATAGGTACTTGTCTTTATTGAGTAAGTCACTTTATATTAGACATACACTGAATGTAAGGAAGAGAGCAGAGTACAAATGTGTCGCCTATTCAAAGATAGGAAGAAGAGGAACACTAGTCACTGCAGTAGAGTTGTAATACCAGAAGTCCCTATGCAGAGCAGTTTATGGACTTGGGGCACTATATTTCTTCTATTAAGCAGAAGCCCACAGTACATAGAATTATGGATCTAGAAGTAGTAAGGCAGAGAGTTTATCAATCACATCCTCTTCATCTTCTTTTGCAGTGATGTTTTTCATAGGCATCTTTGTCCTAATGATTATGGGTGTATTGGAGACCTGCCTATTAATACAGCTCAAAAAGAAACCCCTACACCCTTTACTCAAGGCTATCAAACTGCTGAGATGCCGCAAGCAAGCTAGAACAACATCTGGAAACCTCCTAAGCAAGCAGGGTTGGTGTTTGGTTACCTACATTTGAATACTCTGTATCCAGTAGCAGGGTTCTGTCAGTAGGGAGCCCCTTATCTCTGGAAATCAATCACGTTAGCAGGCTTAGAATCCATGTCCATTGTGTTTCAGGCCACATTTGATCATAAATTGACACACAGTTAAGACACCTACCTCTCAACATCATTATGGTGCATATATTATATTAATGAAATATATGTAGGCAACATATATATATATATATATATATATATATATATATATATATATACACACACACACACACACACACACACACACACACATATATACACACACACACACAAGCTGCACCTTTATTATTTATGTAGGCTCAGCTGTAAAGCCAGCCCCACGTAGAGTCCACCAATTCTGGCCAACCCCACAAGTCCCTTGAGCCAGAAAAGTCCTTGAGATTTTCTGATAGAAAGATGTATGAAGTTTAATAAAAACTATCAAGCAAATAAAGTCAAGTTTAGCATCACGCAGGCCTCTGCTCTTGTCCACAATTTCCCTTAAAGTATATTTACATTTGGCTGCTGTTCTGCCCATTGTAGGAGATTCGCTGACTGAGATGGCCAGGGGACAAGAGGAGGAGAGGAGAGATTCAAGCCCACTTGGAAAGGGAAATACAGAACTACCCATGCTTATGGAAACAATCAATGCAGAAGGGAAGCGAATTGGGACCCAGGCAGAGCTACAGGAGTGCGACTCAGCTCTGCTAGTTCTGGATCAGGTGCTTTTCTGCAGCCATTTGCTTTTATCACTACTGTTTAGCATCGTCATTATTGTACAATGGAGCAGTTAAATGTGGGCGAATTGCCTTTTCTAATACTTGCTTGCCTCAACCTCCTCCCTAACAAGGTTTTCTTGTTTCTTATGCTTGAATTAAGCAGTGTACTGCATGTCTGAATAACACTGCAAGCTCTGCAGGGCAGGAGCCTTGCTCTTGCATGTGCTTTGTAAACAATGTGTACACCTAGGGCATCCCATCAGCAAATAAGTTACCGGAATAAAATACATTCATGGAGCTAGTGTTCCAGCTGACAGGGAATTACTGGAGTAGGTATAAGTCCTCTGAGCTGTACCTCTCAAAAGTGCTGAACTACACGTGGAGTCCTGGGGGGAACAAAGCAAACATGAAATAGCACAATGGACTAGATTAGTGCTGGTCTTGATGGGATGAGACAGGCTCCTCCAACTGTGATTGGAGTCCAGGCTACCACTAACCAGGTCCAATGAGCGTATCATGGGCAGGCTACAGAGAGATGCTTGCACTTGTAATACAGGAAAGGGCTGAAAACTAAACTGGGCTGCTCATTTGTGCAGCTGAACTGTTATCTCAGTCACCTGAACAACCTTGGGTTTAACCTGAACGGCAAGAACAGGGAGAGTATTCTACAAACACTAAACCTTGGCATCCTGCTTGGAAGACTCAATCCTGTCCTCCTTCAGGAACTATCCCCACCCTGTAAAGAGTGCAGAGCCTCCAAAACCAGTTGCCTGCTTATTTGACAGCATTCGTCTCCCACTTAAAAAAAAAAAAACTCCTAGTGGATTTAATTTAATCTTTTAGTTTTGAGATCAAGACAAGGACACTTTTCTGAAGCCCTGTACAATTACTTTATTTAAAAGATTCTAGAGAATTGGACAGTCACCAGAAACTGCTTTCAGACAGATTTACAGGTCTTCAATAGGTTTGTGTGGCCAGTATGGATACTTCTCCTTGTCCAGTTTGGTTTCAGGGAAGACCTTATTCAAGTCCTCAAATGTCATCTGATCAAATGGAATCATGGTTCTGAACTTCTCAAGCTTGAAGTTGGAGGAGAGTCAAGAAAATGTTAAAGTCAGATGTAAGCAAGAATTCAAATTAAACTAGATGTACAATTAGAAACTAAAACAAGGTTTCATACCAAGCTGCCTTAAACATGAAATTCACAGGGTAGACCCCATCAAACCCACCTGTTTCTCATACTGGACAATACGGGATTTAGAGGCCTGCACATATTCAGCAGCACTCTTAGCCTGCAAGAGAACAAAGGATTTGGTGAGCACATTAATCCTAGATTGTTTCCTGCAGTGAAGCTGTGACTTTCATCCTATTTCACTTTAGAGGGAGTCAGCATTCTCATCTTACCTCTTCATTAAAGAGGCACTGACCTTAAAAAAGCAGCTGCTTTAAATAAAAACTGGTAAAAGTAATTTCAAGCCCTATACCTGCCCCTGATTCTCCTTGCAATTTTTGTGGGTTTACAATAACGGTTTGTTTTCTAATACAAGTTCTCTCTCCCCTGTTGCTATGTGAGATACAAGAGGGAAATTGACTAAGTGCATACTCAGTTTAATCATTTCCCCAAAGCGCTTTCAAAAGCACAAAAGAAACTGAAGAAATAGATCTTTTTTTTTTACTATAATAGAAAGAAGTTAGTTATCTTAGGTGTTACTTGTAACAACTACTAAGTGATTTTGCTCCCCAAACCTGGAAAGATGGAGAGAGGTTTGAAGTTACCATTCCCTGTTGCACTGATCAGTTAGGAAGTGGATTCCACTCCTCCTTTTTTGAAGAGATTGAAGGGAGAGTCTGAAGTCAGGTAAACTCCCTAAGCCATAGGCTTCAGCCTCTGTGGCTAAATGTCATGTAAGCCGCTTTGTTCAAACTTGTTTGGAACAGCGGATTACAAGACTCTAGTGATCTAGAAGTTTTTAGGCAAACACATTCTGTAACAGGAAGCCACAAGGAGCTCTTGAGGCTGATAAATTCTCTGGCTAAAGACAACATCAATGACCTGAACACAACCTGTGGAGTTTATGTTACACCCACCCTCCTCTTTCACACAGAGGAGGAACCCATAGAATAGAAGTCCCACTATGCAATGCTCCATCTTGACCCCTGCAGTCTCCAAGAATGCCAACTCCACATTAAAAAGGAGTCAGGCCTATTTGATGAAACTTAGGTGCATCCTCTGGGCTGCTGACAAGATGCCAATATGATCCTCGGTTGAGCAGAGTTCGGTTGCCTTTGTCTTAAACTTGAAATTAGTGTATTACACCAGAAGAGCAAGCAGAACTGCAATCCAGTCCCAGACTCTAAATCCCCCAAGTGTGGTCATGGATAGGTAGAGAGAACCTTTCTTGCTCAAAAGCTGCCTATACGCACAAACCCAGACTTGCAGCTCCTGCACCTCAGCACAAACCCACCAGCAGACTCCAAGTCAGAATTATTCTATACCGCTACAAAGATCAAAGAGAAACCATGTGGCAGGGAAGAGTTTTTAAATACTTACAGCTTCCTGTTCCTGGGCATTTATCTTGTCTGTTTGTGTGTCCACAGGCTCAGGAACCTTTAGTGCATTGTACTGTAAATTCAAAAAATAAATTCTAAACATGTTGCCTCTCAATTCCGTTAAAAGCCCTGCATGCTCCCAGAGCTAATATTTCCCCAGTAGCCAGACTAGTGCTCTTTGGTCTCCCCAAAAACACTCTCGGACCCTTCCAAGTGAACTGGCTTCCTGCAGTAGGTCACCAATCAACTCAACTTGATGCCAGCTTCACAAATAGCGTTTGTTGGCTCTCATATGTACACAACTTACTCAGCACTACACTGTCACCAGGATGCTGATAGTCTTGTACAGAGCCAAAACGTGGTGCTGTATAGAAGCATTAACAATCTAATGCCAAAGGGCTACTATCTTGTCCCACAAACTAAGTCAAGTTATACAGATGAAAAAGAAGCGCCTGAATTCCTCTAAAGGTCAGTGGGTCCTTGTGGACTGGGCAGAGGGCCAGGAGCCAAGAACTGCTATGTTCTAATTCCAGCTCGGACACCAACCCCCTATGTGATACTGGGCAAATCACTGGTTATTTGCCCAATGCACATTTATTTAAAAAAAAAAAAAAAAAAAAAAAAAAAAAGAAAGAAGTTAACATCCATTCATGGGATTAGTCTTATTACCACACCACTTCGGGGAGTTAACAGTGCTTTTTACTTCCTGCCCTTCAATGGCAAGGGTTGAACGGATGTTAACTCTGTGCTCTCTGGGGAAAGACTGTTCCATTTCTCAAGCCATCACACCTCATTCAATAGTTTATTTGCAAAATTTTACTCCAGTAGGCTTCTGGGCCAGGCCTTGGCCACAGCCAAGGAGAACACAGCACAGCTCAGAATGTGATAGAGGTGTACAAAGGTGGCCTTTTCGCTACTGGACCAGCTGCATGCAGGCAAGTATCAGAGCGTACATCACGCTGCTCTAAATTACGCAGACTACTAAAAGTCTCAAGAGGCTAATACGGCAGTTGGGAATCAGCAGACAATAGGAAAGCTCTGACCACATACCCTTTCCTCAGGCCACTTCTACACCTACAGCTGGGAAAACCTATGCAGGCTGTAAGAGAAAAAGCATTAGCTTTATGCCACTGGAGGATCCCCCTCCTCTAAAATGCCCCTTCCTATGGTTAGCTATGCCAGCTTTTGTGCTAGCAGTGTGATGCAAAGCAGCTGCACACCACAGCACAGGATCTGGGCCAATACCTCCTAATAATCTCTCCTAGCAGTCTGCTAAAGGAAAAGTTCACAGTTCTGTGTCTTGTGCATCAGATATGAGCAGCCTCCACTTGGATTTCAAAACAGCAGCAACATCTAATTGAGGACGAGAATCTCACCTTTTTTTCAAACTCATCCACCATGCCAGCCTTAGCAACTGCAGTCTTGTAATAAACCCAATCAATAGCGGGGGGCTTCTCTGGCAACGAGGTCAACCTGTACAGGTGGAGCAGAACAGCTGAGAGAACAACCCCCAGTAATTTCAGAGAGCTCCCAGTTCCACACCGGACAACTCTGCAGTATCCGTTGCCCCACACCCATCATCAGGCCCCAGGGTAGCAACTACACTAATTTTAGTTGCCAATATTTTCACTTGTCATTAACACGGAAATGGCAATATTGCTTTTTTTTTTTTTTTTTTGGTGGAGGGGCAAGTATGATACTCTCAGTTTTTTCATCATGAACATGGTAGGAGCAGGCAAGGAGAGTTTGTGAATGGGGTGGTTAGTTTTCATTACAGTTTTGCAAGGCTGACAAAGGGTTTAAAAAAAAAAGAAAGATAATAAGCAATGGCATTTTAGCTGTATCTACACTACAGAACCTGTGCTGGCACAGCCCCCAGTGTAGACACAATGTACACAAACTAAAGGTTTTTGTCCAGCGTAGGAACACCACCTCCCTCAGCCATGCTAGCAATGCTGACAAAAGGCCTCTTCTGTCAGCATATCTGTATCTACACTGAGGGTTTTGTCAGCCTAACTATGTCACTAGGGGATGTATATTTTTCACACGCCCGACCGACATAGCAATGCAGGTATAAATTGTAAGTGAAGGCCAAATCTTAGCTGCATGTCAAACAACATGTGCATCTAGCAATAGCAAATCTAACGTCCAATAGGATTCACTATTGTTTATACCAAGATTTGGCAACAAGTCAAACACTTTTTAAAAGACTTTTTTGATCAGACCAAATGTAACCTCTCTCAGGACTCCCACTAACATTATAGCCACTGTAGCACTATGGAGAAGATCAAGAGAAAGCAGAATTTGGCTGTTAAAAAAAAAAAAAAAAAAAAAAAAAAACAGGCTTTATCGAGAAGAATTAAGATAATTATTTTAACATCCTTATGGCAGGCACACAGTTATGAGAATAGCACTTAAAACTATTTTTACATTGGTTTACACATGGACTGCCAGTGCTGAATTGCTAATACCACCATCTTCTCACCAGAGCAACCTTTTCACACTGAAATATACTCACTTGGCTGAAAGAGCATCGCTGCGTGTTTTCAGGGCATTAAACATAGCTTTCTGATTGGGAGGCACTCTCTCTACAAATGCCATCCAGTCGATCGCTTTCAGAGCAGCTCTGCGACCTGCCATTTTTGTGTTCTAGAAAAAGAAAACAGCAAAGAAACTTAAATTTGAAGAGAAATCTAGAAGAACAGGCAAGTTTATTTTCATCAGTGTAAAAGTCTGGGTATTTCATCAACTGAAACCAGTTCGGCTATCTCTTTGCTGCAACTGCACTCATTCTATTGACTCCCACCAAGAGTAATGTTCATAACAACACTTCATATTTCTTATGTTGCTGAGAAGAGAGAAGCACTTTTACAAGCAATAATTGAGTACCACAATACTTCGCTTTGCTAGATAAGATATATAGAGTTCATTTCAACAGGACTCAAATGCAGTCATTCCTGGGGTGGAACATGGCAGCACACAGCAACACTATGAAACTATTTAAGACAAAGTAAAGGCTACTCTGCCTAGTTACTGGAATTATAATAACCAATGTGTGGTTACTGAGCCACAGAGTCAGGCTCCAGATATCACGCTGCTCTCGCTACGGGAACTTTGATTGTCACTACTGATCACTACATTGATTTAACAGAATTATCAGACAGATTAAGGGCTGGAAGGGGCCACGACAGACCATCAAGTCCAGCCCCCTCTCACCTGAAAGGCAGCACCACAAAGCCACTTCTAACGCCAAGCGGGGACATCATCGGAGGTTTGACTCAGGGGAGAAAGTGCTCCTCGACTCACCCCGCCCCCTCCAGGCACGAGTCCCCCATAGCCCGGCACAGCTCAGGGGAGGTGACGGGATCCGAGCACCGGCTGCGCCCGTCCCCGTCCCCAGGCCCAGCCGGACACACCGCCCTGCTATGCAGAGTCCCACCACCCCAGACACGCAGCGCCGCCCGCGCCGAGGTCTTCGCCCCAACCCAAACCACCCGGGTTGGTCTCACCTTCAGCGACCGCCACCACCCTGCTGCCAGGCACCCTCCGGAAACCCGGTCCGACGCCAACCAATCATAGCCCGGTGCCCCCGGAAGGACTCACTCGCACTCTCCTCCCACCCCCTTAGACAACCCGGAAATGATTCTCAATGGCTCTCTTAACACCAATATAATTTAAAAAAATCTTCCCCTCTCTTTTACTCTTCATGTCAACCGCCAGCCTCCAAAATTCCGAGTTTTCCAGGGGCATGTCCCTTACTCACTTCCGGTTGCTCCGGAAGTAATATTCCGCTCTTCCTCAGGTGTTGCCTATTGTATTATATTGTATTCCTGTGTTTTTCTTTACCGGCTTGTGCCTGGGGCTCCCCACTTAACACAGCCATTGGTTTGTGTGCGTCGCGTGAGGATTTTGGTGTGACTGGGAGGTCGCTGGTGACCCGGAAGTCAAGTCCGGCTCTTCCTGGGAGGGGGGGAACAGTTGTGAGGGAAGCGATGGCTGCCGGGCGCCGGACCCAGCTCTCCCCCCAGCGCTGAGCGAGGGTGGCCGCCCTCGCCTGGGACTCCCCACGAAGTCACGGTCCAGGATGGCGGAGCTGATGGCGGCGGGGGATGGGCCGCCCCGGGGCCGTACGCCCAGCCCGGTACTCGGGGGTATCCCGGTTCCTCCCGGGCCGCCGAGCCCCCGCCTGGCCGGGCCTGCCTGTTCCGGAGGGGGGCTGTCCCCGCGTAGCTCCGAGCCGCCCGTCGCGGACAGGCCTGGCTCCGGCTCCAAGTGGGTCCGGCTCAATGTGGGCGGCACATACTTCGTGAGCACCCGGCAGACCCTGTGTCGGGAGCCCAAGTCCTTCCTGTGCCGCCTCTGCTGCCAGGACGGGCCCGAGCTGGGCTCGGACAAGGTGAGGGGCTGCGCGGGGCGGGCAACGGGCGCCATATGAACCCCCGACGCCGTGCAAACTCCTATGGAGACCACAATCCCGATCGCACCCTCACGCAAGTCTCATCCCTTCCCCCCGAACTGACTAACCTGCCCCCCGCTAGAGATACAGAGCGGTCAGTGTCCCCTCTTCCGCCAGGAAATAGTAGGACTGCAGCGTCCACATACACACTTAACCCGTGTTAGTCATAACCACCGCCCCAAAATAGCTGGGGCAGCGTGTCCCTACAGCCTCTAACGCCCCCTCCATTCACAGCAGGCTCCTCTCGCGCACACACCAGTTTAGGCTTTGGGCTACTTCTGCTGGAAGGAGGGGACCCAGTTCAGATCAGACAACTTGAGGGGGTTGAAGCTGTGGGCATTTATTCACCCAGCATAAACACCAACCCTACCCCCTCTCATCCAGATCATGTGCTGTGCGCATAAATCTTTCCTCTGTCTGTCTAGCTCCTTTTATGACAGCAATCTCTTACCCTCCCCTATACTCTTCCACTACAGCTATACCCACATCACAACACTAACTACCAGCTGTGTTTCCCACACCCATGTGTGCTCAACACCCATAAGTGTATCACATGCCCCCAAATCATTTAGGCTGCACCTAAACAATGACTTATTTATGAGGACTAATGAGTTTGGGGAAGTCCTCATCAATTATAAAACACTTGACTGTTCTCTAGATCTAAGTATTTAGTAGATTTTCTCAGCCTAGGAATATATTTGTCATTTTTCCTTTTCTTTATATTCTTCTGTGGTTTGCTTTATTACTTACTAAGTGTATTAATATATGCTATGTACTTTGGTCTGCGGCTTTGAGAACTCAGATTTCAACCTCCTACCCCTACTGGGAATTTCACAAATAAATCAATATGTTGGTAACTACAATCTTTATTTTCTAGAATATTCTTTATATAATTATCACAAAACACTTTACAGAGAAATTAGATACAGAATTAAATAAACACTCCTTCCTCCCAACTACAAGATTAATCAGGAGTTAAAATTCCTACCTGTCAAATAATCTGTTTAAGGTATTTATACTAGCTCCTATTACCTTAGTATCTCAGTACAGAGTAAGAAGGGGTTCCGAAAAAAAACATTTATTCTGCTGTAAAGCAGACTGCCCCAATCTCAGTAGCACCTAATTTGCTCAATGAGCAAAATAAGCTGAACCATTCTGTGGTGTTTAAAAACCGCACTGTGACCTACTTGTAATGATCATGAATGCTTGCTGCGTCAAAGTATTTCTAAAAGGTCTGTGTTGTTCTGTGTCAACACATCAAACTTGGTTCATAGAATCAGACTATCAGGGTTGGAAGGGACCTCAGGAGGTCATCTAGTCCAACCCCCTGCTCAAAGCAGGACCAATCCCCAACTAAATCATGTGTGGGAAAGAAATGTGTTTTCTTTCACCTATTAATTGTTGATAATCTTACCATGTTGTGCGCTGTGAAAGGCCCTACATTAGATCTAATTTGTTATTGCAATGTTGATTTTAAGAAGTGAAAAAATAAGGAGGTGCGCTAAGTGTCTGATGCATAGTTTAGAAATCAACATGTTGTCTAGAGGAGATGCAAACCATTAATAATTTGCAATGAGGCCTGGGTTATGTGTGTCTTATTTTTCTTTAATTTCCTCAGAAGCATTATTTTGTTTTCTGATTGAACAAGTCCACAGAAACAAAAAGCAGACTGAATAAAAAGACTGCAGTTTTTGTAGGAGCAATAACATTTGTCCCTGTTGTCACAGTGCTGAGTGAGTGCTACTGTGACCTACATTTTTGTTTATTTTGATTTATAGGAAAAAGCACTTGTCCCTTAAGGTGCCTAGGTTTCGGGTCTGCCTGCATGGATCCAGTTGAAAGGATTTGGGGCTTAGCTCATAAACAGTTAAATATTTTTAAAATTTCAATATCAATAAATATTGGACTCACCAAGACAAACACTTTACCTTATTGTAACCCTCCCCCCAACCCTAATTGTTTGTTGCTGTCCATTATCACATTGTCTAAATATTGGGCCCACTCCAGCAAATACTCATAAGAGTAGGCCCCATTGACTCCTTTGAGATAGAGTTCGCAAGATTATGTTCTAAAGTTTTAATATATTCAGGTCATGGACGATCTTATTTGTCTGTAAAGTACTGTAGAAATATTATTTATTTCTAAACCTCATCAGTAGCATTTGGTGCTTTAGGAGCAGATATTTGTGCTAGTAGTCACATTTAAGAGATGAATTGGTACATACAGACATGCTGAATCCAGCATGGTATATAAAGATAGAGATTTGAAATAAAGATTAACAAGGACTGTATCTGTGGAAATATGATTTAGAGAGAAATGAGTAAAATGTGAAATCTGTATCTTAAGTGATAAGCTGAGATTTGGACTATGTGCAAGGAAGTTTTGTTCTAAAGATGCATTTTATGGAACAAGAGCCATTTCAATGTAGTTAAATTTTAGAGCTGACGCTAATTTGCATTGTGGAGATTGCCTGATTCCCAAAGGGTCCTTTGGCCTTGGTGTAATTTTCAGATAAATAAAAAGGAGTTTAGGAGTTTGCCATTTATATAAACAGAAGGTTATTAAAAAAAATTGGAGTTGCCTCTTCTTTTTACCTGAAAGAAAACCCAATTCCTGTGATCAGGATGATCTGTTTCATGCTATTGCTCCCACACACCAACTTCTCTGGTTCACTTTAACAGGTACTCATGCTGGATCAGAAGTTGCAGAAAGAAAATTAGTGTAGACAGGCTCACTTTCCACATTCCAATCTTCCCCACCCCAAACACTACTCAACATTGCAAACATGGGCCTGTCTACGCTACAGAAATTTTCCAAAGTTTTCTCATCATTGTTAACACCAATACAGCTTCAGGAGGGGTTAGTAATTTTAGGAGTCCCAGTGTAGAGAGGCATCTAGCTTGACTCCCATGTGTGTTTCACAGGATGAGACAGGGGCATATCTCATCGACAGGGATCCCACTTATTTTGGTCCGATCCTGAACTACCTCCGACATGGAAAACTCATAATAAACAAGGAGCTGGCAGAAGAAGGTAAGAAACATTTATTGCAGAGCAAACAACTGTAAACGCCCCATTGGCATGGTTTGACTTGCCAGTCATTACTTAGAGCTAGTCTGGGTGTGGAGGCTTCCTAATGCATTAACATGGTGCCTTGTGTCAGCTCCATTTCGCAATAATGCAGTTTTCTTTTAGATTCCCACAAAGACGTTCTTGAATAATATGAAGCATATATATACTGGAAGCAGAGACCTTAGATCATAATGCAGGCTATCCTTGCTATGCTCAACTCATTGGCTTTGAACAGCAAATTGTACTTTTTGAGAGAGGAAACATTGTCTAAGAATGATCTCCTGTTCTCTTTTCAAAAACTGCTGTCCTGTATATCCAGAGACATAAATGGCTTTTTTGTAATATGCTGAGATGATGAAATAGATTGATCTGAGATGGCTAAACCTATTTTGCCAAAAGCCTCCAATAAAAGAGCAGAATTTCCCTATTACAGCCTGGTGGGTTTCTATAATCCTAGAGAAGGGGGAGTATGCCTCTGTTAGATGATATATGCTTTCACATAAGGAGGCTATGACCATCTGAGTAGAGCATTTTCTTAGACTCAGCTCAATACCACCATCCATTCTGTATCCATTTATTGTACCACATACAGGCTTAGATTGCAAATATAAAGTTAACTACAAATTGATACCATGCACTGCATCCTTTTGATAAATTTGTCCTTATTCTGTTTTCTGTTGACTAACAGAATTTCTTCCTCTGCTTTTGGATTTTTGTAGGGGTACTGGAAGAAGCCGAGTTTTACAATATTGCATCCCTGGTGCGTCTGGTGAAGGAGCGGATACGGGACAATGAGAACAGAACCTCTCAAGTAATGCATCTTAAAACTTAAGTAGAAAAACTCAGTCATTTATAAAGGTGTGACAGAGGGACAGTGTGCTGCAGGGTGAGACACGTGACAGCAGACTTGGTGTCTAGTCTCTCAAGTAGTTGGATGTCCCTACTTTCTGATGGATGCGAGCACGCATCCTTCATGGTTACTGGCACAGGCTCTCAAACCTACTCCCCGATATTTGCAGGTAGAGGTCAGGAGCAATTGAATTGAAGGGGGCTGGAAATGGGGTCAGTTGAAACAAGGCTTGAAAATGAGGACTCAGACAATAGCTGGGACTTTGAGATCCAAAAAGCAGATTAGCTAGCTGACCTACTAAAAGATCTTATGAGTACATGGGCCATGCATCCCATTTAGAGAATGGGAGTTGCTTTAATATGTTTTATTAAATTGGCAATGAATAAAAGTGCAGTGATACAATTTTGGCAGAAAACGTTAGGTTGCATAAACAGTTTGTGTGAGTGCCCAGTGTAGTCTATTTCCCTTTCCTTGGTGTGGGACGTTACTAGAATTGTGGGTCGCGCTTTCCCTGAAGTCAACCCTAAGAAAGGGAACTTGGGTGATTTTCTCTCCCATTATATTTACAAAATGAGATCTACGGACATGCTTTTCTTGTCCTTCCCAGACAATTTTAATATTTCCATCAAATATAAGCCATCTCAGAACAGCATCTTCTCTCAGTATTTCTTTATTGCAATTCTTTTTGCTGCTGCTGTTTTTAATTTTTAGACTCAATGCTAGACGAGTAAAATTTTCAAAACACCTGGAGGACTTAAGCTCCTATCATTTACATGATTTTGACAGTGTCACCTCAAAATCCTCACTACCCTCACCAGGAAAAAAAAAATTCAACTATATAATGTAGACTAGTTTGGGAAAGTCTATGCAACTCAGTCTTCCTCTTCTATTATAATCCTCAAGGCACAAGATAGATCAGGTTTCCCTACAAGAAGACACTAAAACCTCAGCTGTATTTCTTTGTCTGAAAGCAAACACCGCTAAGCCAACTCCCTCTCCTGATTTTAAAATTCCTGCTTTTTGTTTTTTTCTGCCCTTGGTGCTTTAGGGACCCGTGAAACATGTGTACAGAGTCCTGCAATGCCAAGAGGAAGAGCTCACACAGATGGTGTCCACTATGTCCGATGGATGGAAATTTGAACAGGTACTGTTGCCAATGATTGCCATTCCTATATCCAAAGAAAGGGATCCCCCTGTGGGAACAGCATATGGAATGAGTTTAGATTTCTGTTTAACTACCCCTCTCACGACTCCTTCCTGCTGGCGGTGGGGAGTCTGTATCCAGAATCAGTCCACCTTATATGGAATAACTGGCAGGGGAACAACAGTAGCTTACTGAACCCATAACCAGAAATAAATAATGTTCCCTTGAGATTTTTTGTATCCTTGTCGGACTCTTAAGAAATTCTTCTCTCCTCCCACATTTTCCTGGCCCCACTGTGGAGCTTTTATCCAAGGAGAATGATGGGATCCAGGAGAAGTGAAAACTACTTTCTTCAGAGCCCAGCAGCACAACCCCTTCACAGAGAAGTGTTGAGTGACATGAGAAATACCTTGCCCTGCAAACGTGAACGATGCTACATTTACAACACAAGTTTGCTTGGCCATGTTTCAAGGGAGTTGCCGAGGGCATAAATCAGCCCCAACTTTGGTATCAGAAATCACAAACAGTTCTCTTGTGTGGATATACAAAGAACTTAAGCCACCAAGCTGGTCTATATATCATGACAGTTCCTGAACTATAGCTGAAATAGATCTGCAATATCTGTTTGCAATGAAATATGAGGACCCCAGATCGCTCATAGGACTAATAGGATAGAGCCTTCACTTCTAGATCTATTCAAATCCAGCCCAGCTTAGTAGTGACCAAAAGCTGTGACTGTCTGCTAGCTGTGCAGTCACCAATCTGATATCAATGTGATGGTTCAGTGTCCATTTTCCAGTGGACAAGTGTCCATATCCAGGGCGGCTCCAGGCACCAACGCGGCTCCAGGCACCAGCGCAGCAAGCGCATGCCTGGGGCGCGGCCTGTCGGTCCCTGTGAGGGTGGCAGTCAAGCAGCCTTCGGCGGCATGCCTGCAGGAGGTCCACCGGTCCCGCGGCGGGGACACCAAAGGCGCAGCACCGGTGGACCTCCCGTAGGCATGCCGCCGAATTGGCGTGACCAGCGGCCCGCCCGTGGGCGCGCTGCCGAAAGCCGCCTGACTGCCGTGCATCGGCGTGGCAAAACACAGAGCCGCTCCATCCATATCACATTTGGCACTATTTGCTCTTTGTTAGCAGTCTTAACACAGACACCAAGGATTGACCAGGGTGAGGAATTCAATTCCCCTGTCATCCCGACAGGTTCTCTCTATGGCTATATCTATGCTATGAGCTAGGGCTGCGATTCCTTGGCTCATATACACATACTCCACTAGCTCAATGAGAGCTAGTGCGAGTATAAATAGCAGTGTAGCTGAGGTAGGAAGATAGCTGCTAAATATCTTTCCTAATTAACATGGATTCTGTGTATCCACAGTGACTTATGGTCTGAAGTGCAGCTGTTTATGTTCATTATAGTTTAGACGGTCAAGTGGTAAAATACAAAGGGAAAACAGTCCATTGACATCCTAAAACCAAGTCTTTTGTCCTCAGTAGTGAATCAATGCAACCATTAAAGCTCATTCATTGTACAAGCCATTTCCATTATTACAGCTTGGCTAATCCTCCTTCAGACCCACAGAACAATGGATATGATTATTATACTCAGGGGACAGGGAGCCGCATCTATCCCTTGTTATAAGTGTGAGGTTCTCTTTTCTAAAATCCTTTGTGCAGAACTGTGTGTCCATTAAAATACACACAAGATTCATACTGTTTTTCTTCAGGATGTAAAATCCAAGGCTAGTCTGAAGAGCAGGGCTGAGAAATACAAATTACCGCTATGCTGTTTACTCCAGGCTGTCACTTTAATGTAATCATTATAAAAGAATTGTGCTAGTTTGCCAGATGTCCTTTAGTTCTTGGAATATGCTGTCCTACCTTTGTGACAAATAAATTGCCTGTCCAATGTTTCTGCATCAAAAAGTCAGAAGCTGAATTCCTAGAATTTCGTTAAACAAGTGTATCGTCTGGACTGAATGACTCCTTCTGTAGAGCCCACATTGCCTGGCATATCCATTCTCTGAAGGTTTAACATTTTGTATTGCAAAATGTGATCAATATTTTCAATGTTTTCATTAATTGGAAAATGCATCACAGCTTTCCCTGTTACCCTTTCAGTCCATTTTCCCTGAGTTCAGCCACCACCAGGGGGCTCTGTAGCACGTCCAGTCATGGACCAAGAATATGCATACTATTTGACAGAAAAGTTTATAACACAAGTTAATACCCCAGAGATTTTTGTCCTGTTGAAACTTTAGGTCTGACTGGGTTCAACCAGCCACACACAAAGCGATAACAAGGACAGAGCAAAGTCCATTGGCTATTGCTGCATTAATCCTTACATCCTCTTGGTTATTTTCCTGTTCTTCAGCTAATCAGCATTGGATCTTCCTATAACTATGGAAATGAGGACCAGGCAGAATTCCTCTGTGTCGTCTCAAGGGAGCTCAATAACTCTACCAATGGCATTGTCATCGAACCTAGTGAGAAGGCAAAGGTGAGGAGCCTGGTTAAGAGAGTGGTCTTCAAATGTCCCCGTACACAGAAAAGAAATTCCACTATGCTCTAATGATGCCATGAGGTTGATAGTAGTGATTCCTTGCACACGCTTATTCTCTTTCACTCTTCCCTCTGCCCCCACATCCTCCAGTGAGATTTGCAGTTTTACTAGATGACATTACAGCAAATCTATACAGTTCCAAAGCTCTTTGTACATTTCACATTGTGCCATAGATATACGGGAAAGTGATGAACTTTTTTTTTTAAATATGTAGAAAGGAGGGAAGGAGGGGTTAGCACAACTAGGAAGAGTGAAGCAGATCACATTTCCTAGCTGACAGCCATTGCAGGGAGTAAAGGAGGTTGGTTAGTTGTTTTCCTTTGATCAACCTTTGATCAGGATCTGAAAAATATGAAACTATCCTTCTGAACTTCCTATGTGCAACTGACCTGTCTCTAGAAGAGGCTTTATCATCTCTGATCTCCAGTTTTTCTAAAGGTTCTGAGGGAGGCGCATAGGTTTAGTGGTCTTGA
Source organism: Chrysemys picta bellii (assembly GCF_011386835.1). Classification (NCBI taxonomy): domain Eukaryota; kingdom Metazoa; phylum Chordata; order Testudines; family Emydidae; genus Chrysemys; species Chrysemys picta. Next base: position 43,374,459 of record NC_088802.1, on the reverse strand, counting down.
GTATAGACCTTGGAACTAGTCACTCCACTCCTAGCTCTGCCATACACGCTCTGTGGTCTTGGGCAGGTCATATAACCCAGCTGTAAAATGGTTATAATGCTTACCACAGAGGTGACTAGAATTAGCGTCTTAACATTTGTGAAGTACAATATTATACTTTTTTTAAATCCTTCTACAGTCATGCTGCTGAATCTGAGTGGGTGAGGTATCTGGGTAGAAAAATGGAAAGAATTGCATTATGGACCAAGACTATGCATCTTTAAACATGCACAGATCACACAGCCTCAAACAATAAATGTTATGACCAAAAGCCAAGTGTTTTTAGCACAGGCCTGTTATGCCTTGCGGTGACCAAAAGCCAAGTGTTTTTAGCACAGGCCTGTCTTTTCCAAGGAAATCAGTCATTCATAAAAGTTATATAAAAACCAACAGCCACTCCTGAAGATTCTTTGTACATTCCCCTCCTCCATCAATTTTTCCTTCCCCTATTGACACAAATAGCATTTTTCGAAACATGAGAACTAATATCCAAATTTGTCCAAGTTCAACCTTTATTTTACCGGTCCTTCTCTTTTCAGATTCTTCAGGAGCGAGGATCCCGGATGTGATCCACGTGTCTGGTTCTGTTATACTCCGAGATGTCAAAAGGGCAATCTAGCTGGGCAGAGCGTTTCTTCGCAGTTCAGCCTTGCTCTTGTACAGTAACCGAGCTAACGCAAAGCAAAGCTGAGCCTGTCCTGCCAACAGAGAATAATTCTGGTCAAAACCAAAGGCTTCCCCCTAATCCCAGGAAACAAAGGAAAGAAGAGACTCTTCCAGTCGGATAGTCCCTTTTTCAAATGTTTGTTTTTGTTTTCTTGGCCGGCGCTGTATTGAATTTTTCCAACAATGGCTGGGCCGGATTCCCAGTCAGAGCCTTTGGGAGGGTTGCTCAAGTCCATGAGCCCGTGTAGTCAGCCCAACCTCCAGTGGGATGGAGTAGGTGAAAGAGGATTTGTATTAGAGCTGTGCCATTTTGTGTGCCCAGGTTTATCAAGTAGAAAACTTGGAGATACCCTGCAGCGTTCCTCCCCACCAGTTGGCCCCACACAAATCAGATGAAAAGGGTTTAGAAATGAGTGACAAAAACAAGAACTGTCTTTTTTTATACTGAAACTTTTTTCATTCTTGCTTTGTATTTGTTACTTGTCGGGTTCCTGAGAGCCGAGTTCGATACAAAATAATCCTAGTGGGGAGAGCAGTTGTGTTTCTGTCTAATGTGGGCCTTGGGAGGGGTCTACTGCTGGCACTATTATATATGGGCTCTTGGCATATCCCAAAGCTCATTGCTCGTCATGCATTTTTAAAAATCGACATTGGCCCATGCTAGTGACAGAGTAAATGGTTCTGTCCTTTATTCTCTCCAGGTTGGATGAGAGTGGTGACAGGGATCCTGTCCCGCTTCCCCTCCAGGCCCTTGCCACAGCTCTATCTTAGCCTGGCATGATGTTATTTGATTTACCCAGGTTAGGGACTTGTTGCTGCCACGTTCAGCTTTGCCTTGTTTGTCTCCAGCAGCATGGACTCCCTTGATCTCCTGCTGTCTTCTCCCAGCAGGAGGAGTTAGGGGAGGCTTTATTTTGTACTGTAGCAAGCAGGTAGGTTTGTTAAATCCATCAGATAGTTTGGGGAGGAGAGCCCCTATTTACATATGGCAATTCCACATCTGCAGCCTGCTCATTACCCCACCTTCAGTAGGTCAGCCCGAAGTACCAAGGGGCATTGCAGAGACTTTGGGGGGCTTGGTGAAAGTTGCCAAAGTGTTGTAATGTTTCTTGTCCAAAGTGACGTGTCGACTTTTGTGACTTTTTTTGGAATGCCTTGAATGGACGTGCAAATGTTCGTTTGTGCCTCTTTCTTTAATTCTAATCTTAGCCAAACTGGACTCACTGGTCCCTTCAATGAATTGGTGCCACCCCTAAGCAGTGACATGTCCCTACTATCTGGTAAATGGAATTTCGTAGGAGTTTGCTGCATGTTTTTCCCTTCGTCCTGGCTTTGTCCTTTGTAGCCCAGTGCCCTGGCACCTGGGCTTTTGAGTCGAGTCCCAAACTGCCATTGAACCAAAGTTCCAGGTACACTGGAATTCACTGGCATTGGCAAGGCCATAGTGGACGGTCCTGGAGTAGGCCATGAGCACAGAATTCCTTGTTTGGATTGATATGTGGGATTCCCCCTGAAGGAATTGGGCTCACTGTGGTCTTGTCAGTGTTTTGTGCATAGGGAAGTTCCCCATCCTGTCTCCTTGTTGACGTGGGGCAGAGGGCAGCGACCAGTGGTTTCTGAGGGTATGGATGACCTTTTCAATGAACAAGGTGCAGTAAAGAAATTCAGAGGGCTTCCCCCCTCCCCCCCCCCCCCCCCCACACACACACACACACTCTCCAGTCCAGCTTTTCCCCACACTGCTGTCAGCATACCTCCTCCAGTGGGGTCTTCACCTCTTTCTCAGGAAGGAGGGTTGATTATCTTGTAGTAGCTAGTCTTGATAACAGACTGTGCCAAATGTCTGAACTCACATTGTGTCAGTTTTGGGCTGCTGAAATTCAGTTGGTGTGGCACCACACTCAATAATCCAGCTTTCGTACTCCCCCAATCTTCCCTGTCTGTCATGTGATGAAATGGTGTGGGTGTGATTGGACTGGATGCCTTGGCTGGGCCCAAATAACACTGTGATGTGTACATATAGCTCTTATCTATGGGTATCTTGTAGCCCCAGCCATTGTCAGTTTGTGGTCACAACTGAGAAATAAAAAAAAAATGCATATATGCAGTTTAGCATCATAAAAGCTACATATCACACTAGCCTTCACATCACCATCTATCTTCCCCCCGGGGAGAAGGGGAAGTTGGGAATTAGTCAAGAAAGATCAGAGTAACGATAACAGGAGTAACTTAGCTGCCCTGTCAGACACAGTCAATACAAGCCCAACTGACTTGCTGTTCAGGCTGGTGGGCACGAAGCAGTGCTAGGTTTGCTTGGAGGGCGATGTTTTAATCTAGTACAATTTGAGTTGACAGAAGGATACCTCATTGCCTTTTTTGGGTCATCAAAAACACCATGCCTCATGAAGCCCATTTGAGGAGTGCCTGCTGTCAGACTAGCAGTTTGAAAAATACTACCGCCCTACCTTCTCCACACCAGAGGGAACGGGCTCCAGTAAAACAAACCAGAAGAAGAACCTGGTAGTTACAACAGGCTGAGACCAGTTCAGCGTGTCCTGTATCAGTTGCAATGGATTGAACATTTCTGCCAGATACCTGGGGAACAGACTATAAAAGTTAAATCCTGTTCTCTCCCCAACTTCCCCCTCCAATGAGAATTGTTGGAGCTGGTCAGTGGATTTAATGCCCCACTGGAACCCAATTGCTTTTTCTTCTTCTTAAAATCCAATAGAATGAGTTATCTTGTAGAAAATTATTCCTGTCATTTGCATCCTCACTGGATCTCAAGTTCTTTGGTGATAAGAAGGGTCTGTTCTAGTCTTCCAGAAGGCTATGGACTCCTGTAGGTATAAAGACTTGCAGTCCATCAATAGCAGGATATTTTCCCAGATCACCTAGCTGGGAGTTTCTCCTCTTTACTGTCTGTGATAGGTCACCTTTAGCCCTGTGAAAGTCTGAAGAAGAACTGGTCTCGCTTGGTCTTCACATTCCATACTAGTTGCATCACTGAACTGCTGGAGATGGGGCTTTTCATTCCATTTCCTTTAGCTCAGTCGCAACTATCTTCTCAAACTAAAACATGGGGTGTGTGTGGGGGGGGAATCACATCAAATCAGTCCTGTTGACCCTAGAGGGCAGTATATTTTGGTGAGTGGGAGGGGGGAAGCAGTGGTAGGAGGTCTGATAGATAGCTGTAGGGTTTTGTATCTCTTGGGAAGGTTCACTTTAAAGCATTAGCACTGGGAACTGAGAGCAAGTTTTATCTAAATTTCCCAGTGGCCTAAATTGTTCCATTATGGGGAGACTGGAATTAACCTTCTCTGAAAGTGTCTTTGTTTCTGCACATTTTTAAATCAATCTTCTCAGGGGTGACTGAGTGGTCCGAGGGGAAGTGTGGGGGGGTGAGCCACAGGGGTGGGGGCACAGCTCCTCAGACCTCTGCAGCTTGGCCATGGGCTCCTCACCCTCAGGTTTTGCCTGCAAACCCAGAGGTTTTGTACAGTTTGTCACATGTCAGTGCCCTTTGCTACTGTTTTTCTTTGTTTATTAAATGTGTTTGAATAATGATTCAGATGCTGTGATTAATTTTTTTTCAATAAAGATTCTGAAATGGGTTGGAAGTTTGAACTAATGTCCTGTGTCCTGCTGCTTTGTTTGTATTGACTTTTCAACTGGGCTGTTGTCTTTTCATATAACTTTTTGAACACCTGTTTTACTCCACTGCCTACCACACACTTGGAAGGAAGGATACTTTGGTGTAAACTCACAGTACACAGCTGTAAAGATTACAAGGTAAAAAGCAAAGGGGAAGAATGATAAATAAAGCCCTCAAACACCACCACCTCTGTACATCACGATAGCACAAAAGACAGAAAACACTTTCTTCCCCCCATGAAGTGGTGATCTGCAAGTGTCCATTTGGAAAGAGATTGTACGGCAGTGTTTAACAGTAAAAATGGTTTTCATTATTTCTAGAAGGTATTTTAAATAGTTATTACATTACCCCAATCATAATGCACCCAGCATTTTCCTTATTTGTCTCTTAAGCAAGATTGATGGATTAGCGGAGATTCAATTTGTTTCCTGTTTACAGGGATTAATTTTCAGAAAGGCTTGAAACACAGAGGCACCAACAGATGGACAATTGGAGGGGGGAAAAGAGCAGGGAAAGAACTAAATAAGTTTAAAAAAATTCAGTCTGCCTGTAATAAGCCTGAAAGCCAGTGTGCGTTTGTGTCTCAGGTTTCCAAGCAGAAACTGCCTCTCAGAAAAGAAATGTCTAAATTTTGGAGCCAAGTCGTTGCTGCCTCCTACATCTGTTCCTGGTGCTGCTCTGCCTCCCTGCTTAGCACAAATACCTCTGCTCTGGTGACAGCCTACCTCCAAGAGCAAGGTCATTATCCCCTTTTTTCCTTTTATGGCTTTTGCTTCAGGAGATCAGCATGTGGGAGTTTGGGGCCATCTTAAAACTTCTGTCTATTGTCGTCCTTGTGCTGGGATCTCAAAGTACTAAATGTAAAATAAGCCTCCCATCAGTACCAGAATGGAGAAGTGATTTGCTCAAGATCACACAGAGAATCCGCAAAGCTGGGAAAAGAAACTAGGAACAAGGAACTGCTAGGCTCCTGCTCTAACCACAGAACTATATTCCTTCTTATGGTCCATTTCTGAGCATGTGTGTAATCTGCCACCAACTCTGTTCCTGCAGCTGGCAAAGCCTTGACCACAGTAGGGACTCTCCCAGAGTTTGCCTCCACTGGTGCATGTTTGGAGCCTTAGTGGGAGGACGACTGCTGGAGTTTTGAACACTTACCTAACTGTCTAATCATTGTAACATTAGCTGCATCTATCAGGTCATCTGTGTTGGGGTTCTGATTAAGAAGATCTCTTTAATCTAGACATCTTAAATTATTTATTTAGATTATGGTCCAGGAGCTGTTGGTGAACTGAACTCAAAAGCTTTTCCCAAGCCCCTGACCTGTCTCAGAAGGTGACAGAGCACAGCTAGCAATAGTTTCAGGTTCAAAATGCCAACTGCTTTGGCAGAATAGGAAGTCTGGTTGTGTTAGGGTGACCAGACAGCAAATGTGAAAAATCGGGATGGGGGGGTAATAGGAGCCTATATAAGAGAGACCCCAAAATCAGAACATCTGGTCACTCTAGGTTGTGTCTGCATTGTGACAAAGTTCCTCCTCTATCTTGGTGGGTCCTGCACTTATTGGCAGATTTTCTTGCCTCAAAGATTCACCATGTGGGTTGGGGAACAGCCCAGAGACCTTCCCCTCTGAAAGAACCCACAGTCCAGGTCAATTGGGAGGTTTGGGGGGGAACCTGGGACCACCCTCTACTCCAGGTTCCAGCCCAGGGCCCTGTGGACTGCAGCTGTCTATAGTGCCTCCTGTAACAGCTGCATGACAGCTACAACTCCCTGGGCTACTTCCCCATGGCTTCCTCCAAACACCTTCCTTATTCTCACCACAGGACCTTCCTCCTGGTGTCTGATAACACTTGTGCTCCTCAGTCCTCCAGCAGCACACCCTCTCAGCTCCTTGCACCTCTTGCTCCCAGCTCCTCACACTCACACCACAAACTGAAGTGAGCTCCTTTTAAAACCCAGATGCCCTGATTAGCCTGCCTTAATTGATTCTAGCAACTTCTTAATTGGCTCCAGGTGCCCTATTAGCCTGCCTGCCTTAATTGGTTCTAGCAGGTTCCTGATTACTCTAGTACAGCCCCTGCTCTGGTCACTCAGGGAACAGAAAACTACTCATCCAGTGACCAGTATATTTGCCCTCTACCAGACTCCTGTACCCCACTGGTCTGGGTCTGTCACAGCATGTACATTCATTGTATGCAGTGTTGCTGTGTCGGTCCCAGGATGAGAGAGACAAGGTGAGGGAAGTAATATCTTTCATTGGACCAACTTCTGTTGGTGAGAGAAACAAGCTTTCCAGCTACCTGCAGAAGAGCTCTGTGTAGCTGGAAAGCTTGTCTCTCTCACCAACAGAAGTTGGCTCAATAAAAGATGTCACCTCACCCACCTTGTCTCTGTACATTCATTCACATTCACAACAAAGCAAGTCCTATAAGCAGTAATTCAAAATAGGAAGTCCATTTATAATTGAACCTCAGTTCCTCAGCTTTTATTCTCTTAACCTGCACCTATAAAACTGTCCAAGCTTTTACAGATTCTGACTTGTGTGAGTACAGTATCAAAAAAATAGTTCAGAATCTTTGTCAACCAGGTAGATGGTTTTCCACAACTAACAGTATAATACTGCTGCATCTGACTGAAAATACAGGGTCACTAGGCGGTGTGACGTTGTGCAGTCTATATGGTTTTATAAAAACTTGATAATAAGTCAATATAATGTAACTGAGATAGTTTTAGAGAAAATACGGTAATAAGTGAATGTAAGTAACTGGGATATGCCTCATGCAAAAGGTCTCTTGTAAGGTATCATTACAAAGCTTATAATCTACTGAGTGTGATCATCTGATTTGTATAAAGGTACCACTCTTGTATCTAAAACTAGAAATATAAAATGTAACTCTGAGGGCCTATTGTAATTGTGTAAAGTGTGGACCATTAATGATGGTTTGGAATCTTGATGACTCCCATTGTCTGCAGATGGCTGTATTTACCTGTGAGTCTTCCTGTATATGTGTGTGCTGGCAAGTAAGTAATGAAGTCTTGCAGTGACATGTGATCATGTCACCTGAACTGGAATCCATCTTTGACCTGGTGCTTTTCCAGTGAGGGGGGGTGGAAACCCAGAGAGACAAAGAGTTCCCGCCTTATGCAAAAGATATATAAAGGGGGGGAAGAGAACAGAGAGAGGGAGAAGCCATCATGAAGAATCCCCTAGCTACCACCTGAGCTGCAACAAGAGCTGTACCAGGGGAAAGAATTGTGCCCAGGCCTGGAAGGTGTCCAGTCTGAGAAAAACTTACTGAAACATCTCTGAGGGTGAGATTATCTGTATTTAGTTGGATTAGGCATAGATTTGCGCATTTTGTTTTATTTTGCTTGGTGACTTACTTTGTTCTGTCTGTTACTACTTTGAACCACTTAAATCCTACTGTCTGTATTTAATAAAATCACTTTCTATTTAGTAATTTACTCAGAGTATGTATTAATGCCTGGGGGAGCAAACAACTGTGCATATCTCTCTATCAGTGTTATAGAGGGCGAACAATTTATGAGTTTGCCCTGCATAAACTTTATGCAGGGTAAAACAGATTTATCTGGGTTTAGACCCCATTGGGAGTTGGGCATCTGAGTGCTAAAGACAAGCGCACTACTGAGAGCTGTTTTCAGGTAAACTTGCAGCTTTGGGACAGGAGATTCAGACCCTGGATCTGTGTGTGGAGCCAAACAGGAGTGTCTGGCTCAGCAAGACAGGGTGCTGGAGTCCTGAGCTGGCAGGGAAAACAGAAGCAGGGGTAGTCTTTGCACATCGGGTGGCAGCTCCCAAGGGGGTTTCTGTGATCCAACCCGTCACAGGCGGGTTGCTGTGGAGACCACAACTCAGTGGAATCTGGGGATGCAATCTGTCCCTTGTAATGTTAACTATTCTCAAACTGGAGCTATTCCAAATATTTATCTCTATGGTTTCAATTCATTTCTTTGCTTCCCCCCAGCAGCCATATTACAAGATCTATTGTGAGCTACTTTTTACCATGAGATCAAAGTGAACCCATGTGTAAAAAAATACTGCTCTTACTACTACATACATACAGCTCTTACTGTTTCTGCATGGGCATAGGCTACAAAGTTCAGTTCTGAAGTTTCCTAACATTCAGGAGTGTTCAGATCCAGTGCAGTAGGGGAGGTGGAACATAAGAGCGGCCATACTGAGTTAGACCAAAGGTCCATCTAGCCCAGTGTCCTGTCTTCAGACAGTGGCCAATGCCAGGGGCCCCAGAGGGAATGAACAGAACAGATAATCATCAAGTGATCCATCTTGTTGCCCATTCCCAGCTTCTGGCAAACAGGCTAGGGACACCATCCCTGCCCATCCTGGCTAATAGCCATTTATGGACCAATCCTCCAAGAATATATCTAGTTCTTTTTTGAACCCTGGAGGAGGGAGTATAGTTGGGTTGCAGGTTTGCAACATAGCTGGCCTCCAGTTAAAAGCGCTTGAGCAAAGCTCCAGACTGTAACAATCAGAACTCGTCAGAAAGGAACACTGCCACATTTCTGTGCCTGCTGCCAGTCTAGTGTGTCCACTCCCTGTGCAGCTCCTCTGAGGTTCATTCTAGCTCCCTTCTTCTAAGGAAACGGCAGAGTACAATTCAGCCTCTCCAGTGGATCACACTGTCTGATGGCATCATAATTGGAATGTTCAGTGAAACTCAAGTTTGGTTTATGATGTCATGCAGAAGACTTAGCTGTCCCATGAAGGGCTGCCTACTGGAAGGGAGTCCTCAGGGGGAGCTGCTAAAGGGCCAGGGAGAACAAAAACCAACCAGTGACTTGGCATTGGAAGCGGTGCCAGGCTCTGAGTGGCAATTGTCAGGGAATATCCTTTGGTACTGCCATGTAACCACTTCCTCATTGGCATAGGGAGGCATGAGTGACCTCAGATCCAAATAGATCAGGTGAGTATGGGGCATTTGCCAGAGTCTGGCTTTGCAATAGAATGATCACTGACCCAGAATTGGTAGGCCCATAAAATCCATTCACTTTGTAAGTCTTTGGATTGGCCACCACCTACCACCCTCTGGAATATTCTACAGGGAATTAACAAGATTTCACGTATTTTAAAATATGGTAATGACATGATGAACTATCATCTACAGGCGTTTTTTGCCATGTAAAGAGAATGACCCAAATTCAGCCCTGCCATAAGCCAGTCACTGATGATTGCAATGGGAGATGAGCTCATTTAGTCCAAAACTCAATTTGTCCTAAAAAATAGTTCTTCCCTGAGAGTCTTTCAACCCAATGAATCTGAGTATCTCCGCTGAATGAGGAGGGTTGTCCCTTGCCCTCTCCAAGGTAACCTGTTTGTGGTTCTTCAGGCTTTCCAAAGGGACATATGGTCTCTGCACCTGCTCAACTGTGCTAGAGAACAGTCCACACCTGGGTTGGGGTCCTGCATTTCCTCATGTTCCCCTTGCTCTGATCCCTTGTGGCTTTTTGGTGGGCTGCCAATATCTCCAAAATATAAACTTGTTGTAGCCAACCTCTATGTGGTGCTACTGGGAAAAACTCCAGCTATGACTGTTCACACTGCTCATAGTGTCTCTGGTCCTGTTATTGTGACCATCTTTCTCCTAGCTAAGAAGGATTCAACATTAGGAATTCTTGTACTATTCCCTCACTATTATCACACAGCAATAGAGCATGCTGTCCCCACAGGCCCTCCAAGCTAGGAAGCAAGCAAAGACCCATGCAGGCAGATTGAGCCACAGAAAGGAACGGCTCAGGCAGAAGTGTGTCTGCCTAGATACTGAGCAGTACATCTGTGGATAGAGTAGGACACAGGACCTAGGACTCCTGACTTTTATTCCCAGCTCATATGCCCACACTGCGATAAAAAAATCCACGACACTAAGTCTCAGAGCCCAGGTCAGCTGATGCAGGCTCAGGGGATTCAGGTTATAAAGTAGCAATGTTGACTTTCAGGTTTGGGTTGGAGCCTGGGCTCCGAGACCCTCCCCCCCTCACATGGTCTCAAAGCCCGGGCGCCAGCCCAAACGTCGACACTGCTATTTTACAGCCCCCCAGCCTGAGCCCTGCGAGCCTGCGTTAGCTGTCCCAGGCCAGCTGCAGTGTAGCTCTACTCTCAGTGACTGAGAGTCACTCGACTGTTCTGTGCCTCAGTATCCACATCTGTAAGCTGGAGACAATGACATATTTTATTTAGTGACTAGCAACAGAGGGACCTGTGGCACCTTTGAGACTAACAGAAGTATTGGGAGCATAAGCTTTCGTGGGTAAGAACCTCACTTCTTCAGATGCATCTTCAGAACCTCACTTCTTCAGATGCACTTCTCTTGCATCTGAAGAAGTGAGGTTCTTAGCCACGAAAGCTTATGCTCCCAATACTTCTGTTAGCCTCAAAGGTGCCACAGGACCCTCTGTTGCTTTTTACAGATTCAGACTAACACGGCTACCCCTCTGATATTTAGTGACTGTGTAACCTAATTAATGTCTGGGAAGTGCATGGAGACCTTTAAATGAAAGGGACTAGAGAAGGGCCACATGGTTTTAAAAAAAACCACACACACACGTACGTGTGGGGGTGCAAAATAACTGAAATGAAAGGGCTCTTTAACCTAGCAGATAAAGGAATAACGAGATCCAGAGGGTGGAAGCTGCAGCTACACACATTCGCACTGGAAATAAGGTGCACATTTTTAACAATAAGAGAAATGAACTATTGGAACAACTTACCTACAGGGGTGCTGGAACAATTTGTATAGTGGGGGTGCTGAGAGCCATTGAACCAAACTGTAAACCCCAGTATATGATGGAAACTACTTCCAGCCAGGGGGTGTGGCAGAACCCCCCAGCACCTATTACCTATGGATGTTATGAATTCTCCATCAATTGAGGTCTGCCAGTCTAGACTGGATGGCTTCTAACTGATATGCCCGAGTTCCACCAGAAGTTCTGACCTCCTGCATCATCCAGGCCACACTAGAGAATCAGAATGGTCCCTTCTTGCCTTAAAAATCTATTAATGATCTCTCACATGAGAATACCTAGCTTAATAAAAATGTTACAAATCTATTAATCACTTTCCACAGAGGGTCTTGAAAGGTGAGTACAATGGAGTAAACCTGTGTCTGTTTCATGTTTCCCAGAGCTCAAAATACCAGGATCTGTGAGGCAGCATCCCAGCTGAGGCTTCTGTCACCATGAGCAACACAAATTTTTTTTTCCTTGAGGACAACATCGTGTGCCCGATCTGCCTGGAGGTGTTCACAGACCCCGTCACCACTGCCTGTGGACACAACTTTTGCATGGACTGCTTGCAGGATTACTGGGACCATCAAGCTGTGATTGGGGAGTGTCCCTACTGTCCACAGTGCCGAGAACCCTTCAGCTCACGGCCTCGACTCCGCAAAAATATAAGCCTTGGCGAAATAGCAGAAAAGTTCACCCGGGAGGAGGCTCAGGTGACAGCCAAGCGTCCCCTGGCAGGTCCAAATGACATCCCTTGCGATCTCTGCTCCTCTAGGAAAGTGAAGTCCATCAAGTCCTGCCTGCAGTGCATGGCCTCCTTGTGCGAAAACCATACCCAGTTGCACTACGAAGACAAAACCTTCAGGAACCACCAGCTGCTGGAACCCATGGGTGACCTGAAAGCCAGACTATGCCAGAAGCACCACAAGCTACAGGAGCTGTACTGTAGGACGGAGGGTGGGTTAGTTTGCTACACCTGCATCCGAGAGGAGCACAAGAACCATGATGCAATCCCACTACAGGAGGCGAGAGCCAGGAAAGTGGTAAGTATGGACGTCTCTCTTCCTCTGAGCCCAGACTAAGGGGGCGGGGGGCGGTTAATAAGAAAGAGGAGTGGGGCCCTCTAGAAAAGCAGATATCTAGGTCTAAAATAAAGACCTGCCTACGCTGCATAAAAAGCATGGCAAGGAACCATTCTTTGGAACCGCTTGTGCTTGCAACACCTGTGCAAAGATTTGCACTCACACAAACCAGTCATCCCAGGCCTCTGGTCATAATAATTAGTTACAACACCTGTGTCTGCTAAAGATCTGATGTCTGGCTGAACCAGTACGAATGGGAAACTGTCCTGGTTCAGAGAGTTCTAACACCAGCCTACAGTGCAGTACTTCACTTTTGAAAATTACCCAGAAGCCCTTGTTTTCAGTCACAGTGCTGTGCATTATGGGATAGGTGTTTCAGGAATGCCCCAGAATGCACTGGTACAACCACTGTTGTAAGGTGCCCCGTGTGCGCAATGCGCCAAAATAATCAAACACATCACCATGCAGATGTGTAACCATCGCAAGGACGACCAACCCTGCAATAGTTTCTTCACTCACAGCCTGATACAACACCCACTGGAATCCATGGGATGACTATGGGTGCAATCATCAGCTATCAACGGTGCTGTGCTGATTTTCCACATCGGAGCGTCTGGTCCATTGATTTCAATGAGAATTAGATCAAGTCTTTAGTGGAGAAACACCTTCTGTATAGTCAATTCCCAGTCTCCTTCCAGGGCAAGCAATTCCAGGGATATTAAAGTAGATGGCTCTCTTGAGAGAGCAAGTAAATTTGTACCTGACTCCAGAGCAGCTTGTCTAAAATACCTGCAACAGGTTGCTAACTGAGTGGATCTGTCCCGTGATTTAAAATAATCTGGGATGCAGAATAGGAGACCTAAAATATTCCCTAGGAAAAACTGATCTAATCAGTCCATGCCTCTGTCTACCAGGGAGCATGTATGCCCGGTGACACACAGATTTTCAAAGGCACTGAAAGTCAATGGGAATTGGGCATCTACATGCCCTTGAACAACTCCCCATAAGATCCGGTCTCCAGCAGTGGCCACACCTGATGTGTCAGAAGGCAAAACCTCTCTTTAGTGGACCTGGCCAACCGGGCAAAGACACACAGGGATGGAGGCTGCAGAACGCCTTCCTGGCTTCAGCAAGGAGTTCAGCTGACATGCTGAAGCATGAGATTTGAACACACACATCTTGTCATGAAACAAAAGCAAGCACTCATATCAGACTCCTGACAGCCATTGCCTTCTCTGCGGAGATCTGATAGTGCTGGAGGGAAGGGGTCTTAGAACTGATGCCCACGTAGCCCTGTTATGGGCACCAGGAAGAGCCCATAGAATAGATAAGAGAGCTTTTGCTCAAACATGTGGCAGAAACAGATTGTAACTCAGGATATTCTGCCTTTGCTCTTTTATATCTGTATTGTGGGCCAAGATCCTCAGCTGGTGTAAATTAGCACAGCTCCACTGACATCAGGGAAGCTCTGCTGACTTGCAGCAGATGAGGAGCTGGTCCTGAGCGCGTAGCAATAAATAGCCCAGTATCCCCCGAGGTGCAGGAATTCCTCTGTCAGGTCTGTTTCTGGTTGTTTAGAAGTCAATCCGTGCGGAAACAGACAGAACGAAACTACTGAAGCCAAAGCAGGGCCATTTGTTGATCTGCTCCTTTGGAATAACGTTAATTTGCAGTGGATCTGTCATTTATACTAGCGTCCAAGGAGAGGCTTGGCTAATGCGCCAGTTGGAACATTGGGTTTTTGAGAATCTGCATTTCATCAGGTTTGTAATCAGCAGGGAGTTGAGCCAAGAAATTGCCAGGTGTTTTTCTGCAGTCATGCTCCCCAGGGCTGTGAGCTTGTTAGAGCTCAGACTAAGAAGGGTGAAGCCTGGGCAATATGTTCAGTAAGAGATGTTCCCTGCCTTCAAGAAGAGCACCTTTTGAATTCAAGGCCCTATAGGGGGGTGTAGTGGTCTGCACAGAAGGAGCTTTTTGCAGGACGAGGCCATGTTCTGAATTTATGGAACATTTATTATACAATTACTGTTAATCACACTTGGATGGGAGACCACCCAGGAAACCCAGGCTGCTACCAGAGGCTGTGAAGCTGGCATTCCTTCAAGGTTACTACTGAACCACCTCAGGAAGGTGTGTGGGTGTAGGACTATGTTGTTGAAAGTGCCGCCTCTCTGATGAGATGTAAATTCAAGGATCCCTTGTGGTCATGAAAGGCCTCATTTCATAAGAGTTAGGGACATTACCCCTGTGTCCTGACTAGGTTTTTTCTTTGACTAGTTACATTCACCCAATCTAAATACCCTCTCCAGTTTTAAGTGGACATGGTCATTTTCACTTTCCTACCTGACCTGTTGTGCAGTGTTAGCTGTGCACTGTTAAACGCTGTCCCATTCCACTCCAAAAGGCACTTAAGCGATTCTTCAAGCTGGCCAGAAAATGGGCTTCCCCAGGAAATTTCAACTTTTCAGTGAAAAAAATATCAACATCTAAAATATTTCAATTTGGAAATGCTGCTGCAATGCTTCATGGGAGTTGTAGTCTGGTTGCTTCATGTCCGTATTCTCTTCTATGGACCAGGCTCCCCAACCAGACTAAATTTCCCTTAATGCATCACAGTCTCCCCAATGTTGAGGAGGAGGCAGTACATCATGGAAGTCCCGGGACCACAAGTGCATAATGGCAGCATGAGGCACCTACACAACCTCTCCCTTAAGGCACTGCTGGGGCATATCTGAATCAAAATATTTCAGTTTTCAAGCATTGATTTTTTTTTTCCCCATTGAAAAACCCTTTTTTCCCCATGGAAAGCTGGCATTTTTTTAAGTCAAAAACCGAGTTTGATGGAAGATATTTGACCAGCCCTACTGATTCCTGCTTCTAAAATGCTTTGAAATGGAAGCACTATGCAAATGGAAAATAGGTATTAATAGATTTATGCTGCTTTACATTAGTTGAGGGTCTGGCCCATTAGCTGGATATTTTTGTTAGTGATTAGCAGATAATTTACATATCCGTATTGTCAGTGAGTTATCTTCTTTAGGTTTCAGATTGAACACTCCCTTGATGAATGGGGGTAGCTGACAACTCAGAACTATTGTTATAGGCAGTCTCAGGTTCAGGACAACACTGCATCAGGTTACCAAGTCTTCCCAACCATCGGAACTTGATTTTTTCAAGTGAAAGCTGAGATTCGGGAGCACAATTCTTCAGTGAGCAGTGGCTTCTGCAGAGAATTTTGCATTTGTGTAGTCATGGAATGCTACACGTAGGGTGATGCTATATTTACAGTGAATGTAAATATGTTCATTCTTCCTTTCCCAGGTGGAGGCCAAGAGAGTACAAGCCAATGTGGAAAACCAGATCCTGATGATGGCATCAGACAGTCACAAACACAAAGGGAGGGTGATCTATCTCACGGTAAAACTGCTGCTTCCACTCTGAATACATTAGATTCAACATGAACCAAATTATTTCCCAAACATCAAACGGTCAAAGGGTCTTTAATATGGTGGATCTTGAAACAAGCGCCACTGTATCACATGAGACCCAAAGATGGGGGAAGGGGGTCTTTACCCTCAGATGTACCTAGTATTAGAGTCTCTCCCTATAACTGATCAAACAAAGAGACCCTCAACTCAACTTTGTGTACATTACAGAAAATATTGAAAGATTTTCCAAGGAAGGAACAAAGTTACTCCTTTTTATTATTGTTCATTTGTATCACCGTAGCCCCAACGGTGACCCACAATCCGCTGTGCTAGGAGCTCTACAAACACAACCAAAAGACAGTCCCTGTCCCAAGGAGCTTACAAGGTAGGATCCCAAAGGGGGTCAGATTCTGATCCCCTAACATGCTGAGGAGGCAGTGGGAGCGATCCCCTTGCAAAGTGAGCTACTACTCAGCTTGAGCTAAGGGCAGCAAAATCTGCCCCAAGGTACTTTCACTATCCTTGTAGGGCAGACGCATTTTCCTCTTGTTATCCTATTTACTGAGCCAATCGCCCAGAACCTGCTTGGAGAGAGTGAGGAAGGCACTTTTGGGGAGTGTGTCAGCATGTCAGGTCTTGAATCCATGTGAGCCACAAAGATCAGTGACTGCAGTGTGTGTGTGTCCTTCCCACCCAGAAAGTGGTCAAGAACTCAAGAGATGAGGTGAACCAAAGCTTTGTGGAGATTATAAAGGAGATCAAACGAATGCAGGTGAAGGTGCTGGAGTTTTTGGACAAGGAGGAGAGAGCAGCCCTTGTCCAGCTGGGGAATTCCATTCAGCAAAAGCAAGGGAAGCTTGCTGACCTCAACAAGCAGAACCTCTGGCTGACAGACCTCCTTGACAATGCAAGTGACCAACAGTTCCTGCAGGTAGAGTTCAGCCCTCCACCCTGTGACCACAGTAAACTGCCCCCACCGGTATGGCCCGGTTGTCCTTGCGTAAGAGATCTGCCCCATGCTTAGCATCCACATCATCAACCACTGCTCCCTGCAGTTTACTTCTTGCCTGTAGCTGAAGTAGAGTAGTGGTGAATTTCCTATACCCACTTTTGGTGAGTAGAGGCTACGACTGGAGTAGCGGAGAAGGGCCTCACAGGCCGCTTTTCTGGATCATTCCTTACAGCACCTTCTGCTGGGAGAGGCTGGGGTGTGAGTCCCAGTTTGAGGATCCTGCACATGGTAGCTTGAAGAGAACTGGCATGCTAATAAAGTCCCACCACCCTGAGCATAAGCCTGGGGTCTCAGATGGGCATGTACTCAGAAAGCCCATCCCTGCCACTCACGTTGCCCCAGCAATGAGAGCTAGCGCAAGTATGTCTGAGCTGAGAATCACACCCCCACCTCCAGGTGCAGACCTACCCTCAGATTAGAGTAGCTGTGAACACCCTGTAGTTTACTATTGCACCGATTTTTATTGATCATTTTCACTTTATCAGCCAAGGAAACAGAACCATGTGGAGGAGTATCATAAGGGGAAATATTATGGTATGCAACCGTTATTCATCACAAACTAACATTAGTTACAGTATCATCTCTGCCCTCAGATGGATGTGAAGGGGTTAAAATAACTTCAAATGCAGAAGATCGTCTATTTGCATTTGCTTTATTTTAGCTAAAGGCTGGCAGATTATTATACTTCGAGTCTTTAAATCAAGACTGGATAGCTTTCTAGAAGAGATGCTGCTGCTCAAACAGAAGGTGGGGCATTAGGCGGAAATTACTGGGAGAGGTTCTATGGCCTGTGTTATGCAAGAGGTCAGACTAGATACCAGAGACTCCTCTTCTGACCTTAATCTGTGAATCTATTATTAGTTGTATTAGACGAGCACCTAGATGGGAGTCATCGTACACCACCTAGCACCCCAGACACATAGAAGGTGACAGCCCCTGCCACAGAAAACTTACAGGCCAAATAGTCAAGGAGTTATCCCCATTTTACAGATGGGAAACCAAGGCATGGAGAGTGTAAATGGCTTGCCCAAATTCACACAGAGTCTGCAGCAGAGCAGAGATTGAACCCAAAACTCTGGAGTCCAACGATGCAAAATATTGAATTCATTACTAAACGTGTTTAAGAGTGGCAGGTTCTGGTCTGGCCAAGAGAAAGACAGGTAACCAATACAAATCATCAAGTCAGACACCACCAGGTTTTTGCAGAGCTACTGGGATGAAGGTAGGAACAAGAGAAACACACTAAACATATTTTACTGCAGGCTTTATATGGAAATCAACAGATGGGAATCTTCTAATAGGAACATCGTGCACCAAAAAACTAAGCCATATCATGCTGGGTAAACCAACATCTGCCTGGTTCTTAATTTAATAGGGTACAAAGTAGGGGCAGTGTTTTCCCCACAATTCCATGTGGAGGTTTGGAACCCTCCTACAATCAAAGCAACACGACCGTAACCACCTTGCGAATGAATGAATTCCAAAGAGCCAGCCCCGTGGCTAGGGTAAACAACACCCCCCCCCACTGAAGCTAACAGAGCCAGGCCAAATTTCCCAAATCGAAAGAGACTTAAAACGCACTTTGTTTTTAAGAAAACCTCTTTAGCTTTAGAAATAAATCGGACAGTGAGATAGTAACAAATTGGACCATCACAGTAGCCACATTGAGCTGTTAATGTTCTTTCTTACATGTGCTACTAATCCTTGCTTTAAGCGCAACTGTTTGTTTTTTCCAGACTGCATGCTTATGTTCTGAGGCAGCAGGGAACTTTTCTTAACACCAAAAACAAGTCAACGTTTCAGTGAAATCCAAGAGGATTTACTTGGATAACAAAGACTCCAGCAAAATGGAGGAAAGGATCTTGTCTGGCAGTTCGAGTGGCTGTAATTCTGTGATTTCATCCAAACAAGTCCTTCAGAAAGGGGCAATTCCACCCTGTGCCATGGCCTGTGCACTACTTAAACCCTATTTTGAGGACATAAGGGGAACTTAAGTGGTGCATTGGCTGCAGAATAGGGTATCTGCACTGAGGCGAATGTCACCCAGTCCCGGGGGTGCTGAGAGCTATTGAACCAAACTGTACACCCTGTATCTGATGGAAACCACTTCAAGCCAGGGGGTCCTCTTGACATGTACCCCTTCATACATACACCCTGGATCCTTCCTCAGAGCTGATTGGTGAGAGCGCTGAGTTAGAAAAATTCATTATGGGCCAGATTCCAGTACGCTTACCCCAGTTTAGGGTCTCCTTACTCTCCAAGAAGTCCCTTTCACTCTGTGGAGTCCATGGAAGGAAGGGGATCAGGATCTCGCCCTGGGGCCTGGTTTCAATGAATGCTGAGGAGGTTTTAAACAAAACAAAACAAAACAAAAAAAGTTTCTGCCCTGCTAGGAATTCCCAAAGCTCAAGAAGTTGGGAGCCTGCACCGAACCCATCGTCAGTCTGAAGTGCGAGGAGAGCTCAAGTTTTGTCAGCCTTAAACAGACTCTGGGTGACCTGAAGGCTCAGCTATCGATGGTTGGCCTCTGCTTCATCAATAAAATCCTCACGAAAGGTGAGTGAGCTTCTTCCATTGAGATCTGAATGTTTTCCCCCCAAAGGGGGGATTTTCTGTGCAATGCATCCCCACGTTCCAGTTCCTTTGGATGGCTAGGAAAGCATCCTGCTTACTGATCTCCCAGCACACAGTCCTGGCTGTGGCATAAACATTTTTAGTGGCTGAAATGGGGAATACCCCGCCCTCACCAGGTTTTTCAATGAGGAATTCTGTTTTGCCATTGACTATAGATCAGGATGGACATGGTCAGGACTCCAAAATATCCCCTGCCTCTCCAGTCTAGGGTGGTCACCATTTCCTCCCTTGAACTCCTCCTTCTCCTCCTCCTCTCAAGAATGGCTGTGAACTTATATCTGGCTGGTCTAGACAATAGGTCAGTTGGCTCCCTCGATGCTGCTTTGCAGAGCATTCAGAGATAGCACCTATGCATCTAGCACCACCAGCCTTCTATTGGGAGCCCAAATAGAGGCTCTTTATGGAACAAGAGACTGGAAGATACATCTGATCAATAGTCTTTTGAATTGCTTAGCTACCTAGTCACCTACTGGCTTTGAGCAACTTTGTTCCCCATAATTTCATGTATCCAGTTTCAGGGGTACTAACCTCCAACTTCCATCACAGGGTTTTATTGAGGAGACTCCGAGCCTGTGAAGTCTCATCTCTGAACTCTTGTTCCTACACTGAGTCCTATTGTCTCCCCCAGCTCACTTTCCCATTCAGTGCTCATGCTTTTGCCTGCAGAATGTGCTATCAGCCACCAGCGTCTTCCCATTAACTTCTAGATTGGGGCACTAGAAAGGGGGCTGGAGTCCAGGATGGGGGCTCCCTCCTTTAGCTCCAGTCAGAATGGACTGTCCCTCCAGTTCAGTCACAAGGACCAAATCCTCGACTGCTGTAAGTCAGAAGAACTCCATTCACTTCAATAGGTCTATGACAATTTCCACCACTACCTCTACATACCATCCTCCAGTGGCTATCAGTTAACCTGGGGGTTGTTGGTGTTTTCTCCAGCCTAGCCAGCCCTAGCTTTATCGATGCTTTGCTGGTATTCACTCCTATTTATGCTTGACTGTTTCTAGTTCCCGTACCTGAAATACGCAAACAGAAACTAACCTTTGACTGTTCCCAGCCACCACACTTGAGACTCACTTAAAACTGTGACCCCAGTGCTTAAAGTGTGAATCTCATATAGCCAGCTGTGTATAAATCCTGCTGACTGTGCCACAATGGCATTTTGGGGTGCAACCAGACTGGCAAGGGATTGTGTCACCCCTGCCCTGCAACTTTAGAGGCTCTTAATGCTTTACTTCTGTAGCTCCCACCTGGGCTGCAGGTAACACCCTGAGCGTCTGTGTGTGGCTGCAGCTAGCCAGCCTCTCTTCAGTCACATGCTGGCTTCCACCAGGCTTATTTACCACTTGCAGGGGGACTCCACCACACTCCCAATCTCAGCCCTTCCCCAGAAATGTGTATTTTGTTCTGCACTGTCCAAGTCCTCTCCTGGGCAGTTCAGATAAAGGTTGGTTGTCCCTGTAAGGGACTAATCTACAACTTGCTCCTTTCAAATGGAGTTACCCACACTGGATTAAAGAACAAAAATGTTTCTTTAACTACAACGAGGAAGATTTTGAGTACAAGTAATAAGGCATTAAAGGCAAAAATGGTTACAAGAAACAGATAAAACGCTTCCTAGTACTAAACAGACTAGACGTGGTTCAAGGTGAAGTTCTTACCACAGGTTCCCAGCATCATTGCTTACCAAATTTCAGGTCAGGATTTGCCCCCAAAGTCTGTTTCTTTTGTATTCTTAGGTTGAAAAGAGATGGATAGGGAAAGAACTCGCGGTATTTTTGACCCTCACTTTTAGAGTTCAGTCACCCTTTGAAATGCATTTCCCTGAGTGTGACCCCTAGAGAAAGTTCTTTCCAGCTGAGCAAGGAGACATGGAGTCTGGGGGAGGAATGGGTGGGGGAGGTTCATGCAGTTCCTTCTGTCCCCTCTGTTTGCTGAGATTAAGATTTTCTTTGTGGTCTTCCTTTTTCCTCACTGTCTGAGGACTGTATACAGCATACATGCAAACTGAGGTAAATACACACCCCTGTGGTTAAGACCCACTTGACCAGTTTTATCTAATCAGGGCTAAGTGAGTTTGAACATATGCTTTAACATTATACAGGGTGGATTTCATACCTTTACACACAACGTTGCTACATACATTTCACCATGAGGTTATCAAGCATTGAGTTATTAGTTTTCAAATGATACCTCAAGGCATATTTTGTGCAAAGATTATTACAGTAGTGTGTAGGATATGAATACAGGGGTGCACCCAGTCAGGGTCAGACACAATAGGGATGGATTAATTTCACAAGGTTTCAGTTTGAATACACATCCAAAATCAGGTACTTTGTCCAAGCTCCTACTGCTAGAAATCTCAGGAGAACAAACTTAAAATGGTTTCTGACCAGGCTGGGAAATAGTGTAAGAACAGCTTCTCTTGTGGTATTTCAGGGTTTCTGGGTCCAGCTCTGGTCAGGAACACACACATGCAGAGACGTGTGAAAATGGGCCAGTTATCTTAACTGAACATTTTCCAACCTGTAGAACACTTCACTTTGGGAGAGGGATAAAGGTCCCAAGTGAAAGGTGGTGGTGGCTTTTTACACCCACCCCACCCATCTGATCCAAAGCTCACACATCCCCCTGCGCTTCCCAAGCAGCATAAACCCCTGCTGTGTCTCTTTCATCTTACAGGAATAACAATGCAACTCTATGAGGTGATACCAGCAGATATGGACAGGAAGAGCCTCCTGAAATGTAGGTATTGGTACCACGTTTGACCTTTTTTCCCCCCAGTCTTCTTTTGCTGGCTTCTGGGGAGGGTGTAATGTAACTGCTCGAGTTGAGAGTGTCCTCAACTGAAGAACTCAGCGAGCTGAAGTTGCTACAGTTTGACAAGACTGGGCAGACCAGTCAAAGATACAGCAAAACGTTTATTGCGAGAACAACGCGAGTTGTGCGGAGCAGACATGGGCCACTTTGGCTAGTGCAGCAAAACTCTAGACACAACAGTCGTCTGTCAGGCAACAGACTAGTGGCCATATGTCATGTGATCTCCATATGTAGTTATTTATAAAGGGCAAACAGCATGGTGGTGGTGCTGAACAAACAAGCTCTGCCCAAAAAAGCTTGTAGTCGAAGGGCCTGAACCTGGCACTGCTGGAAATGGGAGTTTTGCTGTTATTTAAACAAGGGCAGGGTTGGCCTTTAATGGAGAGAACATTGCCCATTGAAAAGGAAGCATTGTTAAGTGGGAAGAGAATGGGAGTCAGGAGGTTTGTTCCCAGCTCTGATACCGACTCTTTGGGGTGACCCTGGGTAGGCCCCGGTGTCAGCTTCACCCATTTGGACCATGGCAATTACCTACTTCACAGGGAGGTTTTCAGGCTTCTTTAGTAGACATTTGTAAAGTGCTTGGGGCTCTTCAGATGAAAGGTGCTATATAAGTGCCAATATTAAAGTATCAGAGGGGTAGCTGTGTTAGTCTGAATCTGTAAAAAGCGACAGAGGGTCCTGTGGCACCTTTGAGACTAACAGAAATATTGGGAGCATAAGCTTTCGTGGGTAAGAACCTCACTTCTTCAGATGCAAGACTTGTTACCCATGAAAGCTTATGCTCCCAATACTTCTGTTAGTCTTAAAGGTGCCACAGGACCCTCTGTTGCTAATATTAAAGTGACACTTTGGATAGATAGTAGGGGGATGGTCTATGTGTGTGTATGAATGTAATGGTCCCTCACTCTCCCGCTCGGAGGGAGGCCACTCAAGTTGGTCCTGTCTGGCCAGGCCCAGAGTTCGCAGGCCAGCCAAGAGCCCACAATAGGGCTGGGCGATCAATAGTCACTGTCAGACTTTAGCCTGGGTTTGGGTGGCTCAAGCTTTCAGCCCTTAAACAGTCTATCAGGGCTGGCTTTGGGTTGGAGGGAGGCCACTCAGTCTCACTACAATGAACTTCATAGACATGGGGCTTTTGATACAGGTGAAAGGCATGGTGTGCCATTCAGTCTAATGAGAACAGAGGATCTCTACCCACTTACTTGAACACAGTCCCATGCCTGGTGCCTGCTTCCACACAGTTCCTAGGGGAAATTCATTGGCAAACCAGCAATAAAGTACCCCGCAAACTAGGGTGACCAGACGTCCCGATAAAATTGGGACTGTCCCAATATTTAGTTGTTTGTCCCGCGTCCCGACCAATGTATGGTCAGAACACCATTTGTCCCAATATTTTGCACTCCGGCAGCACTCGGGCTTTTTTTTTGTGTGTGTGTGTGTGCTTCGGTGGCGCCCTTCCCCACCCATGTGTCCCAATACTTTGTTCTTGTCATCTGGTCACCCTACTGCAAACATCCTCTATGTAGGGAGTTTAACTCGCAGGCACATGGCCAGAATATCTGGCTCTATGCAGCCACACCCTATCTGCAGAACCTCCAGGCACCAGTTGGTGCTGGGGTGTTTCTAAGCCCAGCTATACTACAGGGGTGCAATAGTCCATAGAGCAGGGGTGACCAACCTGTGACTCCAGAGCCACATGTGGTTCCTTGTATGGGCACCGACTCCAGGGCTGGAGCTACAGGTGCCAACTTTCCAATGTGCCGGGGGGTGCTCACTGCTCAACCTCTGGCTCTGCCACAGGCCCTGCCCCCACTCCACCCCTTGGTAAATTCTGGCTCCTTTTCAGGCTCAGGTTGGCCACCCCTGCCATAGAGATGGTTGCAGCTAGAGTTTAGAGCTGCCTTAGCTCATACTATGACAGGGGCCAAACTAGCCCTCACCGTTACAGGAATCAATTCTACCCTACGTCCGTCGAAGCAGGAAACGTACAAGCGTCTTACCAATCAGTTTACTAGTGGCATCTTGTTTAAACAATTGCAGACTAAAGCAAAGGTTGCCTGACCTTAAGTTTTACTGTTGATATCAGGAGATATTTCGGTATAGACCCAGCGTAGCCATCAGGTCAAGTTTAACCCAAAATTTAGGTTTAGTAAGAAAAATGAGTTTTACAGAAACTGGAAGCCAAACGCCATGTTTCTATGGATTTGTTTTGAAATTCTAATGGAAACAGGTTCCCTGGTGCTTGAAACTTAAGTGCCAATGCATTCTGGGATAAAACTGAACTTGAAATAGACTAGGAGCTGACTGGAAAAAAAGTGAAATTGACAACTACCTAAGCTGAGAGAAATGCAAAAAATAAAATGAGTATAGTAACAGGGGAGTTAGATTTTTTTAAATTTATTTCAATTGTAATAATCTAAAGTTTGTGTAATATAAAGCAGGGGTACTTTTTTAAAAAACCTAACAATGTTCCTTTAATCATTAGTGTATTTTTGATGAGATCATGTTGTTAACAACATGGGCCTGCTTTTGAAATATCATCTCTAATTTTGCAGGCATAATGGTCTGTTCCTATGTTTTTTTCCAACTGCAACTAATCGCAGGCATAAGTGATATTTGTGGGCACAATAAAGTAACTGGATCTAGTCTATCATTTGCAACTGTACTTGCAGAATTACAGGCTGGGTTCAGGCTCATATTAAAAAAAAGTAGCGCTTTGTATTCAGAATAGAGCAAAGGGGTCTTCTTAAACTGGCTTAAAGCCAGGTAGCTTTGCCTAGTTTTAAGAATACCTGAAAAAGTACTTTTTAAAAAAAACCCACTAATTTCTACTTAGTACCAGCATTTTGTGGTCTGTATCTGCCCTGAATTGGCTCTACCATGTCTTAATAGAAAGGAGTTAAGAGGAAAAGTGATACAAGTAATCATAGTATTGATTACAAATTTAAAGTTAGCTATTGCATAAAAGAGAATGTAAGAGTAAAGTTAGTTTTGAGACCAATTATTTCTCCTCTACAAACCCTACAGTGAAGGAAAATATTTTAAGTTTCTTAATTATCAAAAGGGGTTTGTTTGAATTAAAGTTTCTCCTGCAACCCAAACCCTGCAGCACTAGCCTGGAGAGTGAAACTGACTAGAACTATTTTCCTTGGCTGAATTGGATGCAAAAAGTTAGCCCACAGCATAAATAATGAAAAGTTCTGGGTGGGAGTTGTCTTTGGAGGGGGGGGGGGGGAAGAACCTGATCCCAATTTTGCATCTAGCTTCAGAAGGAGAAGGACTGGGCCCTATATAGATAACTTCTTGATTAGAGAGACCAGATAGGGGAGGTCTTATCTAGAATGGGGGGGCCAACCTATGGCTCTGGAGCCACATGTGGCTCTTCAGAAGTTAATATGCGGCTCCTTGTATAGGCACCGACTCCGCGGCTGGAGCTACAGGCGCCAACTTTCCAATATGCCGTGGGGGGCTCGCTGCTCAACCCCTGGCTCTGCCCCTACTCCACCCCTTCCTGCTCCCTCCCCTCAGCCTGCTGTGCCCTCGCCCCTCCCCCTCCTGCATGCCACGAAACAGCTGATTGGGAGGTGCGAGGAGGGATTGGGAGGCGCTGATTGGCAGAACTGCCGGTGGGCAGGAGGCGCTGGGAGCGGGGCAGAGCTGATGGAGGGCTGCTGATGTATTACTGTGGCTCTTTGGCAATGTACATTGGTAAATTCTGGCTCCTTCTCAGGCTCAGGTTGGCCACCCGTTATAGGACTTTTAAATTATTTTGTTATGGACGAGATGACAGCTATAGTTAAAGCTGCTGTATCCATTCTATACTCCTATTTTTAATAGTTGTTCAGAATTTCTTGAAATTCTCTCCTTTCAGGATAAAAAGACTGTTTTGGCTTCAAGATCCATTTTGTTCAAAAAACATCAGATTGGCTTGTTGGAGTACCAGTAGGGTGGGGAAAATATACTTCTTAAAAATAATCTTGCAGGTTTCTGAAGCAACTCTACAGCCAAAATAGCTCAGGATAGAAATTGAGCTTTGCTATGTCAACAGTCCTCAATGAGAAGCCTCCAAGTGCTCAGTGAAAACTGGACTTCTTTTGATGGGGGGGGGAAATGTACTGTGCACGTGAGCCAGGACATCTTACAGAGGGGGGTTCGCTAGCTAATGATGGACATGACCTTATCCCCATTGACTTGAATGGGAGCAGGATCAGACCCCGAGCGACGTTATGAAAGGCTGCAAGCCCCATGTACGTCACCTGCGGCTAAGCTAACAGAGCAGTGAACAGCATGCTGAAGGTGTGGAAAGCTCAGGGAGAGCTGCCACTCACCTTTTAATGGTCACAGGAGAGAGACCTGCTGCAATTCACTCTAGGAAGGAGAAGGGTTGTTGTCTCCCGTACACCAGTTAAGTTGCACAGTAGAGAGGCTTCCCCCTAAATTACCTGGGATAGGGTGTTCCTAGAGGGGTCTAGCCAAATACTTTCATATTATGGAATTTACACTTGTTATAACCAATTCATAGGCCAACAGAGCTTCAAACGTTCTGGAGAGAAAAGTGGCTTTGTTTTATTGGGGGGCTTCTCTTCCCTCTCTTCTCCCCCTCACTTTTTTTTATTTTAATAAAAGCCAAGGAGGAGACAATTAAGGCTGCAGTTAAATATTTGGAAGATAAGTCTAGCCTGTCCTCAGGTTGTAGATGCAACTTTGACTCCTCTCTGTGGTACGTGTACTACACGTATATGATCATATGATCATTGGGAGGGACGGATAGCTCAGTGGTTCGAGCATTGGCCTGCTAAACCCAGGGTTGTGAGTTCAATCCTTGAGAGGGTCACTTAGGGATCTGGGGCAAAATCACCACTTGGTCCTGCTAGTGAAGGTAGGGGGCTGGACTCAATGACCTTTCAAGGTCCCTTCCAGTTCTAGGAGATAGGATATCTCCATTTATAAAAAAAAAAAAAAAAAAAGCTATTTCTCAGATATAATATTACATCATGTGGTTTTTTTCCTTTAACTTTAAATACACATGACATTTTCCTGCACAAAAAGCACACATTTACCTACACAGCATATTACATTTTAAGAGCACAACACAGAAGAGTAATGAAAAATGTTCGTAGTATTATTTGTATGAGCATAGCACCTAGGAGCTCTAGTCATGAACCCGGTCCCCATTGTGCTACCCACTGTATGAGCCAAACAAAAAGAACAGTCCTACCTCTTTGGAGCTTACAATCTAAGCATAAGGTAAGAGAAGAGGTGGATACAGACAGGGGAGCACAAGGAAATGAGACAATACACTATGACCTACATAGACCACTTGAATTTGCAGCCAAGGCTCTGATCTGGAGCTCCATATGGTACCTGCTCTTTCAGGCTACTTCTGTGCCAGAAGAGAAGCCTATAGCTGTCTCAAGCAGTAGTATAATGTTTTTAAATACTGACAGGATGCTCAGTGGTGTCTAGGACTCAAGCAGCAGCCCTTGTGTCTCTCTCTCATTCACACCAGGGAAAAGTCAGGAGTTAACAGCACTGAAGTCAGACTAACGCTGGTGTAATGCCAGTGAACGTGAGAAGAAATTAGCCACATAGTCCTTCCCCAAGTATCTTGCACTAAAAATCCAATACATGCCCATTACATGACCACCACTTCTCTTACCACTAGTGGCAAATCCTCTCTGTAGAGAGAGGAAACAGCCCCTTGCCAACTTCTAGGAATAGCTAATATCAGTCCCTTCATCATAGTGTTCCTTGCCCTTCTGGTCTGGGAATGGAACTAGACTGAGCAGGACACAATTTGACGCCTCTCTCCCCACACCCATCAGGAGTGGATTCACTTTGGCCATATCTCCTTTTGCCTCCTGTGAAACAGACTACTGCAATCTGAACTTCGATCCCAACACCGCCAGCGAGGAGCTCTTGCTGTTCAAGGAGACCCACTCCGTGCTGAACATGGGTATCCTGATGGAGTCTTTCTTCGGGTCCTGCCAGGGATTCAACCACTGGCCACAGGTCTTGTGTACCCGCAGCTTGTGTGAGGGCTGCCATTACTGGGAAGTCGAGGTCTCAGACTCATGGGTCTGCTTGGGAGCCACCTACAGTTACATGCACAAGACTGGGAAGAGCTGTATCTTTTACCTGATTGGCCGGAACAATACCTCCTGGTGCTTGGAGTGGGACTCCTTGAAGTTCTCTGTCTGGCACAACAACATCCAAACCGTGGTGAAGGGCAGCTATTACAAGACCATCGGTGTCTTCCTGGACTATGCTGCTGGCTCCCTGACTTTCTATGGCATCACCAACACCATGAACCTCATCTACCGCTTCCTGACCACGTTCACGGAGCCACTGTATCCTGCAGTCATGGTGAGCAGCGGCGGCTCCATTACCTTGAAGCAGCATCCGTTACCTTGAAGCAGTAAGGGCAGATTTGCTCCCTGTAGCCCACAAGGGCTCTTTGTTGCTAATAAAATTCACTTCTACCTTAAGGCTGCAGAGCTAGGTTTTTTAATTGCTTGGCTACAGGTAAAAAACAGGTGATGCATAAATGGTGTTTACACTTGATATTCCCCTGGGAGACGTTTGTTCAGTTCTCAGGGTCATCTGGAGGTGGTAGGGGATTGTCATCCACCTGTTTACGCCAACCTTTCCTTTATGCACCATTTCTCCCTGGTGTTCCATTACCTTTGTAATTCTGAAGAGGCTGGGAACCAAGCCTCCCGGGTTTTATTGCTTCTTCTGCCACTGACTCGCTGTGTGACATTGAGCGAGTCATGTAACCTTTCTGTGCCTCATTTCTCTCCTGCCCTCCCATCTGTAAAAATAGTGATATGTGTGTGTTTTGCAAGGAGGTAGCAAGGCTTCATCAGGTAGGCCAAGATTTTCAAGTGACTAGTGATTTGGGGTGCACAAGTGACACCTTAATGAGGCCTGATTTTCGGAAAGTGCTATGCACCCACCTTAACAACACCAGGTGTAACACAGACAGACGCCGGTGGGCGGGATTGAACCAGGGATCTCAGGAGCTTAGTGCGTGAGCCTCTACAGTATGAGCTAAAAGCCAACTGGTTGTTAGCTAAGGCTGTAGAACAGACTCATTTTCTCTCTCTCTGGTATTCCAGGGTTCCCTCTAATCTTGTGTGCCAGAAGTTTTATCACCAGGACAAATAGCAGGGCAAGCCAGATCCCGCTGTACCCCTTTGAACTGGTGGAAGCTGTCAGTGAGTGTGCTGGTGTCATCTGTTTGTATGCGGGCTAAAGAGCCAAGGAAATCATCTAGTCTACTTTCCAGCCAATGCAAAATCATTCCCTATTGGACATTTAATGTTTTATTAAGCCAAGTTTGAAATATCCCAAGTGGCAGCAGTTCCAGCACCATCACATCTCTTGGGAAACTATTCCATTTGCCAACTGATCTATCAAAGTATTTCCTGTTGTTCACCCTAGATTTTCCCTTTCTTCATGTTAACCCATTATTCCAAGTTGTGCTCCCTTTTTACTAGCCTACACAATTTCTCTCCCTCCTTGTGGCTGGATTCTGTGTTCCATTAAGGCTTCTCTGCACTCATCTGGAGATATAAATGTAGCCTTTGACCTGGCCACTGGAGGGTTACTGGTTCTGCACCTAAGCTACTTGCCCACTCTGTCTTAAGTGACAGAGGTTCCTCTCAACCTGGTCAAATGCCTTCTTTTGCATCTAAAAATAGAATGTTGGCTTGAGTGAGATTCAAAGGGACTGAACAGATAGATAAAATATATCAAATGATCAGAAGAGCTTCTTCCTCCAAAGAGCCCCACCCTAGCAACAACCTCAGTGAGAAGCCCATCTTATCTCATGGCCAAAATTTGTGTTCATGTTTTTTGCATCTATATTCATCAGGGGAAGTCAGCCATTAGGAAGCACACTGAAGCTAGGTTTTCCTCTCTGTACTATAGTAGTAGTTCAGTTTTCCTGGCTGTCTTTGGCAATCTTCCACCAATGTGTGTCTCATTAAAAACCACAAGAGAAATGGAGAAAACAGCATGTCACACTTTGTTTCTTCCCAAAAGCAGCGGGTTGAATCCTTCACTCAGTTATCCCTAGGTGGTCCCGCTGACTTCAGTGAGGATTGAACTAGTGTAACTTACAGCAGAATGAACTTCCACATCTTTTGGCCAGTTTTAAAGGCTCCTCTGTGGTCTTTGACTAATAGTCAACTGGCCCCTGTAATGGTTAGATTAGCTTTTCAGGAGACCTGTGTCACCATGGTCTCCTAACAGGCACATTCAAGTTAACTTCAAAGATCTTTTGAATGTTAATTGTTCCTTTGTTGGCAGCAAGTGCAGGCAGTTTGCTTCAGATGACAGCATTGGCTGCATCCCAGTGAAGCTCTGTGGCTGTCTCCCAAGGCAGTTCCATGGCTGCTTTGCAAAACAGGCCTGAGTTAATAGTCTCATTATCCTGGGCGTAGTCTTCAGGCACTTTAAAAGAAAATGTTTTCTCATTTCTGTCTGAGCCCCATCCCACCTACCTCAGGCTATTTTGCCCCCCATTTTCACAAGCCAAGCAGGGCATGGTCTAATCAGCGCTTGGAAGGAGGTTCCAGCACGGCAGGAAACGATGCTGGGAATTCAGTGAGCAGCATCCTGCATTGGTACGGAGCCCGTGCTTCCGTACGGCTGTAGGAGGGCCCGGTGTTACGGGAGGGGGTAGACTTTCAGGTGCAACATTGCACCAAATAGCACTCGATTCACAATCGTGAGAGTCGCTTTTGTAGTGTCCCATCTGCTGGCATCATGCGATTAGGAGAGAATCTCAGCTGTCGTTTTTAAATGAAATGTACGTTTCCAACCCTCATTGTCATGGAGAAAAGCTGGAAAATGTGACTTGAGGGCACCTAGAGGCTCAGAAACCAGAAGAGAAATTTGTAGTTTAAGGAGCTGACGTGATTTTTAAACCAATCATGATTTTGGGGAGCCTGACTCATGGTTTTTGAATGCTTGGGGCGGACGCAAATGCAGAGAGAAAACTCCTTCACAACATTGCTTCTACAGATCCCTCAGAGTGACGTCTGCTACTCAGCCACAAAACTCTTTCAAGTCAGTTAGAATTGCTGTATTAATTCAGTAGCATAGCTAGCGGGGTGCAGGGGAAGCAGCCGCTCCCCCCGCCTTTCCAAAAGCGGCCAGAGGAGCGAGGGGGGGCACAGGCTGGCGGCCTGCAGCGTGGCCAGCAGCCATGGGGGGGCAGCGGGCATGGCCAGAGGAGCGGGGGGCACGGCATGCAGACCGCAGCGCGGCCGGCAGCCGTGGCCGGAGGAGCAAGGGGGGGCACAGGCTGGTGGCCAGCAGCCGCGGCTGGAGGAGCAAGGGGGGGCGCAGGCTGGCAGCCGGCAGCCGTGGCTGGAGGAGCAAGGGGGGGCGCAGGCTGGCGGCCTGCAGCGCGGCCGGCAGTCATGGGGGGGCGGCGGGCACAGCCGGAGGAGTGGGGGGGGGGCGCAACATGGCGGCCAGCAGCCATGGCTGGAGGAGCGAGGAGGGGGGAGAAGGGGCGGTGTGGCTGGAGGAGGAGCCAAGGGGGGCGTGGCCAGAGGAGGAGCCAAGGGGGGGTGCCTTTTTTATGTTTGCTCCCCCTCCTCTTAGAAGCTGGCTACGCCACTGTATTAATTAAGATGGAATATATGGGCCCAGAGAGTCAAAAGGTGTTAACATAACCCAGTCACTGCCCAACATCCAAACAGTTTTAAACAAGTTTCAGAGTAGCAGCCGTGTTAGTCTGTATCCGCAAAAAGAACAGGAGTACTTGTGGCACCTTAGAGACTAACAAATTTATTTGAGCATAAGCTTTCGTGGGCTACAGCCCACTTCTTCGGATGCATATGTTTCATTCTATGCATCCGAAGAAGTGGGCTGTAGCCCACAAAAGCTTATGCTCAAATAAATTTGTTAGTCTCTAAGGTGCCACAAGTACTCCTGTTCAGTTTTAAACAAGGTTCAGGGTTTGATATACAAAGACCTCAGCCTGCTTAGTGTCGTGGCAAGCTCCATGAAAAGTTCCCTTTAACCTTTCATTACAGATACAGAAAAGGAGAAAAAAAAAACTGTTAAAGCATTTGAAATGTAAAGTATTAAGTAAGGCTTTCATTTGAACAACGTCCCTTGTTCCCTTTAGCTAGAGGGAGTCTTTAGAAGGAAACCCCCCTTATTTGACCCTCTTTTACAGGCTATTAAAGGTGGTAATAACAAAATGTCTTTTTGGGGAAAAGAGAAATTACTCAACGATGGGCTGGAGTGGTCATTGTTAACATCCAATCTCATTTCCTAGGCAGCAAAACAAGACACACGAAAAGGGAAAAAAAGAACAAAGACAAAAAAATGCAGTTTCTCTCTTTGGTGTTGACTTTCACTTGCAATCTCGCTTCTGGACAAACATAGGCACAGCACACAGTCTTGTCAGCTCAAGACCTGGCAAACTTGTACCAGCATTGGGCGGTTTAGTGTATTGCTTTTAGCTGCAGGCCTACTGCAATGTTGCAAATATGCAGTCTTGGCCAGCTAAGCCATACTTCTTAAACAGAAGCAAAAGGAGAGAGATAGGAAAAAGAAATAAGGTGGGGAAGGAAAAGAATGTGGGGGGGAGGGCGGAGGGAGAGCTGACAAAGCCTGGCATCCCAGAGGGCGTTTGGGATTCAGCTGGAGCCAGTGGACATGATGGGTCATCTGAGTCCCTCTCTCTGGCCATCTGGTCCGGACATCTCAGAATCAGGAAGAAGTCTTAAGGTTGCAAGAGAACCTGAGTGAAACTCATTCTAGGAGCCACTTTTTCTCCATGTCTTTCTTTAAGGACCCCAAAAGGGAGCAATGGGTGGAATTATTTTATCCACCCATTAGGCCTAATTTCCAACAGACATAACCTATAACAAATATTGAGGGGGTATGATGACATTTTTATGAACTTTCACTCAAACTCACAATTTGGGTAAATGTGTAGGCCCAGTTATCACAACAGAAGCCAGTGATGCACACAGGTGTTTTTTGTATCCAGCATTCTGCAACTTGGAATCTAGAAGTCTCCTTTCCCCTCCCACCATCGCTTAGTTCTTCTCTAACGCCAAGCTACACACATACTGAGGTGAAAAAGTGGACCTTTCTTTCTGACCACCTGTGGTTGTCAAATATCCCATGGCACTTTTGATAGGAGTACAGGTATCCTAACTAAAATTGCAACTGGGATAATTCTGCTAAGCAGTTTCATTAGAATATCGCATCCTCTACTTCCTGTCCAGAAGTGTTGTGTGGTTTTTGCTGTGCCCTGTTAAACAACTGCCTTATTCAACCCCCAGAGGGGACTGCATTTCAATGGTGGGTTGATGTGATACTTGTGTACACGCAGTTTGTAAAGTGATTTTGGAATCAGAAGGATAAGGTGTGATTTATTGCCTTGATTTTTTTAAAAATAAGTAATTGAACAAATTGTTTCATCATTGGTTTCCATTTCTCCAAGGCGAGTTTACTAATATGGGCCACTGGCACAATTTCACTAGTTTCTCTCTAAAGCAATCTGCAGTTAAATCATGAATCAGTTCTGGAATGGGTTCCTCTAAGCCCCAAAGTAGTTATTTAATCCTGCCTCTTGCTAGCAGTGGCTAAGTAGGTTCTGAACAGGATTTAACAACTCTATACATCACATACTCCTACCATATTTTAACCAGGCTGCCATCTACACATGCACAGCAAAATGTTTAAGTAATAACTCCGTCACGCACACACAGGGCCGGATTAACTTTTTGTGGGCCTGGCGCCAAACATATTTGTGGGCCCTCTGCGGCACACACAAATCAAGTTAGTTTAAGGTGTGATTTTTGTACAGCAGGCCCCAGTGATCACAACACAGGATTGGGCGTCAGGAGAGCTGGGTTCTATTCTTGGGTTCACCACTGACTCACTGGGTGAGGTTGCACAGGCCAGTTGACGATAATAATACGTATCCACCCCAGAGGAGTGCTGTACTGTTTCATTAGCGTTTGTGAAGTCAAGTGTTTTGAGATCTCAGAATGGGAAGGGCCAGGGCCGGCTCCAGGCACCAGCCCACCAAGCTTGGGCTTGGGGCGGCACCTGGAGGGGGGTGGCGCGGTGCGGTGCTCCGGCCGCCGGGGAGAGTGGAGCCGCGGCGGGCTCGCCGCCGGGGAGAGCGGAGCCACGGCGGGTTCTGCGCCCTCCCCCCGGCGCTCTGGCCGCCGGGGAGAGCGGAGCCCCGGCCGGGGCTCTGCGCCCTCCTCCCGGGGTTCCGGCCGCCAGCAGAGCCGCAGCGGGCTCGCCGCCCTCCCCCCAGCACTCCGGCTGGTTAGGGAGAGCGGGCCCGCGGCCGGGCTCGGTGCCCTCTCCTGCCGCCCTGGGGGGTGCGGGAGGCTTTTTTGCCTGGGGCGGCAAAAAAGCCAGAGCTGGCCCTGGGAAGGGCAGAGCATTACACGGTGACTTAACACTCAACCTCAAAGCTAGCCACTCCTTCGGACACCTTTACAGTGCTGCTCAGTTTACAGAAGCTTGAATGTGCAGGCTGGTTATATCAAATATCCTTTCGTTGCACACATGCTTAGAGGCAGAGTTATGGCAGAATGTTGTGAGCTGCACCTCCAGTGCGGTGTATGGCCAGACAGGTTTACACACTTGTATGTTTGTGTTTTGTAACAGAATATCCCTCCCGCTACTGTTTAACTGGGTGTCTTCTGCTTTCTTTTTAATGTCTCTCCTTCCATCCCTCTCCATACATTATGTTCTCTTCCTCTCACAGATGTTCTCTCCATCACTACCCCCCCCCAATCTTTCCTTCCCTCATCTTCCCCTATTCCATCAATTGCTTTCCACCTCCCTGCAATTTCACCCTTCTCTACAGAAGACTTCAGTTCCTCCCTCAAGGTCTCCTACCTGTCTTCCTCTCCCACATACTCCCCTCCCACCCCACATCCCAACATGCATGCTCCACTCTCATTTTTAACTATTCACTTGCAGTAGACATACCCTGAAGCACCCCACAGTCCCATATGCCTCTCCCTGCACCAACGCCAGGTTTTCAAGTGCCTTGTGTGCCCACATGGGTCAAGCTTCCCCTAAAACCAGCTCTGCCAGAACGCTTTGCTACAGCAAATCCTGCTGGGGGAAGTTAGGACTGGAGTATTTGGGGGTGGAGTGGGGTGGGGCATCCATTGGGTATTCATGTGGGAAGGACGTTTTGAGGAGAGGTGTCTAGTTACTGCAGCCCAGGAGCAGCCAGAAGTCATATCAGGTTACATATCCAATTAGTGTTCTGTTAAGGAGTAAACAGATCAGTCCCAGGGGTGAGGACATGTAATCACAATGAATACCATGGTATCAAACTTCATCTCCCTTCAGAGCCATTTCACCTCTGTATCAGATAACCTGCAGCTCTGGCTTAGCACCTGGGTCCAGATCCTCAAAAATATGTAGGTACCTAACTTCCATTGATTGCACACATGATTTTAATGTGAGCTAGGCACCAAAATAGTTTTGAGGACCTGAGTCTTGGTTTCTTCCTGACCACCTCCACCCCCACACTGCAATACTCTACTCTAGGAGAAGGAGCAAGACATTTTTTTTCTACCCAACATAAAGTTAAGCACTGGAATGAACAGTCACATGATATTATTGAAGGAAATCGCTTAGATTCAAAAAGAGTTTCAGACACATATGAATAAATTCAGCATCTGCAGCTGATGTAAAGTAAAATAGGCTGCAAATCCGCATGCTTCAGGGCATAAATGATTATCACCTGGGATCAGGAAGAAATTTCTACTGATGACAGCATAGGGATTTTGTATTCTCCTTTGAAACATACAGAAGCAGCTACTCTCAGAGACAGAGCACTGAAGTAGATTATCCCTTGACCAGATGCACTGTGTAGTGCAATACCATTTCATAATGGGTAGTTCATACAAATCTTACCATGCACAGCAGAGAAAACAATATAATGAGATTGCAAAAGAGGGGACTCACTCTGGTACCTCCTGGATTTCCTGCTCTAGAACCCTCGGCCAGCGGTTTGTTTTGGTCCTGTGGGAGTCTCTCTTCTCACAACTTGTTCCTCCCATCCAGTCACTTGTAATTCCACCCCCTTCTGGGGCAACAAAACATCCAACAAAAAAAATCCAAAGTCCTTACATCTGGTTCTCAGCTCCAACTCTCGGCTGCATGGTCCTTCCACCCTTTCCTCAGGGTTTAAATCATCCTCAGCCCTGTATGTTGTGGGGCTTCAGGCCATCTCGCTGGTGGGGAAACACAAACGCACTCTCTACACTGGGTCCCAGTGCATGGGTCCTAGATTGGGCAGCCAAGGTCTGCTCTATCAGACCCTGCCTCTTTGGACACCTTCCTACTACAGGCCTCTCTTCGGTCTTTTCCCCAGCTCCTTCCTGGACTCTTTGTAATAAGCAGCATCTCCCAAGGCTTCACACCAGATGTCTGGCTCTTTTCCTTGTGTCAGGGTCAGCCACAGGAGCATGCCCTAATCCAACATCTTCCTCCCTAGGCTTCTTCCTTTCCCTGCAGAAGCCTTTCTGTTCCCCACAGGCCTCTCTGTTACCAAAAGAACAGCTACAGAGTTCATCACTCTCTTCCTATAGCCCTGGTCTGCTCCAGGCTTCCTCTCTTTATAGCTGCACCCAACTTCAACCCAGCTGGGGTTCATCTTTAATTAGGCCTGGCAACAGATGGATTAATTGCCATGTGCAACAGATGGATTAATTGCCCCCCCCAAGCCCACCTCTGTTGGGTAGACAGCCCATCACAGAGGTGCTAGAGTAGGGCATTGGTTCTAAGGGACTTGTTTAGAGATATGGGAGCTGTATGGAGAGTTAGCAGCCCAGGATTTGGGAAAGAGGCACCTGGATCTTCAGATCACTTTAACAGCCTCTAGTGAATGTTTTTGGGGGGACAGTCTCCAAAGTTCTCACTAAACACTGTTATTCCTGCTTCAAATCCTGAACAGGACTTCTGAATTCACCGCTCCTGTGACTGTAGCTTGTGGTTCCGGTGCTACTAGATCCAATGAGATAGGCTGAAGAAATGTAAATAATTTGATCCCCTTCCAAGCAGATCCCAAGACTACCAAAAGATGCCTGTGAAAATCCCTAGCAGATCTAGACAGCCATCTCCCACTCAGCCCCCTCAGCTAGTTCTGTGAAATCCTCAACAGATCTGGACTTCTCCCACTGGATTCAGTCATCCTGCTTTGACCATGCCATTCCCCCATATGCTGTGACACTATTGCTTGGATCTATGAACATGTCATTGTCCAGTAGTATCTCCAGCGGATCTTGTACAACCCGTTGTGAATCAAAACAACTCCTGATTGTTCCAGTTCACACGCTCCACTAGACGCTGAGTGAGCACACAGTGGATCTAATATTTTCCCCAGAACAGCCAATTTCCACCGGATCCCATGATATTCCTGGTAGATGGAACCTTTTCCCAACAAAACAATGTCATCCCCCACTGGCTCCCATGTGGTGCCCTGTGGATCTACTCCCTTCCCTAGAGCATGTGTGATCCTGATGAGATTAAATTACTTCCCAAAACATCTAGTGTCCCCGCCCCCATACTGTGTGATATCCAGTGGCTCAAACAATTTTCCAGATCTACTCCCACTCCGCCCTTAGTGGATCCTGAGTGGATCTAACCTTTCCCCAAGAGCCCCAGTGCCCCTCTACCTCCAGCTGCTGTGTGATCCCCAGTGGATCCAGTCCTCTCCCACTGGATGAACTCACCCGCCCCTAAACTTCCCCCTCTAGCCAGAAATGTGCCTGCACTGAGCTGCTCCGTTGGCTTGCATCCGCCCTGTCTCCTCCCTCGCAGGGCGAAGAAGGGACGCCAGCACGGCCCTTTCAGGAAGAGGACCGGGGGAAGAAGCAGAAGAGAGCCGCGGATGCCCTCGGAGCGCTCCCCTTCTTCTTTCGCTCCCTCCCCGGGCTCTGGGTGGGAGTTACTCCGGATGGAGGCGCCCGTGTGAACAGGTAAGCGGAGCGGGCAGGGGAGGGAGGGAAGGAAGGGGGCGGCCAGCCGCAGGAGAGCTCTGAGTCCTGCACAGCCAGAGAGTGGAAGGGAGCCCGGCTCCCACGGCTGGGCGCTCCGCGACGAGGTGTCTCACGGTTACTGTCCCGCTAACAAGAGGGCAGGGGCCCCAGCTGGGATCCCACTCCCCGGGCGGCTCAGACCCGGCGCTCTGCGGTGCCTCACTCGGGGGTGCCCGGCGCTGCGCTCAGCGACCCAGCCGGAGAGGGAAGGAGTAGGGGTCGGGGGCGATTTGCTGGGCAGCTGTCTCGCAGCGGTAGCCGGCAGTGTCACCCCCCTGCTGCTGGGCCGGGGGGAGGGCAGGCTGGGTTCAGCCCAGGGCGCTGCTCTCCGGGGCATCCCCCCAGCAGGCTGAAGGCGGGAGCCCTGTCTGCCTGCTGGTTGGTGCCTTGGAACTGGGCCTGGCCCAGGGCACTGCCCCCCAAGAGATGTGGGACAGTCAGCAGGGACTGCAGCCAGGGCTTTGGGCAGGGACTGCCTGGTGGAGGTAAACAGCCTCCTGCCAGAGTTTGGACCCCTCTGTCCTAAAGCCCCTATGGACCCTTTGGGCAAAGCTCCAAACAGAGCTGCCACTGGGCTCCAAAGTCTCACTGAAAACTCTCCTCTATCAAACTAGACGGCCCTGATCCCCTCCCATGCCCCCGACTCAGCAAGGAAACCAGAAACACCCCTGGCACTAGAGATCTTGGGTAGAATTATCACAGGGTGCCAAATCTGGTCCTCCAGCCAGGTTTGGGTAATGCCCACAAAGTGAGGGCCTCATCCCTCCTGACTAAGTCATGGATGGGGCACTCTTCCAACCATTGACCCAACATTAAAGGCTGTGGAGAGAAGGCTGGATCCTTATGTGCTGACCGCCCAGCCTCCCCAGGGATAACTGAAGGCAAAAGCAATGGAACTAGCCATCTCAACTCTGGGTTTCGCCTTACACCAAATCTTTTCCTGCCTTGTCTCTCCTGGCCCACTAGCACAGAAAACAAGGGACTCAAACCTTCACCACCAATGCTGCTCTCCCGGACCCCTGTGTTCCCACAAGTGGCAGCACTGTTCCACCATCTTAGCTGCCATAAACTGGTCATCAAAGGGCCACAGCTGAGCAGCTTCAAAAAAAGACCTCCAGGTGTGTACATAGAGTTAACCCCATTTTACAGATGGGGAAACTGAGGCACAGAGCGGTCAACCGGTGGGATCATAAGGTCAGCAAAGTGGCAGAGCTGGCTCTGGAACCCAGATCTCTTCATGTTCAGTCATGAGCACTAACTACTAGGGCCTGCTGTCTCCTACCTAAGAAAATCAAGTAATGATCGGCTTGATCCTGCTCCAGTTAATGCCAGTCAACTCTCGTTGACTTTAATGGGATCAGAATCAGGCCCTACAGAAAGAAAGAACTTTGTCAAATAAGAATGGGCCAGAGTGGACAATATTCTAACCACAGGGGTAAAATGATGAAGCATTTTACATCATGTTACAGCATATCCTGTCTAGCTGGCCATACAGGCTGGAGTAACATGAGAAGCTTTGTCCCTATGTATTTGTATTTGCACATCTGTTACTAACAAGGGCATTGTTTGTAGCAGTCACTTATTTGCCTCTCAGAGATACAGTACCTAGCACATGGAGGTATTTGTAAATTTCATTCTGAACCTATGTTGTTATGGATATGAGACCACAAAATTAGAAACAAAAAGTTTGCACAAGCTTTTTAGTTATCCTTAGAGCATGTGTTACGTAACAATGCAAAAGAGTGTCTGAGAATGCAACATTCCCCCCAGGGGAAGAGGGGCTGGATTTCAGTGGCTACAGTTCCAGCCGTTTTGGCTACAAAGAAAACAAGCTGTGGTCTACTGAGCCCCACGCCTTTGGGACTCTTGGCATTTGACCCTTCAATTGGCTGTCAGCTCACCTTCCAGTCTAGCTAAGAGTTCAGTCCGTTTCAGAAAAGGAACAGACAAGAGACTGGATGGCATGGGGAATTAGCAATGGGGAGAAAGGTTCAAATTCAGTAAGGATGAGGAATCCCTCAGTGACTGAGAACTGGTCTCCTCTGATGGCTGTTCAATAGCTTATGTGGAAGGGATTTGCTGGGTCTCAGTTCAAGCCCCAGTGGAGAGGTATCCAAAATACATTTTTAAAAATCACTAATATTGGTAACCTCGACTGGCCCAAGATTGACTCGGCCACGGAGACCAACTAGCCTCAGTAGTGGTCCCAACATTGAACCGTAACGGATAGGCAATGTGAAGGAACTGCTGCCTCTGGTGTAGATGCAGAAAGGCATCGTCAGTGTCCAGGACTGTTAATCCAGCATCTTCCAGAAGCACTAAATTCACACACTAAGAAACACCTTTAACAAAGCATGAGACACACTGCTAAAACCAGATTCTGCTCTTACACAAGGCTAGTAATATTACAGGGGATAGCTGCCCTTTGTGCTTCAGAGGGGCTTAAGATGAACCCCAGCTGTGGTCAGGAGAGATTACTGCCATCTGCTGTAGCATTCCACAGGTGACCAGGTGAATTACAAAGGGTTTCTTGCACTTTTCTCTAACGAGACACAGAATACTGGACTAGATAGATTTCTAGTACAGCAATTCATGTGGTCCTAATGTGCTGCTGTGATCACTTAATTACCATAGGGAGAGTTAATACAAGGCTTTGTACAGCTGCGTTTCTTTTGTTGTTCCACTTGGCAGAGCCAGGTAAATTGGCACCAGAATGAGCTTGCTTCCATTTACCTTTGTTCAGGCAAAAAGCAGCTGGCATGACACTGAGATTACTGGCATTCCTTGCATTAGTCGGTCTGTTACAAGCAGGATGTCTCGGCATTTATTTCAGGGAGAGGCACATGGGCAGACAAACCAGTGAATCAGATTGCTGAGGAGGGAAACTTGGCCTGTAATGATGTACAGTAGGTGGAGAAGGTGGTTGAAAGCTACAGCAGGTGTGCATTGTAATGAGTGATTAATTAGTAGGCCGTGAATGAGCATAAATAGGAAATCTGGTGGAACTGGGGGTAGCAGGGATCATTAGCTGGACAAAACAGTCTGAGCTGTGCAATCGGGAACAAAGACAAGTTGAACTGCAATGTTCTGGGTTGCTGTCTTTGTTTGGGTCTGTGACTCCGGGGGACAGTCTTTAGGCCATGAGCCAGTTAATACAGAGTGATTAGACCATGAGCCAGTTAATACAGAGTGATCTGATCACACCAGAGGGAAAGCCCATGAACTAGTCAGTAGCATTATCTGTGCCCGGCCACAGTGTACAAAGAATTAAACTGTACCAATCATCCCCATGTTCGCTTGTATGTTATGTCTCCACACCAAAGCCTTCATCTGCTTGTCTCTCTTTTAGACTGTCTGGGCTCCAGGGCAAGGACTATCTGTTTGTGAACACACTGCCCAGCACAACAGGGCCTCAGATTCAAGCAGGGCTTTTAGTTGCTACTGTAATATAAATGTTTAATAATAGAGAGTGAACTTGCCCATCCAGTATATACACACACATTAGTCATATTAATTTATAGAATGGCTATTCTGGTACCAGCCTGGTGTTTAATACAGACTCAGTTATCTAAAGTAAGGGGGGGGGGAGACTTGAAATGCTGAGCTAGAGTAGATTATTCCATGAATTGATTTAAAAACAAAAAAAAATTTTAACATAAAACTGTCCCTGAGGAGTAGCATTAAAGGGTGGAGCTGCTGACTTTAGACACGGTAGCAATCACAAGGTTATTTTACAGAAATACAAATAAATCCTCAACCAACAGCTAAACCAGATCACTATTTATTACAAGAAGGCAGTATGGCCTAGGGGCTAGAACCTCCAGCTGGGAGTCAGGAGACCTACATTACATTCCTGGTTTTGCCAAGGTCTCCCTGTGGGACCCTGGGTAAAGTCACACACATTCCCTCTCTTTGTTTCAGTTTCCCCATCTGTGACGTGGGGATAGCGATACTGACCAGCCTTTGAACAGTGCTTTGAGATCCACAGGTGAAAAGCCCTGTATCAGTGTTCAGCATTGCACTGTGCCCTGAAGGTCACAGCACATGGAGCCTGGCAGGCAGCCAAAGAGTACACTTTCTGCAGGGGAGGAGTGGCTCTCCGCTGAACATTTCATACTGCAGGACCCAGAGAGATCAACCCTGGGAACCACCACCAAGAGTCTCCCACAGCCAAGACAGGGTGGAGTGAGAGGCGTCTCCGAGATTACCAAATCCCAAGCTGTTAAAGACTTTAACGATCATGATTTGCAGCTTGAATTGTAGCTAGGAACAGGCAGGAGCTGCACAGAGGTGCCCAGCGCTGCTTGTCCTACTCAGCAGTGCTATATATAATTTTTATTACTGTTGGTATTTGCATGAGCTTCCTTCCCTCCTTAGCATGAGGATTTTATGACCTTAGCTATCCTCAGCAAGGGGACTCCATGCGCTGAAAGCAGGTGAAAGGGAAAACAAGCTCTGGGAGGGAGCTGGGTAAGACCAATTCATACCTCAAAGGGGGCGTGTTCAGGACTGTACCTGGACAGGTTCAGCCTCTTGTGAAATAAAAGGGGAAGGAGGCTGGTTTCCCAGGCACTTTGGTGCCAGGATCCTGTGGTGAAAGACGGGAAGGTGTTCTGAGCAGCGTAATGCAAGGCTTAGCAGGCATAGGTTCTCCTGGCCAGAGAGAGCAGGTGTCTGTGCTGTGACCTTCCTTGCATTGCTCCAAGTGCTACCATATGATAGCGGAGCTGATTTTTCAAACAGGTTGGCTTGGAAGGAGGTAGAAGTGGAAATGTCCAGAGGAGGAGCTGCGCATGGAATCTCCAACACTCAGGACCGGGGATGGGCCTGGATGGTCTTGTTGGCCACTGTGCTGCTTCAGGGGCTAACGCTGAGCTTCTCCTCTTGCGCTGGGGTCTTCTTCACAGACCTGCAGCGTGAGTTCCAAGCCACCAACAGTGAGACGTCATGGTTCCCGTCCATCATGACAGCAGTGCTGCACGCAGGTGGTGAGTACGATGCCAAGTAGCTGCCTTCAGCTTCCTCTCCTGGCTAAGCCAGTGCACAGGGTTCATTACTAATGGGCCTTTACAATGTCCCCAGAGAGTATGTACCCTGTATACAATGTACCCTGCATGTGCAATGGGACAACTTTGCCCTCCATGTTTAAAAGGATGCTGAGATGCTTTTGCTAGACCCATATAGTCTAGATCCTCAAATACAAAATGATGGTGTTAAAAGCAACTCTTTGGGCTGTGACGCAAAACCCAGGCAGCAGCCAGTTAGATCAGTGAAAGAGTTTAATGGAGCTGGGCTGACTCAGAGCTTCATAGAACCAAAGAAGTTAGAGCTGGAGAAGACCATGGTCAGACTCAGTTCATACTGGTCAGGGGACCTTTATCTCTGAACTATGAAAGAGATATAAGCTACAGAGAATGGGCCAGTTTCATCCCTGCTCAGAAGGGAGGTATAAGGGGTGTTTGGTATCTTTTCTAAGTGAAGGCTGCTTTAGTTTCTGCCGTGTGCTTCCTAGGAGCCACACCAACAGAGGCTGGAGCAGGGTGCGCTTACTGGACATGATTTCCCAACCAGTGTTGCCCACTTTGGAGGTTCCCCTGCTGTTCGGGGGGGGGGGGGGAGGAGGCTCCTAGTGGAGGGGAAGTTGTGAACATCTTGTGCCACCACAGGCTGGCGGACTTTCCACTGCTGGGGGCCCAGCAGCCTGGGATGGGTCAGTGGAAGCCGGCATAAACCTGGGATGACTTGAGCCATATAATGACAATGTGAGCTCTGGCTGATACTTGGCACAGCAGAGCCAATGCTCTGTTTCCTCTAGCTCACTGGTTTGGCTCCTTAGCCCCTAAATGCTCTTTGGGTTCAGCCTTTGGCTGTGCTGGAGCTGCTGCCTCAGTAGAGCTCCAGGGCTTGAAACCTCTGGGGA
Organism: Chrysemys picta bellii; assembly: GCF_011386835.1. Lineage (NCBI taxonomy): Eukaryota > Metazoa > Chordata > Testudines > Emydidae > Chrysemys > Chrysemys picta. Next base: position 43,330,371 of record NC_088802.1, on the reverse strand, counting down.
CTCTGAGCTCTGTCCCTGGAGCAGGGGTGCAGATTCCACCATGGCTCTGGCTGTGCCTGTAACCAAATGCCTGAGCATTGTTGCTGGGAGTCTTTTTGGAAACAGAGAAGTGATGCTGTGCAACGGTCACCAGGCAGGCAGCTGTGCCACATATAGCCCCAGTCACAACCCTCGCTACTTACTTGTATAACTCCAGGCCTGAAAGCTGATCTTCTTCTCAGGAACGCGATTTGTATTAAAATGCTCACTCCCAGGCTGTGCAAGGAGTACAGCCACCCGCACTTGATCCAGGGTCAGGGGGCCAGGGACGGGGAGGAGCCGTGGGAAAAAGAAAGCTACAAGATTAACAACAGTTAGCAGCACTTAACATGATCAAAGGGCTATGTGGTTAGTAATTAATTAATCCTCACAGCCCACCGGGGAGGTGAGTATTAGGAGCCCCATTTTACTGATGGAGGAACTGAGATAGCAAAAGTTGAGTGATTTGCCCAACATCATGTAGCGAGTCAGTAACAAAGCTGGGATTAGAAGTCACGTGGGGTTTACAGAGTGCAGGGCTAGGAGTTCTTTATTCAAGTGTAAGCTGAGGGCTAGGCTTGTTGGAGCTACATCTTATGGGGCCATAACAGTCCTCCCACCCTTTAACTCCCTCCCGAAGACTCACTTCTCCCATGACATGGACAAGAAGGGACTCAACCAAGTGATTCTGTCTATATGTACATACTTACCCTAGAACCCCTTCCCAACTGTGCTGCTCACATGCCCTCACATCTTATTGCCGTGACCTCTGCCCATCTTCCTTCATCCCCTGCCTATTGTTCAACTGCGTCTTCCTTCACCCCCGGCCTGTTGTTCTGTTGCCCTTGTTACATCATATCTAGATACAACGGTAAGCTCCTTGGGGCACGGACTTTGTCCTTTTATCTGTGCTGCGAGGTACTGAGCTGACCTGTGGCCACTATAAAATAAGAAATAGTACTATACCATACAGGATATAGAATATACACATATATGCCTATATCTGTGTGTATCTATAATAATATAATAGTGATAGATATACACACAGAGAAATATTACTCAGGTAAAGCTGATCTATATAGGCCATGCAAAAAACCCACACACACACCCCTCAAAGGATTCTGGTGGAATCATGGTAACTAGGTAACTACAAGACCAAAGCTTGAGTGTTTACGATCTCATTAGCACTCTGAGGACATGTGCTAGCTTTATTCCTCTGTTTTACCTAGCTGAAGAATATCATGAGATAGCAAACTGAAATCATATGCAGAACAGCCGTCCATTTAGTAACATGAGGAAAAGAAAACCAAGGAAGCTTGAGATGTTTAAGAATCAAAAATAAATCCTTGGTCTTACTTTTGGAGTCTATCAGTGCAACGTATCTCTCTAAGGGCCTGAGGAAACTGACCTGTAAGAGGAGGCTAAAAGAACAGGCAATGGGTTAAATTAATTCTTGGTGTGATCCTAATGGAGTTGCACCCATAAAACATCTGGCCCATTCTGGCAGATCTTGGCTACAGAAATGACTCGGAGGATTAAATAACTCAAAGAGAAATTAAAATGGTTTAAGCTGAGACATGGTCATGGATTAATAATTACATAAAAGGGAGAAATGGTGCAAGGGAAAATGTAGGCTTGATGTCAGGAAAGATTTCCCAACAGTAAGATCACAATGACTAATCAATTCCAGAGGGAAGCAGTGGCAGCCCCAGCAACTGAACTCGATAAACAAATCCCTCAGGGATATTCTGCAGGGATCAATCTGTCACTGGTAGGTGTGGGAGGGGAGTAACTCCGGTCAGTTATTAATAGGTTTTTCCATCTCTTACTTTTGGATTCTGCTATTAATAAGTACACATACTTTTTCAAGAACGGAAAGTGAGTGGTCTGATTATTTGGATTGCTCTTAGAAAGGCTTAAATCCTGGTGAGAGAATGCTACGCCTGCAAAACACAAGGAGTTAGGAAGACTGGCCTAGTGGTTAAGGTGCAACCGTAGGGCTCAGAAAACCTGGATTCAATCCCTGGCTCTGCCACTGACTCCTTGTGTGACCTTGAGACAATCACGTGGGTTTTCTGTGCCTCGGTTCCTCACCTGTAAAACAGGGATAATAGCACTCCCTACCTTACCAGAGTGTTGGGAGCTGCAGAGATATCTCAGCAAGGGGGCCATATAAGTACTATAAACAGAAGAGGGGTAGGATGCCTCCAGTAGCACAATCCTGAAGAGCAGTGCCTTACACCTCCTGTACAGACCATGCTCCCTGAGCTAGCAGCAGCCTCTCACAGCCAGCACTGCAACTCCCCTGCCTGTGTAACCAGAGATCAGAATAGTACAGCTGTGCAAGGAAAACCCACTCCACCACCACCCCGGCCTCTGCACACCCAGGGGGTGACAACTAAAATGTGGCCCATCATGTTTGATTTCAAGACTCTTATGACCGGCGGGGGTGGGGGGGGGGGGATCCAGCTGGCTCCAGAACTCCCCCTGGAACAGAGTGTGTTTCGCTCAGCTCTCTATGTATCTCTCCATCTGTCTCTCCTGTGATTGTTCTGTAAACAGACTATCTGAGCTGGGATTAGGGGAAAGGAGAAGAGCATGCTGCCAAGGGTTCAACATCTGAACTGTTTTCCTGGTTACACACGCATACCACCACACCCCATTCTGGTTAGAGGTAACACTTTAAAAAAATAAAATAAAATAACACTGAGTCATGCTGATGCCAAGGCCACATCAGAAGCAATCGGTTGCTGTTTGATTTGTTCCGAATGGGGTGAACGATACATGGCTGACAACCAGGTGAGCCATTCCAAGGAGTTTTGTACCTCAGAAGAAACAGCTGGACGCAAAAATGTAAGGCACAGGTGCAGAAGAAGCCTCATGGGAAACTATTTCATTTTAAAAGATATTGCTATTAAAGCCCTGTGGAGAATTAGATCAGTTCACACTGCTCCACCTAGATTGCACTGGTATCTGTAGCAGAGTGATACGTGCAGAGAGGCCTAAATATTCCAAAGTGACTAGAGATTTTGGGTGCCCAACATGAGACACGTGATTTCCAGAGGCCAGGTACTTAGCGCTTTCTGAAAGTCAGGCCCCTTCAAAGTGTCTCACCCAAAATCACTAGTCACTTCTAAAAATTTAGGCCATAGCATTTCAAACGTCCTTTAGTGTCAGTTCTAATTATAACAATCTTAGTACAGGAAATGCCTATTCAATTACCATACGCAGAAGCTGGGTTCTTGGAAAGTGGCATGAAGCATGTTGGATTGTTAGCAGCAAATCTCAAAATTTTTCCTTATTAAAATTAATCCCCTTTGGGTACAATATGGCCCAGTACTAAAATGATCATCCTTTGGAATAGCAATAAGTAATCAAAGGTTTCAGAGTAGCAGCCGTGTTAGTCTGTATCCGCAAAAAGAAGAACAGGAGGACTTGTGGCACCTTAGAGACTAACAAATTTATTAGAGCATAAGCTTTCGTGGACTACAGCCCATCCGAAGAAGTGGGCTGTAGTCCACGAAAGCTTATGCTCTAATAAATTTGTTAGTCTCTAAGGTGCCACAAGTCCTCCTGTTCTTCTTTTAATAAGTAATCAAGTATTCATATATCAAAAACAACCACCCTACTAGAATTAGCAGATTCCAACTAGGGTCAGTGGTTTTCAACCTTTTTTCATTTGCGAACCCCTAAAAAATTTCAAATGGAGGTAATCTTAGACAGTCTGCAGATGCCGAAGGGTCTGCGGCCCACAGGTTGAAAACCACTAACTTAGGTAACTGATACTTTGTCCCTGCTGGAATCAGAGATGTGCTAACTAGAGCCACGTTTAAACATATTTGTTGTTAGCATGCAAGCATGGTTTTCCCACCCATTGGGATGTAGGGATTATTGATTTGACACTCGTGTTATAATCATGTTATAAAACCATGGTAAAAATGATCTCTGGGGACAGTCTAAAATTTACCATGTTGGAAGGCAGCAGGGACTGCATTATAATACAATTTGATCTTGTTTGTGTAGGTGTGATCAGACTGTGTTATGGAATTATCTGTTCTTTACAGGGCAGAAACATGGTTATACGTTTCAGGCATGTTTATCCAGAGAATGCCAACCTATCTTACAACATGGTCCCCTGACATCTTGCTGTACGGATGTGACTTTAGGTCTATCCTGGTTCTCAAAAGAGAATTGCTCTCATCAATAGTCAATTGGTGTTAGAATGCTGCTAGCAGCAACTGCATTTGAACAAGGTTGTAGTTAGCATGGATGGGGCCTTAAGGGTCAAATATATCACAAGACACATTTACAATGTAAATCCACGTTGTGATGTAGATGGGTCTTAACTGCACTTACCTCTGTTACACATACCCAGCTGAAACAAGCCGGGTTGTAACTGAGGTGAGTTCAGGGGCTGACCACAGTGGGTGGAATTTTCAGCTCCCACTGGAATCTCTATCATTGACTTCAATTGGAGCAGAGTACAGCCTAATTTAAAAGCCCAACCCAAACCTGAGTAGACTACAGCCAATCTTGAACCCAACCCAAGCCTGAGAGTGTGGAGTTGTTTTGTACCCGACCTCCTGAAATAGAATAAGCCCAAATATACCCACTTCAAACTAAGGGCTGTCTACATCAATAAAGTTTGCCGCAAGCTGGGCTGTAAATCTACCCCGCACTGACCTGCCACGGTCTAACTATCCATTTGCATCTTTGAAACGGGACTAGATCAAAGCCTGTTAAACTGTTCATATGCGCTTCAGCAGGGTGCATATGCACATGGACGGTTAGACCCTGGAAAGCTAGGGCAGGGTAATTTCTTGCCCCAACTCACCCCATACTAATTGTTCATGTAAACAAGCCCTCAGTGATAAGTAGCTACCTAACCTGAACCAAGACCTAATATATGCTCTGCATATTACATCCGACTGACCCCAACACTTGTAATTGGGTCTGGGTCAGGTTGCGCAGCAGAAGTAGGCCAATGCCGAGTGCTTTTGAAAAAATCAACCCCTCATAACAGAGATGAGGGGTAAGACAAGGCAAACGAGGGGCCTGAGGCATCAGGAATTGGCAGGAAAAGCAACCCTCTGGCACAGTTGTTCCAAAAAGAAAATAAAGACAGGACCGTAGAGCTCACCAAGGGTTTCTCCTGACACAAATGGATGCCTTCTCCTCTCGCATCTGGAAACAGCTGAGCATTCCATCTGTGCACATAGTATCTCCTGATATCAGTGGGAAAGAGCACAGGGCCCACTGGCTTTAAAAGGTTTTCTTAGACCAGTCACAGCACTAATGTCAATCTCTAGCCTGATGTGCACCAAGTAGGATGTTCCCAACAGGATCTGGATGGAAATACCATTGCTCTTATTTTCCTGACTACAAACAACTGTTTCATGGGAGTTCAGGACTCCAGTGCAAAGTCACATACACAGGCATTAAGTTGGTCAAAAGTCCAGCCTCATGCTAATTAAATTTACTCTCCGAAGGCTAACTCCAGGGCACTTCATAGGACATTGTGTAACCAGTAAATTACGAGCCAGTTGTGGTTACTCTGCATGCCAGTCAGTATTTCTCCAGTTCAGCCTGGGGACAGCTACAGTACAAAGTTACTGGCTTTTGCCTTCCTTACACTGGTGTGAAGCAGGGGTAACGCAACTGTGTTCAATGGAGTCAAAGTGGTGTGAACTCAACGTGCGAAGAGAATCAGGCTCAGATTGTGTGTGTGTGTGTGTGGCTTTTGTTGTGCTTTTCCACCCTTGTTGCAATGATTAAGCCCTGCTCTACCCCTACAATGTAGGCCAACATCGCTATGCTGGTCAGCGGCGTGAAAAATCTACACCCTGAACACCGGAGCTATGCCAGCGTAACCCCCTGGTGTAGACATAGAGAGGTTGATGGAAGCAGTCTTCCCTCAACTTAGCTAACAATGTTTGGGGAAGCAGGGTTCCTACAGCGATGGAAAAACCCTTCCTGTCACTGTAGGCTGCATCTACACTGCAGGATTACAGCAGCATAGCTATGGAGCCGGAGCTATGTTGGTATCATCCCCATAGTGTAGACATACCCTGAGGTTCTAAGGCTGGTCCTGCTAGTGAAGGCAGGGGGCTGGACTCAATGACCTTTCGGGGTCCCTTCCAGTTCTATGAGATAGGTATATCTCCATATATTATTATTTATTATAAATATGTGGGCAGAGTTGGCATCGAGGTTTGTTGCATGGATTGGTTCCTGAGTTAGAGTTACTATGGTGCGGTGTGTGGTTGCTGGTGAGAATATGCTTAAGGTTGGTGGGTTGTCTGTGGGCGAGGACTGGCTTGCCTCCCAAGGCCTGTGAAAGCGAGGGATCGTTGTCCAGGATGGGTTGTGGATCACTGATGATGCGTTGGAGAGGTTTTAGCTGAGGACTGTAGGTGATGGCCAGTGGAGTTCTGTTGGTTTCTTTCTTGGGCTTGTCTTGCAGCAGGAGGCTTCTGGGTACATGTCTGACTCTGTTGATTTGTTTCCTTATTTCCTTGTGCGGGTATCGTAGTTTTGAGAATGCTTGGTGAAGATCTTGTAGGTGTTGATCTCTGTCTGAGGGGTTGGAGCAAATGCAGTTGTACCTCAGCGCTATAGACAATGGATCATGTGGTGTGTCCAGGATGGAAGCTGGAGGTAGGCATGGCGGTCGGTGGGTTTTTGGTGTAGAGTGGTGTTAACGTGACCGTCACTTATTTGTACCGTGGTGTCTAGGAAGTGGACCTCCCGTGTAGATTGGTCCAGGCTGAGGTTGATGATGGGGTGGAAGCTGTTGAAATCGTGGTGGAATTCTTTCAGAGTCTCCTTCCCATGGGTCCAGATGATGAAAATGTCATCAATGTAGCATAGGTAGAGAAGGGGTGTGAGTGGACAAGAGCTGAGGAAGCGCTGTTCCAGGTCAGCCATAAAAATGTTGGCATATTGTGGGGCCATGTGGGTGCCTATAGCGGTGCCACTGGTCTGGAGGTATACATTATAACCAAATTTGAAATAATTGTGCATGAGGATAAAGTCACAGAGCTCAGCAACCGATTGTGCTGTGGCATCATCAGGGATACTGTTCCTGACAGCTTGTATTCCATCTGTGTGTGGGATGTTTGTGTAGAGAGCCTCCACATCCACGGTGGCTAGGATGGTGTTTTCTGGAAGATCACCAATGCATTGTAGTTTTCTCAGGAAATCAGTGGTGTCACGGAGATAGCTGGGAGTGCTGGTGGCCTAGGGTCTGAGTAGAGAGTCCACATATCCAGACAGTCCTTCAGTGAGAGTGCCAATTCCAGAGATGATGGGGCATCCAGGATTTCCAGGTTTGTGGATCTTGGGTAGTAGATAGAATAACCCCAGTCGGGGCTCTAAGGGTATGTTGATTTGTTCCTGTGTTAGTGTGTATTGTGTATTGTGACCTTCCATCAATGCCACTTCAGTAGCCACAACGGTCTTCAATGGATGACCAGATAGAGGAAGGTGGAAACAGTACAGAGACTGCAGCTTGTATAGGATGCTATGGGCTGCCTCTTCAGCAGGAGCACACCACCATTATACCTTTGCATTTTCCGAGTCTCCTAATCCGATTCTGGTCCCAATAAGGGTATGTCTACACTACGAAATTAGGTCGATTTTATAGAAGTCGATTTTTAGAAACCGATTTTATACAGTCGATTGCGTATGTCCGCACTAAGCGCATTAAGTCAGTGGAGTGCGTCCTCACTACCGTGGCTAGCATCGACTTTCAGAGCAGTGCACTGTGAGTAGCTATCCCACAGTTCCCGCAGTCTCTGCTGCCCATTGGAATTCTGGGTTAAGTCCCCAGTGCTTGATGGGGCAAAAACATTGTCATGGGTGGCTTTGGGTACATGTTGTCAGGCCCCCCTCCCACCCTCCCTCCGTGAAAGCAATGGCAGACAATCGTTTTGCGCCTTTTTTCCTGGGTTACCCGTGCAGACGCCATACCATGGCAAGCATGGATCCCGCTCAGCTCACCGTCACCGTACGTCTCCTGGGTGCTGCTGGCAGACGTGATACTGCATTGCTACACAGCAGCAGCTCCTTGCCTTTGCGGCAGACGGTGCAGTAGGACTGATAGCCGTTGTACGTCTCCTGGATGCTCCTGGCAGACCTCGGTGAGGTCGATCGGAGTGCCTGGACAGACATGGCTATCCTCCTCTTAGAGAACTGAATGGGAGCCAGAGACTCCAGGTCATTCTCTTCTTTAAATTTCGTCTCATGGAGATTCAGTCCTGCCTGGAATATCATGCAAGCTGGAGGCTTCTGCCTCAGGCTGCTCTCCCAGCCGGCAGCACTGCGCAGTCGCAACTACCCTAGCCTACCCTTGCTCCCATGGCTCATGAAGCCTGGACAGTAGTAAGGAGCAGTTCAACTATAGGCTGAGCAAGTGCAGAATGGTGGTAGAATGTGCCTTTGGAAGTTTAAAAGCTCGCTGGCGCTGTTTGCTGACTAGGTCAGACCTCAGCGCAACCAACATTCCCATTGTTATTGCTGCTTGGTGTGTGCTCCATAATATCTGTGAGAGTAAGGGGGAGACGTTTATGGCGGGATGGGAGGTTGAGGCAAATCGCCTGGCGTCCAATTTTGAGCAGCCAGAAACCAGGGCGATTAGAAGAGCACAGCAAGGCATGCTGCACATCAGAGAGGCTTTAAAAACCAGTTTCATGACTGGCCAGACTTCGGTGTGACAGTTGTGTGTGTTTCTCCTTGATGCAAACCTGCCCCCTTTGTTGATTTTAATTCCCTGTAAGCCAACCATCCTCCCCCCTTCGAAACAAAGTAACTGTTGTTTTGAAACCATACATTCTTTCTTTATTAATTAAAAAAAGGAGATAACTGACAAGGTAGCCCGGGTGGGGTGAGGGAGGAAGGAAGGACAAGGCCACATTGCTTATTGTAGCCACACTAAAAATCAAATTGTTTGAATGACAGCCTTCTGTTGCTTGGGCCATCCTCTGGAGTGGAGTGGCTGGATGCACGGAGCCTCTCCCCCCAACCTCCGTGTTCTTGGGCGTCTGGGTGAGGAGGCTATGGAACATGGGAAGGAGGGGAGGCGGTTATACAGTGGATGCAGCGGGGGTCTGTGCTCTTGTTGGCTTTCCTGCAGCTCCAACAGATGCTTCATCATGTCCGTTTGCTCCTCCAACAGACGCTTCATCATGTCCGTTTGCTCCCCCATTAGCCTCAGCATCGCGTCCTGCCTCCGCTCTTCGCGATCACTTAATTCTTTCCTGGCCTCTGCCACTGAATGCCTCCATGCATTAAGCTGTGCCCTATCAGTGCGGGAGGACTGCATGAGCTCGGAAAACACGTCATCACTAGTGCGTTTTTTTCGCCTTCTAATCTGCGATAACCTCAGGGACGGAGATGATAGGGGGATTGTAGAAACATTCTACGCTCTACGATTCTGGGGGGACTGCATGGTCACCTATACTGCTGAGTTCCTCACACTGACCAAACAGGAAATGAAATTCAAAAGTTCCCGGGGTTTTTCCTGTGTACCTGCCTAGTGGCTAGTGCATCGGAATTCAAAGTGCTGTCCAGAGCGGTCACAATGGAGCACTCTGGGATAGCTCCCGGAGGCCAATACCATCGATTTGCGTCCGCACTACTCCAAATTCGACCCAGCAAGGTCGATTTTAGCGCTACTCCCCTCTAGCTTTCATAGTTGCAGAAAAAAGCTTGAAAACATGAAGAAAACGCATTCTAAAGGCTCAGAATCCAAAAGGCAAAGAAAAAAATGAACATGCTTTTTTTTGTTTTTAATCTCATGATTTTTAACCCAATCTCATGGTTTTAGGGGGCTGGACTCATTAATTCTGCATGTTTGGGGTTGACTATCCTACCCACCATCCTTTAGGCTCTCCACTCAGAAATAAAATTCTGCTCTCAGTTTGCTGAACCTGCAGATTACCTTTTCTAATGCAGCTACGACCAGGTGAAGTTTCTCAAGCAGATCAAAATATAGGCAGCTGCAGCCTTCGTTTTAATCACATTCAGCTGTTTGGTTGACAATTGTGGATTTTGTTTCAAATAGCATATTGCCTTAGGCCACAAACATGAGCCAAGCTATTTTCCCCACTCTGATCAGTTGCTGATGCTGAAGCTTGTGACCATTTTAGATTCGCTTATGTAACGCTGTATTAAAACAAAAAACCTGAAAATCCTTGGGCCTCCTCTTAGGAACAAAAGGGAAACTCTAGCTTCACTTCCTCTTTCACTAGAACACAGGCCCTTTGAACGGAGGAGCTAGGGTGACCAGATGTCCCGATTTTATAGGGACAGTCCGAATTTTTGGGTCTTTTTCTTATATAGGCTCCTATTACTGCTGACCCCCTCCTGATTTTTCACATTTGCTGTCTGGTCACCCTAGGAGGAGCATGTTCCTCTCTGGCAACTTGCCGGCATGTCACCACTATTCTTACCCTGCCCTAAAGAGAAGTGACCCAAATTTGCAATACCAAGGGCTAGATTGGCAATTTACCAGGAGTCTATGGGGTGCTCCAAAACTGCATAAGTTTACATGTACTTAACTGACCACACATCCATACTTGCTTGTGCACAGAAGTTGCTCAAGACAATTGGTCGCCCTGGGCAAAACCTCAGTGTTCTGCCTCCCTCCCACCCCCGGCGCCTACTCTCTTAGGAGTTCATGGCAGATGCCCCAGCACCTCCCCTGCTGTTGTCACCCCCTCCCCTGAACTTCATGCAGCCGGGTCGGAGGCTGATGGGCCAGATCCTGGCCTGGGGCTGCAGAGGTTGCTGGGGCTGCAGAGGTTGCTGGGCCCCGGTGACAGACCCCGTGGGATGGGAACAGTCTGACACCAGGACACCGGGGGAGGGCAGCTCCCAGCCTGTAGAGCCCTGGATAATGAGCAGCCCAGATCCCCCCTGCCCACTCAGCGGCTGTGACCTTTCCATGCTAGGGGTGGGGAGCTATTGGGAAGTGGGTGGGAGTGCTGCACAGGCAGCCTGGCTGGGGGGGGCTGCTTCCCATTCCCCAGAGCCCCAGCTGATAGCTGCCCCTCCCTGGGCAGCCTCATCCCCTACCACCCTTACAACAGACTAGTCTGCCTATAGCTAGAGTGGCCTCTGCTTGTGCCTTATATTTTCCTTGCTAGATGAACAGAAATCACTTGTTAGCAGAACTCACCAGCAATGTAAACAATAAAACCCAGTCCTCCCACTGGAGATGTATAGCAGACACGGGCTCTGGCCTCTTTGAAGCATTAGGCTCTGTGACTACATCTCTCACTGTATCACTGCACCACTCAGTTTCTCCCTCCCCAAAGGGGAGCTAATGACATTTCCCCCTCACTCCCCATTTTCAAGTGTGTTGGGCTTGCCGGACGTAAGGAGCTGCATCAGCAACATAGCATTAGTACTCTCCGAGGCAGGGCAATTGCAGGGCAGATGCAGAACTCCACGGGCCACGGCTTAAATGCCTGTGACCCTAACAGGTTTGACTTTAATGCAGACAAAAATGTGTCCCTCCTTTTGTTACTACATGATCGTCTGCAAGGGCACTTCCTATCTCCCTCCCATCCTTGACTTGTTTCGGGACTTTTCTTTAGCGGCAAATCTCAGCCCTGGTTGAACGTTGCCCAGTTCTAGACTTCTGAAACATCGGATACTCTGTTACTTCGCTATCAACTGCTGAGAGCTCGGAATGCCGTTCCATCTCTTTGGCTCAGTGCCTCCAGGTTAGCCCTGCAGTTGTTTTCAGCTCCTTTCCCGGGAAGCAGAGCACTGAGCTGGCCCTTAGGGAGAGCTCTGGGACTGCCGGGGTTTTAGAGTCACTTACTGAAATGTTTTCAAGCAGGACCCAAAGGGATAGGAGCTGGAAGCTGCTCAGGTTCCAGTGGGACCCATCAGCCAAGCACTAACAGGGAGCTGTCAGCAGGCACTGGCTCCATAACTGATGCTGAAGAAAGTGGAGCTGGAGAGAGAGGAAGGAACAGTATAAAGAGGGGTTTGCTGGAGGCTCAGAGTCATTAGATTCAGCAAGAGAAACTTCTAAACAGCTGCTGTGATCTTTTAATTAGAATTTGAACCTACACTGCAGAGTTTGAACCCAGCTCTAAACTCTCACTGGCTTTATGTACAAGCGTTTTAAGGCCTGCAGCATCCGGGCACTTCACATACATTAACAAATTAACCCCCACAGCATTCCTCTAAGAGAGGAAATTTGCACTATCCCCTTTTACATGTGGGGAAACGGAGGCCTCAAGCAATGAAATGACTTGCCAGGGTTACACAAGAATTCTGTGTCGGAGCTGGGCTGGAACCCAAATCTTCCATGTCCCAGGCTGATGTCTGACAAGCTGGTTTGGGTGTCTCAGAATTTACTGCCAAGTACAATACTCTGCTGGACTTCCTGAGGTTTGAATTGGCTCTCCTTGAGCTGGCACCTCCCAGCTGTGACTGACAGGGACTCCAGGACAAAGTCAGCCTGGGCAAAGTGGGAAGTCTCTGGGAACTGAGCCCACTTGCACAAGAATTCATCTGTTTCTAGTTGGGTGGATTTTCTCCATATTTCACTCCTCTTGTTTCTTTCTCTTGGGTGCTTCATTCCACCATTTTCTCTCCCTCTTTATACTGCAGTAGCACCTGGAGTATCTGTGCATCCTACTTGTCCCCTTCCCTTCTTCCTCCATCCCTTCTTCTTCTCCTCATCCCCCCCTCACCCTCACATGTCCCTCCCTCCTGCAGTATAGGAGCCCTCCCCAGCCCTTGCTCTGCTCTTATAGGGGATCAGCGGGCTGCGAGGAGCCAACTGGAAGCTCTTTGGACTTGGGGCAAACCTAGCACTGGGAGTGGGAAGCGGGCTAGGAGTATCACTGTGGCCGGCTCCAGCCCCTGTGCACCCATGGAGCTTCTGCGGGAGCCCCGGCACTGAACTGGAGGCTCAGAGATGTTTGTAAGATTTAATTGCAAAACATTTAAAAAGCCACAATGTCATGATTACATCTCTGTCCCATCTCCCTTCCTAGAGGCCTGTAAATGGAGCTAAAGCTCTTCCCAGGATCTATTCCCAGTGGGCACAGAAATCCAGGACATGTTCTTCTCCTCTTCCAGAACGTGCCCAGAATCTACACCATGTGCACACAGAATTCCATTTGAAGAACTTCCCCCTGCCCCCATTGAACCCAGAATCTACCCCACAGAATCATGGAAATCTTTTTTTTGTTCTTACCCTAACAGCCAGTGGATGATCAGATCAAGGGAGTCTTTTCCCTTACTAACGTAAGAGAAGCAGGAGATCAGGGGGCTGGGGGTGGGGCAGGAGGCGCGGTATCAGGAGAGTTGGGTTTTATTCCTGTGTGACCAGGGACAATCACAGGGGAATTCCAAACTAAATCATATTGTGCACTCAGAACAAGTGGAGCTTTGTTCCTCCAGCCACTAGGGTAAAACCCAAGACAGAACAACTTGTCCATCCTTGATTCCTTCCTGATGCTTGTTTGGTTGCTTTATAGGGCCCCTCTGCAGCATCTTGGTGGAGCGATTTGGCTGCAGGTTCACTGTGATGCTCGGTGGCCTACTCAGTGGAGTGGGCATGGTTGCCAGCTCCTTTTCCAAGTCCATCAGCCAGCTCTACATAACAGCCGGCTTCATTACTGGTGAGTACCAAGTTCGGGCATGAAAAAGAAATCACTATGGTTGGTATTTGGATGTAGCTAGTGTCCAGGGAGGAATAAGTGCATAGGTTCCTTCCCCCGTCTGACAAACAGGAAAGATCAGAAGAATCGCAGCGCAGTAGGATTAATGTCCTGAATAGCCAGTATCCTTCTCCACTCCCCTTTATTCCACCCATTGTTCAGCTGGGTTCCCTGGGAATTGCTTCTCCTGTGAGCCACACAGGACTAGGGGTCACAAATGGGGACAATCAGTAAAAAAATGACTACCACTTTTAGAAGCTGGCTGGTGATTTATTTTTGAGGAGCGGGGAGGGAGCATATATCGCATACAGCGCAACAAATTTTTCAGACCCTAATTTCACTGGAACTGGAATGGGGTGTGTTGGGGGAAAATGTTATCCAGATGGATTGTGTGTGTCCACATTTCACTCCTCCCAATTTACAGAGGGATGGAGACACCTTTTTTCTAAGAACAAACATAATAATGTGGCGGGGTTTCGTACAGAAGTAATAAAAATGGGAATTTGCCAGAAGCTGGAAATGAGCAACAGGGGACGGATCACTTGCTGATTACCTGTTCTGTTCATTCCCTCTGAAGCATCTGGCATTGGCCACTGTCGGAAGGCAGGATACTGGGCTAGAGTCCAAAGAAGAGCAACTAAAATTATGAAAGGTCTAGAAAACATGACCTAAGAGGGAAGATTGGAAAAATTGGGTTTGTTTAGTTTGGAAAACAAAAGACAGAGGGGACATAACAGTTTTCAAGTACAAGTATGTAAAAGGTTGTTACAAGGAGGAGGAAGAAAAATAGTTTTTCTTAATCTCTGAGGATAGGACAAAAAGCAATGGTCTTAAATTGCAGCAAGGGAGGTTTAGGTTGGATATTAGGAAGCGGTTAAGCACTGGAATAAATTACCTTTAGAGATTGTGGTATCTCCATCATTGGAGATTTTTAAGAGCAGGTTAGACAAACACCTGTCAGAAATGGTCTAGATAATTAGTCCTGCCACGAGTGCAGGGGACTGGACTAGATGACCCCTCAAGGTCTCCTCCAGTTCTATGATTCTAGATGGATCTTTGGTCTGACCCAGTATGGCCATTCTTATGTTCACTTCTCCCCTTCTCAATAGCTCTTATGGAGGTGGTGTTGGACTCTTGCTCTCTTGTAACATAAAACAATGAATTTCTGCAGCCAGCTCACCTTGGGATTTGATCCTATGGGATCTCACAAGCAAAGCAAGGTTAGAATTGGTCAATGCTTGGATGGGAGACCTACAAACAACTCCCTAGTACAGTTGAGGATTCAGTAAGCATCACTCTTCTCTCTGAACCCCTAGTGAACCAATACCTCAAAATGGTGTTGTGACGGCACAGAGCTGCTGCTGCATGAGATGTAAAATGGAAGTCTTGGCCACTTCTGGTCATTAACAATCCCATAGCAATTGTAGCAAGAATAGGGTATCTTGGACACCTCTCCGTTTAGATATGTACGCTCAGCCGAAGGCTGCCTGCAGCTTCATCTAGGTACAGCATTCAACTTCACCTCCCATCCTGAACTATCAAGTAGCATTTCTGTGTGCTGCTGTAGAGCTGACATCCTGCACTGCAGAAGGAGAAGTACTTCAGTGGTGGAAGAAGGGGTGCTTGGGTCATTGGGATCTTTCCAGCCAAAAAGCACTGTATAGAAATAAGATGTTGCTTTTTTCTTTCTTTCTTAAGGTCTAGGATCCTGTTTTGGCTTCCAGGCAGGAGTGACTGTGCTGGGCTACTACTTTGTACGCCGACGGGCTTTGGCCAATGCCCTAGCATCCACCGGTGCCTCCATCGGCCTCACGCTGTGGCCATTGATCTCTCAGTACCTGTTGGATGAGATGGGCTGGAGAAACTCTTTCCTTATCTTTGGCGGGGTGCTGTTGAACGCTTGTGTCTGTGGGGCCGTGATGAGGCCAGTCCAGCTTGGGCCTCCCAGGTCACCGCTGCAGCCCAGCCCTGGACAGGAGCCAGGCAACTTAGCTGAAGATGCACAGATGTCCAACGGAGCCACCCCTCATCAGGTGGAGCCCCCGCAGCAGGCCAGGTTTGCTGCTTGCAAGCGGACGCTGCAGAAGTACCTGGCTTTTGATATCTTCTGCAAAAACAAAGGTTACCAGATTTACACCATTGGAGTGGCCTGGATGGTGATGGGCTTTGTGCTGCCCCTCATCTACCTGGTGCCTTATGCCGTCTGGAACGGGGTGGAGGAGCGCAAGGCCGCTCTCCTGATCTCCGTCATCGGCTTCATTAACATCTTCATGCGCCCCATGGCTGGGCTGCTCTCAGGACTCAATATCTTCACCAGGAAGCGGATTTACCTCTTTAGCCTGGCCGTACTGCTCAACGGGCTCAGCAATCTCATCTGCGTCATCTCAGCCGACTTCAGCGTGCTCATCCTCTACTGCCTCATCTACAGCATATCCATGAGTGGCATTGGGGCACTGATCTTCCAGGTGCTGATGGATGTGGTGGAGATGGACAGATTCTCAAGTGCCTTAGGCCTCTTCACCATCCTGGAGAGCGTCACCATCCTCCTCGGACCCCCACTCGCAGGTGAGAGTGCAAAAACGTTATTGGAGACCCGTTGACAGCAAAGTGGGGAAAGGACAGGGGGTATTAGGCCTCTGATGACAGACACTGGGGAATGTAACAGGGAGGGAATGAGGAGCTATCAAACCCCAATGGGCAATGGGATAGGGAGCACCATTAACAGGAGAGTCAGAAGGGAGTTATCAGCCCGTATTCACAGGTGGCTTAAGAGCTGAGAAGATGATCTGTAAGCACCTATATTGGGAACGAAAGATTAATAATAAAGGGCTCTTCAATCTAGGAGTCAAAGGTGTAACAAGATCCAATGTCTGGAAATTGAAGCTAGACAAATCAGACTGGAAAATACAGTATAAATTAACCATGGGAACCATTTACTCAGTCTCCCTCTTGATAGTCATTGGAGTTATTTTTTGTGTTATACTGCAATAGTCTATGCAGAAAGGACAGAGACACCTAGTGGTGTTGAGCCCCTCCAGTAAAGTGGGAGTTCACCTAGGTGTCTTATCAGTATCTCTGCCCCTTCTGTGTAACGTACTGTGGTACAACCCAGCAAATAACTCAGATGGCTGACTATCCAGAGGAAAACTCGGTACTGACTATGAATCCCAGGCTTAGGGTCTGACTCCCGACTCAGTAGGAACTGGGTGTGCTATGGAGAGGACGTGGCTATACCCCAGGGAGTGAATTTTGTGTTGTTCTGCAGCAGCCCATGCTGGCAGTGCCGGCTCCAGGCACCAGCGAAGGAAACAGGTGCTTGGGGCGGCCAATGAAAAGGGACAGCTCGTCCGGGTCTTCAGCAGCGGGTCCCTCAGTCCCTCCCAGAGTGAAGGACCCGCCACTAAATCGCCATAGAAGAATTAAGCGGCTCAACTGAGCTGCCGCCAAAGTGCTGCCGATTGCAGCTTTATCTTCCCCCTGCCCCGCTTCGCAGCTTGGGGCGGCAAAAAACCTGGAGCCAGCCCTGCATGCTGGATGCACAGAAGTAGCAATAACTGATTCTGAGGACACGGATATTCTCCAATGGTGCCATAGATATAAAGCTGCGTACAGAGTCATCAATTCAGCATGACAGCAACCAGAACGTGCTGCTGCTTCAAGGCTGAATTTAATCTCCTGAACAGGTTGCCCCACGTGGAAGGGCCTGAAAGGGGCCCAGCCAGTGGTTAGATCAGAGTAGGATGGTGTAGGATTGAAGAGACTTTGGGTGGGATATGCCAGCCACAGAAAAATCAAGAGTTGACAGCCAGTCCATTAATGCTGCACTGGTATGAGCCTCATGCCATTCTGCCCCGTGCCTTATAACCCTCCTAACGCTGGTGAAATGCCAGCCTGCCTCTGCTTAGGCTTATCAGGATGCCTTTCTCTCCCTGACCTCACTTCCCTCTTCCCTTTACATATCTGGCACATGTCCATGCTATTTTATACTGCCTTGTACTGTATCATTCCCCACTGTACAAGTGGAGCTCCACCTGTAAGTGACAGGAACACAGCGTTCAGCAGGGCAGGCCTGCAAACTCTGGGGCCATTCTAATAAGGGGATGATAATATCTCTTGTATGTCTCTATCTCCCAGGAGTGTTCGGAGACTTATGGCATCCATGTTTGTTATTTGCTTGGAGATCTTCTGAGGGGAGGTGCTGCAGCAGGGCACAGC
Source organism: Chrysemys picta bellii (assembly GCF_011386835.1). Classification (NCBI taxonomy): domain Eukaryota; kingdom Metazoa; phylum Chordata; order Testudines; family Emydidae; genus Chrysemys; species Chrysemys picta. The sequence continues at coordinate 43,312,450 of NC_088802.1, read as the reverse complement.
CTTATTACTGTTAATAAAACAGTGGGAATATATTTACTTTTGCTCTTTATACCTATACACTTGGCATTTGTGCTGACACTTTATACCAGTACAAGGAGAAATCCTTACGAAGGGTGTCATTAATTAAGATGTTAGCATTTAATGCATGCAAGTAATGAACATTACTGCAGAATTCTCCCCACCACACACGCACGAGCGTATAGGAACATCTTACATACCAGCTGAATACTGCCTGATCTAAGTCTTTCTTTCCATGCCTAGCTTCTGGGAGGGTTATTTATTGTGTGCAAATAAATATCAACATTTTAATAGTTAGTATTGCTAACAACCCTTCAAGAAGACTTTATATTTTTACAGCACTTTAAGAGAATTGGTTAGCTAATATCTGTTGCTCTGCAAAGTTCCCCCATCCTGACCGAGCAATTTTAAAGTGTTTTCAGCATAGAGGCCAAACCAACTTAATTTGTACAGACCGCTATCTTACTTGCTTTGTCCTCTGCTCTCAAGAGTTCACAGGGCAACACATTCCACTATTCGGTGACTATCAGCAGCAAGGGTTATGGGACCCGTTGCAGAAACAAAACAAAAATGTATTGCGTGAAATGGAAACTGGGTTGCCCCCCACCTCTTCTTTAATGACGTGGCCTCTTGTGGAGCAAACATTCATGGCAACAGCAGAAAGCAGAGCCAAGCTGTGTGTACTAATAGCCCTAAGACCACACAAAGAACTTAATCCATGTGTGGACAATGAGCATTGGCCTGGTTCAGAAAGGAAACAGACCAAGCCCTTTTGGGGGTATTTCAGAGAAATATTTGCTATAAGTGCTATTTCAGGGGTGGGGGACAGGGACATACAACCTGCACTAGCCACATCCTTACTTAGTTAATTTCTTCATTCTTCCTCCCCCACAAAGCGGATGTCTACACTGCACCTGGGAGCATGCCTCCCAGCCCGGCAGACTCGCACAGATCGGCTCAAGCTAGCGCACTAAAAAATAGCAGCATGGCCATTGCAGCACTGGTAGAGGCTTGGACTAAGCCCCTGAGCTTGGACCCACCTGGCCCTGAGTCTGACGTCAGGTCGCTAGCCAGAGCCTCCACCAATCCCGTGCTGCTAAATTAAGATAACTGCATGAATCTGTCTAGCCAGGCTTGCTCCCAGCTGCAGTGTAGACCAATGCCCACAGGCTGTGATTATATCAGCTTCCAGCATCCATGTAGTCTGGCATTCTGCTCGGAAGAGGTATCACCACTTTGTCCTGCCATGCTGGGTAGCACTCCTTAAACAGCTGCTTTGTTCCACTTCACAGGCAGCTGCATTTCAGTGGTGGGTGAACTGAGTGCTGTGTCTGCAGCAGTTTGGAACTGCGTGGGTCCCTGGGGACTATATCAATGTAAAATACTATTCTTTGGTGTGCAGCTTTGCTCTGGCTGAGCCCTGATTCTCTTTCAGGTCTTCTGGTGGATATAACTGGCCACTTCAGTTACGTCTTCTACGCCTCCAGCTTCATCATGGTGTCAGCTGCGCTCTTCATGGGTCTCAGCTTCTGTGCTTTAGACAGAAAGAACAAACTGAAAGAGGCTCTGAAGCCAACCTCCAATAGCCCCTCCAGCTACCAATACACCGAAGTGCCAACTAACCCAGAGCTTGAAAAACAAGCCCCTCCTGCCGTCATGTACATCACAAGCATCTGAACGAAGAGGAACTCTTAGAATTCTGTGGCCCACACAACCGCAACATGTAGCGTAACTGGAGGCAGATGGGGGGGGAAATGCCTGCTTTCCACAATAACCCATCTGCCTCCTGCAGTGAGCATCTACTCAGCAGCGCTGCCTCAGATACCAGATGGGAAATCCAGATCAGAGGCAGAGCCCAAAGCCTTGCAACAGCCAGAAAGCCAAAGAACAAGGAGCACTTCTTATACCTGGTGCAAGCCCATAAGGCAAGGATAGTAGTTCTGTGATTTAACGTGTGTGACTTTAAGCTAATAGAATTAAATTGACAGTGACTTTTTTTTTTAATATAAAAAGGCTGTACATTTTTTATATATTTCAATTTTAAAGACTGGAAAGATTTATTAGGTTATGCACTACAATGATTCCTGACACAGCGACAGTCAGTCAGTCCTGGAAGAGTTAAAATACCACTGAATCGCCTTGTCTGGACATGCCAACCTAGCAAAGACTAACTTTGCAGTGAAGTCATCTGGTTGCCTCCCATGCGGGGCAGGGAAAACCCCTTTCCTGGGGGATGTGTTGCTGCTTTCTTCCGTCTCCGGATATTGCATGGAATATTACACAGGTTGTAGAACCCAGGCTAGTGCCTATCAGTTGTGTGTAGGCCAAATGAATTTTTTACATGCTAGTAACCAAATCATTCCTGCATTTCAAGGGCATTTTCAGGAAAATAAAGGTTCAAATCCAAAGCCCCAATCAAACTGGACAGACTCAAAGTGCCTACATTTTATAGCCTGTGCCATGATGTCTTAAGCTCTCTCCTCTCCACCTTTACCAAGGTGTACTGCAAGAAAGAATCTGACAGTTCACAGCCAGTGTAAATGCACTAAGAAACAGAGAGAATGAGTGGCAAATACAGGGATGGACATTTTTTTGTTTCAGCACTAGTCCAGGACCAGTACTTTGAAAAATGTACCGGGCCTGAAAGCAATTGCACTAGTCCAGATATTGGACTAAGTTCAGAGTCAGGGTAAGCTAGACTCTATTACACTCAGAGGGCCAGATCCTCATCTTATGTAAATGGGGGTAGCTCCTCATTCAGACTCTCAGACTTAATGACACCCATTTTCCAGTATAAAAGGGAGTCTACGCTGGTGTCATTTACATGCCAGAGTCAGAAGAAATTGGGGCGGGGTGTGTGTGGGGGAAATTTAGTTTTACTTATACACTACTGTTAGTGGTCTTTCTTGCTACATTCCTGTTTTGTGGCCTTAGCATGTGAGTTATACCAGCTTGAACTCCCTTTGGTCCCTTAGTGAACCAAATTCAGAGATGAGGGGTAAGCTAAATGTGGGTGTAAGTTACATGTTGGTAAATGGGTTGTCCCCATATAAATGGAAAAGAGTCTAAAGGACATCTAAGATGGTGTAACACGGAAGAAGCTATAATTGTACCAGCTTAGACTCTTCTCTGGATGTGGCCCAAGATACCAGCTATCATAATGCACATAAAATACATTTTTGCTTTTATTCTGCTTCAGTTCTGAAATGACTAACAGCAGATCTCTCACAGAACGTTGGAGGTGGAGATTAATGTTTTAAACCCTTTGAAAGATGGAAATTTAAGATACTTTCAGAAAGTAGAAGCGTTGGCTTCTAGCTTTAGTGGTTGCCAAGATAACAGATACTGAAGTCACGTTACAATTCTAATGAAAAAAACAGCTGCTAGTTAGAATGATATGATTATGAGGTCCCAACCTGACAAGCCTAGAAACAAATGCATTAAACCACTAGAAAGCTGAGCCTCCAGACTATAAATGCATTCATATCTAACCATTATGGTTTGCGAGGATCCCACCATCTAGCAGTGCCTCTTTTGACAACGGTCCAACACACTTTGCCTTCCTTTGTCAAATATATCCTTAAATAAGATTACAGTTGGGAGATGTTTATATGCAGCTATGTGCTTTTAAAGAAATGTCTTATCTCTAGTCATATGTATTTAGTAACTTGTGTAAAGCCTATGTGGCCAGCAACCACAAAGCAAACAGCTGGGACTGTTGTCACTCAGTTTGGCTATACATAAGCACTCTTTGATCCTTAAGGAAATGTACAGTTTTTCTCCTCCATCAGAACAAACCAATAAGAAGGGTGAGAGTCTCAGACCTGTTCTAACTTTTGTGAATAAAGGAGCTAGGCAGCAGCATGTGTGGGGTTTGTTTTTTTTGTACATGATCCCTAAATTTTAAATTCAGTTCAGTGGTTTGTGTTTCCTGCCACTCCTTCCTAACCTTTTCTTCTCCCACAGAGGTGGAGTCAACTGATCTCTACTTACCTCAAGGTCCCCTGTTGTAATAAATGTCCTAACCAAGGAGGACAGGATGTGAACACATCAAAATTGCTCCTAAATTAGACAGAATAGTCACTTGAAGGAGCAATGGAAGGCATCTCCCTCCCTTTCAAGAACTGACTGTACTGCATCTACAGTGCTACTAGTCATGGCTCGCTCAAACAAGGGAACGAACAGTATGATGCATGCTGCTCCCCACATGATAAAGAAAAAGAACTAACATTTCACAAACTCAGAAAACTGACAGACAGTGATCACTTCTTCCACTACTGAAAAGAAACTTGGGGATGGACGTAAATAGAGCCTACCTAAGCAGCAACATTACACAACAGTTTAGTGAAGAGAGTGAAGATACATTTATCCAGAAACAAGTACAGGGAATTGTGTTTTGCTACTCTACTCCTAAATTACAAGGACAGCGCCCTAGTTTTTGTTTGGATTGGCTTTCATACAGGTTGAGACATTCTTCTAGGAAAAAATAGAGTTTATAGAGTTAAGAGATGGCATATTAAATTCATGATTGGTAACTGACTCAGCTCCTTACTATGCTGCCATGTGAGATCAGGCTTCATGTCTCTTCTTTATGGATTAATAGGGCCAGGGATCACAGCTCCTCTTGGATTTTGGCTGATGGCTAGATTGTAAAGGTGAAACAATAGCTCTTGTCCTCCTCCCCCATCATTAATCCACATCCCTTCTGCCTCTTTTCTCAACCTAGACTATAAGCTCCTCTGGGCTGGGTCCTTGTATTTATTCGTAAAGGGCCATGCACACTGATGATGCAATAGGAATAATTAAAAAATGCCCCCCTTGGAGCGATACAGCAGAACAGTAAGATTAGAACTCAAGCCCTGAGGGCCTTGAGGTCATAAGAAAATAAGGTAACAAAGATTTCTTTCATTCGATTTAAGGTTACCCAATTATGCAATGCAGCTGCAGCTTAACTACCCCCTCTCCCCTGAAGCACAACTGGTTTCTACCGACTTCCTAAAGACAGGAAAGTGAAATCAGTTTTAATTATATCCAAACATTATTACCTCAGCCAGGTTATAAACCACTGAGTACTGTCAGAGCAGGCAAAATTGTCCAGAAATAAATTCACATCCCTGATCCCACCGTCACTGCAGGTCTCATCCACCTTTATGGGCTAAGCACTTTTGCAATAAGCCAGTTTGTTTATTGCTATGACGTACAGATTAGGCGTTCAGACGTAAGAATATTTCATGATTATGATCAAATTTAACATTCTCATAGATATTTAAACAATGTACCCATTGCTGTGGTCCTGTAACAATGGGTATTGCAATCAGATCCTTACAACACAACCTATTGAGTTTAGGCACCCATCACTGTGATTTCTAAGCATTGAATCCTTAATGAGCATATGCCTGTTATAACCTAAAACTCACTGAATTCCAGCTCTGGTAGCCTACCAGCAGAAACCAGGTCCACGGGTACAGATCCTCAGTTGTAAATGCTCTGTTAGCAATATTATCCCAGTAGATGTTAATGATCCTGTCAACTACCTGGTACTTTGCACATTCGGACGTTTAGAGAACATACCCAACAACTATAAGTAAACAGCCAGCACAGAGCATCAGAGTGACATGTTCACAGAGGACCACTCTGCACCAGCCGAAGCTGACAAATGGTCTTCAAGTGTAACCAAGTCAAGCTCATTGCTGTAAGCTAGCCTGAAGGTGATAAGCACCTGGATTGCCCCAAAAAGGGTCCTGTCACAGAGTACTAGTGTGGTCTGTGAATTCCCTCCCACAATTGCTATGTAAACCTCACAAGACTCACAAGCTAGGAGGACACAATTAACTCACCTCCACACAGCTCCTCCTTACTAAATGCAAAAAGCACTCCCACACCTTCTGGCCAACTTGGGTTTATGCTGAAGCAAGACTACAGACAGAGGAAACAGAACTAGCAGGTCTCAAAAAGACAAGCAAAGTTGGGTTTCTCTTGATATTATGGATGGTTTGTTGCCTTATTCCCCCACCAGTCTTGCAGTGAATAGCATGAACTGAACAGTGTGCCCCTACGGTACGCACATTCAGCTTCAGCTAGTGGACACAAGCCATTTCCACAAACCCTGTTCCTTGGGCAAAACCAGTATGTGCCACAGGGCAATGTTCCTTCTAATTGTGTGTGCAGAATTACAGGCTGACTGAGCACAGATTTAATACTTCTGAGTGCAGCTCCTTCATCCCTATTCACCCTCTCAGCATGTTTCCTCTCCATCCCCTACATTCAGTTTAACTCTTCTTAATCATTTCTCTCTGTCTTCCCTCAATCCTCCTCCATCTCTCTCCCCTCATTCACATATTCTTCCCACCCACCCTTCCACATTCAAACACTGGCTAGTTCCCCTGCACTTACGGTCTTCCCCCCAACTCCATTTACAGATGGGTAGGGCTTGAAAATACTACAACTACTTACTACCTTAAGGACACAAGCCAAGTGGACTCTAGAAAAAGGCTTGCTGGTATACTATAATAGCAAACCCTCCTAGTGGAGATGCTGCTTATACCACCAAAAGAGTGCTTTTGCTGGTTTCCCTTATACCAGTTCCCTGAGTGAAATAAGCTATGCTGGCAAAAGCATGTTTATGCTGGTATAACTGCAGTGGTTATAGAGTAGGGTTTTTGCCAATATAAAAGTGTCATTACAAAAAACAAAAACAAAACACACACCACTACCCAACAGCTACACTGACAAAAGTTTCTAGTGCAAACCTGGCCTACACCTACAAGCGTAGGGTGAAAATACCTGCACACAGCCACACCCCTATAATTTTAAAATGATTGGGTGCTGCATTTAATTGTAGCAATCATCTTTCTATTTAATCAGTTCATTCCAACTCCTAGGCTAAGCCTTGTCTACTGAAGCTGCACTGGTTTAACTTGAATTGGTTTAAAACTCAATTTAACTAAACAGTGTAAACCTGTGTGGGCACTCATCAGTTTAAGACGGTTTATATCAAATTTAGCTCACACCTGTAACTTTACAAGTAATACAAATGAAATATAAATAAGTAAATAATATAGGTGTAAGCTAAATGGACACAAGCCAGGTTTAAGTCCATTTAAGAGTGTTCGGCTGGCACCAGTTTAAGTAAACTGGTTTAGAATCACACCTTTGGTTAAAACTGTGCAACTTTGCATTTAGACCAGGACATTGTACTCCTGGCATAGAGTTATCCCCTGTCCTTTTGCTAGATGTTCCTCCCGCTCCTGGCTTCACTCTACTTTTCTTTTTCTTTTATAAAGCATGTAACTTCCTGTACATGTGCTGTTCCCTCTTTTCATTCTCTTTCCCTCCACTTTGCCCTTTTCCTCTTTCTTTCCTTACTTTATTTTCTGTTCTCTATCATCTCCTGTATGTTTTCTCTCTCCTTTCTTCTCCCAAGGGTCTCAAAACTTTATTCCCACACATGCACTCTTTTCTTTTACCGCTGTTTTGCAACTCAGCATGTCTAATAATTTACCAGAGTAAACAAACCCAAAAGGGGCGGATGAACAGATTCCATTTGAGTCCAGAGTAGGTATGAAATTTGTTGTCCTTGTCTACAAGGCTGGTCAACACAGGTACAGCCTGGAATGAAGCTGTTTGCCCTTCTAGTAGCAGGTTGAATTCAGGACACTGAACTAGATGGACTACTGGTCTGACCAAGTATGGCCATTCTTCCGAATGCAGATATTACAGCAGTTTGGGGAAGTAGGACAGGACAGGGGATTTAGAAAATATTGTTGTACCGAAATACAAAGTTAATGAGCGAAAGCCTTACGTGTGGGTAACTCTTCATCGCATGGGGAAAGTTTAGGCCCTTCCTAAAGCAAACAAAAGGCTCCTATCCAAGGTTCTCTACTACAGGAAGCGTTAGACATTATGGTATTTGTTTATTTATATCTGTAATTTCAAGGGAGAGTGGTCCCTTCATTTTTCAGCATAAAATATAGAGAAGAAAACATTCCAATTAACAGTAAGAAGCCTGCTGTGAATGCCACTCAGAGCAATAAATAATCAGTGGGTTGTACCCAGAGATTGGTCATTTTATACCTAACTTAAGCTCGTCAGTCACTCTTAAAGATTACTTATCAGACAGAAGTTGTGGTTAAAGTGTTATTTGGTGGTGTGCAACACTCATGGCAGAAACAACATATTACAAAAATCACTTTAGATAAGATATACAATGTTGTTACATTGAAGAGATCCAGAAGAATTCTGGACACCTCACACCCTACCTGGCAATTAGCCCAGATATATTACCACCTGTCAGTTATTTTAGCACTTATATAGCACCATTCATCTAAGGATCTCAGAATGCTTCATACAAGTGGGCAAGCATTATTACCCCACTGTACAAATAAGAAAGCTGAGGCACAGAGGGTTTTTCTTGATTAGGAAAAGTGGTCAAGTTCAGATCAGGCTTGGCTAATACAGGTTAGCGAAACCTGACTTTTTTTTTTTTCCTAGTGTAGATGCCGGGTAACATCTTCTAGGCTACAATATGACTAGCTAAAGGTGTCTAAACTAGGAAAAGGGTCAAATTTAGGTTAGGCTCAGCTCGCACATTAGCTAAGTCCAATCTAAACTCAACTACTTTTCCTAGCGGAGACAACCCCAGAGCGGTTGAGTATCTTGCCCAACATCACACAAAGCAGATCACTGGCAGAGCTAGGAATTGAACCCACACCTCCAGACTGTCAGAGACCTGATCTGACAAATAGACCATGATACCACCTGGTAGATATTTGAAGCCATCACTCATGCATATCAAGCAAGTTGAGGGAGGAAAGTCACCAGCCAACATCCCTGCCAGGTTGATGGAAACTTCACCCAGTCCACGTGAGCCGTGTGCCATGTGGGAGAGTTATATACATACATTCTTCACTTCCCAACACAGCTCCCCATGCCCACTGAAGGAGCAGGCTCCTTGGAGCAGAGCCTCTCCTTCCTATCGCAGACTACGGGGAAGCTTTTCTCGCCGCCAGCTCAGCCAGCTGCTTCTGGCGCCTCTCCACCACGTCTTGGCGCTTCTTCTCATAGTGCTCGTACTCCCTGGCACGGAGCTCCTCCACCTCAGGGAAGAAGCGGTGCCTGAGACAGAGAAAGATGGTCACTGCAGTGAAGTGAGGGCCCCTGCCCAAATCCACCACACACAGCTAAGCCCCCCCAATCCCTGCCAAGGCCCCCAGCACCCTCCACCCAGCTGAGTCCCTGCCAGCCAAGGCCCCCAGCGCCCCCCACCCAGCTGAGCTCCCCGCAATCCCTGCCGGCCAAGGCCCCCAGCGCCCCCCACACCTGCCCCCCAATCCCTGCCAGCCAAGGCCTCCAGTGCCCCCCCACACCTGCCCCCCAATCCCTGCCGGCCAAGGCCCCCAGTGCCCCCCCCACCTGCCCCCCAATCCCTGCCGGCCAAGGCCCCCAGTGCCCCCCCACACCTGCCCCCCAATCCCTGCCAGCCAAGGCCTCCAGTGCGCTCCCCCCAACTAAGCCCCACAGCACTTCCCCTCCGCTCTCTGCCGGCCAAGCCCCTCCTCCCCGCACCTGTACACGAAGGCGGTGGCCAGCGCACACAGGATACTGCCGAAGAGGAGGGGCTTTGCCAGCCGCTTCCGCGCCGACATACGGCCCACCATGGCGGGCAGCAGCGGGGCACCGCTACAAGCCTCGGGGCCTCCCGCCCTCCGCCAACGTCACGTCCGGCCCCGCTCTCAGTATTTCCGCCCTTCTTTCAGGTTTTCCCTCTACGTCATTTCCGCCCCGTTGCTTGGGTCGCCTTGTCTATGCCCCGTGTGGCGCTAGGAGCGGTTAGTGACGCCGCGGGGCGCGCTGCGCGTGAAGGTAGGGCGGGGGGGTGGCTGGGTGACAGGGCTGCGGAGCGAGGGGCCTGGGTAGCAGCGCAGTAGGTCCCGTCCCGGGTCCCTGCCCGCCTAGGCTGTGCCCTGCCGCGCTGGGAGCTGCGCCCCACAGCCCCCGAACCCCCACTGCTGGCGTCCTCGGCGGTGTAAGCCCCGAGCTGGATTGTAAAGCCGGAGGGTCCTCCTATATCCCGGCCAGGAGGCACCTGGACCACGCACAGTGTTGCTAGCTCTTCTGATTTTCGGTGGGAGTCTTGCAATAACTGGAGTTAAGGGTTCTTAAAGCCCCAGCTCCTGGAGTCCTGCGACTAGGTGAGAATCTTTCATTTAAAAAAAAAGTCAGGTTTTAGCCCTTGTTGTGGAGAAAAGCATGAAAATCTGATCCAGTGCAGCCTAAAGGTTCGGAAACCTCAGGGCAAATAGAAACAAAAATGTATTATTTTCTTTGCAAATCTTGTGGTTTTTAAACCAGTCTCGTTATTTTGTGCACCTTAACTCTCTATTTTTGAATGTTTGGGATTGGCAACAGTGCATTTTAAGCATAGAGGCCGCTTCCGCCCCATTCAAACTGGCCCCATCTACTCTAGGAAAATCACCATAACAAATTCACCAAAGGTTGCAATGATGGAAACTGTAGTGTAGGTGAGGATCAGGAGTTTTTACCAGCATTCATCTAGCCCTACTCAGAAAAGGCTTAGAAGACACTATAGTAAAAACACTCATGAGTATCAGAGGGGTAGCCGTGTTAGTCTGAATCTGTAAAAAGCAACAGAGGGTCCTGTGGCACCTTTAAGACTAACAGAAGTATTGGGAGCATAAGCTTTCGTGGGTACGAACCTCACTTCTTGCATCTGAAGAAGTGAGGTTCTTACCCACGAAAGCTTATGCTCCCAATACTCATGAGTAGTCTATGATACCACTAATGGAGCTGCACCAATGCTAGATCGAAGATGGGACAATTGTCAATGATTCTCAGTGCAGATAAGGCATGTTTAAACCCCATTGTAGCTAGCATGGTTCTGATCCAAACATGGACAGGGCCTGAGCTTGTAATACTGCCACTTGCAGTTCCCTCAGTGAGTCTGAAGGGAGGGAAAAGAAAATCAATTGAATATTCTACACTTGTTAGAATGTTTTTAACCTTGCAGTGAAACTGGGGCCATTCAGGACATCATGAACAAAACTTAATTTTCTCTCTCTAGCACCATGTCCCAAAAGCAGCGGGATATGCTGGAACTAGGGCGGCTTGAATACTTACAAGCGCTGGTCACCGAGTTCCAGGTAACAGAGAGTCCAGGTGAGCTTATAATTTTTTTCTGAAAGTATATTCCAAATGTCAGGATCATAACTGGCTTATCAGTTGCTGGTTGATTTTTTTTCCTTCAGGAATTAGACAGCCCAGCCCACTTCAGCTGTCTTTTTCTTCACCTAAATGCTGCTTATGTATTGCAGAAGCCAAGGAGCAAGTATTGGCTAATCTAGCCAACTTCGCCTACGATCCCAAGAACTATGAATATCTCCGACAGCTTCAAGTCCTTGACCTGTTCCTGGATATGCTCACAGAGGACAATGAGATCCTTGTGGAGTTTGCAATTGGTAAGGAGTGGATTTAAAACTATTTGTAAAATGAACAATAGTAGTTCCAAGCACTGGTTGGGTACTGATGGGTCAGGGGATGCTAGCCTCGCTGCTTTGATTCTGTAGTCCACTTGAATTTGGGAGAGAGGATCAACCACAGATGACAAACTGTCTGTGACAAATGTTGATCAAACTGCTTAATGCACTAGTGGAAGGGCCTCAGATTTAAATGTTATTAATGTTTATAATGCAATATACATGAGTTAAGAGGCAAGGTACTGTACATCTGGGGTCAGGCTTGGGTTATGGGGGGTTACAGGTATCGTTTGCAAGGATGAGAAGATACATACATATCGCATAACCTGCATAGACCCAGATTGGGGTGCAAGGGTTTTTAAAGTGTCAGTGGATAAGTGGGCTCGGGTACGCCACCTATGGAATGAATAAGGAGTCTGAGTCAGTATCGGTGTAGCGGATAAGTACATGGGTGGGGCGCGTCCCTTGGTCCTTCAGGGAAGGAAGTGAGTTATTTCCCTGGTCGGTAGTCTCGGTTACTCAATGCGGTATTGACAATGTCCTGTGATGTGACAGTGATGAGGGCAGTATAAAAACCTATATAGAATAGAATAGCTGGAACAGGTGAGAGACATCAGGCTAGGGGCTTGAAGTGAATTATTTCACATTAAGACAAGTCTCCCTTTCGCTTCACTAACATGCTGCAGTGCTGAAAAATAAACAAACTTACTTTCTAAGCCTAGGTAAAACCCGGGATATTGGAACAAAAAATCTAGTTTAATGATAATTTTTAACCCACATCCCTACTGTAATGATACAGTCATTGAGAACAACTAAGGTTTTGCCATAGAGCATGAGCAAGTCCAATATTGTGTTACTGTTATTGTTGACAGTTAATCCTCTAAAAGGACCTGTTCTAAATAATATAATGAAGTCTTCTGAGGAATCCCATTAGAGCCAGTCAGCGTGGATTCAATACAAACTGGGAGCCAGACATGCCAAATTCAAATCCTGAATGGTTAGCAGGGTTAGATGATGTGACGGTTGAATACACATAGCCTTGTGTACTTACTACAGCTTCCACTAGCAGAGCTGCACTGGGGATGTCATAGATCAAAATGAGGCTAGTATGGCTGCACCCTAAGTGCAAAGTGTTGTTAGGACAGGATACGTATTAGTATTTGCACCAAGTAATAGAAATCATATTTACAATATCTTAATTAGTATTAATAATGCCATGCTACTTCTAATAGCACCTCTCATAACTAATTAAAATCTCGCTATACCTTCTGTACAGCACAGGGAGTATTTCTAGGAATCTCTCACTCTTTACTGGATTGTAGCCACCTCAGAGATGAAATAAGGCATTTCCTTAACAGAAAACCAAGTCTTTTAACCCCACTCTTGAAAAATTTACCAGAGGATTTTTAAATGACAAGTTCTGTGTTTGTTTAATCTCCTGTGAAAGATGTTACCTCTAAGACCTTAGCGCCCCCTAATGTCATATAGGGGAATGAGTGCTTTGGTTGAAAAATCACCTTGAGGAAGGAAGGACAGACTTTTGAGAATAAACTTATTCCGGGAGCAGGGTGGACAGTTTTCCACCTACTATAAAAATATTCTGGCCAGTTGAGTCTATGTGGGGACAAGGGTCTCAGTGAAGTGCAAACCAGTATTTTGTTTCTGATATTGTATGTACTTTATATACCAGTAATGAGCACATTAAATTGGGTGGAATTCACACCTGTAGTTAGTTCAGTGCAAGTCTGTGTATGGACACACAAGAGCATCCTATTGTGATATAACATAAGTAGGTTGTTTTTGTTTTTAAAGAAAACTATCTGTGTTAGACTTGCTCTGAACTAACTAAAGGCATGAACGGCAACGATCAGTTATTTTGATCTTAGTTACTGTGTAGACAAGCCCTAAGAAAGAGTTGAGGATCCTGGTTGCAGCAATGCCACTTGAACCTCGAGAGGGAGTTAGTTAGGTGTTAAGGGTGATCTAAGGTGGTGGTAGCTGGTACCACACACTCTCTCCTTTCTGTTTCAGGTGGTCTTTGTAATCTCTGTCTGGATAAAACAAACAAGGACTATATTTTGGAGGCAGATGGGGTGGCACCTGTAATAAACTGCTTATCCAGCTCAAATGAGGAGACAGTGATGTCGGCAGTCACTACTCTGATGTACTTGACCACACCACAGTCTCGCCAACAGACCACAGCGTTCGCGGTGGTGGAGTGCATGTTACGTTTCTCCCTCTCAGCTAACAGGAGGCTAAGCAACCTAGCAAGGGTCTTCCTTGAGGATTATTGCTCTCCTGTGCAGGTGGAGGAGGCCAGGAACCTGAGCAAACATACAGCTGTAGGGATCCCGCTCCCAAAGGACTGATGTTATGCAGGGCAGATGGAGTAGTTTAAGATTATTATTGAATGAGAAGAAATAGTCTTGACTCTATCTTTAGAGCCCCCTCCACCTGCAGGATAGGTCAAGAGGCTGGTGAAACTAGTGAAAGACATTCCTAACATTCTGCCTCAGTTTGAAAGGGGCAGATGGGGAGCCGGGCCATGGGTCCAGAAGACAGGATTAGAAGCTAAACTGCTACAAAACAAATTATGGCTGTTAGAAAGCAGGACAAGCGACTCCTGAACCATCATCCAAATAACCATTTCTGATGTTACCATTTCCAGTGTGGTTGTCAGGTAATGTAAACCCAACACAATTCTTTTGCATCACCATCACCCTAGCTGCAGCTATTGCTGCCCATCTTCTCAATTATAGCTTTGAAATATGTTTAAATCATATGTTCTTTATTTCTCAGTAGGAGAGAACGCACCTTCTTCCCCCTACAATTTGCAGTCTGATCACATACCTCAGGACTAAGTATGAGCCAGCATCCTCATACCACGGGCACCTGGCCAGTTAATTAGCTCCACTGATGTTAAATATCAATAGGAATAATGTATTCACCACAACATAGCTGGTGGGAAAGATGCAGATTAAGATTTAAAAGGGAATACTAACAGCAGACTGCAGCTCAGAAGGATAACCAGTCTTGTAGTAGCTTTTGTAAAACTTACTCTGAATAAAACATTAAGTGTAGACAGTTCTGGATCAGACATTCACTGAGTACAGCATTTGCAACCCAAACCTTAGCAGCTCACATTCATGCAGGAGAACCAGGAAGTGAAACTATCTACTTTCATTATGAGCCAAGCAGGGGAAAAAGTGGATGGGTGCTGAACAGCCAATCTGGTTTAGAATATGAGATTGTTAAACTGTTGAAAACAAGATTTCCTTTCCTAACGTGACTGTGTCCCTCATACTTACAGTTTCAGTGAGTGGGACAGAGGGCAGAGTGCTTTCATGGAGTTTTACAGCCCAACTTCCTCTTTCTAATTTCTTCATCCTCCCTTCCTGCCAACCCAAAACATTCTACCGAGCGTTATAAGCAGCTGCTCATCTCTTGTCGAGTTTCTCCCTCCAAATAGTCTAAAGAAGATGCAAATCTTAAAAAATAAGCTTTGTATCTTTGGCCCTTAAAACTGCCCCTACCCAGGTCAGCGCGCTTCCTTTAAATGGGATTTCGTTGCCAGTTCCCAACTTGTCCATTTCCATTGGCAATGAGACTAGCATAGCATTCTTTTTCCGCATTACTTCTGCGTTTGCTTTCCACTATCCCCCTCCAGTCATCGGCCCACGACTGCAGCCGCCTACGTGGGGTCTGAAGCTCTAGATGCTCGTTATGGCAGCAAGTGAACAAGATGTGTTCCCAGCTCGGCTTAGGCTCCGCACCTGAGAAGAGCCAGAATGGAAAGCTGAAATTAGTCGTTCTTTTCCCCCAACAACAGTAAATCATCTGCTGTGAAATCTCCACCTCAAGTTTCCCAAACCTTTAATGGTGTCTTTGTCATCGAACAGGAGGTCAGCTGACACAACTGTTTTATCCCGGGTCAGAATCAGTCGCTCCACGAACTTAGGACCCAAGTGTTTTTCCACCCAGCTGTACTGTTGGGGAGGAAGTAGAGCATTAGAAGAATTTTACTTAGCAACAAGTTTGACTGTTTATAACATAGTGATCTCATGCTACAGGCCCAAATCTCTTCTAGGAGTGTTATGAACCCTGCAATTGGGCCGTGGTGCAGGACACTAAAAGGACCAATGTGAACTGTACTTTCAATGCCGTTCACTCATGACTGCACTGGGTACCATGAAGTTACACTGGTGTAAAGCAGCATGAGAGGAGAGTCAACCTATGGCATATACCAGACCCTTCATTATCTAACCCCAAAGTACTTGAGAAACCCCTCTCTCCCTGCATTCCTGCCTGACAGTGATCATCTCTCGATTTAGTCAGGATTTTTCACAGGAGCCTCTGGCATGCAGTCCCTTCCCAGTGCAGTGCATCAGACACCCCTTGGTTGCCTCTGGAGTATGCAGTGAGTCAAGCCTGCATCTACTTGACCATATTGCATCTGTTCTTTTACCCTCCCCCACTCTTCCCATGCCATTTCTTGGTACTGTGGGTATGAGCTGCTGAAAGTTGTTGTTTGTTTGTTTGTCTGGTTTGGTTTTTAAGTATTATATTCTGGCTTCCATTGCATAAGACTCCAGATGCCTTGCAAAAGGCATGACACAGCACTACTTCTGGCCTTTAATACTTCCTCAGTCTGAAAAGGTGCCACTCAGATGGAGTATTTTTGCATGCTGGGTCCTGCAGACTTCACAGGCTGCAGCTTGGCTTTGCACATATTGGTATGGTACTTGGGCACGTACTAACAGTTGAAAGGGGCTGGATTCTGCAATAGCAGTCTTAAAACGAGGGGGGAGGGGGGAAGATCTCCAACCTTCTCCAGGATGCAGTGCTCATACTTCAGCAGGGGGCTCGTGCAAATAAAAACTTCAGTGCTAAAAAGAAACAGCCCTGATTAGTAGTCATCAAACATGGAGAATAGAAAAGGGCTGTGTACTGCAAAGTGTTCTTACTCTTGCATATGGATCATTTCCTGCATGGCTTCAATGGCTCCTGGAATTGGCTCCAACCCCAGAAAGAAGCCAGGTGACTCATAGACACTCGCTACCTTAGCCTGGAAGAGAGAGGAGGAGAATTAGCAGTATTTTTTTTTATTGTAGCTTTCTGCATAATAGCTATTGAATTTACCCCGGGGGTATTATTCACCATCAAAAGGACCTATTTTGTCCACATTTCGGAGACCAAGTGGCTGAGATAATTGGTAATGGGTCACAGTCTCACCCACTGGTTGCCAGGACAAATCCAGGCCAGGCAGCTACTGCCTGAAAGTTGTTACCATCTGGTGGCCTGTGTGAAGTGAGTTGTTGGATCTCATTCCAGTTCCTAGTAGATATATATCCACCTCATTACAAAAACAAACAAACAAACATGCCACCAAACCAACACCCCAGAACACCACACCATGATAATTGGCACCGTCAGCAGAGGGGTCAAGGTCAGACTGGGACACGGAGACTCAGTTATCCTCACTCTTTACAGTCGATCCTGCCAGACCACTGAAGCATACTGGAGGGAGGTTTGCTGTGTTGCTCTCCATGCTGTTGTATATGTGCTCTCTAAGGCCTCAAGCAACAAAATTAAAATGTCTAAGAGCAGATTCTGGCTTCAGTGCGACAGCTTCCCCACGGTGATAACATCAGTGCAAATTCTATTTTAAAATGTTTAAGTTAGTGGCAAAATGACCAAAGCGAGGAAATTCAAAGCTTATTTACTCGTATTTTTGAAAGGCACCAGAGATGATGCCTTCTGCTGAACACAGGCTTGTCACTGACAGTTTGTTTCATATACCTGTAGCCAAGGGCCTGATTTTAGAGGCTGAAAAGGACCAGGCTGCACAATGATGAGTATGATTTTTAATATAATGCAGCCTCCTCCTGTGACTTGCTGCTACAAAGACATTTCAGTAATACAGGGCATTTTGTGGTCCTTAATCCTCATTGCCACTGTGAGTAGATTTTAGCCTGATTGTTACAGATAAAGAAATGGGGGTTAAAAGCACTTGTCTGTGGTCACTGCAAACGGCAGAATTGGCTCTCAGTCTGGTGAGGTCCTTGTTCCCCATCTCATGCTGCCGCTCTAATAAATAACAGGACTGACTTTTCTTGTCTGTTTCTGGAAGTAAATAAGGGACAGAATCATCACTGTGTTCTGGCCCCCTTTTGCTAGCTAGTTGGCTGGAGAACAGAAGTGTTGCAAGGCATGTAGAAGGCCACTCTGGAGAACACCCAGCTCAGAGAACCTTACACCAGGTGCAAAGCCATCTCCAGCAGCCACAGGAGCAGGGACTATTCTGGAACAGAGTGGAGGCAGGGAGGGGGCACGAATGAAGGTCCTGGCCAGGACAGACCAGCCCTCCAGATGAGGCCTCACTATGGTGACAGAGAGCAAGTGTAAAAAGCCGGGACACTTTTTTGGGGGGGTGGGGAGAAATAATTGCCTATATAAGACAAAGCCTCTAATATTGGGACCTTTGGTCACCCTAAGCCCAGGGCTCCCTAACACAGCTCAGCTGACTCAAGTCCCACTAACCCTGCGCTTAAACTGTGGTGCAGACTCACCCAAAGTGGCCAGTGACTCTCCCGCCTGGCTTTATAACCACCCCCACCCCTGCTGCACATGGGAAACTGCCCCACATCGAGGCACCACCCGCCCCTGCTCTCTGCCACGGACCCCTTGATGCCCTTCCCGCCTCCGGCCTCTGCAGGCTGCAATCCCCAGCCAAACACCCTCGTTGGGTCACGGCTGCTGGCGGGCAGTGGCCCGGGCAAGGCAGCCATGTGGGGGCAGCGTGGCAGGGGCCGGGGAGCTATTTACCCCGCTGGCATGCGCGGCACCCAGCACTGAACGGAGCCCCCACACTGCAGGGAGCTGTCCGCGCAGTGAGTGGGGAGCAGAGCTATGCGGTCTGCAGGGCGGGGCAGCGCCGGGGCCCCCTCCAGCTGCCAGGAGGTAGGTGGCGGCTCCCTCAATGGCGCTGCGCCACCGCTTCGGGGCGGGCTTCTCCCCCAGCTTGCAGCCGTGCCAGCTCGCTGCGCTTCCCAGGATGGCGGCCGCGCATGGGGCCCCGACCCTAAGGGACCTGCCGGGGGGTGAGGTGGGGAGTCCCGGCGGTGCTTACCTGGGGCAGCTCCCGGGAAGCATCTGGCAGGTCCCTCTGGCTCCTAGGGGCGGGGTGGTGGGGTGGGGGGGCGGAGGGCTCTCTGCCCACTGCTGCCTTCAAGCCCCACCCCCGCAGCTCTGATTGGGCAGGAGGGAACCTGTGCAGCATGTGGAGACTCCCTCCCCTCTGTGCCTAGGGGCCGCCAGCACTGCAGGCTCCTGTTGGCAGGCGGGCGCACTGCCGGGACTGGCCCCAGGAAGCGCCGCCACGCCAGCCCCAGGACTTTGGTGGTGATGGTGAGCAGTCCCCGATATCAGGACGAAGGGCATCCCGACTGATGTGCGGTCAGGACGTGGGACAAATGTTTTAAAATCGGGACTGTCCCGATAATATCAGGACATCTGGTCACCCTAGCCCTCACCAATGCCGAATAGGGGGGAACGATCACATCCCTCGATCTGCTGGCAATGCTCCTAGTTATACAGCCCAAAATGCCGTTAGCCTTCTTGGAAACAAGGGCGCACTGTTGACTCATATCCAGCTTCTCATCCACAGTAACCCCTAGGTCCTTTTCCGCAGAACTGCCTAGCCACTCAGTCCCTAATCTGTAGCAGTGCATGGGATTCTTCCGTCCTAAGTGCAGGACTCTGCACTTGTCCTTGTTTAACCTCATCAGATTTCTTTTGGCCCAATCCTCTAATTCAGTGGCTCTCAAATCTTTTTACTGGTGACCCCTTTCACATAGCGAGCCTCTCAGTGTGACCCCCCCCCCTTATAAATTAAAAACACATTTTAATATATTTAACACCATTATAAGCACTGGCGGCAAAGCGGAGTTTTGGGTGGAGGTTGACAGTTTATGACCCCCTGAGGGGTCCCGACCCCCAGTTTGAGAACCCCTTGTCTAATTTGTCTAGGTCCCTCTGTATCCTATCCCTACCCTCCAATGTATCTACCACTCCTCCCAGTTTAGTATCATCTGCAAACTTGCTGAGGGCACAATCCACACCATCTTTCAGATCATTAAGGAAGATATTGAACAAATCCAGCCCCAGGACCGACCCTTGGGGCACTCCCCTTGATACCGGCTGCCAACTAGACCTGGAGCCATTGATCAGCCATGTACCAGCTTGCTCTGCCCCCCTTGCTCTGTGACACACCTACCCCGCATTAGCACCCTCCCCCTGCAGCACGTCTGCCCAGCCAGGGCACACTGCCCCGGGCCCCACCGCGCAGTGCATCGGCCAGCTGGGGCACCCCCTTTTCCCACATGCCATGCTGGGGAATACTTCTACCCAGTCCCACTGCCCTCGATCCAGCTCCAGCCCCCGGCCGCTCACCGCCAGGTCCTCCCGCAGGCAGCGGTACTGGTCCCGGACGGAGAAGCCCCTTCGTTCCGCCAGCTCCACGTGGGGTTCCCCAGGGTAGCGGGCCAGGAAAGCCCGCAGCACTCCGCCCTCGAAGTCAGCCAGCACCCCGTCCATGTCCACCAGCACTCGGAGACGGGACGCGGCAGAGCCCGCCATAGCGCCCGGGGCCGGCTGCAGCGCGGCCGCGTCTAGAATAGAACCCACGTGGTAGCAGGCACGCGCGGCGGCAGCCGCCTTAGAGCCCCCAGTAGCTATTCTTCAATAGGACTGGGCGGAGCTTGTCCTTATGAATATTCATCAGTCCCTGGCAAGCCGGCGGCAGCAGGGATCTCAGCGCTCGCGGCACTGGGGATTGCGCGGGCCGCGCGCAGAAGTGGTTCCAAAGCGATGGCGAGGCCTGGGCTCCGGAGCAGTGTTGGGGAAAATCCTCCGTCTCTGCAATAAGCTGCGGCAGAACGAGTGCCAAAGCGCAGCCGGGTCTGTGCTGCAGGGGCGCGAGGAAGGACGCAGGCTTGTTAGGATCAGCTCTATAAGTGCTTTCTTGCCCATGCCTGGCCTGAAGGTGCCTGAACTTTAGGCCTAATCCGTTTCAGGGCTGGGGTGTAGGAGGCCTCCCACCAATTTTTTTTTTTTTGGTGATTGCTGTACCCATAAGTAGATGAGAGAACTAGAGCTTTTCACCTACACCAGCTGATCCCTGCACTGTTTGAACTAGCTGCACTATCCCTTCTTGTTTGGAGAGCTAACAAGTTTATTTTAAGTCTTTGCCATTCACAGCACCTGGAGAGTCTCAACATAATTACTTGACTTTTCTCAGTCTGTCCAAAAATTAAATCAAGGCAAGCTCAGATTTTAACACTAAAATTTGTTTTGCTCTTGCTGGGTGTAACGCATGCCTGTATAGTGATGGAAGAGCAGGCTTGTAAATCTGAACCCTGCAAAGGAACTTCAAAGTGATGGTGCTAGACAAGTAATACTGGAGCCCCTTTTCACTGCTCCATTTGAAAAAAATAAGTTAGCATATATAAAAGAGGGGGGAAATAGCAACAAAATAAGTCATGATATGCTTGCCTCTGGAACATAGTGACTGGTATAAAGTTGGTCCATCCGGCACTTACTTCCTCTCTCATCCTACAGAAAAATGGCATGCAGAGAAGTATTTAGCCTGTGGCACTCATTGCCACAAATTGTCATTTGGATAAGATCTTAGTGCCATTCTGAGAGAATTACACATCTAGTTACCTTTTTTAAAGGAACGTAAGCCATCATGCTTCAGATCATGGGCTAGCCCTGGCTGACAGGATACTGAGGAGGTGGAGCACAAGGGTGATCAGAGATGACCCTTCCACTCTGAACGCCTGTGGGATGTTTCTTGATTTACAACCCCCCTGTGTTTTTGTTTATTTACACATAGGTTAATTAAACTATTGCTATAACAACAAAGGGAAGCATTTCAAAGGAAAGATCAGGCATGCTGTACCATACTAGACAGAGGCAAAATACAAATGAAAACATTGAAATAAAACCCACACAGGAAACACTGCTTCAAAACTTCTATATTATTTACTTTTAAGCAACAGTCCAGCTTTGTGAAGTTACAACACACATTTTAAAAGGATGAGATTTTCACCTCATGGTCAAGCACCAGCATGATCATGCACAGCATTGAGTCATTTATAATAAAATGCCCTTGTAATTTTTACTTGAACAACCACTCTTGTATGATCCACACCTCATTCCACCTTTACTGGCTTAAGATTCGGCTGTACACCCAAATCCCTCCCCAATATTAGGACAGGAATCTCAGCCCTAAATATGGCACATGCCTCATTTCATAATGGCCCAACTCTAAGATACTCCTTGTTAAAGGCAGCATGGTATACTAGATCACACTTCTGTACTGTTCTGAGACATTTACCACATGGAAGTCAATTCAGTTTTGGATAACCAACAGTTGTGTGCGGTGAAGGGGACTGCTCTCATTGACTGTTTGCTGACCTGGTCAACTAGAATTCTAAACCCTTGTAAAGCTGACTATAAGAGGTTCTAAAAATCTCCATACAAAAACCCTCTAAGCACACTTAGAACCAATCTAGTCTCCTTTGAAATACATCACTATCCCTCCTGCTTTCCCTCATGTTTACTACTAGAAAACACTCATGTCACTTCCAGTAGATCCAGGGGAGACTAAACAGAAATGGAAAAAACTTGTTCTTTTTTAAAAAAGAAAGAATGGCAGTACATAAAGTGCTTCTTTTTAATGAAAGAAATTCGAGATGTACAGTCAGGCTCAAGTTGTGCAGTTCACAAGCATGGGGGAAAGAAACAGACACGAGTTCAAAACAGTCAGAAAGGAACAGGTTTAACCGAGGACTAGGCTGGACTTTCCACCAGGTGGATTTCTCCTGGATGGTGCAGGTACTGGTGCTACTGGACTAGGAACAGGTGCAGCAGGCAGGGTTTTTTCTTCACTCTGGCCTGGAGCAGCTTCTACGTCAGCCTCAATGTTTTCTAGAAGAAAAGATTTTAGGGTGTTTGATATGGAAAAGAAGAAAGGGAAATCTCCAGTTCTCTCAGGTAGTCCCCCCTCCCCCAAGTTCTGCTTCAACATCTGCTGGCAAGACAGCATTAACTTTTTGGTGAATAACAAATACATTTCCTTGAGAGACTATCACATCTTACACTTGGTTATAGTCCAGGGGTAGGCAACCTGTGGCATGCGAGCTGATTTTCAGTAGCACTCACACTGCCCGGGTCCTGGCCACCAGTCCAGGGGGGGCTCTGCATTTTAGTTTAATTTCAAATGAAGCTCCTTAAACATTTTAAAAACCTTATTTACTTTACATACAATAGTTTAGTTATATATTATAGACTTATAGAAAGACCTTCTAAAAATGTATAATTGGCACACGAAACCTTAAATTAGAGCGAATAAATGAAGACTCAGCACACCACTTCTGAAAGGTTGCCAGTCACTGCTATAGTCATTTAGGGACCAATTTAGTTCAATTACCATCAAAACTGCACTTGCCAGCAATTCATGGCAAGAAGTAATCACAATTAGTATGATCATGCATAGGTGCTATAACTAGTGCTGCTGCACCCCTGGCTTGAAGTGGATTCCATCAGATATGGGGTTTACAGTTTGTTTCAATGAATCTCAGCACCCCCACTATACAAATTGTTCCAGCACCCCTGTGGTCATGCATGTTATGGATCATCAAACCTGTTAATGGCTCCTAGTGAAAAGTCTCAGCATGCGTTGAATACTAAGCCACTACAATGCAGGTCTGAACGGGAGTTCTGCCTTTAACAGTTTTAAATGTTATATTCACAGCATAATACACAAACTGGAGCCACAGACTCTAGGTTGAATGAGATAAAATGCCTAATCCCTTCCTAAACCTCTGTGGTCTTTGTTTACAGTTTGTCTACAAGCCTTCAATAGATTCACATTCAAGTGTGTGGGCCTGCTTGAAGCTTACATCTCTTGAAAAGAGTGCACCATTTCATCTTGTTCTAATGCTGTTAAAAGACCCTAAATAAAAAAAACAAACATGCCCTCACATGCAGGAACTGTACACACGTAGCACATTCATTAAAATTTTGCTTGCTAGGGATTCAACTCTATTGAGTTTTCTATTCATTACAGTCAGTTATCCAGCCTGTCTCATTCATAGCCATTGACATTTCTGGGAAAGGAGTTTTAATTAAGTGAATCTTTGTGCAAGGAGTGAGGCACCTCAATTAGCTTCTGCTGCAGCTTGTGACAGCTTCCATCTAGTTGTCCCAGAACAGCAGACCCTCCGCTTTCTTAGGACAATCCAGGTAGTTCATCTACTATTTGTGGGAAAATTTATTGGAATTTCAGGGGAATGGCATCACATGTTTGCTCAAAATCCAGCATGTGCGCTGTGAAGTTCAAGAAAATGTACCCTTCCCCCCCAAATTCTCAGCTATTCAGAGGTCTAGTCTTGATTACTTAAGTTTATTTCAGAATTTTGGGAAGTATGAAGAGGATTGTGGGCTTTGCTGTAACTAAACAGAATAGGTCACGGTTAAGTGGCAATAAGCATCAGTAGTAACACACACACACACACACACACACACACACACTCCTTTTGACAAGTCAATCAAGTCTTGTTTTGATGAAAGATTCCTGTTGGACAAAGTTTATTATTCAGGTCTGTAGACTAAATGAAAAATATTTGGTCAGCAAACTAATCAAAAACACAACTTTGAGCAGGGCATTTTAAACATCTTGAAGCAAACTTCACCTATGTGAGACCAATGGAAGAGAATTAATTCTTATGTTGATGCATCAGAAATACATAAAATTCCCAATGATCCAGCAAAGAGATTAAGCTTCTTTTATATAGTAAAATCTGAAGTAACAATGCATGATTAGAAACGGACTGGATAAATGGATCCTACACTCAGGGCAGGCTCTAGACACCAGCAAACCAAGCATGTGCTTGGGGCGGTACATTTTCAAGGGCAGCATTCTGGCTTGGGGCGGGGGGGGGAGGCTTTGCTTCCAGCAGCAAAAGCCTAGAGCCGGCCCTGGCAGCAGCAGCAGCAGCAGCATGTTGTGCATGGGGGGCGCCCGGGGGCCGCTGCGGTTTGCACCGTGGGGGAGCAGCGCCGCACCTTGTGGTGTGGCTGGGCCGGGCAAGCTCTGAGCGGGAGACACTCGGGCTGGGGGCTGCCCTGCAGGACACAGGGAGGCGCCTGCAGGTGACCACGCCCCAGTGCCGCAGCTGGGGCTGGGTGAAGCAGCCCAAGCCGCCCAGGGACTGCGGCCAGAAGCAGCAGCAGCGGGGCCATAGAGGGTGGGGGCCACGTCCCGCTCTCTGGGGCTCTGCTCCCTCTGGGGCTACCCTGCCCCAGCCCTCCTCAGCTCTGCCCTCCCGGGTCACGGTTGGTCCTGGAGGCAGGAGCCCAGGGTGGAGGGACCCTGGGCTGAGGCGTGGCCCGGGAGCCCCGCTGCTTACCCCAACCCTGCCAGCGCTGGACCGGCTGGAGGCGAGGGGGGAGCGGGTGGGAAGCCCAGGGCTGGGGTGGCGGGGGGGGGAGGTGAGTGATCCCAGGGCTGGGGTGACGGGCAGCCAAAAATGTTTTTGCTTGGGGCGGCAAAAAACCTAGAACCGGCCCTGCCTACACTTTACAGAATGCATCCATATTCCTTTGAAGCAACAGAAGCTTGAAACAGATTAGAAAACCACTGTTTCAGACCAATGCACTACATACAATAGTACAGGGGTCGGCAACGTTCGGCACGCGGCTTGCCAGGGTAAGCACCCTAGCGGGCTGGGCCAGTTTATTTACCTGCTGATGCGGCAGGTTCGGCCAATCGTGGCCCCCACTGGCCGCAGTTTGCCGTCCCGGGCCAATGGGGGCGGCGAGAAGCTGTGGCCAGCACATCCCTCGGCCCGTGCCGCTTCCCGCCGCCCCCATTGGCCCGGGACGGCAAACCGCAGCGAGTGGGTCTGCCATCACTTAACCTGCCGCGTCAGCAGGTAAATAAACTGGCCCAGCCCACTAGGGTGCTTACCCTGGCGAGCCGCGTGCCGAACATTGCCGACCCCTGCAATACTATGTACATGTAAGTCAAGTGCTGTTTATTGCAATGGTGTTCTCAAGCTTTTCCAGTCTTGATCATATCTTGGATATAGCCTCATCAACACCCCTATGGCAGCTGGAGCCACTGCTTGTGGATAAGCAGTTTACACTGATGTATCAGCTGGAAGTGAGATCCAGCAGCTCTCCAGGTCACTGATAAGCCAATGGCTCCAAACTGGTCACTGAACTAAGTAGACACTGACAGTTTCTTCCTGACAGTGTCAGAAAATAGCCCTAGTTAAAATACTAATAAGACATTTACTTGAAAGAGCAAATCTGGATGTTAAAGTGCAGAGAATCTAGAATATAATGATATACTACCAGAACCATTAGCTCATAGGCACATTGAAACCAGGCAGCAGACTTCTAGATCCTATGGAATCCTCAGGCTGACACCATTCTTAACTCATGCACACCAACCAACCTGCCAGCCTACTCAGCAGAACTGAGATATGTTATGGTACAGACTGTTGATTCATATTAAGAACTGAATGCTCTATTGTCTGCACTTTAAGTGAACAGTAAATGAATCCTATGAACCCAGTTCTGGGAGCCATAATGCAGACAGACTATACCCTTTTGAAAACATGTTTTTCCTTGAGAACCCAATGAGATTTTATCCTGAAGATGTGTGTACCTGATCAATTTAAAACCAGTAAAAATCTGAAGATTGAGTGCTTAGTAAAAGCACCATTGTTCGTCATAAAGCAGCTTGTCTTAATTCAGAAGAGTGAACAGAATTGTTTAGGATGGGGATGGACTAGATTTGAATACGATCCATTTTAGAGAGAGTATCCTTTGAGAAGACACTTACCCATTAGGATTTAGTGCCTGTAACACCACCCCAAACTGAGATAGTGAACTTTAAATGCAGAAAGCTTTCCCCTTCAGAGGTGTCTAAACTCCCTCCTCCATGAACCATTCAAAAACCAAAGACACATTATACAATAAATATCAGAACAAGACTGGAAATATGAGCAACATGGGACATGGAACATTCACCTACATGACTGATGTAACATTTCACAGGAGTATCAAGAGACATTGTGAGATAGCTCAGTGACAGTGCTGTGCAGTTCTGACCATACTCTATTTGCCACAGCAGATTGGGGGGGGGGGGGGGGGAGGAGAGAAAAAGAGGAGAAATTCAGTGATTTGCCAGGGTTCACAAGGGACTTTTCACACTCAGGAGGTGCCTTCCTAGCATTTCTGCTTTTGAGTTGTAGAGGTTCTTACACTCTCTTCCAAAGCATGTCAATAGCATTCGGTTTAAGTCTGAGTGGTTTGCTTGTGGCTGGTCAGAATAAGTTGTGAAGACAACAATTTATTAAACCAAAACACTTTCCAGTAATGTTGTGTCAGGAAAACCAACTCCAGTTCACTTGCTGCTTAAATGGCTGTTTACTTCACTGACATGGCCATCTACAAGAAGCAAACCAAGAAGTGAGAAATTGGCTGACTGACTATCCAGTGCAGTTAGAAGTAACTATTCCAGTAGCCCTGGGGGTTCAATTATGAGCAGAGCTACAACATGAATATTTTGTACCAGTCACATTTGCTGCTAGTAATGGTGTTGGCAAAAGAGAAAGAAAGTTCATTCCTAAAAATATTGAAACTCATGCTCTTGCCTCAATAGTTTCTAACCCTAGTCTCAGAGCCCAGCACTGCAATGCTAATTAAACCACATTAGTAATAGCTCACAGGAAAACATTAAGGAAAGCTGCATAGTTGAGTCAGGGGCATTAGATACTCTTCCCACACCAACACTTCCTGTTTGGCTACCAGATGTCAAGCCCAGCCCATAGCTGCTACTTAAGAAGGAGAAAAGATTTTTCTCCTAAAACTTTTAAGGAGAAGTCCTTTCAGGAAATGTAACTGTTAACAGCTTTGCTGATCTTCATCCTGAAGCTAAAGCTTACAGGTGTGGAAAGTAGCACTGAGAGAAGTACTGGGGTAAAAAGAAATGAATATTTGTTCTAATCAGGAAATGGGCTATTTCTAGTGTAAATTTAAGAAGGTGGGAAAGGCATTAGACTTCACCTAGACCCTGGAGGAAGAGACTATTCATGATCGAAGGTATGAATGCTTTTCCATATTTACATGGATTATTTTGCTAATAAACTCCTGCTCAGCAAAACTAGTTGATAAAAGACATTAAAAGGACACCATGCACTTGAAATAAAGAGGAGTTAAGAATCACTTTACGACTATACTTGTCCTTGAGTCTCCCTGCCAATTTGTTGTTTTTTGGCAATCGTATCTATTTTTAAAGAAATCTGTTGGTGTGAGTTTCCATTTCCATGTGGTCCTAACTATACTGGTATAACCGTGAAAATTACCAAGTGCCATCCAATACACAAAATTTAAAATACAGAAAGCTTATCAGGTTATAGAAAACAATCACTTATTACAAGTATTGTTTAATTTGATGGTAACCATTTTTGTTCTACAAGGAAAGGCAAGTTGTTTCTGACTTGAGTACCATTAGGCTTGCCCAATCCTGAAGAGGTTTTAGGTAAAGCATTTAAGAAGAGGTCCCTGCCAAAAGATCGATTAACAGAGTTGAAGCTAAATCTACTTGGTCACTGAGGAACTAAGAGATTCAAGCTGCCCATGCCCCGAATGACAGACCACAAGGCTTTCAGTGACCTCCAGATAGAGAAAAAGCACTGTAACTCGGCTTCTCCGGAGGAAGATATCCTCAGTGCATGAATAGCAAGGCTATTCAGATGATAGTCCAATAAAGTTGAGTGCTAGACCAAGAGAAAAACTATTAGCTTAATGAACTTGGAATCAGATTAAAAATGTCATGAATACACATGAAACAAGAGCGAGCCTAGGGTTTCCAAGAGGCTTGTCAAAAGATTACATGAATATTAATAGACTTTCAATTTATAATCGAATACCAATTCCACTTAACAGTCACCCTCCTCAAGGGCCACACTTAAGAGCCTTAATGGGCACAGGGTAGACACCATTGCCCTAAGGAATCACACACAAATCCCTATTGTTATTGAATATCCATTTGGATTAGTGAAGAAAGCTCAGCTTTGATGAAAATATGAACCTTATGAACGCTCTGAAAGTCCCTTCTGGAAGCAGGTAACTGACTCATGTTCAAGTGTGCAAATCCTGTCTGACCAGAGGACAGTGTTAGGAGCTGCTTATTCATTCTGGATCAGAGTCGCAAGTGCCACATTTTGCAGGTAGTCATTGACTATTAACAGATGGATTTTGCTTCTTGTGATTGCTGCCAACTCGGGACACTCTGGCAATTACCTTCACTCTGAGACAAAGTCTATCCATTTATTGTGCACTTGGCTCAACAGCTAAAAGACCATTTTTGCCTGTATAACGGCATATACTGGATAAATAGCTACAAAGATCAGCAAGACTTAGTCACATTTCATCTCACTTTATTTTGAATTTACTCTAAACAAAACTAAAGACACAACTTAATATTTACATGGCGTTTGAACTCAGTCTCTTTGAAGTGTCAGCAAAAGGTTCAGAAACTAAAGTCACTTACAAAGCTTCATCTATATTGATTTTAAAATCCTAGTACTAATGATCCATTGTGGCATCCCCGATAATTAAGGATGCTAATAATAAGTCTTAGAAAACTTCATAACTCCCATAGCCACACATTAAAATTTATTTGATTTAGGTTAAATAAAATGCAGGTATTAAACTTAAAATGGTGCAGTGCAGCAGTCAATACATCTAAGGATTGTCCCTCCCCCAACTCCATTTCCCTTGTAACATGGGTTTCAAGTTAATCCATTAGTCCCAAATGCAGACTTCTTGGCACTAACTCTATTGCTGGCAAAGGAACAGGCTGTGACCCCAAATTCACTGGGTTAAAAACCAAAAACAGAGGCATTCTACAATCTACATCTAACCAAATACTGGAAATATTCAAGTTACCACCCTTTTGATCTAAGAGGTCACCACAGGCTGGATTATATTCAATATCTCCTTCCAGCACCTCAAATACACCAGAACTTCATTTGTTCCTGAAAGATTTCTTACAGGTTAGACACCAGAAAGGGAGAGTTACTCACCAAAAGTTTCACCACTTTCCCCATCCTAGAAGAGAGAACACACATTATTTCCTGTACTTTGCAATGGATTTTCAATATTAGATACAGTGTGCAGCACTGAACACTAGGCCCCACCTAGCAACAACTGCTAAACAAAGCTAGTCTAGCATGCTTCTCTATGCCAACAGAGCCCTCTGAGTTGGGGGGAAAATGCAGAAACAGGAAGCAATCTTGGGATGCTGGATTTTCCAGATCAGATGTCAAGGTGGCACTGTGGACAATGCATGTATTCTGCTGATCAGAAGAAACATTGCAAGTCATGTCTATGGAGGTGGTCTATTCAACCAAATTTCTACAATGACATTTTGCCAACTGATCAGAGAAATGAGTTAGACATCTGTGTTTTTAAATACAGACATGTCCATTTATAAGAGCATATTGGTAAGAACTGAATGGGCATAGACCAGGGGTGGCAAACTTTTTGGCCTAAGGGCCACATTGGGGTTGTAAAACTGTATGGAGGGCCGGGTAGGGAAGGCTGTGCCTCCCCAAACAGCCTGGCCCCTGCCACCCCCATCCAACCCCTCCCCTGACTGCCCCCCCAGACCCCCCCAACCCCCCTGCTCCTTGTCCCCTGATCGCCCCCTCCTGGGACCCCTCACCCAACCCCCCCCCCCGGACCCTACCCCCTATTCAACCCCCCCGCTCCTTGACTGCCTCAACCCCTATCCACACCCCCTGCCCCGACAGGCCCCCCAGGACTCCCATGCTTATCCAACCCCCCTTCCCCATCCCCTGACCGCCCCCGCCCCCCCAAACCTCCACCCCATCCAACCGCCCCCTGCTCCCTGACAGCCCCCCAGGACCCCTACCCCTTAATCAAACCCCCCGCTCCCCACCCCCTTGCCATGCTGCTCAGAACAGCATGTCTGGCAGCTGTGCCGCCTGGCCAGAGCCAGACACGCTGTCGCACTGCCCTGCAGGAGTGCGCAGCCCCACAACCCAGACTGCTGCCTGCGCAGCGGAACAGCTGCAGTGGAGGGGCTGGGGGTTAGCGCCCCCGGCCAGGAGCTCAAGGGCTGGGCAGGATGATTCCCTGGGCCGGATGTGGCCCACGGGCTGTAGTTTGCCCACCTCTGGCATAGATGCTACTCTCACTCTAGAGGCCAGAATTACAATGGCATGGAAACTTGTCTTGTGCCCATATGTGCAGGAGCCAGATGGCTAGAGCACTAGTCCAACACTGTTCATCTAGCATTTCATTAGAAAGAGTTCACTTTGATAATTTTACACGAGCTACATTTTACAGCCATGAAGTCAGTTTTTAATATATTGTAGGTAATTATTTTCAGTTTGTCCCCCTCTGCTCTAGGAAGCTTACCCGCTCTTCCCCCCCCCCCCCCCCCGACACTGGCTCTCTCAAAAGGTGGCTCACCTTCCACTCAGTCCCAATTACATTTTCTGTAACAGCATTGAAAATTTCTTTACTGAAGCAGATAGATCGTTTAACACCAGGTTGGGGCTGAAAATGAAACTGTTGCTGGCAATCGATACAGTACTAGGTCATTTCCCTGATGCAGATCAGCCCTTTAACAGTGAGCTAATGAATCTTAACAGAATTGTGCGCCTGGTGCTCAGGTGTAAGCTGACAGCTCCACTGACGTCAATAGAATTACATGAGTCAGGCTGAAGCATGTATATGTACCTCTTAAATTCTGGACTGGACTACACTACACTAGTTTAAACTGCTTGCAGATACAGCTACCGTGCAAGTGAAGCATTCTGTGGGATAGGAATTATGTTCACAAAGTCAGCCTCTGCAGGCTACAGAATATGTAATTCAATTAAACAGTTAACGGAATTAGATCAAACAGCTTACTTTGGTTTTCTGCTGTAACCACCAGATGAAATGGACAGTCACTACGTTCCAATTCAGCAAACAAGACATTTCCTACACTCAAGTCTTGTTGTGGATCAGAAAAGTCAACTTTAATCTGTCTTTGTGACTTAGATGCCATTTAAATATGAGTAACAGTAGGTCTCCAGACACTTATCTGTTGCCCTGTCATCATACCTGGGGGCTATACTTTGCCCAGTTTATCTTTTCTTGAAAATTACCGAATTTTAGATGGAGAGATGACTAGTTTTTAGAATTTAATCACAGATGTGAAGTTTGCTTTAGCCTCCCCAATTTTGCTATGTGCAGAGAAGCTACTATTCTCTCTTATTTCTCCAGGATTTGAAATCGCATACTAAGCAAAAACCTGTGCTAATAGCATGGTTCTTTGTGTCCCCCCCAAGAAGCTAGACCACGTACAGAGGTTAATGCATCTGCTGCCCCCGTAGATGACATCCAGGGAACTCCTTACACAAGCATCCAGGCTACTTGTTTTACACTCCAGCACAGAGCTGTCATCCCCAACGCTTCCCTTCCCTTCCCGCCCCCCGTTGATTAAAAAGCACTGCAGCTTGAACTTTACAAGCAAATGCTGGTAATGATATTGAACTTGTGGCTAAGGCATGGGATTTCCTCACCATTACCAGACTTTTGCGATGGGACAAGACAGAAAATGTTACTGAACACCCAGTTTAAAAATCTATAACTCAGTGTTTAGTTTGATTGCCCACAGCATGTTAGTATGAAATCTCCCTGCACCTCTTTCTCCAGGTAGAAAGTAAGAGGCCACAATAAAGCCACCTACCTGCCTTTAGGCCCTTTTCCTACCATACAATCTTACTAACAGTGGTTAAGCAGCCACAAGCACAGCACAAGCTTTTGATAGTCACTGACCTTTGGATCTACAAAGTCCCCACAGTTTGCATCAGAAGCGTTTATCCTTTGTGGTCCAGATGGTTCAGAATCTTCTCGGACACCTCCGGGCATGGCCCCTGAAAGCAGAAGTTTGTCTTAGTTAGGATGTAAAGTCAGCCTACAAGAAAGCAGACTGGCACAGTCATCCAAAGCTTTATTTCTGATGAACTAGCAAAATCCTAGCAGGACAAGATTTCATCCTAGGCATCTAGGCTTCTCATCACTGCCATATTAAAATGCCTCACAAACATTTGTGAATCTATCCTCAGTCTCACCGCTGAGGCAGAAGTACTGTTTTTTCTGATTTACACAGAGAAACTAAGGTCCGTGGTCACATAGAAAATGTGTGGCAGAGATGGGAGATTAGTCCCCATTGCCCAAATCCCAGTCCAGTGCCTTAACTACGAAACCATCTTTCCTCTGTACTATGAAGTCATCAGCTGCATCCACTACAGGATGCTAATGATTCTGATCCACAGTTCAAGGGGTCACTCTCAGCCTTTTCCATAAAGCATTACAAAATTAGAATAGTCACTAGACATTAGAATAGACACTGAAACCAGAGTGAAGCTTTACCTGTTGAGCCACCCCTAGAAATTGGATTCTCTTCAGGAAGACCAAAGATGTTGGATGCCATTTTGTTCCTTCGCACCGGCTGCTCTTTTGGCAAATCAAAGCTCAAGTTGAAATTGGAACCTCCACCTGGAGGGCGCAGTACCCTGCAGAGAGATTCAATGTGACAATCTTATATTTCAAGAATTTTACCACCAGTGTTACTGAAGTATTATACAAAAGGTAGTTGGGTAAGCAAAGGGATTGATGTCTCTGAGAACTGTAATATACTAGAATTACATGGGTTAAACAATGGGTTAAATTCAGCCCAGTTTCATAGTGTTCTAAAGCTACTCATAAGGCAATTAGATTCACAATCAATTCACAGTAGACAGGTGAATAACACTGACCAGCACTGTACTTGTTGGCACTCAGAAGTCAAGCACTAGATGGGCACCAAGAATGGGTTACACTTGTAATTCACTCCTGGACCTACAACATACTTCAGGACAGCACAAAGACATTTGTTTGGTCACTGCTATTCATATTTTTGGTGGCTAATCGGAGGACTGAAGAGAGACTACAATTCACAACACTAAATATTAAAGACAGCCAAACAAGGAAAAATAGAACAGTCAGTTCCATTTATCCTTGTGTCCTGGATCAATTAAAGGTGCTACATTTTTCAAACTCAGAGCCAAAAAAGCCTTCTATTTATCTGAGAGTCCAATCTTTCAACTACTAAACAGCCAAATTCATTAAAACACCCCATCAAAATTAATCTTGAAATGAGCAATGTGGCAAAGACCAACATTGGGCTCATGAACCACTGTACTATTTGTACCACTGATCATGTCTAGGTTCCAGACTATTTGGAACTGTTCCAAATTTTTTAAAACCCAAACATGCAGCAGGTTCCTGAATTAAGAGATGAGCCAAAAAGCTTTAAAGTAAAAATTGCTTGAGTGCCATCTGTATTGAGCAGGGATTATTAAGGGGCAGAGTTTAGCTGCAAAGCAAAAGAGTCCTGGGCATGTCTATAGAGCTTCAAAAAAAAGCATTTATATATATACACACACAGAGAGATCTTGATCAGGAAGTCACATGAAGAAACCTGTTTGGTACCTCCTCCTGAAAGTCAAGAAGTGAAAGCAAGAAAGCGCAACACTTATGGCTGAAGGAATTCAAAGCTTATTTTCTTCAGCATAGCATCCCTTTATCTCATCAAAAGTGACAGCTAAGAAAACCAAAGAAATCTCAGAAGAGTCTCATCTAGCCTCATAAGTGGTGGTAAACATGAACAGCGCTCAGCCGAAGTTCAAAATACTGACAAAGTTGTCGATTCAGATTATCAAATGAAGTTGCTTTCATAAAGTTCAGATTCAAGCTATGAAAGATGGACAGTCCTATGATTCTATAATAGTGAAGTGGACAGCATCCCAATCCTTTTTAGTGCAGTTTCACAAACTTTTGGTCCTTAGCCTACAGTTCATAGTAGAAAGGTCTGTAGAGTCTCACTATGCAAAAATTCAAACACAAATACAACAGAGCTGGAATAGTGAGCCTCTGACTCATGGATGACCACTGCCAGGAATTAATTCTGATCTTTCCAGACCTTAAGCCTACTATACTAAAGGCAGAACACAAGACATCAATCACTTCTTTACCCTGCTAACCTCAAATGCAGCATAATGGCAAGCAACACAACACCTATGTAGGTGTGAATTCATTTGTTTAATATCCTAGAACTGAACTGAGTTTTTAAAACTTATTTATAAGAAATCTTTAGAGGGGAATACTTAACAGTTGCACTGCTCCTTAGTGTATGGTGGGGATTCTGTATAGAATCCTATTCTCCCCTACAAATTGAACATACAGTAGGGAAATCCAGACGACCAAGTAGATTAAAAGTAACAGCTTTTAAGAATCCACATATACCTTTATGATTTCCTACTCCCCCTTTCTGAGGTATGTAGTTCGGTATAACTGTTCAGATAGTCAATTAAAAATAATCTATTTAATCTTATATTTGATAGAGAGAAATTATACTTCTAGGGAAAGTGTTCAAATGTGGAAACTTTATTATTGTTTTACATATCATCAGTTGCCACATTTATTAGTTCTTAGAGCAGAGTGTTCAAACAAGGGCTTGCAACTACAACCCATATCTCCCCCTGCTTGACAGGGCAGTGACAACCATTTCTTCAGCAGACTGATGTCAAACAGACTTAAGACAGCCTGGTGAATCAAGCAGAAATACAAAAGGGTAGCCAAGCAAACTGCTAAGAGTAGCTTCAACATAAGGTCTGATATTCTATTCAGTCACCCAGCTAAGAGTGAACTGAAAAGCTTTTTAGTCATCACCCAACCCCAGGATTTTGCATTCACCCTGCAACAGCTGACAGCCACACTTTCAGAAAGGCACTGCTCTTTGCATGAAATCCAATGAAATGTGTAACAGGCTGAGAAACCAACCTCACCTCCATGAAGAAAATGCTCTTGCAACAGAGAGAGACCTTTTAAATTCCCAAATGCTTAATAGGAAATTTCTGCGTGTTTAAAACAATGGCTTACAAAAAAGAAAATCTGCTTCAGTTCCACCCTGCCCAGAAGAGCATGATTTATACACTGCAGGATTGAAATACACGAGTTCAATTTAGTTTGAGACGATTCTTAAGAAATGCTATGCATTAAGTTCTTTGTTTCTAGACAAACCATGCTCTTTCTTGTTCCCTCATCCCTTTTTCTACAACAGTCTCACAGACCTTGTTTCCTGCCCCCTCAAAATGGCTCCCTATGTGGGGAACCCCCTCCAAGAATAGCCAATGCAACACTGCGGGTTTTGATCAGCGGAGAAAGGATGTTCGGTGAAGTAGTGCCTTCACTTTCCCCCAGCACTGGAGCATGCTCTTTGAGATCTAGCTGCCTGTAATCCATTTGAAATAACGGGACACAATGAGCTTAACAATAGAGACACCTTAAACCCTGGCAGGATAAAATCTTCCATAAAGTTACAGCAATTGTCTCCGAATCGGAGCAGCCTCTTAGATGAATGCGTGATGAGTTACAAGTGTACCGCTGCTCCCTGCTAAGGTTAACAGGTAGAGAGGCTACAGACAAGAGACAATAGAGCCTGCTCCAGCCCCACCCAGTATGGGAAACCCTCACGGGGCAGCACCGCTGGAGTAAGGAACAAGATACTACTGGAGAAGCCAAGCGGCACAAGGGACCGCAGCGAGGACGGTGCCGGGGTTTTGGGGAGGGACTGAGAGGCGAATCCGGCTGCGTGGCTGGGCAGCGAGCTTCCTTCCTTTGTTCGGAGAGCAGTCACAGCCGCCCGCAGCAGCCCGGGGCGGGTCTGCCGCGATCCCAGCCCTGCTGCTGCTCATCCCCAGGCAACTGCGTCAGGGCTTCGCAGCGAGAAAAAGCGAATCCCACGGGCAGCACATGCCGGCTGGGTGCGGCCGCATCCCCGCCGCCTGCCAACCCCGGGAGAGCAGTCAAGGCACCGCACGGCTGGACCGGAGCCCCCCACCCCAGAGACGGGGTAAAGCGTCCTGCCTCCCCCTGAACCCCGGATACCCCCTCATCTTTCGGGAGAGGGAGCCCATCACCATAACCCCAGGGAGGGGGAGTCCTCAGCGCCCGGCCCCCCGCCGCTGGCTCACTCTGACGGCCCGGCCACAGCTCTTCCTCCCCCCGGGCAAACGGTCCCAAAGGGCAGTCAGCCCTGTCCCCCTCCCCGCGGAGCCCCGCACTGACACTCCCCCCGAATCCCGGGCCCACTCCCCCCGGAGCCCCGCACTGACACCCCCCCGAATCCCGGGCCCACTCCCCCCGGAGCCCCGCTCTGACACCCCTCACCCCCCCGAATCCCGGGCCCACTCCCCCCGGAGCCCCGCACTGATACCCCGCCGGCTCACTCCCCCCGGAGCCCCGCACTGATAACACCCCACCCCCCCGAATCCCGGGCCCACTCCCCCCGGAGCCCCGCACTGACACCCCCCCACCCCTCCCGAATCCCGGGACCACTCCCCGCGAAGCCCCGCACTGACACCCCCCCCCCCCGAATCCCGGGCCCACTCCCCCCGGAGCCCCGCACTGACACCCCCCCCGGCCCACTCCCCCCGGAGCCCCGCTCTGACACCCCCCACCCCCCCCGAATCCCGGGCCCACTCCCCGCGGAGCCCCGCACTGACACCCCCCACCCCCCCCGAATCCCGGGCCCACTCCCCCCGGAGCCCCGCTCTGACACCCCCCACCCCCCCCGAATCCCGGGCCCACTCCCCCCGGAGCCCCGCTCTGACACCCCCCACCCCTCCCGAATCCCGGGCCCACTCCCCGCGGAGCCCCGCACTGACACCCCCCCCCCCCCGAATCCCGGGCCCACTCCCCCCGGAGCCCCGCACTGATACCCCCCCCCGGCTCACTCCCCTCCCCCCATATCACCGACCTGGAGCTGTTCCTGCCGTTGGGGTCCACGCCCTTGTAGGTGGTCGTGGTGGTCATGGCGGGGAGAGACGAGCGAGAGTCCGGCGAGATGAATTCCACTCCCCGCTGCTGGTGACAACTGCTGCAGCCGCCGCCGCCCCCTGCCCCAGCAGCCGGTTTTATACCCGCAAAAAGACGCGCCCCCCTCCGGCCATCTCATTGGACGGTTCAAACCCGATCCCATCCGCCGTTGGGCGAAGAGCCGCCACTCTCTGCTTTGTCCCGCCTCAGCCTCTATTCTGAGTGGTAAAAGGCCGCCCTCTTTCCTGCCCCTAAACTTGATTGGTCGAGAAATACGTTCTCTGACAGAGGGTCGTCTGCCTTTGGTGCCGGTGTTCCTTTGTTGCTGAATGGAAAGATTGTCTGTCACTCACCTGACTCGGTTCTGATTGGCTCAACTACAAAGCCCAGATGAATATCCAGTCTCTCTCCACAGCTTTCACCTTAGGAGGGGGCAAAGTTGGAACTGTTGGATCCCCACACAGGGAGTGACTGGGTCTGGCCTAGCTGCACTACAGTGGGAGGTGTGGGCCACAAATGCAATCCTTAACCCCATCATCACCATGCACCAAATGCCTCAAAACTGCTTTCATACTGCTGGTGCCATCTCAGAAGGTCACCACATCATGATCTCATGCCATGTCATTGCCTCCAAAGGTCATCTTCCTGTGATGCAATGTGAGGCCACCACCTCAAAACAATTACACCACCATACCCACCTAAGACTATCATCATGCTGTAACAAAGCAATGACACCCACTGCCTCAAAATGTCCTGCTGCAATGCAATGGTAACACCTCAAAACATTGTGATGAGATACCACAAGAGAGCACCACCTCAAAACCTGATCACGCCAGGATAATCATAGTGCAGCCTCAAACATCCATACAAGTAGAGCTACAACCGTACTTCAAAATGTAACATATAGGAGTGATTTTGTCAAAATATCCACATGATAATGTAGTGAGATGCTGCTATTTCAGAATCTCCGTCTGTTGCAATACATTGGCACTGCATCAAACCAGATTCTGTTCTATCCTGTATAGGTTCTTATACCATGCTCATCACCATAGTATCTGAGCACCGTCCAGGAGTGCATTAAGAAACATGACTAATGTGTGTCATGTGTTTATTCTCTCAGGACATCTCACAAAGTACCAAGTGTGAATGGATATCCTGGAATGACCTTGCACCTGGTAATATGTTATTTGGAAAATGCAAATCCTGACTGGCTAGTTAGTGCTCCATCCTGGGTAAATAACTTGCTATAGTTACATAGGTTAGAACTTTGTATCTGTCTAATCTCAACTAATAGTAACATATAGCATTTCTATAACACCTTCCATCCAAACATTTAAAACGCTTCATAAATATTAACTGATTAAACCTCCCAACACCCCTGAGGTGGAGATCAGGAGCATTAGCCCAATTTTACAGATGGGGAAATGGGGACACAGAGAGGCTAAATGACTTGACAAAGATCACAGGAACACAGAATGGAGATCAGAAGCCAAATTTCCAGTTCCCCTTGCTTCTCTGCTTCCCACCCCCAAAATCATGTGCCTCACTCAACTACATGGCCTCCTTATCACTGTCCCTCATTCTTCCTGTAATAATAATCAAAAACAAACAAAAAAACAGTATGCATCTCTGGTCTGAATACACTGACTTTGGTGACTTAGTTACAGCAGAGATTAATCTGAGTGTAGTGGTGTGGCACCCATCTCTTGTGAGCACCCTTTCTGGTCAAATGCATCTGCAGTTTTTTCAATTTCCTCTGCTCTCAGTGCCCCCCGCATCAGCTGCCAGAGTCATCAGGCGAGTCTTCAGTGACTCAACCCTCCATCCAAGTCACATATAGTCCATGTACAAAACTAAACTAAACAAACCCCTCCTGGGGTATACTGTCCAACCGGACCTATCTCAAAGTCTTCCGTAACGTCCTGCAACTCTTTCTGGGCTCAGTACCTTCACAATCCAACAAGACCCATCACTTTACCCCTCCGTTGGCAACATCTCTGCAGCCCTCCCTGGTCCTTGAGTCTGATCAGCAGGACCTATCTCAGTACCTGACTTGGCATGCTTATGTGCACAGGTTCCTGTTCTAGGATGGAGCAGTACCCCCAGGGCTTCCTCCCAAGTACTTAAAAGGTTTGTTACAAGTTGGAGGGAGGAAAATTATTTTCCTTAACTTCTGAAGGTAGGACGAGAAGCAATGGACTTCAATTGCAGCAAGGGCAGTTTAGATTGGACATTAGGAAAAACTTCCTAAGTGTCAGGGTGGTTAAGCACTAAATAAATTGCCTAGGGAGGTGGTGGAATCTCCCTAATTGGAGATTTTTAAGAGCAGGTTAGACAAACATCTGTCAGAGATTATCTAGATACTACTTAGTCCTGCCATGAATGCAAGGAACTGGACTAGATGACCTCTTGAGGTCCCTTCCAGTCCTACAAGTCTATGACTCTTCACCTGACCTTTAGTCTTCTGGCCCTCCAGCTAGGTCAGTCTCAGTCCAGCCTCCTTCTAGGGGTGGGATAACAGTTCTAGGTTCAGTCCCTTCCCTGAGCCTGTCTAAACACCGTCTGTTCAGTCCCTTCCCTGAGCCTGTCTAAAGAGAGAGTGAGTGTGAGTGTGTGACCTAGGCCCACCCACTACTCCAGGCCCCAATCCAGAGATCCTCTAAGTAGCAGCCACATCCCTTTAAATAACTACAGTACCATTTCCCCACAGCCCTTATCTTTGTTGAGTCCCTACAGCCACCCAGGAGCACCTTCCTTGCTCCCCTAGTTCCTAGCACCAACTTCCTGGCTTGGCCCTTGCAGCTCCTGTAGCCAGCCAGAAGTCCTTTCCTTACTCCCCTAGTCCCTATCAGCTCCTGCAGCCAGCCAGAACCATCTCTTACTGCCCCAGTCCACAGCAGACTGAATTTATGCTGGCCCCACAGCTCCTTTTATACAGGCCTGCTGGGCCCTGATTGGCTACTCCCGGCAGCCTCTTTCCTGATTGGCTTCATCCCACTCAGCTGCTCTAGGGAGCTTGGGGGGGTCCCTCTCCACTGACATTTTCTGGGATAGGGTGTAGCAGGGAGGAGGCCTCAGGGCCTAGTCCACCCTGTCACACTGTAAATAAAATACAATAATAATTACATATAGAAAAGTATGAAATTAAAACATGATTCAATGTGGAAGTAATAAAAATTATTTTAAATTGTACTTTGTTTTATTGTTCCAGAATAGTCGATCACACCAGGGGATACAGACAAGTACGGAGAAGAGGCCACAATCTTTAATTCTATCTTAACAAAATCTCCCATTTTTATGTTCACTTTATATTTAAAATGTGAAGATCAAAAAATTACAATCTTCTTTTTAGCATTGAAAACGAATAACAACTAGATGCTTAGAAATCTGCTAGTTTCTGATTGGTTGAAGCACAGAGAGTCAATTCTTTGGGCTAATCATAAAATATCTTTTCATGAATGGTGCAGTAATGGTCACAATATAATCAGCATCCATCAGACAAAACGACAGCACTTACATTACCCTGGCTAGGCCTTATGAGTAACGAAGTGAAGTTACTGGAAAAGAATATTTTTGCAAGAAAAGTATCTGCTCTGAGATTAGCTATCTTCTGCCAAGATGTTTATTTTATATCAGTATCTTAGCTTTGACTTTGTACATATTTTGCAGCATCAGAACATGCTATATTTTATTAGTATTACTTGATTTAATCAACTTTTTTACCTGAAAGCCAACTTGAGAACACTCTATTTGCCAGTACGATCTGATATAAAAGAGATAGTCTTCTTGAGGTATCTCCTTGCCCCCTAGAAGTTATTAGCCATTCAACATGTTCCATTTCAGAACATTCAGACGTTAAGCATGTCATAATACTTCGTACTTCTAGAACCCCTTTCACATGAACATCTCAAAGCATTTAACAAACATTAATCCTCAAACCACCTGTTAGGTGGATGGGTATTATCATCATCCCCATTTTGCAGATGGAGAAACTAAGGCACAGAAGTTAAGGCCAACATTTTCAAACTTGTGTGCCTAAAGATGGATACTTAAATCCATAATTAGAGGCCTGAATAAAACTGTATTAAGTACCCAAAGCTCCCATTGAAATCAATGGGAGTTGGACCTCAAACTCAAAACACTTTTCTTTAGGGTCCCTATATATGGATTTAAATATCTCATTTTAGGCACCCAAGTTTGAAAAAGTTGGCATAGGTTATTTGCCCAAAGACAAGACTGCATCAGAACCCAGGAGTCCTGGTTCCTAGTGCCCTATTTTAACTCCTAGATCACACTTTTTTATTAAGACAACAGTTATGGGAAAATAAGTCTTAGGGTGTCCAAAAATTGACATTGCATATTATTTGGTGGGATAGCCATGGTTTATGAAGGGCCAGTAAAATTAAACTGTATCTTACTGAGGATCTAATGAGGAGTCTGTTGCATTAACATTTTTGTATTGAAGGTGGTCATGCGGTCCCTATTGTACGTCGCTAGTATGCATTGCCTGTAACATTTCTATCCTTTATGGTTCTATCGACTTCATATCCTCATTAAGAAAACAAATTTGGGGGCTAAACTACATGACAATCACTTTAAAATAAGTGGTATTTAGATGTTTGAGTGAAATCTCAAAATACCAAGTCCCTTGAAGATCCCAAATGTATCATACCTGTGAAAGACTGCTGTCCGCACTAGGAAAAGCATCTGTCGACCAATCCTCTCTGACGTTCTTCAAATGGGGTTGAAAACAGTTTGGCTGCTAGTGTAAACAGGAAAATCATTTGGATGGGGTCTGGACCTAGCAACCAAACCATTTTCATCCCTGACGCAGCTTTAACCAGTTTTTTTAAACAATGCTGAACATCTGTCCTGATTCACATTGGTAGTAAAGCCATGTCCAGATGAACCTGTTCCTGACACCCATCATCAGCAATAGGTTATTTTCCTCACACAGGCAGCACATTCAGAGTGTGGGGAGCAGTACTCAATGGCAAAACCTCCAAGCAGTTTAGCAGCAGTGCTGGCAGTCTACAAAGGAAGTATCACTTAAGTCAAATGGATACAAACTGCAAGAGCATACCAGGACAAAGGTCCTAAGGATGAGTTTGTGGACTTTAAAAGGATTTGGTATGGTACCCCTGCTACATTTTATATGTTGGAATGAATAAGCACCTTCTATTGACCAGTTTCTAGACTACTTGAGAGGAAACAAATTCTCTGAAGGATTTGTGGACAATAATGGTTTTGGTTATCAAATCTTTTAAAGACAATAGGAGTTTGTACTCAGTCATCTTCAAGTACTACTGAAGGCAGCTGTTTGAGCAGACACTTTCAGGCAACATCAGCTGGAGAATGAAGTACTAGACACAAAGGAATTGAGGTTAACTGATTGGGTCTTTTGTTTTGATAACACGTTGAAATCCTTCTGCAAGGACTTAACATAAGATGAATAGAGGGATATTCTTAAAGCTACAGCACCTGACATTGCTACAAAGGAATATATTTTTCCTCCCTCTTTTGCAAAGGGAAACATTTGTAAATTGGGTATAAACCCATTTTAAAGGGTCTGGTTTCCTTGACAAACCATGCAACTCCCCTTGATATTGCCAGGAATTCAATGGGCAGGTTAATGACAAATGAAGCACCATTGTACTTCTGTATGAGGTTAAGAGATACCATACCACTTTTGAAAACATACGGGTGCTCCCTGCCTGTTTTTTTACTCCTATCCCCTTAGGGAAGAAGGAACATAAATCAAAATGCAACTGGAAGTTTTCAGCCTAACTGTAGGCGGGAGAGATCAAGAAATGAAATGTAAGGAGACCTCATCCTCTATTTTAGAAGCTGAAGCAAGTTCAAACAGATCTCTTCCGGATGAACAGAGAGCTTCTTCCAAAGAACAAAGTCTTGGCATAATACCATCTGAAAGAATTTTAGAGACTTGGGGTGGGTTTTCAGAAATCTTGGGCTAGACAAGTCTTTCCTGGCAAGGTTGAATGGCAGAGCTTCTGAAGCCAAAAGGGGAAAATATTCTCAGAATCCCACATAGGAATCTGGAGGAGGAAACTAAGACTAAACAGAGTCATTGAACTATCTATTTTTTTTTTTTAAAGGAATAATTTTGCCTGTGGCTCCACATATAGAAATATGTGCAGCAAAGAGCAATTAATCTCCACAGGACAGTGTAGATCAGAAGTGCAGTCCAGAACAAGTGCATGCTGAGGAAGGAGATACTCTGCTTACTAGGATTGGGGATTCCTTAAAATTAACTGAAGTGGCCTACAACCAGAGACTAATACTCCCAATAGTTATTTGAAAATTACCACAAAGCACAGGCATGTTCAGTAGTTTATTCTTCCCAGATGTTTATGAAGGTGGGTAACAATGTGTTACCAGGGATGTGAGAAAACACCATTCAATCAACTAACTTTTCTAAAGTGTAGAGGCTATTTCATTCTACCATACATGGAATCATTGTGAGTGAAATTATTTTGTTTGCTAGGGCAGCGGGCAAAGGGATCACTCACACAACAA
Organism: Chrysemys picta bellii; assembly: GCF_011386835.1. Classification (NCBI taxonomy): domain Eukaryota; kingdom Metazoa; phylum Chordata; order Testudines; family Emydidae; genus Chrysemys; species Chrysemys picta. Next base: position 43,268,381 of record NC_088802.1, on the reverse strand, counting down.
TCAACTCTTGGGGCGATTTGTCTTCTTGCAAAAGCTGGTCATCAAGGAGCAGGGCTTTACTTCCCACTTCCTTTATGAATAAAGTACCTATGACTAGCTGAAAGCCTTAGGAGATTCCTGGTGAAGTAGAACAGACCTAAAGCCAAACAGGAACATTCTATACGGACAGTAAAGGGAGGAAGTAATAAGATCTCAGTGGTCTTTCATTAAATCTTGGATTACAGCCCCACTCCACTGTACCCTCATGTTTTGTATTCTCCTTGATATATGACTGAGTGCTTAAATGGGGCTTGAACTTTTCCTCTTTCACCCAGTATCACAGCATAGTGTCGAAGCAGGGTTTGGAACCTTCTTTACAATAACTGAATGCACCCATGAACAGAGATCAAGTTTCTGATCTATCTTCTATACTTCAGGTTTCAGAGTAGCAGCCGTGTTAGTCTGTATCCGCAAAAAGAAGAACAGGAGTACTTGTGGCACCTTAGAGATTTGTTAGTCTCTAAGGTGCCACAAGTACTCCTGTTCTTCTTCTATACTTCTTGGATTCTCACTTTGGTATTCCAAACGTATCACCCTTAATCCAAATTCATGTAAACTGAACACACTTCCTATCTCAGTTTCCCCATCTGTAAAACAGGGACTATACTTATTTGCTTACCACATAAGGTATGTCTGCGCTACAGCTGGAAGCAAACCTCACAGTGTGGATAGACAGACTCGCACTAGCACACCTCAAGTTGGGCGCTTCAAAATAGCAGTGTGGATGTTGTGTCTCAAGATGACCCCTTAGTCTGAGCTCTGGTGGCTAGCCTGAGCCTCTGCCAGGGCTGCAACAGCCAAGCTGCTATTTCACGCGAGCGGGGCTTGAGCTAGTAGTTTCTACCTGGGCTGGGAGGCTGGCTCCCAGCTGCAGTGTAGACATACCCATACAGGTGTAGGTGTTTGAGGATTAAAGTCTGTAAATTGTTGTGGAAATATAAAAAGCTACAAGTGCTAAGTATTATCACTATGCAGAAAAATAAAGAAAACTGATTATTTTAAACAAGAAGTTTATTTAAACAACAAGACGCTTTACTTGAAGGGAAAACTATCTAGGATCAATGTTTTTTTGGAGTAATTTACCCTTACCTAGACAGAGATTGCTCTACATGTAACAGCTACGTACAAAAAAGTTATAAAATCGTCCTTGGTTTTACAATGATAAAAGAAAAACATTGAAATTATCCAATCAAACAAAGTATGCAATGTTTTTGTTTGTCAACAGTGAGAGCAAAATAACTTACTGGAATATAAAGATAAAAGTTGAAGGAGCATGCCACGATGGAGAAAAGGGTATTTTCACAGAACCAGTTTTTTTTCCCCACCCCGTCTCCATTCCATGTTGATCAAAACATACCATTGGCCATTTAGTTAAAAAAAATATGCATTGTGTCTGTGCACATACACCAGTTACTTTATGTACAATAGAAGGAAGAGGAAAAAAAGAGAGAAGAGAAAAAACTATACTGCAGTAGTCAGGATGTGGCTGAACCAAGTCTCATTTTTCTAATTGTGAAGGTGTCGTCTGTGGGAGCACAGTTCTGGAGAGGAAAGTAGCAGGTTCTCTTTTTAGTAGACTCCTCCTGTCTGCTGCTGGAACACATCAATTGTATCTTCATCCTCCATTTCCAACTGCATCAGAAAGAAAGAACTGGTTTCAACTCAGCTGATGAAATATTAGACATATCTGAAATGTTCTTAGTTTCACATCTTCGCGTATACCTCTTACCACAACTTAAAATCAGAACAAATTCCCAATTTAACGCATTCACCCTGCTTCATGGGAACGTGAAACTTAAAGAGCGATATAAAGAATGGTGGATAATTGACTATTTAAAATAAAGTAAGATCCACGAGTATACTGATCTGCTCCTCTCTAAGGGCCTCACAGACATTACGTCTTAATCTTCTTGCCTGCTCCATCAGACCACTTCATCCCCGCTATTTCCCTTAGAACACCACCTCTGTCCCACTTTGTGGTTGTTTAAATGCACAGCATCTAAGTGGTTTAATCTACAGTACTATAGAAAGCAAATTATGGCCAAAGCCCCTACATCCAATAAGTAACAACAAAAAAAGAAAATGGGATACCGGTCACTAAGAATGTGATGATAGAGACTGTTTCTAGACATGTTGTATGGTAAACAAACAAGTACCAGAGTACTGAACTGCAGGCCATATTATTATAGCAGTCTTTTCTATAACAGAAGTCTCGCAACTGGCACTCTGGGGCCCTTACAGGTATGTTTACACTGCAAAAGAGGCCCGTCCGAGCAAGTCTAAGAGATCAGGACTACAGTACGTCAGAGCTGTTGCAGCACTTCTAGTGTAGTTCTAAGGGCCAGATTCTGCATCTATCAGAAGTCCACAGTGTTTGCTGTTTTCAGTAAACTGATTTAGCTTTAACATAGCATGCATGGAGAGGATTACAAACTGCATAGGATTTTAATTCTCAGCATTTCAGGTTCAACCAAAAGTTTAAAGTTAAACAGATAGGGTGGCATATTCTTTGAAGCAAAAGTCTGGAAACAACAATTCTATGACAACATTGGCAAAATTGTGAAGTCCCTTATTTACCATGAGATGGCATGCTGAAAGCATGAACTTTAAACAGCATGCAATTCAGGGGTAACTGCTTGTATGCAACTATGCAGAACACTCCCGAAAGACATTCTTGGGCATCACCACCAATTACTGCCAGAGTGAACCAACATCCTACATTATTGGGTCTGATTTTTGTTTTGAACTTACATACTTCAACCAGCCCAACTGCACAACATTTGGTAACTTTATATTACTGAGATACGAACAAACTAGAGATACTGGACAATAATTTTCACATTGCAGCATACAGTTCTACAATACAGAACTGTCACCTGCCAGGCCTGTCAATATGCTAACAAACACTAAAATTATTATTTGAAGGAGAACTCCAATACCTACCTGCCAGGACTATTAATCCACCACAATCACTGTAATCCATAAAGTAATATCCTTACAGGACTTAGCATCAGTAGAAGCTGTAAATCAACTTATCTGGCACTGTGATGGTATCAGTCTAATATTCTAGATGCAGAATATAGTGTTATTCTATTCCCAACAGTTCTGAACTAGTTACTGTAAAAGTCTGAAGTTAGATCTTGACCATTGGTATATTACTTAAGCCTTAATAGTTACATAGCTGTTTCTCTGTAGCAATAGTGTTATACACAACTATTAACTCCTGCAGCAAGCTTTAAACATAATTTTTACCTGTGCAGGTGTATCTGTTTCATTGATTGGCTGCCCATCGAACCGGAATCTGATTTGCCTCATTGACAAACCCTGGCACAAAGAGAAATAAGTGACATGTTAAAACACTGTTCAGTCCTCACTTTGACTTGTAACTGGAGCTATGTTTTGATTATGCCCTGCTTTGAATGACAAATTGCAACATGTTTAATTTCTAAAAGATGCATCATTGTCCCTACCAACTAGACATTAAATAAAGTGTACTAGAAATCCCAAATCAAGTCCTGAAGGCCAGAAGCCACTGAAAAAAAATTTTTTTCTTTTTTTTTTCTTTTTACACAAGAATTTTAAATAATTCAGTTGGAGGAAAGTTAGGAATAGCACTTTGGGTGGCAAGTGTCACAAGGGGAATAACATCCCTGCTCAAATGTTAGCACAGCTCGATTTCACCTTCTCTAAAAGCAGCAACATTATAGGACTCCTTTGCTTCTCCTCATGGAAAGCCCACATCAATCTGTTAGTCTGAAGTGACTCAATAAGTAGCTGATTAATCCTGAATAGTTACTTTTTGAATTAATTTAAACTTCCAGCATCTAATGCCGATATCACGTCTAACCTCCTTATTGAATTTAAGGGACACATGAGATGAAATTACAGAACCTGGATTATTTAGTAAAAAGCAACAGAGGGTCCTGTGGCACCTTTAAGACTAACAGAAGTATTGGGAGCATAAGCTTTCGTGGGTAAGAACCTCCCTTCTTCAGATGCAAGAAGTGAGGTTCTTACCCAGGAAAGTTTATGCTCCCAATACTTCTGTTAGTCTTAAAGGTGCCACAGGACCCTCTGTTGCTTTTTACAGATTCAGACTAACACTGCTACCCCCCTGATACTGGATTATTTAGAACACACACAAGATAAGAAACCAGCAGAATGAACCATTTCAGAGAACAAATGAAGTTAGGTTTTAAGGAAGTCATCTACCTTCAGAGGGAGACTACCCAGATAAGATAATTTTAATTAAGAAATTTCTATTATCACTCTCACTAAAATCATTTGGTAACCCTTTCCATCCCCCAAAATACTCTCATTCTCATGTGGGTTGATAGCTAGTTTGTTTTCAGTCTAAGTAGTAATCACCACTCTGCACTTTGTTTTCAAAGAGCTTTACAAACTAAACTTAATAGCACCCTTCAGCTGGTCTATCCCCATTCTACACATAGGGAAAGATTAAGGGTTGGTCTTCATTTAAAACTTACAGCAGCATGACTATGTCGGTCAGGGTGTGAAAAAAAACACACCTCCGAGCAACTTGTCAGCATAGCTATAACTCCTTGTGAAGATGCAACTATGCCAAGAGAAGAGGGCTTCTGTTGGTATAGCCAACATTGTTTGGGGAATTGGTGTTCCTACAATAACCTATAACTCCTTCTGTCAGTGTCCACTGTGTCTGTCTAGAGCAAACATAGCCCAAATGAGTGAGGAAAGGATACAGTCAATGGCAGAGCTCTGTTGTCTCTGCCTTCCAGTTCTGTCCTCCATTTAATATATACTGTCTAGTTTTCCTGTAGGAGTCCTAGACATTCATCAAGATAATTTGTTTTTCAAGTGAGGTTAATGTGGTGGAAGGTGCTGGACTGACAGCCCTGATGAATTAAGTCCTCAGTTAGCCCTGGAACAGATATAGAATGGAAACAGAAATCTGTTATATTAATCACTTGTTATGGGGGGGATTGTGTTGCCAGGAAAGATGTTTTAGCAAGAATATTCAGATTAGTAAAATCTTACCAGCTATAGTTCACAATGAAGGAATCTCCCCACTAGGGCAACATCTCATCTTGAAGGACTGAAATAAGTCTTCAGATTCTGGTATTGTTCATCCATAAGCTCATCTAAATTTAAGATATAAGCCTGTGGCTGACCAAACAGCAAAGTGGCTCCAGAACCCTCTGCTGCCCAAAGGAATTTGGTTCAAGCTCCACTGTCAAAGGACAGAGTGCTGCATATAGGCAGCTTATTCAGCCCTTGGGATGAAGCAACTGATGTTGCTGGCCTCGTCTAGTTACTAAAATAGAGTATTTGAGGGGAATGACTAACAAGATGTGGAATCTGGGGGCTCCCCCCAAGAGAAAAATAACATACTACTTTCTCTGATGTTGTGGATCTTATATGTTGCATTCTGAAAATGTTAAGTTATTTTGTAGTGGTTCTTGGCAATTTTGTACAGGTCCCAAGTGAGACTTAACAGAAAAGTGCACATTTGAGAACTACAATCTCACAAAGATATGGATTTTTCTGCACTTCAATATATTGGAACAATTTCCAGTAATACATTCTTCCCAGAAACAATGATCCTCAATAGTCTTGATCTTCTGAACCTATATCTGAAGACTATTATATACACTACATGACTTCTACTCTTTAAAGTTATCTAGTCCTCTGCATTGACTAGTTTTTGTGTCTCCTCAATATGCATGAGTTTTTTTGCTTCAACTTTATGTTTCTTAGCCAAAATTTTCAAGTTTGGGAGTCTACAGATAGGCACGTAAGTTTTGATTTTTAGAAGTGCTAAGCATTCACAGTCCTCAATGACTTCAGATGTAAGTTGTGGGATCTATGAAAGCACCTATGAAAAATCTGCCCACCTGTTTAGATGCTTAAATATTTAAATGGGTATTTATTTTTAGGCCTTCAAGTTTGAAAATCATTGCCCTTGACTTGTGAACCTTTTAAAATAGTTGCATATCTCATTTCCTACTTTAACAGGATTTTGGATGTTAGTTTATTCAAAATCTGGTTTCTGCTCATTGCAAAAATTGCCTAAATCCTAGTACTCATCCTGCCTCAGAGTGAGGGATGGGCTAGATAACAACTTAAGGTTCCTTCCAGCCCTATATTTGTAGTATTCTGATGGATTTTTTTTCTATGGGAAAGCCAGAGTTTCTTGCATGAATTTTAAATTAAAGAAATATAAACTCAGCAAGCATTTTATACTGACTAATTTGGGTATGAATGATACTTTCTAGACATATTTAATATTACCTTTTATCCAGAATTCTCAACCCATTTTATAGCAGTTTGATATACCTCACAACACACCATGAAGGAGGTGATATCCATATTTTACAATGGGGAAAACTGAGGTCAGATAACTTACCTAAGATAACAATAAGCCATTGACAGGGCTAGGAAAAAAAAAGACAGACTCAACCATTCACTAATTTATCCTCATAACACCTAGCGGGGTAAGGAAGGTGTAGGGACGGCACTCCTTCCCTTACATACTAAGACAGGGTGCTTATAGTGCAGTAGTATTCCTAAGTGAAAGTATTCATCATTCAAAATAATCTCTGATTCTGACTGTCAAGTGTAGTTGTCACTCAAACCAAATCCACTCTCACCATTAAGCAAGTCTGATGAACTCCTCCTGCATAATACCTAGGTTTCCTGAGGCTCCCAAGAGTAGCTCAAATCCAGACATAGAGAAAAGTACATTATAAGCACCTTTGATCATATGTTATACATTGAAATCATACAACTAGAGCAGAATAATTTAAATAAAACAATAGCTTTCATTTGATCTTATTGTATAAATCCCCTGAAATAATCCCATCTCAGCATGAGAATGACAGAATTGCTAGTTTTAGGTCTGGCCTAAACAGTGCTTGTATCAATGTATCTATTTCGGGCAGGAGTCTGATTTTTACTGAAATAGTTATACTGGCACAACACGCAATGTGCAGAGAGTTATAGAGGTATAAAGGTGTTTTAACTATACCAATATTGTTAAAGCAGTACAGCTTGTGTGTACAGATTAACTTAATGTTGAAAACAAGCCTTTTAGAGAAGGGACTTCCTAAAATAAGATGATCTTTCAAGCTCTAGGCATTCAACTCATCAAAAAAAATAGCTTCTCTGGTGTCATTCTTATTTCTGCAACCACTGTTTGAAAACTCCTTTCTTCCAATATTTGCAAGTTAGAGGAAGGCTCAGTTGTTTGCATGATATCAGAAGACTTGTTTACTCAGATGAGTTACTTAATCCACTAGACAACTAATCCACTAGAGCAGAGGTTCTCAAACAGTGATCCATGAACTCCAGTCAGGTGGTCCGTGGATAGTTCCCTCTAAGGTGCGTGCCTGGGCGGCAGTACATGAAAGAATGAAGGGCCACCCACCTAATTAGTGGAGCCATGCAGGCATAGCGCCACTAATTAGGTGCCTGGATCCTGGAGAAGATGCACATGCAAGGTGAGGTGGTGGCCTTGGGGTGGAATAGCAGGTAGGCAAGAGGGGGAAGTGGGGTGAGGGGAATTTGGAACGTGCAGGGCTGTGGCGACCAGAGAAAGAGGTGACTTTCCCCAGCTCCAGGGCTGCAGCTGCTGGGGAGAGACTCCTCCTCTTTCCCAGCCCCAGCTCAGGGGCTGCCGCGGCAGGGGAGAAAGGGCACATCCATCGCATTAGAAAGGTAAGACTACTGATATTAAAATATGAGTTGTGTGCTTTTATTTGTAGAACAAAAAATGTTTATTAAGGGTTTTTTTAATATAACGCTTTTATCCAAAGCGCTTTACAAAGGTTAGCTAACGGTACAAACAACATTTGGAAAGATCATTAAGTGGTCCGCTGAAACCCTCAGCAATTTTCAAGTGGTCCACACAAAAAAAAAAGTTTGAGAACCACTGCACTAGAGAAAATGAAACAGAAAATGTGGACTTCATGATCACTCTCAGCCCACCCCCATACAATTTTACATTTCAAAGAAATCTATGACCAGCCATTGTCACTTTCTATCTCAGTACAGTAAAACTAAGGCCATAAATCAGAAGTCTGAGATAAGATCAAGAACAAACAAACAACTGTTATAAAGGTACCATTATTACTGTTCAACTGCCTAGCCACACTTCCTTCTACCACACCCTCTCCATGTTTTGGGAGATAGCAATATTAAAGCTGCCTTCCAACAGGAGGGGGCTGTAAAGGAGACTTTACAAAGATAATAATTTAACTTTATTTATCCATTTCTTGAAAATGTTCTCCCAGTCTATTTAGCAAAAGACCCTTGAAGCAGTACATATTCTGCAACATGATGAGTTTTGTTAAATATGCAATACTGTGATAAGACATTTACTGTTCTCATCCACCTTAATGAAGATGACCCCTCTTATAGGCATTGCTTCCTTTAGTGTTCACACAAGTGCCTCACCTGTCGTTCACAATAGGCTTTCATTAGTTTACTAAGTGGTGTGTGCCTCTTAATCTTAAACTGAACCACAGACCCATCTTGCCCTGCCACCTTCAGATTAATGTGGTCATTGTTTTCAGTCTTCACTCCTTCCTGTTGAGGAGAAAAGAAAGAAAGGAGAGGTATGATTTAAAAAAAAAGTATGAAATAAGTTAACATTTTACCATGTGGCAACAGGCCTCTACAAGCTTTACACTTTGACTTATGAAATAATGTTAGTGTTTTTCAATTTTCCTAGTGTGAAACTCTTCCTAATTTGGAAAAGCAAAAACTCAACAGTATTGAAATTAACAAGTTCTGTCAAGGGCTACTGAAATTAATTAGTACAAACAATGGTGATGAAAGAGATAAACCTGAAAGGAAGACAGACACATACTAGCTGTTTAACTGTAAAAATTATTCAAAGCTAAAGAAATAAGAATATTGTTGTCACATGCTCATATACAATAGTACATTTTGTCCTTTTAAAGAAAACTAAATTTACATTTAGGATTGTAATCTCAAATATCCTATAAAATCTCTCTCTCACTTTATTTCAACTAAGCCAGTGAAGCTATTTCTGCAATTTACAGATTACAGGAAAGTTTAAGTTTAACTTCAATACCACAGCTCTCAAAAGGAAACAAGTCAGACCTTGCATCTTGTTAGACTTCCATGAGAGTCCTTTAAAGTGATTAAGTCCTGAAACTAGCAGCTTTACCCTTTTTTAAACAAGTCGAAATAAACAATTTAAACCTTCCACTTCAATAAAAACATATTACACACATCTAATGCAAAAACTACTTTAGGGTTTTTATTTTCATACATTGATAGATTCTAAAGGCCAGAGGGGTCCATTATGATCATCTAGTTTGGCCTCCACAGGCCATAGAATTCCCCCAAAATAATTGCTAGAGCTTATCTTTTAGAAAAAACACCCAATCTTGAGTTAACAATTTGTCAATGATGGAGACTCCACCATGACCCTTGGGAATTTGTTCCAATGGTTAATTACTCTCAGTTAAAAATGTATGCCTTATTTCCAAATAATTTGGGGGCGGAATGGGAGGGGCGCTCTTTAATGCCGAAGATAAAAAGCTACCCAGTGTAATAACAACACAACACTAGTCAGTTCAAACGAAGCATCTGTCCTTTGGCTATAGACAGCTCTTTGAGGACTTTGCCTTTAATAAAAAGGCGATACCTGAGACACTGAGCTGTGTTCCAGCTTCACCTCATACCACACTATTGGACCAAGTCCTTTCAATCCCAGCCTCACATAAGATTTCAGAAGACAACAATGTGCAAACAGGGGGCCAGGTCTACATGTGACAGATACTCCAGCAAAAGGGGTGGGGGTGGCAGGGAGAGAGAACCACCGCCTGCTGCCTAGGAAGAGCCACAGTCGGAGCCCCGGAGGGGAGGGAGGGAGGATGGGTCCTTTAAATGGGAGAGGCTTTTGGCGCCTTCAAACTCCATTTAAAATGAAAACCCAGCAGCAGCAGGGACTCACAGGCTGCTCCATGCTGCTCCCATCCCCCCCCGCCAGGCCGCTCAGAGCCTCAAGAGACCCGCCCAGGGCAGGGGGCGCTGGGCAGCAGGAGGCACAAAAGAGCAAGGCTGGGACCGTCGCGCTATTTCAGGGTCCCTCCTCCCCAGGGGAGGCCAGGGCCGGGCTGAGCTGCCCCGCTATCAGAGGGGGAGGGCTGGGAACTGCCTCAGCTCAGGGTAGGTGAGGGATGCTGCAGCCCTTCTCCCCCTGCAAAGCCAGGCCCGGGCCCACATGGGCGGGGGGTGGGGATCCAGCCCCTCGGGGAGGTGGGGGCCGCAGCCGCGCTTGGGCCTGCCTCCCGGGGCAGGGGAGGAAGCACAGCTCCGGTTCGCCCCGCTACGGCCCCCAGGGATCCGCCTGGAACGGAGCCAGGTCCTCCACCGGGAGAAACAGCGGGGCCGGGGCGGGCGGCCCTGCGAGGGCTGGAGAACGGAGCGCGACGGCGGCCGGGCCTGCTGCGGAGGGGGGAGGAAAATGGCGCGCAGAGCCGGCGCGGCAGAGTCGGGGCTGCTCCCGCGCCAGGCCGGGGCCGGGCCCGGCCTCTCCTTGCCCCCGCCCGGGGGTTCCTCCCTCACCTTGGGCTTTTCGTCGGCCATGGCAAGGCAGCAGGGTCCGGGCCGCTCCGAGCGCTTCACAAAGGGGGGAGAAAGACCGAGCGAGGCGAAGAGAGAGAGAGGGGGAGGCTAGGGTGAGCGCGCACGCACTGCCGCGGGACCGCGCTTTACCCTGCGTGCGCGCCCCCGCGCCGCCCCCCAGCCCAGGCTTCATTGGGTCCGGCCGCCGGGAGCGCGCTGATCCGTTACATAACACGGCCGAGAGAAGGAGCGTGCGCGCGCACGGGCATCTCCCAGCCCTGCGTGCGCGTCCCCCGCCCCGCCGGGCGCAATGGGCTGTGCCGTGCCCGTGCGGAGTGTATTGTCCTCTCAAAATGGCCGCCGGTCTGCTGCTACGGCCTCCATTTGCCCAGGTGCCCCACCACACATCCCTCCACCCTCCCATAGCAGCCTTCTTCAGCCTTGGGCACTGTGCATGTCTGGACCTAGGTGGGCCCCCTGAACTCCCCTAGATATGTGCCAAGGGGGCCCCACACCTGACACAAGTCACTCCAAGGGTCACCACACTCCCCTCATAGACTTCCCCTTCTGGGCCCACACACAGCCCCTGCTTCAACTGTATCCCTAGCCGGCCTCCTATCCCCATTTCTACTGTGGCCCTCATACACTTCTATGTGTCCCATACCCCCTTATTCAGGCCCCTTTGCACAGCACCGTGTAGGCTCTCAATTCTCCTCCACCCTCCCCCATCTTTGCTACACAGTCCTCTGTCTGCCCCCTTGTAAAGCCATCCTCGGACCACTATGCCCCTTAGGTACACCTGCATCCCCATACATAGGTATGTACACCCTTACATACATTTTCTATATGCCACCCTGTACCCACATGTGGAGCACCACACAGTCCCTGGCCTTTAGAGATCTCACACACACACACACACCCACACACCCACACACCCACCCATCATTGCTGCCCCCAGCCACCCCCTTGTGCCTCTTCCATATAACTCTCACTTAGGCCTTGTCTACACTAAAACACTACAACTGCACCCGCTGTAGTCCTCCTCCTCAAGAGCCATTAACACTTAACAGAATAATTCTTCCATTGAACTGGTGCTGGCTACAGCCAGGGTTAGGTTGGTATAGCTACATTTCTCAAGAGGTGTGGATTTTTCACACCCCTAAGAGACATAGCTATACCGATGTAAATTCTAATGTAGACCAGGCCTTGTACGCCACTTCGTGGTTGTAATGCTATAATTCTTCCCATTTACTCCTATATTATTCCCCCACACTCTCACAGTATTACCACCTAGGGCAGCAAAGTCCCTACATAGTATCATTACACTGATCCTCTTCAAACCTTCTAGTCCAGTGATTCTCAAACTTTTTGTCCACAAACCACTTGAAAATTGCTGAGGGTCTCAGCAGACCACTTAATGATCTTTCCAAATGTTGTTTGTACTGTTAGCTAACTATTGTAAAGCACTTTGGATAAAAGCGCTCTATAAAAAATCCCAAAATTAACTTTTTTTGTTCTACAAATAAAAGCACACAACTCATATTTTAATATCAGTAGTCTTACCTTTCTAATGCGCTGGATGTGCCCTCTCCTCCCTGCTGCGGCAGCCCCAAGCTGAGTCTGGGAAGGAGGGCTGTCTCTCCCCGGCAGCCGCAGCCCTGGAATGTCACCTCTTTCTCTGGTCGCCACAGCCCTGCACATCCCAAGTTCTCCCCACTCCCTCTTCTCACCCTACTGCGCTCTATTCCCCCCAAGGTCACCACCTCACCTTACATGTGCGTCTTCTCCAAGGTCCAGGCAACTAATCAGTGGAGCCACACCTGCATGCCTCCACTAATTAGATGGGTGGCCATTCATTCTCTCATGTGCGGCCACTCAGACACGAACCTTAGAGGGAACTATCCACAGACCACCTGGATGGAGCTTGCAGACCACTGGTGGTCTGCTGACAATGTTTGAGAACCTCTGTTCTAGTCTCACCCTATCCCATTGCTAGTGAAGGGACCAGTACATTATATAAAATGTTTATAAGGGGCTAGTTCAATTGTGAAGGACAGAACTCTCCTACCTGAAGGAATTCTGTCCTGGCTTTCCTCTCAAGAAATTGTAGGCATAAATCAAATCTGGTGAGGTTAATTCTTTCAAATTTAGTAGCTTCCGCTATAGTCATCGGGCCTATCCTGCCTGTACACCCCAGGCAGAATCTGACTCAATTTCAAACCGTTTATTTTTCAGATCCTTGAACTGGGGAAGAATGTGATATGATATTTGGCAAAATCACTTAACAGATCTACTGGGACTAACGTAAAGTATTCTATTGTGAATCCTATTGATTATTTGACCCTTTCAAGTCATTGCTGCCATGTTTAAAAATATCCAGGGATATTCAGGTATTTCAAATCCAGGTACACATCAGGGAACCAATGTCATCTCAGTATATTTTGCTGGATCCAAAGGGCTGATAGTGACCGTTGTCACAGCTGCCATATGGAAATTCATCCAAGAATTTATCGAGGTGATGGGGGACACCCATGGCATTGATGTTAGCACATGTGAGACCTACAGTTGATAGTCTCAGGCTATTGGATAGGTTCCATCAAAGCTGATCTTGAGTCTTTACAGTTTAGGTATTGCTAATACAATGGTTTTCATCATATCCAGCTGTTTTCAACACATACTTGGGCTATGAAGCAAAAAAAAAAAAAAGTGTACATTTTTAATACATAAAGTTTGTGGGAGGTGCATTTTAGGAGCAGATACATAATGACAAAAATTGCACAGACTAAAACATTAAAAGTTGTATAATGTCAAATAGGAGAACTTTGATTCACCAGCAAAACTCAACCTTCCTTTCAGATTGTCCCAGTATTCTTTCACCATAGATACTGCTCCCCTTTTTCCTTGTCTTTTGCCATGGATTTTTCTTCTCTAATATTAGTCCCCTTCTCAAAAGCCCATCTAACTTAGCCTACACAAGGTTGGCTGGAAACTGAATCCTCACACCCACTTGTCACAGGTTGTCTAGAAATTGAATCTTCACACTGACCTGGGTCCAAGAGTTTGAGGTCATCACAGGGCATCAGACCTACAAGAGGGACTTGGCCTATTGATTCACATACTATGTGGATTGACCAACCACTACCTGCTTTCAGTAGAGGGAACATAAATTTGCCTTGTGAAGCTGCATTATAGCCTGGCCTCCCATGCACTGTAACTGGATAGCTCAGTGGTTTGAGCATTGGCCTGCTAAACCCAGGGTTGTGAGTTCAATCCTTGAGGGGGCCACTTAGGGATCTGGGGCAAAATCACTACTTGGTCCTGCTAGTGAAGGGAGGGGGCTGGACTTGACGACCTTTCAAGGTCCCTTCCAGCTCTAGGAGATAGGATATCTCCATTAATTTATATTTATTTCCACTCTATATTACAGCACTGATAGTTGGAATCTAATGTCATATCATGCAGCCTTCTGGTCTCAACATTCTACCCCTTTTCATGTTCAAGGAGCCCAACATGGTGCCTCCATAACATGATTATAACTTGGCTCGGATACAAACACAAGAAAGACCAAACTGTATTTGAACACTACCAATGTACTATTCATGCTGTATCCCGCTATGGAACACTGCATTCAGTTCTGGGCAACACATTCTATCAGAAAGATACTGGCTAACTGGAGGAAGTCAGAGGTTGAATTGGGAAGGGAACGGAAGTGAGACACTCTTCAAGCTGTATCTGCTTGAGGCACAAACACTCCACTCAATAGATTGGGCAGATCTTCCTACAGTAACTGTTTTGTGTTTTTTGATCAGAAATTAGTTAATCTTTTTTGTTCCATGTTTGTATATAGCAACAAGCACAATGGGATCCTGGTTCATGACTGGGGCTCTTAGGTGGGGGGGGGGGGGGGCGCTCTACAATACAAATAAACAAAGTAATCCTTATGCTTCAGTCTATACTCTATTAAGATGACAAGAGGCTGTCAAATAGTTAACAGTTTGAAGATTATCTTAGTATTCAAGCACACCAGACTTGTAGGTTTTTTTGTTTTTTATTAAACAAAAGATTAAATTCTAGAACAAAAGATGACCAGGTCCACAAAAGGTACAGTTTGCAAAGGTGCTACAAGCTGATGCAATTCAACTGCCAGAGACAGTTGAGTTTCAGGATGCCAGAAGGGTTAACATGCAAAGAATAATTTAGAGATAAAAGGGAAGGCATAATAAGAGTCCACAAATTCTCAAAGGATACCAACACTAAGGAAGGAACAGAATTCTTTAGTGATGTGCAAAAGAATATCTACCATAGAACCTCTATGAACAGAAATTCCATGCTTGAATAAAAAGAGTAGAGCACTAGGAGAATACTACCAACCACCTGACCAAGATGGCGATGATGTGACTGTGAAATACGCAGGGAGATAAGAGAGGCTACAAAAACAGAAAACCCAGTAATAGGAGATTTCAGCTATCCCTATAGTGACTAGGTACATGTCACCTCAGGACCGGATGCAGAGATACAATTTCGAGACTACCGGTATATTAATGACTGCTTCTTGGAAGAGCTAGTCCTGGAATCCACAAAGGGAGAGGCAATTCTTGATTTATCCTAAGTGGAGCATAGGATCTGATCCAAGAGGTGAATATAACTGAACCACACAGCAATAGCAACCATAATACAATTAAATTTAACATCCTTGTAAAGGGGGAAATACCAAATAAACCCACCACAGTAGACTTTTACTTCAAAAAGGGGAACTACACAAAAATGAGGAAGCTAGTTAAATAGAAATTAAAAGGAACAGTCACAAGTGTGAAATGCCTACAAGACACATGGAAACTATTTAAAAACACCACAATAAAGGCTCAGACTAAAGGTATACCTAGATTTACCTGTAATCTAGATTTTCAGAGCCCAGGATGAATTTGCAATGTTGGTAGTTATTAAAAACTAGTATGTACTTGTAAGTTAATCAAATTTGACCTAGAAGTCAGAGACAATAAGTGAGAGTCCTCACAATGGTATTTTTATAGGGTCACATTTCAGATGGAACCGTACTTTAATGCTTCATGTGATTGGCCAAAGTGCAGCCATATTAACTTTGTAATAAGGAAATTTGAAATACTAAATAGAGACCTCTTCACAACCAGATCTCAGGATCTCTATGCCGTCCTCAGTTTCCCTGACCTCTCAGCTGCTTTTGACACAGTCTACCCTGCCTTCCTCCTCCAAATCTTCTCTTCCTACCTCTCTGGTTGTACCTTCAGTGGCCCCTCTTACCACCCTGCTCCCCTAACTCCTTCCTACTCTCCATTTGGACACCACAGTTTTCATGGTCCCTTCTCTTTACACTGCTTGGGTGACCTCTTCTACCCATACAGCTCCAATTATGTTGATGACTTGAAATTCTATTTTTCTATTTCTGACCTGACTCCCTCAATCCAAATCTGTGTCTTTCTGTTAGCTCTTCCTGGGTATTTCATTACAACTTAAATCCATCCCAGTTAAAAGTGAACACATTTTTTAATCACCACCTCTGTCACTATGAAAACACAACCACCCTCAGATCAGTAACTTTGGAGAGAGGGGCAGGAGAGATGCATTTTTTATCTCCTTCGCTATCCCTTGACCCACATGTCCATGGTGTGCTTAAATATGGCCACTTCTTCTATAACATTTCTAATATCCTTTCTGTCCACACGGCCAAGACTCTTGTTCAGGCTCTCATCTCCAAACTTGATTCCTCCTTTCTGACCTCCCCAAAACCATCACCTCATTTATGTCCATACAAAACACAGTTGCTAAGATCATCTTTACCATGGGACCTCCCCCCAACCCCCATTCTACTGCACAAGGTCAAGCTTCTTGTTCTCATCAAAACTATTCACATCTTTGCCTCTCCCTACTTATCTGCCCTTCTGCTCTGGCAATGCTGCCTTAACCTGCTCCCTGTTTGTTTCTCCTACAAACAATTTTTGCACTTTCTTCATACCACTCCCTAGCCATGAAAGAACTTGCCTGAACTGTGATGCTAGTGGTACTTGTTCTGGTGTAGCGGCGGAATCTGCTCTTGAAAGTTATTTAAAGAATGATGCAAAGTTGATACCACAAATCATTAGAAACATTACATGGTCATATTCTCTTTGGGTTTCTTGGTTAGTGCTCATGGATGACAAACAATTTTTAAAAATCAAGGACATTCAGAGACAAAAAATAATGTTAGAGTTTTAACTTGAGAGAACATAGTAGTAGTTTAAGGGTAAAATATATTAGAGGAATGTACTGTAATGGTCCCCAAATCAAGTGTTATAAACTCAGGAAATCAATCTAGAGCTCTAGAGCATGGGCTGCCAATGAGCTAGGACCCAGGCAAGCTGCTGAGGGGTCAAGAAGTCCAGGCTCCTTTGCAGCCCAACCAGATGGGCTGCTGAGTAGCCAGGTGGGTGAGCTGGTAGGAAGCCAGTCAGGTTTTTCTATCAGAACTTTGTTGGAATTGAACCACCTCCATGGAATGTTTTGTTTTTGATGAATCAGCAAATTCTGGTGAAAAGCTGTTTTGTCAGAATTTTTATGACCAGCTCTGTTAAGGTGCGGAAATATACAGTTAAGGCACCCAAACAACCTTAATTCTGCTCTCTGTTGACACCACAAAAGGAAAAATTCTAACGTCTTTAAAAAAATCAGTTTAATCTAATCTGGGACCACAAACAAAATACCTTAATCATAACTGTAGTTATTGCATAATGTCACTACAAGACAGAGTTAAGTTTGTTCATTTCCCTATGTAGATTGTTTAGAAATTAAATGCTCTAATTTCACTAAGGGCCATAGATATCACTCTGTCACATGCCCTTTACACGTGTGCTGTACAAGCACATGCTTATCTCATCAACATCGGAGAAAGACATTATTTTGTTCTAAAGGGCAACAAAAATACCCTTATCTTTCCTTAAATATGGTGCCCAGACACTCTTGTTAATATACCTTAATGATTTTAGCCCTTTTTTTGCACCTGCATCACATTATTGACTCATTCAATTTGTGATCTACTATAACCCCCAGCTTTTGCTTTGCATTAATTCTAGTTCTGTGCATGGAGTAGAAAATGCCACACCAAACCATCATTCACAATCAGCCCCCCCACCCCAAACTTTATGAGGTTGGTTTAGGAAGTATAAGATTTAAAAACTAATAAATCACTTCATTTTTCAACAAGCTTCCAATTTTCCAGGACACAATGCTTTTTTGCTTCTTGGCTAGGCAAGTGGTGAGTTCAAGAAAGGGTTTGTTGTTTGCCAAGTACCCAGATAGCTTGAAAAGCTTCAAAGTCCCCAAAAGGGCAAGATGAAGTTACATGCTGGCCTCACAACTCCCTGGCTTGGCCTAGGTAGGCATAAAGGCTAGGACCAGCACCCTCTGGTCCTGTCCAGATAGTACATGAATGGCAAGGCCCCTCTGGGTATCTAGGGCTCTTAGAGAAGTTCAGCTTAATGATCCCAAGTCAGCCTGGTGAGGTGGCTGGAGGCTAGTAAGGTTTCAAAGCACCCAGCCATCTGCTGTCCCATTTGTCATCATTCAAGAGCACCCGTGTAGGCACTGCAACCATGCAAGAAGTTTCTCTGAGCCCCCTCACAAGAAATAAAATTATAACAACGATGATCATAAACAGGGAGGCATATGGCAACTCAAGATCCCTTGGTGGCAAGAGATGGATGATTACACCCTCTACACCTCAACTCATACAGACGCGGATACCCATCTGTGTGCAGAACAGATCACCAGCAGCACCGCCCGGGGCGTGGCGCGATATGAGGGCGCCCTACAGCTGTCAGCGGAGACAGCTACAGCCACAGCACGGGGCGGGGCAACGCCCCCCCCTGCGAGCAGCTGAGCTGCCTGCCAGCGCTAGGGAGGGACAACCAGAGGCCTGACCTAAGGACAAGCACGGGATCCCGAAGAAACCCCAGCAGCTGATCCAGGAAATGGGTAAAAGCCGCCGCCGCCGCCAACACAACAGGACCCCCACGACACACTCCCGGACTAGAGCGCCTCAGCCGCCGCTCCCGCCTATATACCTTCGTGGGGTCCTTCCAGGGCCTGTCGCGCCACCGGACTGACCTGTTCAGGGCCTGCCCCCAAATTCAACATCAAGCCCATAAAGGGACGATTTATCCCCCCCTTTCTAACACACACTATTTCTCATCCCGTCCCAGGGAGCTGATCGAGAGGGGAAGCTGCAGCAATGTGGGCCCGGAGGAATAGAGTTCTGCAGGCAGCGCAGAGGGCAGCCCCGAACCAGGGGCCTCTGTCTCTGCCCGGCGCCCGGCCCGGCCTGGGGTTGGGCGGGGCTCTCTGGGTGCAGGCCATCTGTTGTGGCGGCGGAGCTGGTTCTCTTCTGCTGCCTGTCGCCGTCCCCCGGCGAGCCTGCTGCTGACATGGATGAGCTGGACGTGGAGCCGCCGCTTACTGTAGGACAGAG
Source organism: Chrysemys picta bellii (assembly GCF_011386835.1). NCBI lineage: Eukaryota > Metazoa > Chordata > Testudines > Emydidae > Chrysemys > Chrysemys picta. The sequence goes on along the minus strand of NC_088802.1, from coordinate 43,249,288 downwards.
CGAGCCCTTGTCTGCGGCGGGGCTGGGCACCCTCTGCCGGGAGCACTGGGGTGGGGGAGGCTACGGGCGGGGGGCACGCGGGGTAGAGGGGAGCGGCTGTGGGGGGCAGGGAGCTGTTGTGGCTCACTTCAGCTAATCGCCCTCGTGCCTGTGCATTACTGACTGTCTCCCTTCGTTAGCACAAATAAGCCCGCCGCCAAAAAGATACAGTGATGATCAGAGCAGCGCCCTTCTGCAGTAATCTCAAAGTGCTTTATGAGGGAAGGTGGTATCATTCTCGCCGTTTTACAGATGGGAAAACTGAGGGCATGTCTACTGCATCTGAGAGCAAGCCTCCCAGCCAGTGTAGAAAGACTTGTGCTAGTGGGGCTTGCCCTAGTGTGCTAAAAATTGCTGTGTAGATGAGCCTGTGGACCCAAGCTGAGAGGCTCACTCCCAGATGCAGGGGAAACATACCCTAAAAGGGGAAGAGGAATCGTGTTTGCCTGCTCTATTCTCCTAGAGAGCAGCTGCATGCTTGACAATCCCTGTGCCCTATCTCCTAACAGCTGATTCCTGGGGTGGACTCCAACAGGAAGCAAATGTGTTTTGCCTGGGGACCTGGAGAGATGCTGGTGTATGAAACTTTGTTCCCAAAAGGTGAATAACTTCTCTTTCATTCTTGAGTGTTTATCTTGGTGGATTTTACTAAATACTAATGCAGAGCGAACAGGGATACTCCTAACCTCAAATGTTCAGAAATTGTGAGTTGGGCCCCAAAATAAATTGGCTTAAAATGAGATATTTGAAAATAAATTTGGGGTTCTTTTTACTTGCCTTTTCAAGAGTTTGGAGTACGCTCAGATCATGTTCTTTCAAGTTTTATTCTGCAACATGAGACCTAGAAACTTCTTGAGCAGTCATTTGTCTCCAGGAGTTGAGGCTTCAAGAACACCACCAAATGGTGAAAGAGTTGAGAATTCAGTCACATTAGTGTTTATAAGGTGATTTTCATTATCACACAAATTATTAGCGGGTTTTTTTGTTGTTTGTTTTTTTGGAATTGAGTTTTACAGAGTGTTTGATATTTTATCAGTAGTTTTGTGCCTCTTGCCCTATTTTTGTGCTGATTCTTAGACTTCTTACCAAATAAATTCCCAGTTAATATTTTAAGAACCATTACTGTAGGCTTTAACTTTTGAAGTCCAGAGTATATTACTATCCCATAGGGCTGAGATGGATTATCTGCATTAAACACTGCAGAGTAGTAGCATTCTTTTGGCTATTTTATGGTTTACATGCTTCATTTCAGAATGTGCAGAGAAAAGGCCAGGCTGCCCCAACATTTTCATTGTTCGCAAAGATCAAGATGTGTACTCGCAGACCTTACGCAAACTCTTCAATGAATCCCATGGGATCTTTGTTGGACTCCAGAGGAGTGAGGAAGAACTGGCTGGGAAGTCAAGGAAAGCACAGTGAGTAAATAGAAATGCTAGATAGTTTTGAAACAAAAAGAGAACATGTCAGCTTCCCTGTCCCCTGTGGAGAACATGTCAATAGTGAGGTACAATTCAGATAGACTGTTCTGTGCCACTTAATAGTGGAGGCAGGTGTGGTGTCTGTGCATCTCTTAGGTTGGTAACCTTGTGAGAGTCATTAAAGGTACAGTACATACAATACATACTTGTTGTTCATTGACTGAATTTATTAAAGAAACATATCTTATCTTGATTGTTCCCTTTATTTGTGCCCAGTCTCCTTCACTGCTGATGGATACTGCCTCATCTGTAGACATGAGGTAGGAGAGCAACCTCCCTCTGACTGGTGTGTTTGCCGCTTACAGAATGTCTTGTTAGGAAGCGAGGCAAGGTGATACAATAATAATTTTGTGGTGCAGGAAAGGACCAATATGTTCCTCCCCTTCTTCCACCAAACATATGAATCTATATCCAATGAGGGAGATAATGAAACTGAAATTCTCTCAACTGCTGACCCTCTGTAATATTGTATGACTAATTTTTTCAACATCCATTTTACAAAATTAGGCCCCAGTCCTGCAAGTAGTCACCTCTCTGGCAGTGTGGAGCCCAACTGACTTCAGTACAGTGCAGAAGGGGTCTGCCTCTGCAGAGAAACTTGCAGAATCGGGACACTACTAGCCTGCAGGCACAAGCTAACAATAAATAAATCTCTCTAAAGAAAGCCTTTGTATTCTTGGCAGATTGGTTCGAGTGAGTAAAAACTACCGTTCAGTCATAAGAGCCTGTATGGAGGAGATGCACCAGTTGGCTAGTAAGTTCTTCTCTGTTTAAGAAGAGACAATATTCGAGACCATAAAAATAACATTTGCAATTGTAATTTATTATATCTGCTGTAAAAGTGTTTTCAGATTTTAGTAACTGTTGAGACTGCAGTTCCACCCCCTCGATGCAATATCAATTTGTAAACCTAGGGAGAGACTTTTTTCTTTATTTTTTAATTGAATTTTCAGAATTTACTCTTGCACTCACTTTTTAAAATTCTTATTTTTCCTAATTTATTTCTCTGCTCTTTGATTCCCTACTTGATCTTTTTGATTGCTTCACAAGTCTGAGGTTTTTCTTTTCTCAAGATACTTTGTAATCTCCCACTTCCAACTGCCTCAAACAGCCATTCTTATTGTCCCAGGCTTCTCATTATTTATTTGTCACTCCATTAATTTGGGATTCCCTCTCATCTTCTCTGCTGGGAAATGCAGCTTCTAACTCTTAAAGAATCAGAAGAGTAGGTAACCATACTGGATCATTATTACAAGTGTAATGTCCCTGTTTTGTTGTCACTTCTAGGCAGAGTCTGATGATGGTTGGTGCCATCCTTGTTCTGTTTAGTAAATAGGCTTTCTTTTGCATGTGGAACCCCTATCTATTACTTTGCTCTTTTCCTTACTTCTACTCCTCTTGTACCGGTGAGCATCATATATCATATATGTAATAATGACATTTAGCAGGACAGTTACAACAAACAATCAATGTTGAAATACAGTCCAGCAACCAAAATTGTTTCCAGATATAACATCATAGAAAGTCAGGTCAGGCTGTGTTTGCTACCGTAATGAGAGTAGATGGTCTACCTCATCAAACCCACTGCCTTGTGGGTAGCCCGGGAGGGTGTAAGGCTAAGGCCTGGTCCACACTAACCCCCCACTTCGGACTAAGGTACGCAAATTCAGCTACGTTAATAACGTAGCTGAATTCGAAGTACCTTAGTCCGAACTTACTGCGGGTCCAGATGTGGCAGGAAGGCTCCCCCGTCGATGCCGCGTACTCCTCTCGCTGAGCTGGAGTACCAGCGTCGACGGCAAGCACTTCCGGGATCGATCCGGGATCGATTTATCGCGTCTAGACAAGACGCGATAAATCGATCCCAGAAGATCGATCGCTTACATCCGGACCAGGAAGTAAGTATAGACGTACCCTAAGGGAGCAACCCCTGACAGAAAAGCCCCACTGCCTTGTGGGGGAATTTGGGAGACTGCAGGGCTATGAGAGTAAACTCGGACAGAAAATCTGGAGTGGAGCCCCAAAGGCGGTCAAGTATTAATATTTTAGTATCTTTCTGGCAACTCCTGCAGCAGATCGGGTACCAGATGTATTGGTTCTTCCTCTCCTCTGGATTTACCGGTGACATCGAGAGCGGGGTCCTGGTGCATGGGCAACTCAGGGCCTCCGTATCATCTGCCTAGGCTTGCGCCCTGAAGAAGAACTCCAGCTTTGCCTTGAGCATCGACACAACACGGGAGGCAGCAGTCACCAGTTCTAAGCGCTTACTCGATTGGCATAGAGTTGAGCACCTGGGCAGTCCCCGACGGTGGGAGAGATCATCAGATCTCACTGGACAACCACTGCCTGCCATAAAACTGGGCAGCCCCCAGACAATAGGGTGTTGTCCCGCCACAGTCTGCCTGCTTCAGTGAGTGCTCGGAGCTTAGCAAAACATCATCTTTAAATGTGACCGATATGGCAAAGATTGTCTCTCTCGAGTGGGTCTCTTCAGCCACATTTGCTGCTGCCATAAAGCCAACTTTATGTAAATTCTTTACCTTTCAGGGGTGCATACCATGGTCTCTTGAGACTGAAAGATGCCTACGACTATAATGTTTTATGAATTTATTATCTTTTCACAGAGCTCTCAGAATGATGTTATGCATTCTATCACACTTATAAAAGAGATCAGAACTTGTACAAAATTAATAAAAGGTGCTAAGTAACTAAGGAAATACCTAGTATCATTTAAAAATCTGTGATAACAAGACTGGAGAATGCCCATGCATATCATTGGATCCAAACATGAAACTGCTTCATTTCTGAGCAGTGTCACCAGAGGGCTGGAAAAATGTTTTTGAGGTGTTTTGACTTCTTTCTCTCTCTCTTCCCTCAGTTTCTACCCGGGACCCTGAGCTGCAGTGCCAGCACAGCACCCAGGTAATTTACAAACATTGTATTGTGAAATCTAGTCACAACTGAAAAAAACGATTGCCGGCAAATACACCAGGCAAGTCTGTTGTGACAATGATACGTTCTAAATCTGCTTTTAGTCTTTTGCATTGGTGGAATAGGCAGCAGCATGCTGCTTATGTTGTAAGAGACTCAAGTTGTAGGAGTTATCTAAGAGCTCTGGGTGCTCTGATGTAATCTATATATTGATCCAATTTTATAGACCTCAGATACTCTCGCCCTCTAACAAAATCCAACCATGAACTAATACCCCAGCCCCCCTTAGAGCCTACCTCTCTGATGTCCCACCCCAAAACTGATTAGGCTTGTAGCGAGCCTTGAAATCATGCACTTGAAGCAATAATGGAACTATCTTCTAGGAAGAGTAAAGAATACAAGCTGTGGTATTCTCTTGTCAGCATTAATATTGCCGTATTGGCGTTTTCCCTCTGTCATGACTTTTCCTTGTGTTATAAATTCAGATCTAAGTTATCTTTATAGAACCAAAATAAACATTGTAACCTTCAATTGAGGTCTCACTGAGAACCAAAATAAACATTGTAACTTTCAGTTGAGGTCTCTTAGATTCCTGAGCTTTAATGTCAGAAAGAATTCCTGTACTATCTTAGTGGTGACCACAGATGGGAAATGTTTTTTGTATTTTAATGTGCAAGCAGCTTTGAAACTTCCTAAATCAAATATGTGGCCCAGTGTCTCATTTTACTACTGATCTTCTCTGAAATGTTAGTAAAACGCTTCTCCTGTCCAAAGAAGTAAACTTATCAGAGGAGTGGATAAGGAGGAAGGCTGCTATTTGACATGTTGTGGTTCAAATGTCTTTCTTTGGTTGCTGTGTTAGGAAACTCAGGAGTGATTGTTGCATATGAAACCTGTACCTGTTGCTCCTCAGGTCTCTATTCTGTCCGCGATGGAGCTGATCTGGAACTTGTGTGAGATCCTTTTTGTTGAAGTAGCGCCAGGTGAGAATTGGAGTATAATGATGTTAATAGGTATTTCTGTTTGCATAGGTATTTGTTCTAGAAATGTACAACGTGCCCATCAGAACATATCTTGGCATGTCTCCAAAAGTCATACTAATATTGCCAGGAAGTGGCAAAAAACCCTACCCCTAATGCTTCCTGTCTCGGACAAGAATTGTCCTCTGTCTTGCACTGTGCCCTAAACTAATAGACCTCTTTCCCTCCTGTTCCAGTTTTCTCCTTCCTCTGTACTACAGTGGAACTGGAGTTGGCTCATAGTATATTAAATTAATAGAGAAGTGTGATATCAAACAGAATTTTTTCTCCAGTTGTTGAATTTCAAGGATAAACAACCTCTAAGTACAAAATACTATTAAATTCATAAGTGTAGACTATATATAAATGCTAAGTATCACTTACCCATTAGGGTCCACATTCTTTGGTACAGCTCCGCTGACTTTAGAGTGTCTTCGCTGACATCAGTTGAATTACACCAGGAGAGGATTTGGCCTAGGATTTCAATCCAAGTTACTTTTTAGGCAGTCAAAATATGTAAACATATGCTGCCTATTCATTATCCAGAAGAGAGGTTCTCAAACTGGACCATTTGATGGTGGTTTGTTGAGAGCAAATGAGTTGCCTGGTGCTAGTTTTCCGCCTCATTTCCAGTGAAAACAGATTTGAGAGGAAAATAAAATGAAGAGTAAAACTACGTGCATCATGTGGGCAATATAAGATGCATGATAATTATTCATCATCTTGTTTTTGAAGTGCCTGTGATAAGTGACAATTATGTTGTTAGCTAGCAATCTGAGCTAGCTTTATTTTGTCTCTGTGTCATGGAGCAGGTTAATAGACAAAGGAGTAAATCCCCTTTCAGTTTGTAAAATTCTGAGTTTGTTAATTTGGCAGCAGCCTGCTGTTCTTCCATGGCCTTTGGTGGCTTGAGCCTTGCAGATAAAAATCCTATGAATGAGTCAGAGGACTAGGCAGACTTGTCCTCTGCTTTTGGAAATATAGTATGAAACTAATAATGTTAGAATCTTAAAACAGCAGGGATCTGATGGAGAGATGTATTCTCTGCCTACAGCTGGTCATCTCCTGCTTCACCTCCTCGACTGGGTTCGTCTTCATGTGTGTGACGTAGACAGCATGGTCCGTGAAGTTCTGAGCAGTGAAAATCCATCGAAGCATAAAGACTTCTGGAATGCTGTGAGTAAAGAAATTGGTGCTCTCTCCATCAAAGAAGTTTATACATTTGCATGCGTGCTCTGTCCCTCCTTCCTCACAAGTGGCTTTGTACGCTAGGTTGCATCTCCGAAACTGACATTTGGCATAGTTGCTAGTATCTGCTTGGAGGGATTCCTGCATGAAGCCATCATGAAGACTGTTACCCTCACCCCTAGAGAGGATTTCAGATCAAAATAGAGGCCAGGGCCAGCACAGTATAGGGGGATGTTATAGGGCCACCCCACCTGGGGTGCCCTCCTGCAGCAGGCTCTGGCATGACAGGTCCGTCCATAAAAGGAACAGTCTCTCCCAGTGTCTGATTCAAAAGCCCACCTTTAGGCATAATTAATTCCTGCACATATACAATAGTCTACAGCATAAAATAGTTCTCCCTGAATTCCCAGAGTGCAGCAGGTTCACAACAGTTTTTCATGCTCTCTCCTGGGACATCATTTCCAGCTCACCCTCTTGAGGGAGAGTCCATCTCCAATCTTCTCTGTCTTTTCATCTTTATCCCAGGGCATCACTCTCTAGGCTTTCCACCTGAGAGCTCCCAGTGTCACTTTTCCCCCATGATGCTTCTCTGATAGCCCCAAGTCAGATTTCTCTCTGAGAGAACTCCCTGCAGTGTTCCTCCCATGCAGGCCTCCCTACCTGAGAGTCCTACCCATGCTCAAGGAATGTCCCTGCAGGACCAACCCCTTGTTCTTGGTGTGGTTTCCCACAGTTCTCCATTCAGGAGTGTTGCAGGGGGTATTCCTGTAGTGTTTCATTCACCCCAGTCCCTCTGCCTGTGAGTCCTGCCCTTGCTTCTGGGATCCACCCTCCAGCATCAACCTCCTTGTTTTGGGTTTGGTTTCCCCTAACCAGGGCTGGTTCTTCCCCTGGTTCCTAGAGGCCTCTGATGAACTGTCCTGTAATTCTGCTGGGGTTCCCCAGCTGTGGCCAGTCCTCACCAACAACAGGCTTCACCTTCTTCCCGCTGGCTCTGTATACTAGCTCTCCTGTGCTACTCCTGTTTCTGTCTGGGTCTCTCCTTTCCTCCCCAGGCAGTTCTCATCTTCCCCTTTCTTGTCTCTCTCAGGCCCTTTTCCTGACTGATTCCTCCACTGTTTGTCTCTCTCCATTAATATGATCCAGGTGCATTTAAAATCAACTGGGAAGCAGCTGAGGAGTCAGACTCTCCTCCCTCTTAAAGGGGCCCTTCACCCTGTGGCAGGAGGCTTGTGCTGTGTGAGCATTTGAGTTAACAGGATCTGTAGTTGAAGCACTTTTGGTTCCTTTAGCTTTTCGAAGCCACACATGTTAACTCAGTTAAAATTCACCTTTGGTCTGATTCTGCATGAAGGTGTTGTCTCAGCATTGCTTCTGCTTGGTGCTCACGGACTGTGGTGGTTTTTGCAGGTGGACAGCTTCGTGCTGCAGGGCCGGATGGATGATGCACGGCATTTACTCTCTAAGGAAGCCAGTGCCAACCCCACATCGATGGGCATGTGCAAAATTCTGGACGACTTGATGAAGAAGATGCCCATTCTTAGTGTATGTTTGCAGCAGCCGTCTCATACAGTTCCATTGGGGAATAATGCATGCAGTGGTCTGTAGTGGGGGTGGCATTTGTAGTCCAGTCTGTATCATCTCACCTGCGGGCCACTATAACATAACATCCTGGCCTACTGACTACTAAAATGTCTGAATTCTGATGTCCTCTGGCTGTAACATACATGTTCTACAACAGGGGTAGGCAACCTATGGCACGTGTGCCAAAGGCGGCATGCGAGCTGATTTTCAGTGGCACTCACACTGCCCGGGTCCTGGCCATCGGTCCGGGGGGCTCTGCATTTTAATTTAATTTTAAATGAAGTGTCTTAAACATTTTAAAAACCTTATTTACTTTACATACATACAATAGTTTAGTTGTATATTATAGACTTATAGAAAGAGACCTTCTAAAAACATTAAAATGTATTACTGGCACGCGGAACCTTAAATTAGAGTGAATAAACGAAGACTCGGCACACCACTTCTGAAAGGTTGCCGACCCCTGTTCTATAACAACCCAAAAGACCCATATGCAGGGAGAAGAGCATATTATGGTAAAAGGCAACATGGCCTTGGTGGTGATTCCTGTCTTACTCAATGCTGTGGAGGGAGACACATTTTTCCAGTTCTTCAAAATGTTCTGATTGACAGCTCTTACACAACCTCCCAGAGAACTTTCCTTGTAGACTTCATCTGCACATCTCCACCTCCGCACATACTGCAGTGGTCTTTTCATGGTGAAAAGGCCTCAGATGCTGCATTGTGGTCCCCTGTGGGTTCCTGTACACTCTGTCACTTTGATATTTAAATGGCTGAAGTGAGGGAGAAGCTTGGTAGCAGCATACATCAAAATCCTTGCCGTGGGCCAGTGTTTTGTTCTGGCCATGAAAGGCTTGTTTGAGAGTCATGCTGAATGACAGTTGTAGAGGCTGGACTTTGAATTTGCCTTATTGTGTGTATGTATCTTCCCGGTTCAGATTGGCAACACCCAGACACTGACTGAGATGGAACTGAAATGGCAGCATTGGCATGAAGAATGTCAGCGGTACCTCCAGGATGGGACCTTTGCTTCCAATTTCCACATGGAGTCCATCTGCAAGGTGAGTTGTGGCTGGGAAGGAAGGAGGTTATGTTCACAGATTTGAAGGCACCAGTAGCCATCCATTGGAGATGGGGAGTGCTGTGTGGACACAGGTAATGTTGGTCTGCTGGTTAAAGCAGGAAATTTAGAGTGGTGGACTCTGCGTGACTTTGGGCAAATGGCTTCCCCTTACTTCACCTCTCCATAAGTCGGGCAGTAATGCTGGTTATAGAATTGAGCTCACAGGCATGTTTTGGGGCCTGATTAATTGTTTGTGAAACACTTTGAGGCTCTTTGCTGAACTCTGCTATCATAAGTGCAAGTTTGATACCATCCGCTCACTGTCCCCTCAGTACAATGCTTTGGTCAATGGCGTGCCCAAGAGCTGCTGTTCTTTTCCTCTTCGTTATTTGGTTTTAATTAAGTTGTTGGTGATTGCATGCCCTGTTAGTGGGGGTGATACCAAGAGAAGCAGAGCTGAGGGATTTAAAGAAAGGAAGCTAGTAATGAAGATGTGAGTCTTTGAGGGCTTACGGCGGCGTTTCTCTTTCGTGCTAGATCCTGCTGGGAGATGAGAACGCCATACTGGAGAAGAAGGAGCTCATGACTACTTGGTACCACTTTCTGGTCACCCGACTTGTCTACTCCCATCCAACTGTGAAGCCAGTGGAACTTCGCTTCTATGCACAGGTAAGTCTGGGGTTACTGCATTCAAACCACATTGGGAGGGCTGAAGTTTTATAGGGTCCAGATATTTGTGTGATTGTTTCCCCTCCCCCCCCTCTCCCCAGAGTTTGAAAGTGGATCAGCAACCTACAGGGAGTTCCAAACATGTGCTATGAGTGAAAAATTTGCAGCTGACCAAGAGTTTTCAGTTTCTACTTGAATGTGGCAAACTGCAAATACCTGCTTTAATTTTCTTAAGTCATAGTGTTCAATCTGTTCTAGGAAAACAGAGATGAATCCTGTTTGACTCTTTCAATCCATTTTTTTTTGTTTATCTCCCCCCATCACCCCAATTTTTCCCCAAAAATGTTCTAAATAAGGCTGATGCAGCCAAATCTCTTCTCCTGCACTGTCCCCATGGCCCTTTGCATTGAATGTGTCTTGTCTTTTTGGGGCTTCCACAGTCTAGCCTGGACCTGTTCCTGGGAGGAGAGAGCAGCCCTGAACCTCTAGACAGCATCTTAATGGCAGCCTTTGAGTTCGAGATCCATCAAGTGATTAAAGAATGCAGGTTGAGTTTTAGTAAGACTTTGACTTCTTGGTTATACAGCATTGCTTCTCTGTGCCCTGAGTCCAGCAGCAAGCTGGCATCTCTGATGGAGAGGTGTCTGCCTGCATGTCGAGATATGTGCACATAAGGATGATTGAGCCTGTCTGATCTGTATTTTAAAGACTGTGTCAAGAACACTTAAGGCAGACAGCAATTAAAATGCCGTTCCACTAGGTCTGTGACATAGTGTCACTTGTCTGCAAGTCTGCTGGATTAGGGCAGTGCATTGCTTCTCTGACAGTCGGAAATGTCGCCAGAAAACATAACGAGTCACTTGTCAGTTACAGGCTGATATTTTCTTCCTTTGCTTTTTGAAAATGCAGCATCGCCCTGAGCAACTGGTGGTTTGTGGCTCATCTGACTGACCTGCTGGATCATTGCAAACTCCTGCAGTCTCACAATCTCTAGTAAGTGCCTCTGCATTGTTTACTCAAGTGTCCAGAGGCCAGAGATAGGAACTATTAAGGAGTGGCGATAGAAGGATAATGTGGTATTTTCTTGGTGAAGAACTACATTTCAGAGAGTCAGAGAGAGGGGATGTGCTGTATATTCCAGTGAAACCTGTGGAATGAAAAGGACAATCCAAGTGCTGCAAGAAGTGATGTTGCAGGAGAGAATGCCAACCTGCCACACCTCTGAGTTGATACTGAACCAGCGCCTCAGAGTGATGTTAGGGTCTTCTGTGCTGACGGCAGTGAAGTTTTTCCAGATGAAATAGAACTGACTGGTTATTAGAGATCCCATGGTACATTTTGAATGAAGTAGGAGTATGAATCCTCTTGCCTTTGCTAAATTCCAACTTGAGTAATTGCATGCTATCTACATTTCGCTTGCAGTTTCAGTTGGCTAAAGGATCTTCTAAATTATTTTTTAGCTGTGGAATGCTAGTAAACAGCTGTCTCTCCCAAGAGGTGGCTGATTTTCAATGGAGTTTGTAAACCACACTGAGATACTTTAGGATGAAATGTATTGTGTAAATGAAAAGTCTTTATCAACAATAGTTTCAGCAGAGTCTTTTCATTGAGATACAACCTTGCAGCTGTTAATGGGTATGTACAAGGGATCCCACTGCAATAAAAAACCTTGATGTGCATGTGATGTAGAAAAATGGACTAGTTTAGAGATTTCTTAAAAAAATAAAAACAACTTGTAGCCTGGACTGTGTGAGACACTTAATAAATTAGGTAATCGCATGGTAATCTGAGTATATGTTAGGATTAAAATGTAGTACTTTTCTGTTTCAGTTTTGGTTCCAATATGCGTGAATTCCTCCTGTTGGAGTATGCCTCCGGGCTCTTTTCCCATCACAGGTAACAACTCCTTCCCTGCTTTCAGATACCAGACTGACATTGGGCAACAAAAGAGAAACCTTCATGTTCATGATGTGAAAGGCAGCACAATTAAGTGGCTCTTGTTACGGGAAGGGATATTGATCAAGCTGTTTGACAAAGCCTTTGGGGTTCTTCTGCTAGAACCACGAGTTAGAGAGAAGAGAGCTATTAGAGCCCATCAAGTCCCTACACCATAGTTTTAGTGCTTTGTCTTTTCTAGTTATAAATGTCACAAATTAAACATGTTATCGCTGCAACCCCAAGTGTGCAGAACAGCTGGAGCAGGTGGTGGTATTCCAGAGCGGTCACTATAGGTATCAGTACTAGATAAAAAGTAAAAGCCAATTTAAGTCTCACAGATGAGTGACCTAACCAGGGGTCTCCTACAGTGTGTTACTGTTCTTAATCCTGACTCAGATCCCTCTTGTGGCTATAATAAAGTGCTTAATTGAGAGTTCTCCTTAGAAGGAACATTTGACCTTTCTCTCCCCTCTTTTGTAGCCTGTGGCAGCTGGGGGTAGATTATTTTGATCATTGTCCAGAGTATGGCAAGGTTTACCTGGAGCTTCATATTGAGCGAATCCCCCTCAACACAGAGCAAAAAGCCCTCAAGGTGCTGAGGATCTGTGAGCAGAGACAGATGCATGAACAAGGTGACTGACTCTTGATGACATTTCATTGCCTTATAGTGACCTGGGTGTAACTAAAAACTGACTCTCCGCTTCTCTCTTCTCCCCACTTCATCCCAAAGTTCGCAGCATCTGTAAAATCATGGCCATGAAAGCTGTGCGGAACAATCGTTTAGGCTCAGCACTGTCCTGGAGCATCCGAGCCAAGGATGCAGCGTTTGCTACACTCATATCGGACAGGTGGGTCTTTGTTACTCTAGACTGAGCAGAACCTTTTGGGGAGGGGAGCACTGTCCTGAGAAGGCTCTTCTGAAGGCTAGTTGAGATAATCTGTTAGAATAGAACCTTCCTCCCTTTAGGACAAACTAGTACAGCATCTGTGCTAGTGAATTAAATCCTTGACCCCTTTCAGAGACAAAGGATTGTGCAATACCTGCAACATCCTTCTTCCTTAGCCATTTCCCTTTTCCTTACCACTCTCCTCCCCACCTTCTGCAATCCTCAGAGGACAAGAATAGGGAGATAACAGACCTACAGATCAACTTAATCTTAGGTAGCAGAGGAAGTTAACCTTATTTCACGGAGATCCTAGTTTTGAACTGAATCAACTGTTCAGTACTTAATCTTGTGGGCAGTGAGGGGGCTGTACGGGAGGAAGAACGCCCTACTAGTTCGAACACAGGGCTGGGAGAAAGGAGATCTGGTTTCTGTTTCTGACCTGCTCTAGGCTTCCTGTGTGATCTTTTGACAAGTCGTATCATATATCTGCTTCATTTTTTACAGCTGGGGGAAATGGGGAAAGTACCTGTGTCTCAGCTAGGATTAGATTGTAACTTTGAGATCAGTGGGTAGAAGATTCTCTAGAACAACGGTTCCCAAATGTTTTGCTAAGGTGACTCCCAAACTGCATTTTGTGGTGGGTTTTTGTTTTTTGTTTTTTGTTTTTTTTTGTAATCCACCATTACCTATATGCACATTCTGCCCTGCTGTCACAATCCTAGTCCTGGGCAGCTGGGTGGCACTGCAACCCTGTGTGCCAGGTCACAATGCCCCAGAGCAAGGAGCTGGGACAGGAGTTGTCACTGTTGGGCGAGCATGGGGCAGGCTTGATTTCCAACCCACATTCCCTGTGGGCCACCCTGCTCACGGGGCTAGGAGAAGTGTATGTTTGCCTAGCGCCCTGCGACCCATCTAGAATCTTCCCACAACCCCCAGGACCCATTTGTTTGGGGAAAAACTGCCCTAGAAGCACAAGGTATTATTTCACATTTGAGGGTTGAGTAACCTGAGAAAGGAGTACTATTTTTGTCTTGTTTTAGGAGTGGGAGGGACTATATTTGCTTGAATGGAATGTGGAAGAAAACCAACACAGGAAGCAGGCATTGAAAGCAGCAGCATAATAAAGGCTCGACTGAAAAAACTCTTAAGACTTAATTTACTCCTGCTGCTTATCAGCTCTTCTGTGCAGTAGAAAAACAAAGTCTTTGTTATGAGCTGGCAGAGCTGTTTATGCATCCGTTGGCCTCAGGACTGCTTGCTGTGCTGCTATTCTTCCACCTTGGCTTTTAAAAACAAATCCTGGTGACTGCAAATATCCCGAATAACAACAAAAAGAAAGGGTGCGGAGACGGGTGTATTCAACATACACCATAATATCTGAATGGACCCCACCTCCAGGGAATGGTTTTGGCTCTTTAGGAGGGTGATTAAAACAGAATGACATTGGGTAATAAAGCTTCTCTGAAGAGTGGGACGCGTAGGCTGAACCTGGTGGACACAAGTCTCTGACTTCCCTGTAGATTCCTGAAGGATTATTGTGAGAGAGGCAGCTTCTCAGACCTGGACCTTATCGATAACTTGGGACCCTCCATGCTGCTCAGTGATCGGCTGACGTTTCTTGGTGAGAATCTGCTGCCTACAGACCCTTCCTAGAACTGCTTTAAAGTGTTGTTCACCCTAAAACCATTTCTCTGGAGCTGCTACTGGTTCTCTTAATTTCTTCTCCCCTGTACATCCTGAGTCCATTACAGATGTCAGGGGGAGAACAAATTACTATATGTGGTTTGGGATGTCATCCTCTTGCTGTTGTTGCAGACTGTTTTACCTCAAACTGCATTCACAGAAGGTCTCTGATGTTCCACCTCAGTTTGTGCAGGGCAGTCTGGGGCTCTGGGATTTATAAATCTAAACTAAAATCTAACTAAATAAGCATTTATTTTCCCCATCTGTTTCCCTATCTAGTGATGCTTCCTGTGAGGAGTTAGTGATTAGAACCTGGAAAAACTTGTGTGCGGATTTTCCTAGATCCCTACAAAGGCAACCCCCTTGCACTAGTTATCTTGCCCATATGGTAGTTTTGCCCACTGCTTAGAGCTCTCCAAAGTACATCTCTGCAGCTCCATTTGTTCAGCATGGAAACACCAAGCTCACAGTGAGGAGGACTTGACTCCATACAGGAACTAGGGGGCTGGCCCTCTGCCAAATAACACCGGAAAGGCTCCATCCGCTTCCTTTGTATATGCACAACTTCTTTCCCCTGGCGGCACCAAACCGTACGCTGCTGATACCTGCCAGTCTTTTGGTGAAATCCCTTCCCTCCTCAATTAACCACTTCACTTCCTAGATGTCAGATCTCATCCTAACCAGGTCCTGGGGGTTCAGAGACTTACAGGATAACAAAGATCTAAATTTCCAGTATAAGCAATCAGAAAAATCAATGCTTTACGGAAAGCCTTTCAAACCCTGTTACGTTCTAACGCAAATATACAGGGCAGAGGCCCACTTCTTCCCTTGCAGGCCACCTTTAAAGGAAATGGTGACTTGCAGAATGTGTTTGATTTAAAACCATTCTCTGAACTATTCTGGAAGATTCTGCACACAGGCTCACTGTATTGCCCTGAACAAAACTGAGGTGTTGTCCTTTAAGCAGGTTCAAGTGGTAAACATCAAAAAAGGGCAGATTTCCTTCTGTCCCCACCCTGTATTTATTAAGCTATTTTGATGTATAAATTGTACAAAATTCCAACTTCCCTCTTTAACCCAGACCTGCCAAAGGGCCCAGTCCTCCCCCCATTTAAGTTCTGGGAGTTTTACCCAGACTTCATAGTAGCAGAATTAGCCTCTTAGTTTTTTGTAACCAAAGCCTAGGATCTTCTGACAGTAGCTAACGTTTTACTCCCCTCGCCCACCACACACACAGGGAAGTACCGAGAATTCCATCGGCTGTATGGTGAGAAGCGGTTCTCTGAAGCTGCCAAGCTGCTCCTGATGCTGATGACGGCTCGTATTGCTCCGTGTTCCTTCTGGATGACCCTGTTGACTGATGCTCTTCCCCTCCTGGAGCAGAAAGAGGTGAATGTGGGGTTCTGATGCAACACCACAACCACCATACTTTGATCCACAGGCACCCCTCTTTTTCCTGACTGGAAGTAGGTGTACACAAATATGACAGGGTATCCCAGAACTACCTGCCCCCCCTCATGACTGACACAAGGTACACTAGCGATTCTCCATACTTCTCATGTAAATGAGTTAGATTTGTCTGTTCAAGAAATGTGTGGCCATGTGAAAGTCATGGCCAGTGGTGGCATGGAGGATGCAGAGGCACTTAGGACAAAATTAATCTCTGATGTACATCCTGTGAAATCCTTATGTTTACACTAAGATTGCAAGTAGGGGGATAAGGGTGTAATTCAGCCCTCTCCTTTCAAAGTAGCAGACTCAATGCACTGTTGAAGATTTAGGCTTGCTACAGACTTGCCCAGTTGTTTTGGGGGATTTGAATTTGAGATTTTTTCCAGTGTGCATCCCTCTGGCTTACGGTCCATCCAGAAAATTACAGCCTCACAAGTGCAAGACCCATGACTTACCAGGTGTTAAGTGGTCCAAATGGAGTCATGGGCATGCAGAAGCATTCTCCTCTTGTTGACCTATCCCTCAGGAGCCACTCATTCTGGATCCCCTAGATAAGTGGTTAATGTTTTAAGCAAACAGTCTCTTTTTCACAGGTAATATTTTCAGCAGAGCAGACATATGAATTAATGCGCTGCTTGGAGGACCTGACAGCTGGAAAGACAGATAACCAGAAACTCCAGGTAATCTTGCCTGAGGTCAACTGGATGATTCAACTGGGGTAGCATGGGAAAGAGGAAGCAAGTCTCCATAACACTATTCTTGTTTCTAGGTTGATGACGTTGAGACTACCAAGGTGGAAATCCTGAGACTTGCTCTTGCACGAAACCTTGCCCGAGCTATTGTCAAGGAGGGCACCTTGGAAGGATCATGAGAATGGGCTACTGCAGTAACTCTGTGGCATACTGTACATAAAACTGACTGCTTTTCTAAGAATAAATGTCTCGTTTTGCATATTTCTAGCTGTTCTTGTGCCAGTGTTGTTTGTCGTCTCTCAATGTTGTTTCAAATGAGACAATGAACATGTAGGAAGTCTCCCCCCCAACATTCATTCTATGCCCCTAGATTCCTATGAAGGATTTGGTTGCTATAAGTCAGCTTGCAGGGCTTAACTACATGGTTAGTCAGGTAGCTAAACGTGTAACATTTGCCTCTGTTACCATTTCAGTTGTCGTCTCCTGTAACTAGAACGGAATTTGAATAGCCGACCTTTCAAACCTGATAGGTTGGTGAATTGAATCTTGTGGCTTCCATAAACAGCAACCTGCTCCTCACGGTGTCACAAAGGGTCGCACACAGAGCAAAGTAGGGAAAACAGTTTATTTAACATGCAGCAAAACAAATGCAGTGGAGACATATTTACAATATGACGGCTCAATATGAAGCTGCAACCTCAACCTCTGAAGAAGTAACATTCATAAATAGTTTAATTTCCAAAGCTTGTACAATACTTTTCCCCACAGTGAGACTATGGTGCCTTGCCCTTTGACTATACAGCATGGGCACTGCAGTGCCGTTAACGAGGAGAATGAAGCTATTCTGCAGAAAGCACTTGTGCTCTTCTGATTTCCTCACAGCCACCATGAGAGTCACTTCTAGGCATCTAAAGCAGTGAAACCTGCTTCCTAACAATACGTTACAGCACCTGGGCAGACTTAAAGAGCTAAGCGAAGCCCCTAGATGTATTGTCTACAATGCCAGTGAGGCCCATGTTAAAGCAGAAAGAACGTTTCTTGCTCACCACCTCTTTCCATCAGTTTAAGAACACAGCTGCTGCTTTTTTTCAGGATCCAAGAGCATCTTCCAGTCACTTAAAGACAACTGAGGAGGCCACACGCCTTGGTCCTGCGTGCCAAACCAGCATTGACACTTAGCAAGCTGAGTTCGGCTTTTTACTTCTACACTTACCTTTCAATGGCCAGGGCGTCTGCTGTGTCTTTCACTTCTCCTTGTGGTTCGTATTTCTCACTACTCTGAAGAAAAACATTGAGCCACAGTGGAAAGTATAAGATGGCTAGAAAGAAGTCCAAGCTCTACTGAGAGTAATGGGTTTTATAGCCTTCTCTAAATCCAGCAGCACTTCCTCATTTTAGTTTTATTCCTATAATAGGCTGGAGAATCTTCCTGCGTATTGAGTCTGTGGACAGTCAGGCTGACCATTCCCGTCACAATTTAAGAGCTGTTTGCCTGTACCTTGCACTGCTGGAAATACTTAGTCTAGTATAATTAAGTTTCCATACAGCCGCTCCACATGCTGTCTTCACAGGAGTGTAAGGTGACAGATTTAAAACAAGAAAAAATGCTTCATTAAAACAATTTGCTAAAAGGTCCCTGCAGGATTGTTTAGGTTTGAAATTAAGAGTGGGGGGAGGGACTACTGGAATCAAACTTTCAGTGTATTGAACTAAGTCTCCTCATTCATGTAGATACAGGGCTCACTTGTGTGAGCCCCACAATTTAAAATACAGTTGGTTTTCCCCTTGTGGAGAGAATTGCACTTAGCCACTTAATACTGGGAACAAATAAAACAGGGTTCTAAACCCAGCAGTGCACCATCACAGCCAAATGGATTCTGCCTTCCTTTCACCAATCTGCTCACTTACAATTCGATGTCCTATAGCTCTACTATTTACATCTTGTATTCCTAGTCTTTTCAAGAGAACACAGTATTCAACTTTAATAATAATACTGCCTGCAGAAGGGGAACTGAGAGCCTTTTCTCCTTACCCCTGGTCCAGCCTCTGCACCTGATTAGTGGTTGCACTGAGGCTGCTGCACTGTAGTTGCCATCCTTTATCAGTGTAACCTGTGCTGTCCACTCAAAGACAACTGGAGCCCTTTGGCCCTGTTGGTTTTACCTCCTCGCTACACACATTTCCTCTCCCCCATACTATGGAATGTGATGAAGGCAGAAGAACACTCAGCACAGGCATGGGAGTACAAAAATTAGCATGAGCTGCCTGGAAGAGAGAGAGTGCAGAGGCAGCTGGGAGTATAAAATAAAAGAAAGCAACTAAAGAGAGTGTCACACAATGCGCCGTTACTGTCTGAATGGGCAGCACTGGCGTAGGCTGCCCATTGGAGAGGAGAACAGAGGGGGGCGTGAAGTGTTATTTTACTGTAAAAAACCCTCCCGTCTTGGAGCCAGTGGTTACTGCACAGCATGCCTAGAAGGTTCAGTTCTGGCATCAAGGAGGCGAAAGCCTTAGGGCAGGCACAGACATCAGGGCTCTGCACCGAGGAAACTCGGGATGGCATCATAACCCTACCAGCCTGTAGGCATCTCTGGACAACAGCAAGGGAGGAAGCCGACCAATCCCCTTCTGGCTATAGGTCTCCCTTCCAGAACACCAGAATTTCAAGTTTAATAACAAAGTGGAAGATAGAACCAGATTCACCCAGAGGCCAAGATAAAGCAGCCAGCAAAGCCTCCCACTGGCTGCCACTCAGTTCATTCTTGGCATAGATGCCCCGGGCCCACTTCAACCCGAGGTAAAACATTCCAGACTAAAGCTACAAGCGGAGTGGTCAGGACATGTAAACAAAGCTAAACATCACCAGTGGATAGCATGTGTGCCCCTTCCACGTCACATTCATTCCAGTCCCTTTGGGATCCCTGCCTGGTCCTGTCATGGAGACTGTGGCAGACTCGCTGGGTCATAGATTACCCCACTGATCTACTGGGGGAAACTGATCCACTTCCCCAACCTCTGTGCTGGGCTGGTCTCCCAAAGTGAAAGTCAGTCTGTACCTCAGCCGCACCTTCTCCTGCAAGGAAGAAGAGAAACAAGATGTTAAACTAACAGCCACCCCGGAGCAGGAAGGCCCTGGAACCAGTAGCAACAGGAGAACAACGGCAGTGCTCCCTGATGACACTCCACTGTAATAACATTTTAGATCCCACAATGGCTCCGTCCGGATACCCCATATGGGGTAAGAGGCCAGTTTATGTTAATAGAGCATTTCTGGATACTTAATAAGGCTGATTTATTTATTCTTTAGTTTGTAAATATGACAGGTCCGTCTCTTGGAGTGAAACAGCAGGAGAAAAGCGCTTACATTGCAATATAGATTCATTGTATACACTGACCAGCATTGCAGTTCAGCTGCTTCCCAGTGATCCTACTAAACACATGCTTTAGTAGTGCTAGAAGAGTATGAAGTCTCAAAACGAAACAGTACTGCAGGATGCAGAGGAAGGATAAAACCTGACAGATTCCTATTCCTTAGAGAATGACTAGGGGAAAAAGAAATCTGCCTTCCCCTGCTCACATGGCTTTTCTCGATGTTCCACAAAGTGAGTTTATAGAAATCCAACAAAACCGCATTATCTTTGTACCTTGGGATCTAACACTTTTTAACTGATGCTGTAAATGCCACTTTTACCATAATCTTCAAAAACAGTAAGTAGCAAATGTCCAGGTTATCTGAACAATCAAAAGACTACTTGAGTTCAGACTCTGAACTTTATATACTCTAGCAATGTAGGGCTGGAAGGGGCCTCACGAGGTCATCGAATCCAGCACCCTGCACTGAGGAAGGACCTAGTAAACTTAGACCATCCCTGACAGGCGTTTCTTCCAATCCGTTCTTAAAAACCTCCATTGATGGGGATTTCACTGCTTAGAAGCCTATTCCAAGACTTAGCTACCCTTATAGTTAGAAAGTTTTTCCTAATAACTGACCTAAATCTCTTACTGCAGATTAAGCCCATTACTTCTTATCCTACCTTCAATGGACGTAGAGAACATTTGATCACTGTCCTTTATAACAGCCCTTAACATATCTGAATACTGTTATCAGGTCTCCCCCTGAGTTTTCTTTTCTCAAAACTAAACATGCCCAGTCATAGATTGGGTTTACTAAATTTTTCATCATTTTATTGTTTTCCTCTGGATTCTTTCCAATTTGTCCACATCTTTCCTGAAGTGTGGCACCCAGAACTGGACGCAGTACTCCAGCCGAGGTCTCACCCGTGCTGAGTAGAGAGAAAAAGTTACCTCCTGTGTCCTGTTAATATACCCCAGAAGAAGAATAGCTTTTTTTCACAATGGCATCACATAGTTGGCTCATATTCAAAATGAGATCCACTATAACCCCCAGATCCTTTTCAGCAGTACTATCACCTAGCCAGTTATTCCCCATTTTGTAGCTGTGCATTTGATTTTTGCTTCTTCAGTGTAGTACTTTGCACTTGTCTTTATTAAATTTAATCTTGTTCATTTCAGACAAACTCTCTAATTTGTCAAGATCATTTTGAATTCTAAGCCTGTCCTCCAAAGTACTGGCAACCCCTCCCAGTTTGGTGTCATCTGCAAATTCTATAAGCATACTCTCCACTCCATTATCCAAGTTATTCATTAAAATATTGAATAGTAATGGACCCAGAACTGACCCTTGTAGGACCCCATTAGCTATACCCCACCAGTTTGACAGCAAACCATTAATAACTACTGTTTGAATATGACAGGTTTCAGAGTAGCAGCCGTGTTAGTCTGTATCCGCAAAAAGAAGAACAGGAGTACTTGTGGCACCTTAGAGACTAACAAATTTATTAGAGCATAAGCTTTCGTGGACTACAGCCCACTTCATCCGAAGAAGTGGGCTGTAGTCCACGAAAGCTTATGCTCTAATACATTTGTTAGTCTCTAAGGTGCCACAAGTACTCCTGTTCTTCTTTTTGTTTGAATATGGTCTTTCAAGCAGTTGTGCGCCCACCTCACAGTAATTTAATCTAGACCACATTTCCCTAGTTTGCTCATGAGAATGTCATGTGGGACTGTGTCACAAGCCTTACTAAAATTAAGATATATCATGACTACTGCTCCCCCCCCAATCCACTAGGCTAGTAACCCTGTCACCGAAGGAAATTAGGTTGGTTTGGCATGATTTGTTCTTGATAAATCCATGCTGGCTATTCCTTATAACCCTGTTCAGGGCCGGCTCCAGGCACCAGCGCAGCAAACAGATGGTTGGGGCGGCCAATGGAAAGGGGCGGCACGTCCGGCTCTTCGGCGGCAATTCAGCGGCAGGTCCCTCAGTCCCTCTTGGAGGAAAGGACCTGGTGCCAAATTGCCGCTGAAGAATGAAGCGGCGGCGGTAGAGCTGCCGCTGATCGTGGCTTTTTCTTTTCTTTTCTTTCCGCCGCTTGGGGCGGCAAAAATGCTAGAGCCGGCCCTGACCCTATTGCCTTCTTGGTAATTACAATCTGATTGTTTAATAATTTGTTCCAGTATCTTTCCAAGTATCAAATTTAGGCTGACTGGTCTATAATTCCCTAGGGCCTTTTTGTTCCCCTTTCTAAAGGTATCATGTTTCCCTTCTCCAGTCCTCTGGGACCTCACCCTTCTTCCATGAGTTCTCAAAGAGAATCACTAATGGCTCCAAAATTCTTCAGCTAGTTCCTTAAGAGCCCTAGAATACATTTCATAAGGCCCTGCTGACTTGAATACATCCAACTTATCTAAATATTCTTTAACCTATTAGTGCCCTACTGTGGCTTGTTCCTTCCCCCTGGTTGTTAATATTAGTTGTGTTGAGTATCTGGTTTTGGAACATCTTATTCAAATGGCTAGCACACAACAGGGATAGCAAGGTGCTCCAGGTAAATATGATAGCTGAATGCTTCTAATATGATGATCAGAAGACAGGGGGTTAACTATGTTATTTAAGTGGTCATAATTAAACTTCAGAGTTAATATCCCGAAGGTACTATTAGGTCAACTTAGTCTGGCTACAGACTCAATAAAGCAATAATATTTCTATTATAAATGCTCACTTCTTACAATTCATGTCACCCTGTAAACTATCACCATATTTAGTCACGTGAATGTTATCCCATAAGGGGTGTGGGAAGAGTCCCTGGTGGAACCCTAACTATTCCTTTCCACTGAAGTGTTAACATTATGGGGAACTGTACAGGAACTGATCTAGAAGGATTGCTGTGGAGTGAGGCAAAAGCACTCCCCTGACTCCCTGTCCCTGGGGTGAGATACTGCTAATATGCCAACATACTCCTCTGCGATGATTAACCTCACTCTGCCTCAAGACAGCACTCCAGGGTAATTCATCTTTGGGGACAGACAATCACTTTCGTACAAATGTTTAGTCTAACCCCACATGGAATTTGAGCCTCATCAGATTCATAAAAGAACAAGAGAAGTCACTTTTGCTGAAGTTTTGAGCCCCTCTCACCTTCACAGGATTTGCCAGCAGCATGACTTGGGTGATGGCAGCAGGTGCCTGGATGGGGTTGAATGGAGAAAGTTCTGTACCCGAGGGTGGCTGCAACTTCACTTTCATGGACTGCAAATGTGAAACAAAAGGAACCCTCAGGTACCGTGACCTGCACTGGGGTAACAAAGGGTTTACGCACAGGCTTCTCCGCCCAAGCTGTGTACATGAGCAAGTGACACAAATAAGCCCGCTCTATACTGAGCATATAGTCATAGGCACATACCAAACTAAATCAACACGGAGATAATGCACTGGCCCGGAAAACCATGACAGCACCTTTCTAGCACAGGGGCTCCTTGGAAAGATTTTAATACAGATTCCCTAGCCTAGCCAATGCAGATAGGACATAACCAAGCTCCAAGCTGATTTTCAAACACTATAATCAGGCATCCAAAACTAGAGACGGGAAAAGATCAAAAGCTCACATTGAAACCTCTCCCAGAGCACAGGGGAAAATATTAGCCCCTGAAACTGTCTCATTTTGTCCCTTCCCCTTTCTAACATGACCAGGAGCTACTTCCATTGGGGCTCTATGTCTTTCAATCCCCTTCTATAAACTGGACCCTCCCACTTGCTTTGTGTCTGCATTTTAGAAGCCAGCTTTCCTATTCTGTTGAACGACACCCTCTGATGTTGGTGGAGGAGAGATTTCAGAACATGGGATCATTGCCCCAGTATGATCAGAAAAGACAAGAGGAAAAGCCTTGTTAGATCTTCTAGTTCAGGGGTGGGCAAACTTTTTGGCCCGAGGGCCACATTGGGTTTGCAAAACTGTATGGAGGGCCAGGTAGGGAAGGCTGTGCCTCCCCAAACAGCCTGGCCCCTGCCCCCTATTTCCCTCCCCGACTGCCCCCCTCAGAATCCCCGACCCATCCAATCCCCCTGCTCCTTGTCCCCTAACCACCCGCTCCTGGGACCCCCTACCCCTAACTGCCCCCCAGAACCCCACCCCCATCCAACCCCCCCTGCTCTCTGTCCCCTGACTGCCCCGCCCCCTATCCACACCCCTGCCCCCGACAGGCCTCACACGCTTATCCAACCCCCCCCCATTCCCTGTCCCCTGACCGCCTCTCCCAGAACCTCCGCCCCATCTAACCGCCCCCTCCTTCCCATCCCCGGGACCCTATGCCCCTTATCCAACCCTCCGTCCCCCTTACCATGCTGCTCAGAGCAGCATGTCTGGCCACCATGCCGCCCAGCTGGAGCCAGACATGCTGCAGCACTGCCCTGCAGGAGAGTGCGGTGTGGCACTCCAGAGTGCTGCCCACTCGGTGGTGTGGCTGCTGGGAAGGGGTGACAGCAGGGGAGGGACCGGGGACTAGCCTCCCGGGCCGGGAGCTCAGGGGCCAGGCAGGATGGTCCCGTGGGTCGGATGTGGCCCGTGGGCCATAGTTTGCCCACCTCTGCTCTAGTTCATTTCTTGGCCAGGACAGGATTATTCCCTATTGTGTATTTTCTGGTTGAATGTCCAGTTTAGTTTTAAATGTCCCTTTCAATGGAGTTTAAACCCACCATTTGGGAGTTTATTCCATTCGTTGATCACGTTGTCCGGAAGCTGAGGCTTTAACCCAATTACAGGGACATGGGTAGGTCCCAGCTACGCCACAACTGTTAGCCAAGTTTTCGCAGTGTCCCTGACGCTGCTATGGTTGTGTAGGCGAGGCCAGAATAGAACATTTTTCCAGGTGGTGTCAATAGGCCTTTTAAAGCTCAAACCCCTGAAGACTGAAGGATGAAGCTTAGCATGTGTGAACAGTCCTGCCACTGAGTTAACCCCAGCCCAGTGTGTTATTGGTGTAACATAAAGCTGAGCTGACCTTACCCTGCAGGGGAAACATGCTCTCTACCAGCAGTTTCTTTCGCTATATGTTATTCAGAATATAGAGAGACCATCTGTCCTCCCTTTTAGGGCTCTTTGGAAGCAGAAGGAGTAGAGGCCCAAGAAAAGCTCGCCCTGTAATGTCATGTCCGAGTCCCAGAGCTCACACCCATTGTTTCAAAGCAGAATCCCCATCTACCTTCAGGTCTGCGTGTCCCTACCTTTGGTACTGCAGCCTGCAGTACAATGTTCTTCACAGGAAGAGGTGCTGTGTTTAACATGGACACCACCACAACCAGCACGTCTGACCTCCCCGGTGGGCACTCCTTGGCAAAGTGTAAGAGGATCCTGAACCCGTTCTTGTCGTAGGCTGTCACAGGAAGAGCACGGCCTGGGGGTGGAGAGAAGGGGAAGAGAAACACAAGGCTACATCTGTAGTAGCATTATGCAATTCAACACTGGAATCTCACTCCCTGGCATTTCTCTCCATGGCAGGAGCTCCCTCAGAGAACCAACAAGCTTTCCCCGGTTTAGAACCCACTTCAGAAGCAAAATGTTTTGTGCTCTGAATGCAACAGAGCTGACAGAACAACCTACTTTATCCAAAGGCCAATTGCCTCCTCATCAGAACAGACACCCTGCGTGTCGGTCTCCTGCTTAGCCAGGGCTGGACTGGGCTTTGACACAGCCGGGTGGTTTTAGGTAAAACACAGTGGAGGTGTGTAAGGGCAGTAGCACAGGCAAGAAGCACAGTTGGGTGTGTGTCAAGATGACAGCGCTGCTACACTGTAGGGACCCTGGTTCAAAGCTAACCATGGTTTGCAGTGTGGTGTTTCAGAGCACTCCAGCGCTGTAAGTGGCAGCACAGTCTCAGAGGCAACTGTCAGCTCGATTGTACACGTGCGGCCGTGTACAGAGAACACAGGAAGGGGATTCCAAGGAGAAACAGTAGTTTCAAATTAAGGGACTTAAAGACCTCTTAATTCTCTTGCTGGTTGGAAGAAGATGGCCATAAAACCCTGGCCTGAGACCCTACAATCTTTTGCACATATTGTGCTGTGGGCAGGGCAGGTCCAAATGAAAGAAAGTCCATTCCATGCTTAACTGCCAACAGCCCCATCCTGGGGAACCCGAAAGCTACAACCAGAACTAGTTGCATAGCTTCCCTAAATGCAATCTGTGCTAAGGGCTGGATTCTCCTCTCGGTTCCATCCCTGCAACCCCATAGACATGCTTCAGTGTTGTCTGGGTGCTACAGAGAGAATTTGGCCCTGTACCGCTAACTGACAGTGTCTGAGAGTAGGAGTATTGGAACAGCGACAGTCCAGGGTTCAGAGCAGGCTGAAAAGGGTCTGAGAGACTTACTGGGTTTAATGGATTCCAATGGAACATGGACATTGGCCAAAGAAGCGTCAGGCCCTTTCAGGGGGCTGCCCTGCTGTTGGAATGAAGCTGGCTGGTAGAGAGGGCTTCCTGAACCAGCCGTGCAGCTGCTTGGAAAAGGAACAGTAGAGGCCACTGGAGCAGCAACTGGCAATCCTGTGGTGGATATTAAAGGGGCAGAGGTGACAGTGGCTGGCAAGGTAACCCCAGGGTGGAATACCGAGGGCGCTGATTTCACTTGGGCTGAAGTCCTAGGAGGGAGACAAAAACAGAAGTGGCAAATTAAGAACTATACTGGCTAGCAGAAGTGGCAGTGACAGCACTGAGCGTGAAGCAGGCTTTCACTCCATCTCCCGCACTACTAGAGACAATGGCAAATCACTAAGAATATAAGAATGGCCATACTGAGTCAGACCAGAGGTCCATCCAGCCCAGTATCGTGTCTGCCGACAGTGGCCAATGCCAGGTGCCCCAGAGGGAGTGAACCTAACAGGTAATGATCACATGATCTCTCTCAATCAAGTGATCTAGAGTGAAAGCAGTGGCCTGCAATCGTACCATGGTGTCATGACACTGTAAAGTTTTGTGTGCTGAGCGGGGTTGAGCTGGGCGAGTACTACACAGAAAACCACAATGTTTCAGGGAGTGATGGTGATTTGGGAGGTGTCACTCCTCTCCAAATCAGCAATGAGCCAGTGCCTCAGCATTGTGCTGGGACCCAATACTGCTGGAGGATGAGATGAAAACGAGGGTCCTGGTCATTTAAGGATCTCAGGGCACTTTTCACAAGAGTAGGCCCTGTTAGCCCCAGTGTTCTGGCCAACTTACCAATCTGCCGACCTAAACCATTGTGTAGCTGTGCAGTGCAAAGCAGCTGCTGTGCTTCACCACCAAGCTGGCTGCCTTTCAGTGGTGGGTCAGTGACCTTTGGTATAGTTTGTATATCAGTTTGTAAAGTGCTTTGAGATCCTTCAAGAGGAGAGATGCTAAATAAATGTAAGACCATCACTATCCAACAGTAAACTTCCATCAAACTAGAGCAAGAAACAGGACATCCTCATTGCAAACCTGATAGCTGTAGCAAGGGTAACTTTCAAACGGGAGAGAGGAAGCAAAATCCAGGACTATTACCCTTTGGCCTCTTCAAGAAGATGTCCCAGTGCATCCATATTATGCAAAGCATTGCCTCCCATGGCTGAACTGAGGTACCGGGGGGTAGCTGGCAGAGCCTTCGGCGGGCCCAGAGGGGCTGCTGGTCCAGCAGAGAACAAGAATGGGGCTGTATTAGGTGCAGGGATATTAGAAACAGTCTGAGAGGCTGTGAAAGTGGAAGGCAGAGGCGCTGATGTTCCACACACAGACTGTGACGTGTGATGATGAAGAAGTGGGTTCACTGCAGTATTGCAGGTGACAGTCACCAGGTTCGGACTAAAGAAGTCCAGGTCCATCTGGTCATTCTGCAACAGAGGGGACAGATGCATGTTATTAATTCCTGCCATGCCTTAGATACCACTATAACTCATTGAGATAAGCCTCACCCATTAGGACATGACGGGGAGGAAGCTAATGGCAAGCAGGAGAGTATGTTGCATCTGTTGGACTACATCCAATTTGTAGTTTACTTGACAGCATATGGTGCTGTGCTGGACTGGATACTACTAGTGGACAGGAGCTAGGTGGGGAGGCAGAAGTTGAGGTGGCCATGTTTATTATGGGCATTTGGATGGGGATTCCTAAGGGCAGTATCCTAACAGAGCAGAGAAACTTACAATAGCCTATTCCTGGGGGAATTCTGTGCCACTGCGCATGCGCAGAAATGATGTCCCCTGCAGATTAATTTGCTTCCATGCAGAAAAATGACTTTCTGACAGGGAAACAAAGGGAAGCCACAGGAGCGGTCATGCGACCTTCCCCAGCAGTATGTTTCGGGTGCCCAGGGCAGCCAGCAGAGAGGTAAATCACTTTGGGCAGGGGGCGGGGCTAGGGAAGACCCGGCTGGTGGCTCCTACCCTGCGCTGGGCACAGCTGCTAGTCCTGGCTGGGCTGGGGAGGACGGGACTTCCTCTTCCCCTGCACAGCATCCGGGGCCGTGTCAGACCCACCCCCATATTTCTCCCCCAGCTGTAGGAAGCTCTGCAAACTCCCCCTCCATCCCCTACCCCGTGCTTCCAGCATCCATCGCTCCTCAGCTGCAGGGGGGAGGGATCCCTGTACAGGGAGCTGCTCCCCCATCTGCCCAACCCCCGTGCATTCAGACCCTCTCATACCCTGACCCTCCTGCCGAGCCTCACCACCCCCTGCCCCTAGGACCTCCCTGATGAGCTCCACTCCCCCTGCACCTGGACCACCCCAACCCGGATCCCCACTCTACCGAACCCCAACCAGCTGCACCTGGACGCCCCCCCCCCCCCAGTCCCTCACACCCAGACCCCTCTGCCGAGCTCTATCCCCCCCACACCAAACCCCCACCCCGCTGAGCCCCAACCACCTTCACCTGGACCCCCCTGCAGAGTCCCATTACCATTGCACCCAGAATCACCAACAAGACCCTGTGCATCCAGATCCCCCCGGCACCCGGATCCCCCACTGAGCTGCCCACACCCAGATTGCCCCACACAGAATCCTCTCAAATCGCACCTGGATCCCCCCACACTAAGCCCTTCCACACTTGGATCCTGCCTTGCTGAGTCTCCCTGGTGCACCTGGCACCGAGGGACAGGGCCCTGGGGTGTTTCTGTGGCAGGCCCGGTCCTTGCGCTGTGTCAGGGTTGAGTGCAGCCTCACTGCTGAGTCCATGTCCCAGCGGTGGGGGGGGGAAGGGAAGCCGGAGCTGCACAGTGATCTCCCACCTCTGGGCAGCCAGTGGCCTGTGCTCCCCAATGTCACGCTGGAGCCTCCACATTTATTTGATAAATAACATTTGCAGAATTTTGCAGAATTTTAAAATATTGTATGCAGAATTTTTATTTTTTTGGCGCAGAATTTTTAATTTTTTGGCAGAGAATGCCCTCAGGAGTAAATAGCCAGAGCAGAGGAGAGAGAAGATGGACAGTACATTTCAGTGCAGCAACAACTGAAAGGTGCTACCTCTTCATTCAGCAGTCCCAGTCTCGTGGGACGATGGACTCTGCCTTTGGCCTCCGAGTGTATTCAGTCCAGAATACAACTATTCCCTTGCAAACTGGGTGCATCCCTTGTGTTTCTATTCAGTCTAGACTTACTGACCTCCTCCCCATGGGAGAGGGTAGCTTTGGTATCAAGCTTTGTTGAGATACACACTAAAAAGCAGCACATACAAAGAAGGAAAGTGAAAGCAGAGAGATCTTCTCTGTACTGGTTCAGATATCCCAGTTACACAAGGCCAGAGGCAAGACACAGGTCTTCACGTCTGGAACAGTTATCGTCTCTGGCCTGCGTGTGAGCACTCCCCCAGGATATGGCAAAAGCACCACCACTGCAACATCGAGAGTGCTCAGAGACCTCCCGCAACGACAGTCTCTCTCTCAATAAATCCCTCTCTTCATACCTGGAACATATTCCACTGCTTGTTTTCAGTCGACTCTTTCACTGCACCGGGGGCTGGGTCATTCAAGCCTGAATGCCGAAGAAAAGATATGGAAACTGGAGTAAAATTGCAAAAATTCTCAACATTAAAGTCAAGAGGCAGTAAGAAGGGGAGCTAGATGGTTAGTTTTCCTAACCCCCTCCTACCTACTATAGGGTGTTTGACCACTGTGGTAAAACTACTCAGTTTAACTCTGTAACAGTTTGAAAGCTTGATGAAAGAGACATGCATGTTCCATTGCAATGATCAGCCACAGGCTCATAGATCTCATGCAGACATGTCCTGCACACGCAGGCAAGCTTCTCCATGCAGCACTTCCAATGTTCCTCTTTCCTGACCTGTAGCATCCCCTGTTATTCAGTAACAGAGACCCAAAGGCATGTACTGTGCAGGCTGCCGTAGGCAGATTTGCTAATGCACTTTCTCCTAACCACAGCACCCACTGCTATTTTAGTCCTGAAACTTGTAGCGAAGCGTGGTGGTGGTTTTCTGATGTGGACAAGCATCTGTAGGGATTAGACTGGGATTACAGCAAACTCACTGCATTTGTGACCTACCCCTGATTTCAGGAGGAGCCTCCAGAGGTTTTAACTTTAGCCTACTGCCAAATTCCCATTCGCAGGGCCACTCAGTGGAGGGAGCTTTTTAGGTGTCCATTGGATGACGACATCCAAAACAAACCAGAATAATAAACTACAGAATTGACAATCTATGGCTAGTACTAATACATTGTTCTCTGCTGCCCAGCTCTAGAACCAAGCTCCATGATAAAACCCTTTCCCCAGAACACACCCTAGCCACACCAGCCTCTTACCTAAACACAGCAGCTCCTCATCCAGCAAGAAGAGGGAATTGGCCGTGCTGCTCTGATGAGTCAGAGGAGCTTCTACTTGGCTGGAGGACCGGCTCCGTGAGTGACCAAACTTTTGGGGAGGAGGTGGGAGGATGGGGATTTCTGATGAAGCTTGTGTCGGCACTAGTGCTGGTGCTGGCGTTAGTGTTTCAAGTGGCATCGGCGGTGGTGGGGTGCTGGAGACGTCCATGCCAGCAAGGTCAATGAGCGCACTGAGATTACTGGTGGGATCGCTCCCTGCAGAGATGGGGAGAAAAGTTATAAGAGGGACTGCAGTCAGCTGGAGCAAAGGCTCTGAACAATGTGAAGACAATATCCAGGGCCAAGTTACCGCAGATGATGCTTTGGGTAAGGGGGTTTCTCTTTTAATCAGAATTTCTGACTCTTCACAAGAGAGGACACCTAGATGCTTTCCACTGGAGTATTTGCTGTTAAATTGCTATTGAGCTGGACACTGTATAGTTAGGAAACTTCTGTATAAAAAGAGGAGCCCAATCCAGTCACTGCTCTCAATACTGCATGTACTATGTGTAGTGTAGTTGGCAATCCTTTCCATGCCTGCATAGCTCTGGCTAGAACTTGGGAGACCCAGTGTGGTGACAACAGGCAGCACAGGTTGCAGTCAATCAAGGCGTTACTAGCGAGCCAAAGAGAACTACAGGCTTTCTCTGTGTCCAGGGTCCCCTTCAATTTCATCACAACCAAATTCTGGTTCTTCCCTATGACAAGGGACACCATTCTGTACAATGATCATTTCCCTCATGTTTTTCATCCAAGAATCTTAAAAGTGTTTTCCAAACAATAATTATGCCTCACGGCACCCCAGAGAAGTGGGTAGTATTAGTCCCATTTTCCAGATGGGGAAACTGAGGCAGATAGTGGCTGCTAAGGGACTTGCCTAAATTCACACACTGAGTTGCTGTCAGAGCCAGAAACAGAACCCACATCCCTTGACTCGCAGGCCTCTGCTCCAATCCCTTAGATAATGCTCCCAACCTTACATTTAAGCACAGAGAACAAGATAAACATTAAATATATGTTAACTTCTCCCCTTTAGGTGGGGCCAGGACAGTTGAATAATCTAACTAAAATGTTGCATTCCACATCAACTGTTAGTAATCCAGACAGGAAAGCCCAGCTCAGATGCAGGTCTGCTTAGTCAGAATGTCACAAGTCATAAGGTTTCATTATTAAAAAGCCAACTGTGGAAATGGCAGAACTTTCCAAGTCAAAGCATTGTCACCGGTGGCCAGAATTATAAACTCATCCGTGTGTCCATCAATGGCTGCTGTTTGGGAGATGATTTGTCATTCCTACCTGGACAGGTTTTAGCCCAAACAGCTGATAATACTGTCCTTTACTGCAATTATTTGGACACCCTTCACAAGAGGAAATTCAAAATGACAGGATTCAAAACCGAACAGAACAGATGGCTACTCACCTTCTGTTGCAGACAGTGTCGGGATATCCACTTCACCATTGATGACTTGACCCTCGATTATTTTTTTATAGGAATTTATTATCCGGGATAAATTGTCACTGGCCTGCAGAATATCCCCTAGATGTGGGAGAGAGGCAAAAACTCCAGTAGAGATTTCAGTCACTTGGCTCTCTCTACTGCTTTGGACGCTCAATCATCATCATCAACAACAATCCATTATTTAGACTGCAAGCTCTTTAGGGCAGGGGCTGTCTGTGCAGCGCCTCACACAACGGGGCCCCATTCTCAACTGGCCCTGTGGCACTGCCGTAATAAATAATAACAACTCCTCAGTGATTAGCTCCCATAGGGACATCTCCCCTCCTCTGAGAGCCGTATCCCCTTACCTTGTGTTCAATGAGATCGTTTCCCACACAGCCTCCCTCCCTATCAATTCTTACTGCCAGGGCCCTGCTCTAATTTAGATCATAAGCTTTAAGGGCCTTGGGTTTTTATCCGCCTGTTAGAGGCCGGACACATCCATGGAGGCACAGAAAGAAGTAACGTAACATTAATAGCCTTCTTGCTGTATCCCTGCACAGCTACTGGTCACACCAGCCTGGCTGCAATCTCCTTCTTAAGCCACATACCCTCCCCACCAAAAAGGGGAGATGGTTGTTTTACCCAAACTGCTGTCGTTATCTTCTGTTTCACTGGCCAGTTTGAATAACGTCCGTCTTTTGGTTTCACACCTTTCATAGAGCTCCTGGGAAGAGAGATCAGGAGAAAGGGTCTTATCAGCCAAAAGCCATCGACAGCAACAAACCCTGCTCTTGCGGTCAGCATGAAATAATTCATCTGCATGGAAGTCCCAGTATGAAGGGAGACCCAGCGTCTTTTCTTGATGCGAGTGCTGGTCCAACTGGGTGTCCAAATTCCCCTTTCCCAGCTCTACAGGGAGCTATTCACCTTTTTATCAGCATAAGGAGACCAAGTCCGATCTACATTCTCATTATAATAAAGATGAATATCAGCCAGTGGTATGCTATGAACACAAGGCACGCACTACATGCCCAGCTGGCTATGCATTGTCCAACTGGCGGCCCACAGGACTATTCTGTCCAGCCCCGCAGGGGGATGCCATTTTGTAAATCTTGCTGTACTTGGAAGGTCATGCTGCATGGAGGACACAATTTTGGACCACGTAAGGCATGCAAGTGAGTTGTTGCATGTCTTACTACAAATGTCATGGCATGCCACTGATACCATCAGTCCTCCATGCTATCGCCATTTATGCTTAATTCTCTTTATACTCCATATGCTGGACTATTTTTATCATCATCTCTGTTACAGTAGCTCCTTACGACCCCAAATGAGGATGGGATCCCATTGTGCTAGGTCCTGTACACTCCCTGCCCCAAAAAGCCTCCGATCTAATTGGGAGAATGGAAGTATCGTCATCCCCATTTTACAGATGGGGAACTGGGCACAAGAAACCACATGACTTGCTCGAAGTCAGAGCTGGGAACTGAATCCAGATCTCCTTAGTCCCAGTCCTGTGCCATAACCAAAATTCCTGTCTTCAGTCCAGGGAGTGGTCCATGAGCACACAGGTCACTACCTCCACTCTGGTGGAGATGGGTTCAAGGAAGGGAAAGTTTCTGAATTAGTTGTTGTTGTTTTTTATCATCACCTCAGGTGCTCGATTGGTCCCTTTTGGTTATTATTTTCTTGGTGCTCTCTCCATTAAATACAGTGTCTACAAGCTCTTCCCCTGAAGGGAAGGAAACCTTTGTTGTTTGGATCAAAGATTTTAAGTTTATTTGACTATGGTGCTTTGGGAGATGACTATTTCCACCACAAGCAGCATGGCCAGTGGCACTGGGAATCAGAAAATGTGGCTTCCTGATTCTGCCACTGACACACCGTGTGATCTCAGCAAGTCATGCATTCCTGGTGCGCTCACTTTCACCACCTGTAAATAGAGATAGTGCCTGCTTCTTTAGAAGGAATTTTGAGTCCTTCAGCTGAAAAGTGTTAAGTGCATAGTATTATCACCTCCAGCTGATAGTTCCCATTGATTGCTCTCAGCTCTGATCGCTGCGCTTTATATCATTGATCACTTTGTTCTGCATATTTGCATCTTTGTGCAAAGGTAAAGCTCCATAAAGTCTGGAAGAAGGAAATGCTGAAGGACTCCTATGCAGAGGGATGAGCTTGTACTCACCTTCATGAGCTCCTTATCAGCCTCTGACGAGTCCTCTTTGCTGTAGTGAACCAGCATCTCATTCAGCAGCTTCACGTTGTTATTCACTTCCTCTAGAGTGTGCATGCGTTTTGTCACCTTCTGGATCCGAGCCTCATCCTTCAAGGTTTGAAACAAAAAGAGAAGAGTATCAGAGGGATAGCCGTGTTAGTCTGAATCTGTAAAAAGCAACAGAGAGTCCTGTGGCACCTTTAAGACTAACAGATGTATTGGAGCATAAGCTTTCGTGGGTGAATGTCCACTTCGTCGGACGGTGAGCATTCACTGAAAAAGAGAAGAGTGAGTCTTCCCACAGATCTCTACAGCAGGAGCTCAGCTGTGAGTCGCATCAGATGAAATGCTGACGTGTTTTTGAAATAGAGCTGGGCAGGAACCAGATTTTCTATTTTGCTGGAAATTCTGCCATTTCAAAAAAACCTTCCATTCTGACACAGAACAAAACCAAAAAAAGTTCAAAACTTCTTGTGAAAGAAATTGAAAAACAAAATTGTTTTGGGTGAACTGAAATGTTTTGTTCCAATAAAATTAAAACGTTTTGTTCTAATTTTGTCTTTTTAAAATGTTATATTACACAATATAAAATTTTAAAAAAGTAAACAAAAAGGCATTTCAAAATAGAAAATCAAAGCATTCTGTTCTGAAGAGTTAGAATTGGAATATTGGAATGCTCCGTTCTGTTTTTTCCCTAACAAAATTTTGTTGAAATCAACACGTTTCTGCAAAAGGATTCACTTTCAACAAAAGGACATTTTCTATTCCAAAAACATTCTGTCAGAAAATTTCTAACCCATTCTAATTAGGCATCCATGCTCTCCACCAAAAATAAGGGAGACCCCCTCCAATGTGATGCCTAGAGTTGCATGGGGACAGGGCTAATTTATATAGAAAAGAGATTCCAGTGACTTGTATTCTCTCCAAATTAGAAACTGTATTTCTCCTTGCCAGAACAACACTGGGTCACTTGAACCCCATGACACCTGGATACTGGAGTGGATGGACACATCACAATTTCATTAATAGTTAGGGTGGGATATATATGTGCATGTAGACAACTTGCGATAAGTGCCAGATTGAAAACCCTAGAGACAGTCCTCTATATCCACAGATCAGATCCTACAAAGACAGCAGCACTTCAAGCTTCTCCCTCACCAATCCTTGATGCAGACTGTCCCCTTGAGGGGTGAGAAGGTAGTTCATTCCCCATGGTCCATTTGATCCTTGCCCTTTCTGCTATATCTTCCAACTAGGGAACCAACTATAGAGGTTTCGTGATGCAAACACCTGTTAACTGGGACCCAGAATGAGACTCACCAACAAATTCATTTCACACAGCCCACCCAACAGCCACTGGATGATATCAACTTTCAGTTACTACGGACTGGATGTGAACTGACAACCCTAAAGGTGAAAGGTTTTAGACCTCATTGCTAATTCCCTTGAGTCATTCAGTCCCTAAAGCTTCAAGCACAGATGAGCAGGCCGGTTTAAATAGTTGTGAAAGAACAAATCCAGCGATTCCGCCATTCACGAGTCACTAAAGCTATGTACCAGCTAGTGTTAAAAAGTTTACAAATGACAAAGCAAGCCCCTGATAATGATAATTCCTACAGGGGTTTCCTTAAATAATTCTATTGCTTTTTCTTACCTCTTTTACCATTGATTTAATAAGCTTGTTCGCCTCTTGTAAGTCATCTGGGTTTTTGCTTTTTAACAGTTTGGCTAAAAGCTGTAAGAAGAGAAGAGAACTTTTTAGGAAAAAGTAGTCTCTTATTAAAGGGAGGCAGAAAGATCATGTATCCAATGGTTGCTGCACTGGAGAAAGGGAAGTGGGCAGTTCAGAGAAAGCAGACTGAGGTCAAAGCAGCTTACTTTGCATTTTCAGCAACAGTAACTTCCGTAGGAGTCATTCATGGATTTGCTATTTTGTTTTTTGTTAAATTGCCAGATTTTCATTCACATACAGTACAAGCCCACTGGGATCTTGGAGACTTTCTGATACTAGGCAAGAGTTCCTCCCGGTGCAGAAAGGTGAAAAGCTTTTCCTCTCCTCCATTGCAGCAGTTGGAGAGCGACTTAACTAGAAATGGCCAGATAGTGACAACACTGAGATGGTCTCTCACTCAGGATTTCAACTCTGAGTCTCCAGGTGGTAAGAATCAAACCCACAGTCCGAGTGAAATCAGGCCCACATACCAGCAGATTAGAGCTGAGTCAGAACACTTCCTTTTACTTAAAGTTGTTCTGTTTTGTTGGTGGGTATTAAGATTCCAGCCTTCACTTTACCTTGGATTTCTCCTCATCATCAAACACAGGGTTTTTGGGGCGAGGTGGTGGAGAGGGGATCAGGGTTCTATCCACTGGAATTACAGGGTCACACATAACAATACCTGAGAGAAGAGAAAACAAAGTAGGTTTGTACCTGCAGTCACTCAGGACAGTGCTACTATCTGCATACAGGCAGCACAGAGAGGGTGCAGCGCTGCTGTTCGCATACTGGGTTCAGAGGGAACATGCAGCCCAGCTCTTTGAACACTGGGATGGAAGGATATTTCAGTGAGGATTAATACAGCAGCAAAATCCCTGGGCATGTTATCTGGTGAACTGAGGGATGTTTTCCTTAGGGAAAGGCCAACACTCCAAGGGTTAGTTTGCCACATCCTTACAGTTTCTGTACCCGACAGGTATAATCAATAGCTCTCCACTCTGGGTCTTTCTCCTTTCACATTGGCCTGGGAACCCCAATGTAAGGTCCCATGTAATCCTGCTTTGTGCAAACCCAAAGCCATGTATATCTTCAGCTTGGGAGGCAGAGCAGACAAGCGGAGAACAATAATGCAGAATGTGGTATCCACAGACTCCTAGCCAATAGTTGGAGAAAGGATCAAGTTTCATGGCCAGGCCCCACCACAAAATCCTTAACTTTGCATTATACTCATAGAGGCTTCTGAAGGCAGACTCTCTGTGCTGAAGCTATGAGCGTCTCTTCTGAGCGCTTTAGGCCTTGCCTATGTGAAAAAGTTGCACCAGTTTAAAGTGCAATTTTAAAGCAATTTAGTTATGCTGGTGCATGAGGCTGTGCGGATGCTCTCATTTTGGTTTAAACCAGGCTTGTTTAGTTTAAATTGATTAGGAATCAGCTTAAGCTAAATCAAGATAAGCCACTCAAACTAAAATACAAGTGTCTACACAGGGGTTTGCACTAACTAAATCAGCTTAAAAACCAATTTAAGTTAAACCAGTGTAAAATTCTCATGTAGACAAGGTCTTTTCTACCATCTGATTGAACAAGTCCTGCCCCCAGATAGAGGCTGCCTTCTTGAGTGTCCCCTCTTTGTGACATTCCTGCTTAAAAATGTAGGGTGCAAGAATGAGAAGCTGCTTCCCACCTTGTCTCTTCAGCATGTAGTAGGCATCTTTGATTTTGGATTCCTCTGGCAGTGCTACTGTCCAGCTATACAGCAACTCAATAACTTTGGTTTTCACCTTCTCTGAGACTCTGTCTCCCAGGTACTGGGGGAAGGGGGGGGAAGGAGGGCAGGGGGAGAGAGAAAGAAAAACATGTCAATCTCTCTCTCGCTCTCTTTTCTTTGTAAAAAAAATAAAGAAATAAATAAACCAACACTCAATATGGGAATTCATTGGGTGCTCATTAAAGTCTGTTTTCACATTAGATGGGACTATAAATATCCTGTCTGTGCTGATCTGGGATACAGTTTCATAACACAGATGGCCAGGAGCACTCATCATTAACTACATTGATACAAGATGCAGTTCACCAAGACAAAAACTTCCCTCACCTCTTTAAAGTAACATTTACATTGTGTTTCATGATAAAACATCATCTTATCTCCATCTGCCTGAGACAACATGAGCCAAATTCAGTTTGGAGTTATACCACAGCTAAATGGGATGCTCTGGGCCCAATCCTCCCCACAGTGAAATCAGTAGGTGCTTTGCCAGTGACTTCAATGGAAGACGGATCAAACTTCCTGTTAGTGTCCAGTTGCTTTTGTCTTAAGAAAATGATGGTGATGATAATACTTTGCTCTGACATCATCTTTCACCAAAGAATCTCAAAATGCTTTCCAAACATGAATCAAGCCCCAAAATATCCCTATAAGGTACATAAGATTATCTGCCTGCCATACTGATGCACAGAGAGATTAAGCGACTTGTCTAAGACAACACAGCAAGTCAGTAGCAGACCCAGGAACCAAATCCAGGAGCCCCAACTCCTAGTTCCTTGCTCTAACCATTGAATCACAATTCCTCCCTGCTGATGATCATGTTTCAACAAAATGAGTAACACAAGGTCTAAAAGTCCTTGCACCACATTAAGGAAATGAGCAATGCTAAGTATTGCACAAGCAATGGGAAAACAACTGCTGCTTGCTGAGAGAGCTAGTAATCAGAGTGCAAACACCCAGCAAACAAAAGCTACAGACTAATTCACACAGTGAGGCAGATAACGTGCTGCACGCTTTGGGAGCTACTTGTGGTTTTAGAAAGACCAGACTGTTACACAGAGGGATAGAAAATAGCTTAAAGACTGACCTTTGGAGACACAACTTTTATTAACTCGTTTAAAAACCGAAACTTCCCTACTTCATTATGAAATCTTCTCCCACAGTTCTTCATACAAGCTTCCAGCACCTGTGTTCAAGCAATAGAAACAGGCGGTGAAATCAACACACCCCAAACCCAGAGAAATAACACAGCTGCTTTCCTCTAAGGGAGGCCCCAGCTAGAACAGGTGACAGGTAAGGGTCACATTTCATTGAGATAGAGGAACTTCCGCCCAAGGACACAAGGCTTGAACCCCACTTCTTTAACTGTGAAGTTATCGAAACAGGCAGCTTCCCCAATCTCGACAGAGCACGCTGAGAAGCCATCTCCTGGGAAGTGGCAGCGGTGGGGGGAAAAAACCTCCCTGAAGGTAACAAACAAAAGGATCAAGAGTGAAACTGAGATTTTCTGGCTCCAGTGCAATTAGTAAACTAACTCCATGCTTCAGTTACACGAGTCAAATATCCTTTTTTCTCAGTCTTCATCCCCTTGCAGAGAAGGAGAATTAAGGAGTTGACTGTGTCAGTTTCAGTGAGCACAGGAAAGATGGTACTAGATAACCCCACTGAACAGGAGGTATCACCCCCCCACCCCTTAAATTCCACACTGAAGAGCCCAGCTTGGCTCTGGGCTTTGAGAGAGGAGGTAAGGACTACTTACTGTCAAGGCCTGGACTGCCTCCCATTCCTGAGGTGACTGGATTTTATGAGCCAGTAGTCTCACAGCTATCTGTGGACTGAAACAAACCAAGGTGCCACATTATAAATAAAACAGACACAGGGATTTTAGGACTTTCTAGACTTTCACAAAATCTTCTGATTAGACAAGTAGGGTATCACAAAATTAAAAGGAAATGTCACTTTGCCCTTCTATAGCTTGATATCTTCAAAGCACTTTAACAAAATAATCCTCACAGCATCTATGTAAACTGGGGTGTTTACACATTTAAAAAGGGAATATAGTCTAGTGCATATGGGCTGTGCATGAGATTGGTAACCAGGAATTCCTGAGATCTAATCCTGCTTCAGTGAATGTTTCATGGTGTGGCCTTGAACCTTCTCTGTGCCTCATTTTGCTTTGTCTGCGGTAGAATAATACTTTCCTACTTTGCAGGAGTGCCATGACTCATGAGGGTTCGTTAGTTATTGTTTATAAAGTTTTTTAAAGATGTAACGCCTTATATCAACTTGTGAATGGCTTAGTCAGAATGGAGATCACTCAATATATACAAATTGCAGCAAGGGAGGTGTAGGTTGGACATTAGGAAAAACTTCCTAACTACCATGGTAGTTAAACACTGGAATAAATTGCCTTGGGAGGTTGTGGACTCTCTATCATTGGAGGTTAAGAGCAGGTTAGACAAACACCTGTCAGGGTGGGTCTAGATAAATACTTAGTCTTGCCTTGAGTGCAGGGGACTGGACTAGAACAACTCTTGAGGTCCCTTCCAGTCCTATGATTCTATGAAATAGTCTATGAAAATAAATGATAAGGATTATTATCCCCATTTTACAGATTGAGAAATTGAGGCAGAGAGGTTAGGAAAGATTCCCAAGGCCAGAGAAGCAGTCAGTGTCAAAGGCAGGTTTAGAACTCATGTTTTCCTGGCACCCAATCCTGTGCTCAGATCATGTTGCTTTTCAAAGAGGAAGCGCTTTGCTATATGCTTCCACATTACCCTGCTTCCTTTATGTTCATGTTTTCCTTGTAATATCAGCATACTTTACAAATATAAAACATCAACACCTGGACATAAATTTTTTTTTCAATTGAGAATGTTAAAATACGACACTAAGTCTGACAGACTTGGACACACACCCTTCAAGTTCTTTGTTGATCTGGTCACAGAACCCAATGATGTACTCCCAATCTTCTTGCCTGTTAGACGGGTTGGTGGCTTTATCTTTAGTAAAAAGAATAAAAATAGAGAACACACATTATCAAAACACAACAAGAAGCAGATTAATTGGCCTTTCCGAGGGAGAAGTGTCAATTGCCGCCCATCAAAACTGAGAAATGAGTTCACAATTTCCATTCCCATATATCTGTGGGTGCTTAGTCAGGAAGGAGTGTCAAAGTCAAATCAGG
The DNA here is from genome assembly GCF_011386835.1 of Chrysemys picta bellii. Taxonomy (NCBI): domain Eukaryota; kingdom Metazoa; phylum Chordata; order Testudines; family Emydidae; genus Chrysemys; species Chrysemys picta. The sequence continues at coordinate 43,208,164 of NC_088802.1, read as the reverse complement.
CCACTCCAAAATTAGCAAAACACCTAACACAGTTCTTTGCAGAACCAGGCAATGAAGCTCAAGTACTTACAGATTCAGTATTTTCTAGTTACTGAACAGAAGAGAACAGCCTCACAGTCTTACCCCAGCTAGGCAGGCTTGCAATGTTGTCTTTCTCCCCTTTGTCCATTTATAATATTGAACTACTTAGGGCCAGAGCCTTCAGTCCTGTTGTATGCAAATCTCCCTTTGCAGTCACTGGGAGTTTTGCATGTGTACAAATTGCAGGATCTGGGGTTTAACACAGTACATAGATCCTTTACCTTTGATGCCTTGTTCTTGGAATACCACAGAATTTATTAGCTGCCTTTGCATTTCTTACTGGAAATGAGATTCACAATCCAGTTTGCCAAACCCTTACTTTGGGATACTCCCTAGCTCACAGAGAAGCAGATTGCAGAATACTGAAGCTACTGAGATCTATTTTTGTTAAGAATTTATCTGCTCCAGATAGGTCAACTCAGAGACAGCAATGGGTTTTCAGTGGCAGAGGCTCCTGCTTCAACCTAATTTTACAGCAGAGCCAACTGAGGCATGATGTAGTAGAGCGGAAATTTGTTTGCTGCAGTTTTGCATGACCAATCCGGACTCTCTCCTTCCCCCAATGACTAAGTTATCAACAGCAGGAATCAATACCAAGGGAAAAAAAATATGTTACAAATCCAGCTGAACTACAGCAAATCAAACCATAGTGAAAGGAGGTATACGTGCATGTACCGTAGTCTTAAATGCAAATGTAAAAGAATAAGTTTAAGTGCACACTACACGACAAACTGTCATTAAATATCAGCATTAATTTCAAACACATCCTTCCACCGGTCCACTGGCATAAATACAACAATTGTCAAACGACTGCACTGAAACTTCTGTTTTAAAGTGCAGCCGAACCCTCTTGCTGTTGTATTCCTACAGTGTTTGCTTGGCTTTGCTTTCCCCAGAAAAATGCTCCCATCATCTCACAGGCCCCAATCTTGTGAGATGCTTCACATATGTGGATCCCTGTGCCCAGGTTGAGCCCCAGTGGCTTCTATGGGACACTGGGCGAGCAAAAGGGCACATACCACAAAGCTGCTTCCCTTGGTCTTTAAATTAAGCTACCGAGCTGTGTTTTAAACTCAAGAAAGTTTAGTTAAAAATGTAGTTGCTGCAGTGACACGTATTTGTTAAAAACACTATAATCTTATTACCATGCCCTTAATTTCTAGACACCATGACAGCAGCATGAAAAACCGGGCTTACAAGACAGCCTGCTATCTTCATGCAAGCAAATCAGCATTCTGTATGGCTGAGTACCAAAGCACCCTTCCATTGCTAATGCCACCAGCTTGTGCTGCTCTTTGCACAATGCAGACTTAAGAAATATACAATGGGATGTTCTATTATTACAAAAAAACACAACTAATTCCTTTCAACCAATGGACATTTGGGTGGCAGCGCATTCTGACACCAGGAGGGAGATCTGGTCTGGGCAATGAAACATAAATGACATTTCCACGGTAGTCACTAATTTTAAAGCTGCTCTGCTTTTTAACTTGAATGACTTCTCCCAACATGTCTTGGAATCTCAGAGGGTTGAATATTCTCAGTTTAGGCTTGGAGACACCTCACAAGCCTTGTTGTTTTATATTCAGAACTCTCATGATAGTCAATTCCAACAAGAAGAGAGACGTCATTAGGGGGAGTTTACATTCCACATAAGGAAATCACCCCCTATAAATATCAATGTGATACCTGTATGATATCCTATTTCATAGATGTCAACATGCTCTATCAGAAATTCTGTCCTGGCCTGGAGAGTGAAGTCCTCTGTTTACAGAGCAGGTAAAGTGCAGGCAACAGCAGAACAAGCTTCCCCACTTTGCCTCATTAATGTGCCTCAACCGTGATCTGGAAGGATCACCTCTAGGAGGAGAGATTTACTCCTCAGGGTTCTCAGTCCTTGGCGCCTCTGTTAATACTGCCAAACAAGGATCCAGATAGCACCTGTTGTGGAAGCAGATTTCACGTGAACACTTGGTCTACTAGGACACAAACTAAAACTTATCAACTGATTACACATAGGGCCCTGAACAGCCCTCGGTAGATCAGAACCAGCACCTAGAGGAAAGGGCTCTATAACACTACCACAATCCCATCACCATCCAGTCCCTTGGCTTTTAGACACTGAAACATTTGGGTCACATCTGATGGTATAATAATGTTGTCTCATACCTGATCTGAGTGTCAAAGCCACTCAACATTCCTTTGCTGTTCTAAATCCTGAAACACTAATGAGGTGACACTCAGCTGTAAACCAAGGGTGCCTATTTCATTTATATAACAATGCTTTGGAACCCTGGGGAACAGAGAATTGAAATGGTCTAATAAATTATTCATATTTTCACTGTTTTACTTCTCTGCTGAAAGAAGGAAAACTTACAAGCCAATATTCTAGATGCCCATTACCAGATTGAGGGCTTGAATTGGGATCCTCAGCTCCTAGCAGCTATGTGTCTGGTGTTCTCACTCTCTCTGTACCCCAGGTAGAATAAGCAGAATGCTAACTGGTGATAACATGGAAATAGTTGATATTATTTACACACACAGATATAGTAGGCTTTATCTCTCTTCCCCCTCCCTCTTCTTAGATTATGAGCTCTCTGGGGCAGTACACTATATATTTACTATATGTGTGGACAGTGTCGAGCACATCATGGAGGTAACTATAATATAAATAAGCTACCTTGTATGTGAGCGCCAGACTGAGCAGGGAGTGTTAAGTAAAAGGATCCAGCTGTATGGGAGCAACTGAGATTCATTTATTAACCTCCCCTTCCCATTTCAGCTAAGGCTGGAGGTGGAACCGCATGCAGGGAGAGGAAGAGCGCTGTCATCCCAGCAGCCAAAAGTGGGAGGGGAGAGAGGATAAAGATGCTGGGTCATCACATATTGAAGCACATCTCCCGCTGCAGTGTGAGGACTGGAAGCTGTGACTCCCATCTGATGACAGAATGGCTCTGCCGCTCAGTTGAAGGGCAAGTGCCACTGATTCAGAAAATTCCTGGTAACACAAGTCATGTTCTGTCCTTTACTTGACGTGGGAGGTTGGTCCATACTGCTGTATGGATTTTGCCCCTTCCTTCAGCGAGGACACAATGGGTACATCCTCTGGCTTCGCATCTGACACAACACCCCTTTTTTTTATAGAAAGTTATCAGAAAAACAGTCTAAGTAATTCAGCTTCCTAGCCAAGTTTCCCACTCCCATAATCACACAATTACCACGAAGTAATGAAGAGTTATACAATGGCACACATTCCCCTCACCTTTATCCAACAGAACGGCCACAAGGCAACAGGTACCTCTCCTGCATATCTCCATTGTGACCTTTTCCTCCCAAAACTCCGCTTCCCTGAGGGAGGGAGTGTCATTTGGCAAAGACACCCGGACTCCCCCCACTAGCCCACATACATTTCTTCAATGGCCAATGGAAAACAAATTATGCTCCTCTACAATGGGAGGATTCTATAATCAGCCCAGCATGAGTCACTGTACCAGTGATCAAGCAGAAACTTATTTTTTTAAATTAGGAAGCAACATTCAAGTCTCATATCGAGGCTTGGCATATTCCATTTTCATTTTTGTTGATAATTAAGACGGATAATATTGATGTTTATTTTTAAGCTTTTCTATTTTTACTGATTTAAATGTTCACACTTATGGGAAATTATGGGGAGCGTCAGACAATATGGGTCATCAGACAATAATTATTAAAAGACAGTAGACACTGCCATTCAAAAAGGTAAAGCTTTAGAACTATTAAAATGCAAATTTTAAATATTACATGTCAAAATATACAAAGTAAATATCCTTAAATCAAACTCTATTCTGTTCTCAAGCAGTGTTTTTCTTACTTTGCCTCTCTGTACATTTCAATTACCATCCATGGAAATATTTTTGTCAGTTTGTGCATGTGAGGTGAAATCGACATTTACCGATAAAAAAATTATCCTTTCAAGCGCACTTATGTCCCATGAAAAATGTGCCCTCTCCTCAGCCCCCAATCAGGCTCACCGAAGTTAGTGATATCCCTATCTAGTTGTAAGTGACCAAGCCATAGGACAACCACTCCCTCAACTTTCACAGTCTGAACATTCAAACTGTTGGGAAGCTTTTCCTGCTACTCAACCTAAAATTTCCTTCATATTAGACATATTTTCATACATGATCTGTATTCCATTAATCAGTTCTCTTTGGGGAGAGAAAAAGAGAGAGACTGGGTGTTTCTGAGTATGTCACTGGCTACAATTAATACATTGCCAGAAAGATACTGACACATTGTGAGGAGCTCACAAGATCAGCCAAAATGATGAGCAGGCAGGAAGAAATGATTTACAAGGAAAGACGAATAGCTAAAAACAACTGACATAATTACAGAGATAGATGATAACATTCTACACCTATTTGAATAGTGTAAACACCATGGTGGAAGAGGAATTATTTAAGCTAATATATGACGATACAAGTAGGAGTAATAGATTTTAGATTGTAAACTCTATAGGGGAGGGACTATGTTCTGTTCTACATTTGTACAGTACTGGACCCTGGTTGAGGCTTTTAGGCCCACTGTAACACAAATAAATAAAGAAGTGGGATGGGATGAAATAAAGAAAGGGAAAAATCTAGGCAGTAAGATCTAATAGCTTGTGGAGTAGTCTCCCTAAGGGAAGTGGTGGAAGCCCCAGACCTTGAAACATTTAAAAACAAATGATTACCATTATTATTATTTATTTATATTGCAGTAGCACCTAAGAGCCTCACTCATGGAGCAGGACCGCATTGTGCTAGACGCCGTACAAACATGGAACACAAAAAAAAGTCAGATTGGATAGAATAACGTACAATTGGGAACTGTTCAGCACTCGCTGGGAGATGGACTAACCAAGACTTTTTCTATCTTAAACTTCCAGGATTCTGTGAATAGAGTGACTTGCCCTTAAAAATATTATTCCAAATATTGAAGCCTGTAACAGTTCCTGTTATAAAATCTTTTTAAAAGACAAACTCTATTTATTTCATCTGAAGCCTGTAACTCCTACTGTGAAATGATAGCTCTGAATAAGGCAGGGGTTTCCCCCTGGTGTAACATGACTGAATAACATATCAGAGAGACAGGGTGGGTGAGGTTGTAGCTCGAAAGCTTGTCTCTTTCACTAACAGAAGTTGGTCCAATAAAAGATATTACCTCACCCACTTTTTTTCTCTGATATCCTGGGACCAACATGGCTACAACAATACGTATTAGGTATGACTGATTTAATGGAGAAATTCCTATAGGTGTGGACTATGACAAATAGCACATTGTAATTGGCCAAGCGAAGAGAGGTCTGACATTCAACTTGATGGCATTTCTCTGTCATCTATCTATTACAATAACTTTGAATGGTGCACCTGATCTATTCTAAAATTTCAGGGTATGTTCTAGGCATCAGTGGGCAGAATCCTATTGTTTCAGGTGAAAATCAGAAAACTGGAAGGAGGAAATGGTAGGCACATGGAGCTCCTTCCAGCTAGTCAAGAGACCCAACTGCTTCAACCACCTCTGTCATTGTCTATAGATCCAAGAACTAGTTGATGACACCAATTAACACTTTCCAGCAAAACTATCTCCCCCATCTCATCTCTGTCCATCCTCCCAATAGAGTTTAACATGTTGACACCCTGAATGACTTCCCGTTCCCTCCCAGACAGAAATAATAATGGTGTGCGGAAGGGCAGTATAAAGGAACACACAGAGCTCCTCACATGGACGAGTAGGGGGAGCACACAGAGCATTTAGTATGGGAGGGCAGAATGGGGGAACGGGACATAAAGGTCATGGAAATTGGAGGGCCCACAGAATCCCTGCTACAGTGGAGAAAAATGGGGGACAATGGTCTGGGGGGAGTTGGGACAGACAGAGCTCCTGGCATGTGGTTGAGGGGGCAATGGGGGGGGGCGGACAGAGCTTCTGGCATTGGAGAAGAAGGGGGCCCCAGTCATGGGGGGCAGAGGAAGCATGGGGATCTCTGGCATAGGAAGAATGGGGGAGCATGGGGGATCATACAGAGCCCCTGGCAAGAGGAGGTTGCAGAGAATCCCTGAAATAGAGGGGGATGGGAAAGCAGCACACAGGAAACCTGTGGAAGGGAATGGAGGAATGCAAGGAGCTCAGCCTACAAAAGCTACAAAGTGTGTGACCACCTAGTACAGTATACTTTGCAAATGAGACTCCAAAGCACAAGAAAATTTAGAGAAGAAGGGAATACTGACCTTTTATAGCCAAAGAACTGATAGTTTGGAGGAGGTGGGGAATGAGTAAAGAATTTCCCGGCTTCACAAATGAATCACCAAATAACAGGCCAGACCTGCTGTTGTGCCCACTGCAATTGCAGCTCTGGATTTCTGTTTCACTCATACAGTCACAATGAGCACACTGAACCCTCATTTGGACAAGTTATTGGTGGGGATATTTTGAGGGGAGAATTATTCCTCCAGTGTGAATACATAACAACCCATCTCCCCTTCCCCTTCCAGCTTTGGCAGAGAGCCAGTCTACAGAGTAAGTTCCTCCTTGGTATTACCCCATAAGCAGGCAATCCCCTTCAGCGACAGGGATGGACTGCACAGTTGAGCAGAGAAGCGACAGGAAGTCAGTGGCAGGAAAGAGACAGGGAGAGAGTGACAGGGAGACAGACAGAGAATGGGGAAGAAAGCCAGGCAGTGAGAGAGAGAACAAGCCAAAACTGAGTGGGGCGAGTAGGTGGAATAGCCGGCAGGCACTGGGAGAAGAGGGGATAGGCACAAGACAGGTCAAGTACATACTCAGAAATGATTAGAGACTTTCGATTTAAAAGCAATGAGGAAACACTGTGCATGACTCTAGGTGGGGGCAGGAAGGGGGGAAAGGCAGCAGAGAAAGCATCAGGCTATTAGATAACCTGACAGGGACTCAGAAATGGGCAGTAAGGACAAACAGACACATGGGATAAAACCCCAAATGCACTAGAAAGCCCTATTCCAGGCAGATGCTTGGTACATTATTTATAAAACAACTAGCATGATAATAACTGCATATATAATCATTTCCTTCTGCGAGAGATCAGAAGGCTCTGTCTACACACAGAGAAAACACCTGTATAGCCAGCCCATCATGCTGCTAAGAGGTTTTCTTTTCATGCAAGTTGGTGGTGATGACAGAAAGTGGGTGCCAGGGGCACGGGCACAGAAGGGGAGAGGGAACTGGATAGGGAGTGGGAGGGCATGGAGTGGGCATGGGAGCATTAGACAGAGGGGGAGACATGAGCAGAGAAGCAGGGAATCATGGATATGGGGCAACAGGAACATGGATAGGACAGGGGGACACAGGAGCATGGATAGGATGGGGGGGACATGGACAGGGGCATGGATAGGATGGGGGGGACATGGACAGGGGGACACAGGGGCATGACTAGGACAGGGGACATGGACAGGGGGACACAGGGGCATTGATAGGATGGGGGACAGAGAGGGGGACACAGGGGCATGACTAGGACAGGGGACATGGACAGGGGGACACAGGGGCATGGCTAGGACAGGGGACATGGACAGGGGGACACAGGGGCATTGATAGGATGGGGGGGGACATGGACAGGGGGACACAGGGGCATTGATAGGATGGGGGACAGAGAGGGGGACACAGGGGCATGACTAGGACAGGGGACATGGACAGGGGGACACAGGGGCATGGCTAGGACAGGGGACATGGACAGGGGGACACAAGGGCATTGATAGGATGGGGGACAGAGAGGGGGAGACAGGGGCATGGCTGGGGCAGTGGGTGGCAGACAGGAAGACACAGGATGAAGGGGTATTGATGAGCTGGAGGGAGGCAGACGGGGGCACTGATGGGGTAGAGCGGGAACATGGACGGGGGCTCAGAGAGCAGCGGAAGGTGGGTACAGGGGCATGGAGGGGGCGGAGAGCAGCAGACGGGGGGCACAGGGACGGTAGGGAGGGGACATGGACCAGGGGGCACGGGCACGGAGGGCGGCAGACGGGGAGCGCAGGGGGGTGCTGAGGGGACAGGGGCTGGGGGCGCGGACGGAGGACGGGGGGTCACTCACTGAGCCAGGACTCCAGACTCTCCCCTTCCGCCTCCGCCATGTTGCCGGCCGGGCCCGAGACTCCGCCCCAGCCGCGCGAGAGCCCAGCCGGGCCGGGCTGGGCTGGGGGAGGGGCGGCAGTTCTGTGGTGGAGGGGGGACTGCAGGGCGGGGGACTGGACCCCTCCCCACTGTGGCCCCCTCTAGTGCTGGGGCTGTTCACAGTGGGATTCCTGAGCCTCGCGCAGCAGGCTGGGGGTATCCTGACCCCCAAGAACAAATGGCTGGTAAAAGCCCCCCCAGCTCCTCGCCCCAGTGGGCCTGGGGCTCAGACATCCCCGGTCACTGTGTGCGCACAGCGCCCCAGGCTGAGCCGGGACTGTTCTGATTTACTCACAGTACCCAGGAGCTCCCTCTACAATAGGCCCCAAAGCGTGGCAGAGATTTTGCCATGCCACTGCGTGGGCGCCCTTGCAGCGGAGCTGACCCCTGAACTGGGTGGCAGAGCTTTTGGCATGGGGAGCTGGCCCCAGAACTCAGGCCCCAGGGTCTAGTTTCACCTGGGTTCTCGTATCCACAACACTAGCATAAAGGGACAGTTCTCAGCTATGTCTGAAATGGAGCCCGGGGCCCCTTACGTGGCTTGCTTTTATTTATTTTGTCAACCTTAACTAGCAAACTGAGGCCCCTTCCTGAGAGGAAGATCCGCATCAGTGGACTTTGCACCTGTATGGCTCCAGTTGCAGGATCAGAGCCTGAGTTGTTACCCAATTTTGGCTCAAAATCCAGTAGATGGAAACTCCATGCACATGGAAAATGCATATTTTGGACTTGAAATCTAAACGGTGTCGTGGTACAATGACAGTAATGTAAACAGTGATCGTAAGACAGGCTTACACTTCATCCTATCAAGACATCACACAGGACTGAAAGCCCAGATACTGGCACTTTGGGTGATATGTTCAAAAAGCCCAACTCCTGGGACTTAGGCGCCTAAATCGTTTTTGAAAATGAGATTTAAGCTCCTACTTCACTTTGGTATTTTTTAAAATGTTATCCTTTGCTCCTTAATGTTCAGAGCTGGTGCTGAGATATCCTGAGTGCTCCAGTGTGTCTCCAGGGAGCACTATGCAGGGGGCAGGGCCCAAGGAGATGATTGCAGTGTCAATGCTTAGCCTAGGGTTCTCAAACTTCATTGCTCTGCATCCCCTTACTGACAACAAAGTAACTACATGACCCCTGGGCGCGGGGGGGGGGGGGGGACGGGTGACGGAGATCCTCTGCCCGAGTGGGGGGAAGAGGGAGCTGCAGCCGGAGCCCTGCCATCCTGGGTGGGGGTGGAACTCAGGCTTCAGCCCTGGGTCCCAGCAAGTCTAATGCTGGCCCTCCTGGCCACCCCATTAAAATGGGGTCCCGACCCACTTTGAGGTCGTGACCCATAGTTTGAGAACTGCTGCCAGACCGCTGCCTGAGATCAGATGTCAGTATTTGAAAGCTGTAAAGAGGGAAAACCAGAGTCACCATGCCTGGTTCTGATTGCACACTGGTGTAAATCAGGATGCACTCCACCCAAGTCAATGGCGTTGCATTGGAGTAAAACTGCTGTGAGAGGAGCATGAGGCCCACATTTCACTCCACTGCAATACACATGGTGTGGAGGGGGGGGGGGCGTGACAGAGTGGGGAAAACAATATCCTGCTGCAACAGGAAGGCGGCCTGCCCCTAGTCAGCAGGCAGGCGCGCACCGACTTCCTCTGCACACGTAAGTGGCAATTAGGCGGGCAAGAGATAGCAACGCAGGCGGCGGCCGGGGCAGCCTGACGGGGTCCTGGAGCCCGGATGCAAGATGGCGGCTCCCATGGCAGGGCGGCTCGCGGCGCTGGGCCGTCGGCTGGCCGCTCCCGCGCGGGCCTGGCTGCCCGGGTAAGGAGCAGCCCCGCGGTGCTGGCGGCGCTTGGGTAGAGTCACGCGCTGATGGAGGAGAGCTGCTGCCGGGGCAGGTGGTCAGGGAGCCCCCCCCCAATCCCGCCTAGGCCCTGTTCTCGGGGAGGGGACAGGCCGCTCTCCCCCTCCCCGAGCTTCGGCCCTGCTGCCGGGGGAGGAGTGGGCAGCGCGACTGCCCCCCCCTGCCCTGAACCAGGGGAGGAGAATGGGACATTCAGGGGCGCTGGAACAATTTGCATAGTGGGGGTGTGCAGCCATTGAACCAAACTAAACCCTATATATCAGAGTACCCCAAATTGTGGGGTGCGTTCCTCTTGGGGGATGCAGAGGAACGTGGGGGGGGTAGTTGGGGCCTAGGCCAGCCCCCATGGGGGTCAGGGAGGGAGTACGACCCAGCTCTGCTCCTGGCCTCATGCCCTTCCTGTCCCAGGGCCCCCGGCTGTGGCCCCAGCTTCAGCCCCCTTACTCCCATCTGTGTCACCCCTGGAGCTGTGACACAGGGGTGGGGCACAGACTGGGGTAAGGGGGGGTGACCCTGAAAAGTTTGGGGACCACTGCTGTATATCATAGAAACCACTTTAAGCCAGTATGTGTAAGGCCAGCCTCGCACCCTGGGATCCTTTGTGGGGGAAAGATTCATTTTAGTGATGCTTAGTAAGGCAATGGCGCGTCCTATCTTCAAAGCTTTGTGCATGCACTAGCCACTCCTCGCAGCACCCTGGGGAGGATGGCAAGTGAGTGTGTTCCAGTGGTGCTGCCCCACTGCAGTGTAAGTGCCACTGTAGATTTTGGTTTCTTGAGTTGCCAAGTGTCACTCATTATGGATTATTTTAAAATCCTTTTTCGAGCATCCGTGGAGGGTTTTGCTGGGTGTTTCAAGAAAATGCTTGAAATCTCACTTATTGACATTGACCTAGCTTTGCCTGTTACTCCAGTGGAGTGATTTTTCTCAACGTTTGCTCTGCTTTCAAAGTCTTTCTGCTCTTCGTCTGTGCTGCTTCTCAGGCCTGGAACCAATCTCTCCTCTCCTCATTCAAATCCCTTCTTGGAACTTGCTTCTCTTTTAAAGCCCTTCCATTGCTATTCCACCAGTGAAAGATGTGGGCCGGTATAAGAGCGGCTCAAATGTATCGTTGTCCCTATACTGCTAACAGCTTTAAAAAAAAGTTTCACTGTTAATGTGGCAGGGGCGTGTGCTTTTGGAGCAGGAAGATCTAAGTTCTAGCCCTACTGTTGCTATGACGTTCTGAGCAGTCATGTTAGGCTGCACGATGACAACCAGGAAATCCTAGATATTTGTTTCTTTTGTGAAAAATGGTGCTCCCAAAAACATGTTTATTTCCCACTCCCTCTTGTGGATAGCATTCCCCTTACCATACCCTGTGGTCTGTTCTTTCACTATGTTTTTGGTCTGACTGTAGTCTCCCATCCTGCAACTGGTTTTATACAGGTGGAAATTTGCACCCATGCAGATCCAGTTGCAGGATTGGGACCTTTGATTTCAAAGGGTAACCAGGATCTTTGCTCCTGAGGGTAGGTACCTTGTCTCTGTATTTGTCTGTAAAGCACTGTGCCCTCTTGTGTACCTCTATTAATAAAGTGGCAGACAACTGCAGGATAATTGTGATCAAAGCAATATTGCTGAACTGGAGACTCCAATTTGTATGTTAAAGCTCAGGACTGCCACTTCTGTTTTCTTCCTTGAACTTCAGTTGTATTTTTTGCTATTGCTATTCTTGTATGTACTTTTAATTATTATAATAATGTTTGCAAGTGTACCCCACTACCCCACTTTAAATAATGAGCCGGATCCCATGTCCATTGAAGTTAAAAGGGACCAGAATTTTAAATTGCTCCTTTTGCATTTATTATTGTGTGGATTGTATCCTGGATACATTATTAATGTTACATTATTTGGAGAGGCTTTGGAGGTAGGATCCAGAGGTAACCGTATTCTTCCCCTATCCCTCCAAAAAAAAAAACCCATAGTTCCCTGTTAACAGTAACTAAAGGGAAAGCAGCACCCTATTTAGGACCCCAGAACAAAGTACATCTATATAACTTGCTTTTACAGAGGAGCTGTTTATAAGAAATGCCCCCCCCCAAATCTGTCAAAAGTATTAAAATAACATTACTCTTTAACCAAGATTTGTTTATATTGAAACCAGTGAGAGGTGATGGCACTTGGAACCTCACAGTTTCAGGCCTTTAACTTTTTTCAGACTTTAGGGCTTGTGGGATTAGCATCCCTAGTGCCTGCAGAGAAAGGGGTTGGCAGCATCTCAAGAGTTTTCTGTATATCCTCAGGGGGAGGGGGAGAGAGGGCACCATTGCTGTTTGGGAGTAGCTCAGGTGAGTGGTTGGCAAAGAGGGAGAGACGGCATGCTGCTATCCAGGCACTGTATTCTTGTTGGTTTTATATTAATTATTAACTTTAACATTCAGCAGCTTATGGGTGACCAGAAGTTCATTATTTGCCGTGTGGGAATTTGTAGACCCTATTGATATTGCAGTCTCTTTCAGGAAGGGACTCTATTACAGTGTGTTTGTACAGCACCCAGCACAATGGGCCCTGATCCTGACTGGGGCCCCAGAGCAATACTAGAATACAAATCATGCTAATAAGGGTGGAAGGGTGCATATCCCCAGTACCAGTCTCTTTCTCTGTCTGTTCTGGGACTTGTTCCATAACACTGGAGATGGACTTGGTGAGCCAGACTGAAGAATGCTGTATACAGCGATGTCAATTTACAGACCCCTTCATCCCTTCTTACTCTTTGCAGGTTGACCCAGGTGAGATGGAGCCGGTATGGCCCCAGTTACCTTGAACCAGTAGTGAACAAGGAGGTGAACCGCAAACCCCTGGAGGAGCTGTCCGAGGAGGAGAAAACACAACAGGAGCTCAAGGCCCTCCATCCCATAAAAGCTACAGCTTCTAATGTCACCAGCTCTGTGTTCAGTGACCCTACAATCAGGTCAGAAAGCACAGTCTCCTTTGTTACAACACCAGCTGTCTCCCAAGGATCAAGGGCAGTTTATCCTGCTCCCACTGAAGTCACTGAGAGTTTTGCTATTGACTTCAATGGGAGCAGGACTGAGTTCGTTGCTCAGGAGGGCTGAGCAGCCACAACCCCGGTGGACGGCTAGAGGTCAGCTCCTAACAGGATCATGTCCACAGAATTCTCTTCCCCTTTCCAGAACGAGGGCGGCAGATGAGTTGGATGCGGAGGTTTGTTAGTGAACTCTCTCTACCTGGATAGGGATTTACTGTTTAAATTTGAATAAATAGCTCTTATTATAAAACAATGTAATGGATGGAGTAATTGAGGGCTCTGTCTCTGAGCCCATTACTGCTGAGAAGTAAAGCCATTGCAGTGCCCTCCCCTCCGCCCCCCCATGCCTTTGTCTACCGGGCTGCCCATTGCCTTCCTGTTACTCTGAAATCCAGGGGTCAGCAACCTTTGGCCCACGGCCCTCCAGGGTAAGCACCCTGGCGGGCCGGGCCGGGCCGGTTTGTTTACCTGCCATGTCTGCAGGTTCGGCCGATTGCGGCTCCCACTGGCTGCGGTTCGCCGCTCCAGGCCAATGGGGGCTGCGTGAAGCTGCGTGGGCCGAGATATGTGCTGGCCGCTGCTTCCTGTCGCCCCCATTGGCCTGGAGCGGAGAACTGCAGCCAGTGGGAGCTGTGATTGGCCGAACCTGTCGATGCGGCAGGTAAACAAACCAGCCCACCCGCCAGGGTGCTTACCCCCAGCAGGCCGCGTGCCAAAGATTGCCAATCCCTGGTGTAATCCCTTTATTTGGGTTAATCTCTTCCCAGGAGGAAGATCCATTGAATAATAGTGGTTAAAGATGAGCACAGCCACCCAAATCCTAGCAGGGATAGGATTTAATCACAGGAACAACACAATTAGGGACCTCTGGTGATGGAACCAAAGTTCTAATTATATCATGTTTGGTTTTGTGCTTGCAGTAAATTCACCAACATGATGATGAAGGGAGGAAACAAAGTGCTGGCCAGATCCATCGTTACACAGGTGAGGGGACTGGAATCTCTCGTGTTTAAATATTACATGCCAAAAAAATGCATTAAAATAACCTTATTAAGCTTGCCAAGGGAATCACTCAGAAGTTACGAAATGCCAGAAGTAAGGTTGCCTGTGCAGAGCTTGTCCCCTCTGCAATCAAATTGGTTCGCTTTCTCCCTGCTGCCTAGGCCAAGTAGGAGGGTCATTGAGGAGACAGGCTCCCTGCTTTCAGTTCCAATGCCCAGCATTGGCACAGACCGCAGCAGCACAGAGCTGCAACTGCAGTGAAAGTCTTACTCAGCCTTGGGATGGAGCATGCCTAGTGCATGTGGAATATAGCTGCTGAGCTCTCGCTAGTATTTACTGAGCATGTGCAAACTGCAGTTTTCTTCAGTGGTTTATAAATTGGCCACATTTGGGTGAATTTTCACAGGGATGGCAAAAGGCACATCCCTGACACAAAGACCACCCACCTTCCAAATTTGAAGTCCCTGTTCCAAAGCAAGGGAGCACTAGAGCTTAAAGAAAAGGTTGCAATAATTTTCTAACATGTACAAAATGTTTTTTCCCTAGCCTTATTTTTGGAACTGTTCTGGATAAAATTTTCCCCCAAAAATTCATGCTGAGGCAGACACCCAGCATGGAAAATGTCAGCCCAAAGAGTTGAAATTTGGCCGAGTTATAAGCAACTGAAAATAGTGGTTTATGAGAAGTGTTGGGCAACACTAATACCAGGTGGATACTTCCTTTCTATAATATTAATACTTAGCACTCTTTATCTGAGGATCTTTAGTCTCTTCACAAAGAAGGGGGGGGTATCATTATCCAGATTTTACAGGTGGTAGCTGTGATACAGAAAAGTCTAGTGACTTGCCTAAAATCAGACAAGACAACTGTGGCAAAGCCAGGCACCAGAACCAAGTCTCCTGCCTCTCAGGGCATCCCTGACTGTTCACTGAACCAGGCTGCCTCCCTTTGGGCATTAGTTGATGTGGAGCTGAAGTCTAGAAGACTTCTAATTTCTTCAGTACAGACCTGCCCCAACTTAATGGGCTTCAGGATTCCTGATTTAGGGGGCATCCACTGGTGCTGTAAAGGATAGTGTGTGTTGCATGGTCAGTATGTGTTGGATGATGGGTATAAGTTCACCAGAAAAGTGGTGAATGCAGCATAATAGTATGATATGTAAACTGGTGTAACTGATACGCTGAGGAGGTGGAAGTGCATCTTGGGAAAATCTAATAGGCAGTTGTAAGGTGAGAGCGGGGTCAGCATTGCTTTCTCTCTTCTCTGCTTCCCCCCATTTGTTGGTGATCACTGCTACACTTCACACCCACCAATGGGCTATAAGAGGGGAAAACCAGTGAGGACTGGACTCCAGCAGAGGAATATGTCTGTGTGGCAATCTGGGCTAAGGAGGTGAGGACTGAGTAAAACCTGTAGTTGCTCGAGGACCCCCTACTGGCCTACTTAAGGTGTAGTAGGGTGAAATCCTCCATGGCCCAGATTTCTCAAACGAAGGGGAGGGTGTGTCTGAAATTGTCTTGATTCTAACTTCACTCTGGAGTGGAGTAAATCCTGTAGGGAAGGCAACTGTACACTGAGGAGCATGGGCATGTTTCCTTGTGTTTGTATTTAGACCCTAGAAGGCATTAAGAGGAAGCAGCTTGAGAAATACTATCAAGCCTCTGAGGAGGAGAGGGAGAGCATTGAGTGCAACCCTTACATCATCTTCCATCAGGCACTGAAAAACTGCCAGCCCGTCATTGGGATCTACAACATCCAAAAAGGAGGCAAAACCTACCAGGTAAACAGAAAAGGGATCTGAAGGCCAGCCTAGGCTAGAAAGAATTGGACAGGGGGCAAACTACCAGTGTCTTTCCCACCCCTCCCAAAACCTGCTTGCATTTCCCTTGGAAGTATCATTTATTATCATCTGTATTATAATGGCAGAATGGGAAACTGATCTTGGCTGGGGTCTGTAAGTGCGGAGTGCTGTACTTACCCATAATTAGAGAGTTCCTGCCCCAAATCACTTGCAATCTGAATGGATAACGTGCGGGAGGGGAAACTGAGGTACAGGGAGGTGAAGTGACTTGTCCAAGGTGATACAACCTATCAGTAGCAGAGCCAAGAAACCCCCCAGGTCTCTGGAATCTCAATCTGATGTCTTATGGCTAGACCATGCTGCCTCTGTGTAGAACCAGCAGAGCAGTTTAGCCCCTGCAGAAGGCAGGTTAGCACATAGAAAAGGTTCATATAGAGACCTTTGGTTTATTTAAAGCCTTGACAAAGGCTGTTTCTTCAGCTCTCCTAATTAGGTAAATGCACCTAGATAACTCATGGGATTGTTAATGAAATATGGAGTGCTTCACCAACCTCCTATGCAGCCAATAAATTACTGCCCTCTGCTGGTTGATCAGAGACCTGCAGGAAATAGCTTAGTCAAGTTCCCATAGACAAGAGTCTACATCGCAAAAACCAGTCTGTAAGTGGCAGTGTCTGCAATGAGGCCAAGAACCAAACGGAACATCCCTCTAGTCCCAACAGGTGGCTACTGCTCTTGGGCAGGTTTGAGGCTGCCAACATGGGAAATCTTGCACTGCTGTGCCTGATCTGTGGATTGATAGAGGCGGACACTTTGCTGCTGGAGTGGAATGTTGTTTCACCAATGCTAAACTCACTCATGCTTGGCTAGAGTTAATTTCTTCCTACCCCCTCAGCACCAATCACTTTTTAATCACCTGGGAGTGTTAAACAATTGAAGAAAGTTATTTCAGTATATGGTCCTATTGTGGGGTAAGGCATTTTAACCGTGCTACTGCTTGAATGTCTGCTAGGTCCCAAGCCCTCTGAAGGACAATCGGAAACGCTTCCTCGCCATGAAGTGGTTAATTACTGAGTGCAGGGAACATAAGCATCATCGGACATTCATGCATGAAAAACTATCCCAGGAACTGCTGCAGGCCTTCAACAATGAGGGCCCTGTGATCAAGAGAAAGCATGACATGCACAAGATGGCCGAGGCTAACCGGGCGTATGCCCATTATCGCTGGTGGTAGGGGACCCCCTGAGAGCAAGAGAGACCTTGCCTTATGACAACAAGAACATTTCCTCATACCCCTATCCATGTGGAGCCCAGGCCTGTGAAGAAGCAACCTCTGTCTACTTTCTGCAGAGATGATGTATAGGGGAGGTTGCCTGCCAGCTTCTGTTAACTGCTTCTAGGCTGGGTCCTTAAGCAGAGAAAAATCAAGATGAAAAATGCATCCACAAAAGCTTCTTTCCTTTAGATGTATTTCTGAGCAACACTATAAAATATCCTCTTTCCTCCACCTACCTGCTTTCTGAGGGCAGGGGAGGAGATGTCTTCAAGTCAGTCTGCTAACATGATAAACAAGTTTTTGCTCGTTAGCATCCAAGCTGGAATGTATTCTGCATTGTGAATGTTCTTTGTGTGTATCAATGCCAGAGACAGAAAAGCACCTAGTTTGAATTTTAGATTGTTGCAATACTGTCTGTTAGCAGAATCATTGTTTGACTGAGCACATGTGATCTGGATGTTAATGAGAAAATAAAAATGGAACCTCTCTATCATCCTCAGACTGTCACCACATCTTAGTGCTGGCCTTAGGGTTTTGTACTGATGCCCATCACTCTACCAGAGCAGCGGTATTTCTCAGTCCTCTAGTGGGTCAGCTAAAGGAAGGGTTATTCTCTAGGAGATGCCTTCCCACCTACACTTGGCTAGACAGAGTTGAAATCCTTCTCTTGTCCTGTAAAAGAGCTGCTAGCACTTCTGTACCTGTTGTGCTTTGCTGGAAAGCACAGAGCACTTTTGCTCACTGCAAAGGAAAAGACTGATAGTTTGAGGAGGATGGGGAAGAATTCAATACCACAAACCTTGGCCTCTGTTTTGATTTAAAAATCTAATTCCGTGCTCACAAGCAACTCTGCCACACTGTACCAGAGGAAAACTAACACATGGCAATCTTACAGAAGAGCTCTTCATGTCCTGTTTGTAGCTACCTCCATAGTAGCCCAACACCCTAGAAATGTTACAAAGCAAGAGCTCTGTGGAGAGAGAAAACATGGTGTTGATTAGTGGAAAACTTTTATTAGAAAAAACCTCAATAAAACATTTATTTGTCCTTTGCCTGTCCCTTTTGTCAACAGAAATGTACAATATTGAAGTTCATTCAATTGTTTTTTTTGGAAAAAATTCCATCATGGTTACTATATAAAACTCATTAAAAACAGTTTCTAGCTACATCTGCTCAAGGAAATTGCTGCTATGATGTACACTGGCTGGCGTCTCCTTCCTCCAGGAGCAGGTGTTACTTCTGCTGTCCATAGGCACCCAGCCTGCCAGAGGGCAGGGTTGGGAGAAATAACAAGTGGTTGCCCATGTAAAGGGCTCAATCATGCTCCCATTGATTTCACAGGAAGGCAAGATGAGACTCATCCTGGAGGACTGTTTTTAAAGCTTGGTTTGTGTATTATGGGCACGGCTTCCATGTGGCAGTAAGCAGCAAAGAGGCAGTTTTCCAAATAAGCTGCGAAAGCTTTTCCTTCCACTTGTCTCAACTCTGTTGGTGGCTGACGGAGTTGGCACATAAGAGCTGATCTCCGTATAAACCATTGGCTGTGCTTTCCTGACTGCTACTGTAAACGGCTGTTTTGAGCTGGAAGCTCTGGATACAGTTAATCAGCAGTTTGAGAGGCATTAATTAACCTGAGCCATAGATAAAGAGAATGGAAGCTCTGGCTAGGTTAAAACTGCCCTTGCCCCTAAATCAAACTGTCCCCCGTTGCAGTCCAGCAAAGACACAGTATGAAGGGTCTATTGGGAGTAAACAATATAAATCCTATTTAGAAAAAGCATTAGAAAAATGTTAACTTAAAAATATCTGAAACATATTTGTGTGACGTTTGCTCGTGAAAGTGCCAGGGCGAAACTTTGAGCCTCTGAGTGAGTTAGTTCTGGCTATGGAAGGTTTAATCTGTGACTTCACTGTAATAGTATTTTTGAGCCGCATCTGTCATCTTCCAGTCTGCAGCCCGAAACTCTATGATCTCCAGCAACAGGAGCTGAGAGAGTGAGCTGAGCCCCTCCTCCAGGAGAAAACCATCTCGGAGAAGGGAGAAGAGCTCATCCATTGGCTGGGAGTTCATCTTCTCCAGCTGTTCACCAATGCGGTGCAACTGCAGCACCAGGCAGTCCACCTTAAAAGAGGAAAGGGAAAAAGCCACCTTAAGATGGTGTGGGGGCCTATGGTGTTTCTAAATAGAGCTCCTGCCCCATCACCTCTAAATTAATCCAGGCCGGTTCTCCCCACCTTGTTCCCCTGTATTTCTCTTTCTATTACATCCACTTTCCTTAGGAAACTGTTAGTTGCCATCAATCTCTGGTAGTGGCTAGGAACCTGGATGTTGATAGCTGCTCGGAGGGGGCTCTCTGGGAAGGAGGAGTGTCCATGAGATCCCACAGCTTCACACATGAAATTGCTGAAGAAACATGATGGTAGCAATTCACACCATCAGACCTGCATCAATTTAGGTTGAGGCTCCCACCAAGTGGCAAAAGCTGGATCAACATGTCCATAGAGCTCCTTCAATGGGTGCAGTATAAGCACCTGAACAGAACAGACAGAACTGTCTGAACCATGCTCTGTTTCCAGGGTGACTTGGATTCTTTTGACCATATGCTGGTTGCTCTCACATAAACTAACAAGGAACAGCAGCACCTGCGCTACGAGCAGGAGGCTGGTAGGGCTGAGTGCTTGAAGGGTATGTTGTGGTAGGATGCCAGTGACTTATGAACTTTATAACAGCCCTTGGGTTGTTTCAGTGCCTTTGGCATTCAGAGTCTCTGATCACTGCACAGCTACATCAGCCACGGTCAGATCTGGAGCGTGAACTAAAAATGTTTGGAATGGGAGAAGAATGGAACTGTGGTTGCAACATAAGTATGGATGCACCAGCACCTCCAGAATTCTTCCATTTGGGGCTGCGGGGAACTTCCCTGTCCCCACTCCACTTACAATAGGTACGAGGGAAAATAAGTTCTGTTCAGCTCTGTGCCTCCCTTTTGGGCCAGACGTTGGTTCAAACCATTCTCAGCAGCCCTTACAGGACCGTATTTTTGCCAATCACTTGGCTGTACACACTCTCCTTGCATGTTAGCATCTCACCAGTGCTCACCTCCTCCTCCTTCTTCAGGCTATCAGGTTGCGCCAGTCGGAACAGGCATTCATAAACTGGGTTCACCAGCGCCATCATGGGCATGTTGTTCACCTGTTAATGGGCCAGATGCACATATCAGCTCAGGGGTAGAGGAGGCAGAGTTTTATTTTTAAAGAATTGTTCCCTCACGGTTCTCAAATGGGAGGGGAACTGCTCCCCTGGAAATGAGTTATGGTGGCATTCTGGCTCAGGCTCCTGTTGGCAGGATTTGCCTAAGAGACCATATAGAAACATCTCCCTTGGTCAGAGGATCAGGGGTCTTCGCATGGGGCAATGGCACCAACAGAGATGGGAAAGTGATGCAAAAATATACATTTTCCAGAAATATTTGATTATATTTTAAAATTAATTAGCTACACCCTTGCTTTTCCCCCCACATTTCAACTGTGTTCACAATCCTTTCGCCGTCACTGCCTGCCAGCATCTGAACCCATGAGTTCTACGAGCGCAAAGCTCCCAGAAAGCTAATTTCAGTATGCATGTTGGGAGGGCTTTAGCACTCGTCCAGTCAGGGAACAGGAAAGAATACCATGCAATTTCCCCAACCAATCGCAATTAAGCAATGGGACTTGAATTTAGTACACCCGAGATCAGTCGGAGCAAAGAACTCCAAAAAGTGTGTGCCAATTGACCAATAAAGGCATGTGCACCAGTTCCAGGAGCTGTGAGGGATGCTACATTTGTTCAACGTTTGTTTGTTTGTTTAAGAATTATTTGCTCAGCTCTACATACCGACAAATCTTCCCTCATCCCCTACTTTATTGATAAGGGGAACAGCAAGCAATGGCCTTCAATATGCAGAGGGGAACATAACAATTAGTGAAGAGCCTGAACCGTAATGTTTGAATGCAGATCCCCAGCCCACACAAAGTGTAAGGGGTTCAGAACCAAGATTTTTGGGTTTAGCCACAAAATTCAGAATTCGCTCCAAGTTCCAAACCCCTGCGCCTAACTCAGGAGGGGTTTGGTTCAGTTCCTCTTTAGGCATGAGGCAGCAGATAGGGATATCCTCTGCATAGGCACCTTACCCTCAGGTAGTCAAAGATGTTACAGATGAAGGTGACGTAACAGATCCATGCCTGGGGTGAGCGGGCTCGCAGCTCTTCCCGGTCCTTATACTCCTGCTGCAGTCGGTTAAGCAGACTCCGTCGGAAAATGCTCTGGCCCACCTGCTTGCTCTCTGCCTAGGACCCCAGAACAGCAAGTAAAGGGGAGGACAACAATGTGGGTACCCAAATTACTAGGGTCTTTACATATCATTCATTATCAGACTCCCATTGTTGCACAACGAAAGATGATTGGTGGGAGTCTAACTGCATGTGGAGTTGATGCTACTGTCATGGCCTGCACATCCCTTTCCATTCTCTTCCTCTATTTCACTGCTTCGCTGGAGCTACAGAATCTCCTCCCAGCATGCAGAATTCCACAGGCCAGCCTCACTCCTGATCTTATGGGAAGAAACCATTTCAATATGCTGGATAAGTTCCTCTGCCATGAAGGCCACTGCCCCAAGACTAGGGAACCTCTTCCAGTTCAGCCTGAGAAACTGTACTCACACACATGGGGGCAGGTTTGGATTTCTGCATATCTCTGGCAGATGTGGCAAGCGGTGGAAATATTGGTAGCCTCTGTTAAAACGTTTACAAAGACAGAGAGGAGCTGGTCTGGTGGTCAGAACGCAGGACTGGGAGAAAGGAGGTGCTGGGTTGTATTCCCTGCATGACCTTTTGCAAGTCTTTCCTTCTGTGTGCCTGAATTTCCCCTTTCTTTGAAAAGGGGATGATACTCCTCTAGAGGGTGGCATTGGAAGGCTCAGTAGTGGTAGTAAAGTGCTTTGCAGATTAGAAGTTCTCTGTAAATGCTCTGGGACTGAGGCAGGCCCAGCTGAGACGCCAGGATACCCACTAGCACTAGCTGTGATCCGGAAGGGCAGGCTGTGTGACTCACTAAGGATTTGTTGTCAGCATGCTGACATCTTCTCACCTGGATGATGGTGTAGCAGATGCGCCCAGCCTCCTTACTGAACACACAGTCTTTGAGGGACTGGTCCACGATGATATTAGCCACTTTTTCCAGATCCACACTGCTGGGGTCTGCAGGGAAAGAGATGATACCGTCAGTGCCGCACACTCACTTCCCAACACTGCACAGATTCCCCACTTCACACCCTCCCTGCTCGTGCTTCAGAACACCAGGAAAGCAGCTAAGGTGCACATGGGAGTGTGTTGTGCTAGCATGCTGCAAGAATTCAGGCTCACTGCCACGCTGGCAGGGACCAAAGGCAGCTATCTCAGCTGCTGTAGCCCCCCTACAGACTGCATCAGGGATGGCATCCTCAGAGGGTACTTAGCCCTTTTGGGCAGAGACAGTCATCACAAGGGGAGGGGAAGAGGACAAGAGTGAGAGTAGGGGGCTAGTTTAAATTTGAGCTGAATGGGCAAATTTTTATTGTGCTTTGAATATAGATGCTATAGTTGAGAAGCAGGGCTGGCTTTTCCCTATGAGGCCTCCAACCCCAACCCCTCCTGCCTGGGCTTTTCCCCAAGAGACCA
This sequence comes from Chrysemys picta bellii, assembly GCF_011386835.1. NCBI lineage: Eukaryota > Metazoa > Chordata > Testudines > Emydidae > Chrysemys > Chrysemys picta. The sequence goes on along the minus strand of NC_088802.1, from coordinate 43,185,255 downwards.
AACTTCCAAAAAGTGAAAACATTGCTGAAAAAAGATAAATGAATATGGCAGTGTCTGTTAAGCCCCTGATGAGAGGAGAATGCTGGTAACAGGCTGAGGAGTGACCGGAGCAAGGGTACAAGAGTCAGGACATTTGCACTTTATTCCTGCTTCTGCCACCAACTATCTGTGAGACCTTGGGCAAGTCACTTACCCTCTCCGTGCCTAAATGTCCACACCTGAAAAACAGGCAATGATTCTATACTGCTCTAATTCACAGTGAGCTGCAAGGGTTAACTAGTTACTGCCTATAAAACCCCTGGAAGACACAATGAAACTTCACAGTTGTCACTGTGCTACACCAGCAGGGCCACCTGAAACTACATGGTGACAATGGAGACAGAATTGAGATCCTTCTGCTCAAAAGCAGAAGCCCTAGCCACTTGAGCTACAGGAGAGGCATAGGGCCTAAAACACAAAAGATGCTAGAGGCATAGGGCCTAAAACACAAAAGACCAGTTCTAATTCCACCCAGTTGGGAGCAGTAGTATGTATATACACAAACACATTCTACAGTTATTGTAGGCAGAGCTCTCAGCGTTGCCTATAGTTAAGGTTGCCCTGCACCAGTGGTATCCAACCTTTTTACGCCCCAAATCACTTTTTAAATTTAAGGGCAACCCACGATCTGCCCCGCTCCTTCCCCAAGGCCCCACCCCTTCCCCAAAGCCCCGCTCTGCTTACTCTACCTCACCCACCCTCACTCACTTTCACCGGGCTAGGGTAGGGGTTCAGGAGGGGGTGCGGGCTCTGGCCTGGGGCAAAGGGGTTCGCAGTGTGGGAGGGGGCTCTGGGCTGAGCCTGGGGCAGGAGTACAGGGGGGGTTGAGAGGTGCAAACTCTGGGAGGGAGTTTGGGTGCAGGAGGGGGCTCTGGGCTGGGGCAGAGTGTTGGGGTGCAGGAGGGGGTACAGGGTGCTGGCTCTGAGGGGGTCAGGGCTGGAGCAGGGTGTTGGGGTGCAGGAGGGGCTATGGGGTGCTGGCTCAGAGGGGGCTCAGGGCTGGGGTGCAGGAGGGGTTTTTTCGGTTCTGGCTCTGGGTGGGGCCTCAAGGCTGGGGCTAGGGGTTTAGGAGGGGGTTCGGGGTGCAGAAGGGGGCATGGGGTACTGGCTCCAGGAGGGGCTCAGGAGTGGGGGTTGTGGTGTGGCCTTCCGCCAGGCAGCACTTACCTCCGGCGACTCCCGATCTGTGGTGTAGCATGGCTGCCGCTAAGGCAGGCTCCCTGCCTACCCTGGCCCATGCTGCCCCCAGAAGGGGCCAACGTGCCCCTGCAGCCCCTGGGGGGCGGGGGGGACGGACGTGGCTATGCGTACTGCCCCTCTCTGCAAGCACCGCCCCCGCAGCTCCCATTGGCCGCAGCTCCTCGTTCCCAGCCAATGGGAGCTGCAGGGGCAGCGCTTGCAGGCAGGAGCAGCGCGTGGAGGGAGACCCCTGTCCCCCCCACCAGGGACGCGCTGGACATTTCCGGGAGAGGCGGGGGCAGGCAGAGAGCCTGCCTTAGTGGCAGCCCTGCTCCACCACCGGAGATCGTGATCGACCAGTTGGTGACCACTGCACTACACTTTCCATTATAAGACCTAGTTTTCAGCGGCTAACTTTGCCAAACTCAAGCTGTTTGGCATGACATTTTCTATACTGGATGCCTGCCTCAGGCAGAAGTTTTTGAAATATATCCGCTAAAATGGTTCAGCTGATTCTAAGAATGAAATTAGGGGAAATCATGTTTACTCATGTTAAAAAATGTCCTACAACTGTTTAGTTGAGATGCTGTAGTGCAGGGTCTCCATGCTTTGAGGCGCAGACTCACACATTTGGCAAGGGGGGTGGCCCTGGTGCTGGCGGGTAACATGCCACCCAAATTTGGCCAAATTATAAACTCCAAAAAACCCCTCAGTTTACACATGTTCCGTTTGTACACAGTCCCACATGACATTCTCATAAGCAAACGAGGGAAACATGGTCTAGCTTTAAATTATTATAAAATGGGTGCAAAATTGGTAGAAGGACCGTAGCCAAAGAGTAGTTATCAATGGTTTGCTGTCAACTGTGGGGATGTAATACTGCAGGGGTCAGTCCAGGGTCCAGTACTATTAAATATTTTAATGAATGACTTGGATAATGGAGTGGAGAGTATGCTTATAAGTTAAATTTGTGGATAACACCAAAATGGGTGGGGTTGCTAGAACTTCGGAAGACAGGATTAGAATTCAGAACGATCTTGAAAATTTAAAAATTGGTTCTGAAATCAACCAGATGAAATTCACTAAAGACAAGGGCAAATCAAATGCACAACTACAACATGGGGACTAACTAGCTAGGCAAGAATACTGCAGAAAAGGACCCTTTTTGTTATAGTGCATCACAAATTGAATAAGAGTCAACAATGTGATGCAGCTGCAAAAAAGGCTAATATTCTGGGCTGTATTAACAACAGTATCATATGTTGGACATGGGAAGCAACTGTCTTGCTCTACTTGGCACTGGTGAGGCCTTAGCTGGAGTGCTGTGTCCAGTTCTGGTTTCCACACTTTAAGAAAGATGTGGACAAACTGGAGAAAGTCCAGAGGACAGCTACAAAAATAGTAGAAGGTTTAGAAAACCCGACCTCTGAGGAAAGGTTAAAAAAAAAATAGGCTTGTTTAGTTTTGAGAAAAGAAGACTAATGGAAGACCAGCTAACAGACTTCAAATATGTAAAGGGCTGCTATAAAGAGAACTGTGATCAATTGTTCTCCATGTCCAGTGAAGACAGGACAAGAAGTAATGGGCTTAATCTGCAGCAAAGGACATTTAGGTTAGCTGTTAGGAATTACTTTCTAACCATAAGGATAGTTCAGTGGAATCTAAGGGAGGATGTGGAATCCCTACCATTGGAGATTTGTAAGAACAGGCTGGACAAACACCTGTTGGGGATGGTCTAGGTTAACTTGGTCCAGCCTGAATGCAGGGGGCTGGACTAGATGACCTCTCGAGGTCCTCCAAGTCCTACAGTTCTATGATTCTATGCTTATTAGAAACTTGTGAGAGACTGGTGGAGAAATTCTCTGCCAATTCTGGATGTACTGAGCATGCGTCAACCTAGGTCTGCAGGGCTGGTCAGGACTCTCCTTGCAACTGCTTCTCCTGGCTGTCAGAGGCCACTGTGGCAGCAGGCACAAGAACTGAGAGCAGGGAGACACTCTCCCTTGTGCTCTCAATGCTCCCCCTGCTGGTGGGCCCAGGAGAAGGAGGAAGCTCCCTGACTGCAATGCAAAGGAGCAAGGAATGGGGTGGTGGGAGGTAGATTGCAGGAGCAGAGCAAGAGCCATTGCCAGAGGCTGAGAGAAGTACAGAGGGCAGTGGAGGAAGGTGGGAGAATATATAGGCACAAAGGTGGAGGGGCAGAAGGCAAGGTAGGGGGATTGGATAGGAGCAAAGGGAAGTGGGGCAGGAGGAGGAGTGGGAGTGCAGAATGTTGATTATTTGCTGAGGGGGATGAGGAAGTAGGTAGGGATGACTCGGAGCACGGGGGAGACAGACAGCAGATGGGGGGACCGGGCAGGATCAGAGGCTGGGGTAGGAGTAGGGGGATGGGGGGGATAGTAGCAGGGTGGGAGAGCAGAATCTGCGATTGGGGGAGAATAGATAGAGAGATGGCCAGTGGATTGGAACAGAGACCGTTTGAGGACACAGGAGCAGAAAGATTATAACAACTAGAGGACATGCCCTTCCAGAATCTGGAATTGAACTCAGACAACTGTGCCTTAAATCTCAGGGAGGAGGTGGCAGGGAGTAGAGATTGTGCATTCCAGCACTAGCTCACCCATGGTGGGGAAAAGGCCTTGGGGCCAAGCAGCAGCCTAGTGGCATTTCTGACATAGCTCTCCTATTCGGAGCCATCAGTGTTAACAAGACAAAATGGAATCTGGTTGTTCAGGCATGATCTGCCAGCCAGCCTGGGCATGGAAACCATGCCATGGGGGCTGGAAAGACAGGTGCTTGCTGACCTTTGAGAGCAGTTTTCAGTAACTGCTGCGTCTCGGTATCGAACGACTGTATTTTATACTCTTCTTTGCCCGTGTCTCCCATGTCTGGCCTGCTCCGACAGTGCAGTTAGGGAAGTGGCTGTTAGTGGCAAACCCTGGAGAAGAGATCAAACACGGCTTAGTTAAGCAGGGAGATGGGCGAGGGTAAGTGTAGGTGTTTGTGTTGCCATTTGGGGAAACGCTGGAGCACTGTATGGTTTAACCAATTCACTAATGTAAAGAGCACTCAGTTATTTTGGGGTGGTAAGACTTTTCCAAACTCCAACCCCCAATCCTGCGAAACCATCATTATTATTTTTTATAATCCCTGCCCTCTGCCACACTTTAACAAGGGGTCTTTGGCCAGTTGGCTCTCTTTGGTAGCCCATATATTTTCTGATATAATAACCCATTTAAACTGTTGATCTGCAACTTCAGAAACAAACTGCCCATCCAGAGGCAACAAAAACACGTATTTTAAAGGGAGAAACAGCCTGAGCCTGTCACAGGGAAATGCACACAAGAGCACGGCATGGGTCTGCTGATTCATTTGCTCGCATGTGGCTTTGAACCTACAATTCAGCTGATTTTGCTCAAAGACACAGGGAAGATTCAAAACATACGGATGATCATCCAGTCCACCTCCCCCCTGCACTGTCAGTTAATAGCAGCGCTGCTTTCACACAGTGCCATTCCAAACTCATTGACTTCAGAGGGGCTGTGCCAGAGATGAATCTTGCTCAGAGTGGCAAACAGAGATAGCGAGTAAATTCTACAGCCAACAACATTATTAAGTCTCTAGTCTCCTTTAGAGCTCACATTATTCTCCCTTGTACGAAATGATCTTAGAAACTCCTGGGTTTTCCTCTACCTAGTTATTTTGGGGGAGTCGTCATTTCACATACGCATATAGTCTTACCTAATATGAGACCAGCCACTGGTCGGTGCGGCACCAAACGTTTGCTGCAGGGCTGCAGTGGCCTGTGTCACAAACACTGGGAGGGCAAATGTCCAAGTGGAGCATTCAATGGGTTTTGCCAGCTCATCAGAATTCCACAGTCACTGTGCAAACAGCCTAGGAAGCAGCTATCAGGGATTAGCGAGATGAAGGCCATTGTCCTTAGAGGGACAAGGCACATATCTAAGTTGCTGTGATCATATAATACCCGCAGTACTTCCTTGGCACTGCTCTGGGACGCGGCCACACCCTTCTGTAAACCTGCAGCTGCCACCTACTCTCTCCCTGTTTCCCGTAAGATGTCTGAGATGGAATCTTTTCTAATGCACCACACAACAGGTTACCTGGCTTGGAGCAGTCAGATCTATAAAATTAGAGGGTTGCACATACTGCTTAGGTAAGTCAAGCTGAACACCCAGCTGGGCCCTCACCCCGATCTGGGCAGCACCCCCGCTATAAGAGGGGGTTGACAGAATTAAGAGGGTATAGCCCTGCAGCCCAAAAGCAGCCTCAACAGGCTGCTGTAAGTTAGAGCAACCCGTAAATGCTCTAACTTAGACAAGGGCCATTTTGGTTCCTGGAGCTGCCCAGAATCTGGAGTGCAAAGGTGGGGTAAAGCCACCTTTGCTCCCCGCTCGGCTGCACCCGAAGCACAGCACAGAATCAGACCCAGTCATTGCGAGTTTCCTGCTTTCAAACACAGTAGAGACCTTCTAGCTCTCTCACAACTCTGTGCCTGACTATATTCTGGACAGCGGAACACACTCCTAGTCGAATATGTTGCCTGCCTAGAGACTTGGGTTTAGATATAGTTTATGCCCCCTAATGCATTTATAAGGAGATAGGAGCTTCCTTTTGATTTTACAGCAATGCTTAATTAGCAAACATTTTCTGGTTCTAAGTTACAGAAATTCACACAAGTTACAATCTCTTGCTCCCTGTCCACAAGGTGTTTCTCTTCCAGGTAAACTCCCCCTGGGTCTTATAACATGTACTTACTCAGAGCTCTGTGCGTATTCTCAATTAAATCATCTCCGTGCCAGAACTAAAGTAATATTGTCAACAATAAATGAACTTCAGTACGCACATGATTGTGCTGGAGTTGCACCCTCAAAGAAGGATCTACAAACAGCCCTTAATTGCTTCTGTGAAGCTTACAAAGCCTAGGACTAACTCCGAACATAGCAAAGCAAAAAGTTCTACACCAGCCAGTCCCCGGTCAATCATCAGACCCAGCAAGGAAGATCTACATTGAAAAAGAAGAACTGGAAAATGTAGAATACTTTGCCTATCTTGGCAGCCATTTCTCACAGAGAGCCGACATAGATTCAGCAATGATGACTCACACAGAGCTGTGTGTGCAGTCTCCATTAAACTTCTCTTTCCTAATGAGGATGTGAGGTCATTCCACTGCCTCAGGCAGAGCTTCATGAATGGTTGGCAGGGTAAGCAGTAGTTGTAGTCCACTTTCTGATTGCCGAGTCTGGGCTGGCATTTTGACACATCCTGCATGGTAACACTGTGCAGCACTTCCATCTTAGGCTGCAAGCTAGAGCGCTAGGCGGCTACAGGATCTGGTTCTCCCCTAGCCTTTTTCCCCTGAAGCATCACACCGTTGCTAACACTGACAGAGCTCCCCACCAGTGGTCGCCTTAGTGTAAAAGGTGCATGGCTGCTGGCCTTTTTAACCACTGCATCAACTAACCCTGCTCAAAGCAAATGCGGATGGCCAGATAGTAAAAATGCCAGTGCTGTGTCTATCGAATGATCCTACTGTGGCTAGCACTGGTGGAGCTGCACTGTGGCTAGCACGGGTGGGATGTTTGGGGAGAAAAGGCCCTGTGAAGACCAGCCATGAATGCTCAGCATAATAAACAACAAATCCCCGTTGTGTTCACTACTCCTGAGTCCCATCACTTCTCTGTTGCAAGGGACACCGCAGCATCAATGACTCTCAGTGCAATGAAGATCACAGAACAAAGGGGAGCAGGGAATGCAACACCCAAGTCTTTAAATCAAGATTGGGCATCTTTCTAAAAACAAGATCGCCTAGCTCAGCCACAATATATGGCAGCGGTTGTCAAACTTTTTGAGCTGAGCCCCTCTTGGAGTTAAAATTTTTGATTGCACTCCCTCAGATTTTCAGGGCGGGGGAAGGCGCATGCGATGGTCTCTTGGGGCGGAGCCATTGCTGGGCACCGAAGTGTTGACACTGACTCACAGGCTAGGTGGCCCGCTAAGGTGAGTCAGGTGGTGCTCTCTCCCCAAGCCCCATCACCCACAACCAAAGCCTGAGCCACTTGGCATCACCACTCACACTCCCGAACCCATGCCCCACAGTGTGAAAACCTCTGACATATGGGCTCTATCTAGGAATCATTGGGTGGGGGTCTCTGGCCTCTGCGATGCAGGGAGTCAGACTAGATCAAGGGTTTTCAAACTGGGGGTCAGGACCCCTCAGGGGGTCATGAGGTCATTACATGGGGAGGTCGCGAGTTGCCAACCTCCACCCCAAGCCCCGCTTGCCTCCAGCATTTATAATGGTGTTAAATATATTAAAAAGTGTGTTTAATTTATTCTGGGGGTCACACTCGGAGGCTTGTGATGTGAAAGGGATCGCCAGTAAAAAAGTTGGAGACCCACTGGACTAGATGATCATAATGGTCCCTTCTGGCCTTAAAATCTATGACTGCATTCAAGTATCTGCCACCTAGTCCCAATACCCCTCCCGCTTGTTAGCGTCAGCATTTGGCAGCCAGTTCAGTAGTGGCCAGCTATGCAGCATGACTCCAGTTCCTTGCACAATGCAGATGGGCAAGAACAGAATACAGAGGCTGGGGCAGACACATACATTGTGGATATGAAGAATGAAGCTTCTATTGACTGACAACCAAACACCCCCATTGGCCTCTCAGGAATTTCAGGCCACACCTTGAGACTTCACTTTATTAAATCCTCTAAAGACTCAGTCACGTTTCTCCTCTTGGTCCTCTCTCCCACCACAGACATCTGGGCCGGAGCACGGTTGCTGCTCATTCTCCAGAAAGAAGAGGATGAGAGTGTTTCAGAGGATGTGGTGAGAGCACCCAGAAGTCAAGTGGGTTGGCTGGAGAGAAGGGTCAGCACTCTTACTAACTGGGCAAGCACTCCGCTTTGTCGGAGCCTGCTCAGGTTTCTGGGGAATAGGAGAGTCTCACCCCTCCAAATGGGGGATGAGCTGCCAACTGAGTGCAGAGTGAAGCCACTTACCAGCCCCAGCATGTGGGATGCTGCCATGGCTAGAAGCACATCACTCTACACAATGCACCTTCATAGGTTTAATGCTGCCACAAGGAGGTGGGGGGATGAGCTCCAGGAATTACCCCTGCTGCCTACCTTCCACACCCAAACACTGAGCGTCCCAGGCCTGGATCAGAGATCCTCAGAAGCCCAGGAGAAAATAACTCAACCTAAGACGAGAACAAGTGATCCCACCAGTAACATGTTTCATCCATCCCTGAAGATCCTTTACCCACCACAGAAGAGTCATTACATGGCTGCTGGGGAGGAGCAGGATAAAACACAGGACTTGGTACATATGAAACTGTCCTGAGCAACTCAGTTGGCTGCTGGTTCCTTGACATATTTTATAACACTGCTGTGGGAGCCCTACCTCCACTATATCCTGTCAGTCCGATACCAGCCTCCCCACATTAGAGCACAGCAAAGGCTCCATACAAACAGTAAGAGTGAGCAACAGGATTGAAGTTCCCTCACTCAAGTGACTGACTATTAATACCCTCCCCAAATCTTGGGGCTCATCTCCTGACATGTGGGCAGGAAAAGCAGTAGGGCAGTATAACAGGGCTCTCCCAACATTAAAATCTCTGATTCCAACTAAAACCACTACAAAAGAGAGGAAGGATAGTCCCAGTGGTTTGGATACTAGCCTGGGACTTCGGAGACCCTGGGTTCAACTCCCGTCTCTACTACAGACTCCCTGTGTGAGCTCAGGCAAGTCACAGTCTCTCTGTGCCTCAGCTCCCCATCTGTAAACTGTCCTGCCTCATAGTGTTGAGGATAAAAACATTAAAATTGTGAGGTGTTTAGATACTTTGGTAACGAGAGCCATGAATACCCAAGATAGACCAGGGAGTCAAGATTTTCCCCGTGCCAGGACTAGGTTATTTATGATGTGTGTGGGTGTGGCTGGTGATAGTGGGGTTGAAGGTCCACCCGGGGGGAGGGCTTAAATACCCAGAACTTGCTGTGGGGTGGTTGATATACTTTACAACACAATTTTAGGGGCATGTCTCTCTATCCATTTACATTTTAAGAAGGAACCCCATCACCATGGTACCTAAACAGCCACCTATATATTAATTTATAGCAGGGGAACACTTTCCCATTGTTTGTCAGCAGGAGGGGGGAAAGATCAGGATATCAATGTAAATTTCAAGCATAAAACAATTATGAAAGTGCCTGCCCTATCACCTGTTTTTAGGAATGTATCTATCTAGGTTAGCTGGTTAAGAGAAAAGTGATTTTAGGCCTCAAAAACTACAGAAAAAATGCCTCAAATTATGGCCACCATTAAATTACAAACTCTCTCCCTGGATAAGGAAAAATAATAAACACAAAATTTACTGAAAAAGCCTAGAACGGGACCAAGGAATTAGGTGTTTGGTTTGCTTTAAAATCACGATAGCCGTCGAGAAAATAAGCAGAGAAATGTCCCGGCTTGAAAAATAATTGCTGCTCCACCCAAGAGAGGCAAAAGTTTGTTTCTGACTAACCAGAGCAGCCCAGCCCAGCCCAGCCAGATTTGCAAATGTCACCAACCTGCTCCGGCTTTTCTCTTCCCTCTCCCGGAGAGTTTTCTTTTCAGGACTCGAGGGCTCGCATCTTTGGTGCCTTATTTGCATAGGGAAGAACCGCCCCTACCCCTAATTCTTCTTGTTTTCAGGTTCGGGTTTTTGGAGATAGATCAGGAAAAAACCTAGCGCCAAGACCAGCAGCAGCAGAAGCAGGAAAGGCAGGAACTCAAGCATGGAATGCAAATGCAAGATGGGCATCCTTCTTGCACTCGCCCCTCCACCAGGAAAGCGCCCTGCGAGACCCCAGCTGGCAGGATCAGGCGGAAAATCCCAGCTGCTGCTCTTACTTTTCAGCTTCTTTGGGGTCAGTGATTGCCACCAGGCGGATTCTTTCCATTGCAAACCTGCGGGTTTCCTCTTAGGTCATTTCCTAGCAGCCAGAGCCAAGGGGAGGAGGGACTTGGGAGTGCTGAAACAGCAGCGCCACCGCCTGGAAGAACCAGGATTTACGCAACCTTCTGCATTCACCTATCCATCTCTTTCGTTGCACCCCCCTGCTCTTTTTCATCATCCTACGACCTGGGGGAGTGGGGTGGGAGTTGGGGTTAGAGTGTGCCCGTTTCCCTCTGACTCAGACTGTTGTCTCCCAGTCAGAAGAGCTCTTCGTTCACAGCTGTATTTTAATGCTAGGTTTTCACGGTACAATCTTTTGACTTTTCTGTGTTAACTTAGCCCTAGCGAAAGGCTGCAGCCCTCTGTTTAAACGCGGGACAGGTACAACACAGCAAAAGAAGCTGCAGTGCAGATTCCCCACACTGTCCTGCAAACGTGCCCCACTCCTGCCCTGTAGCAATCTACTTTCTAGGCATGTGAGTCCTTCCCACTCCGTGGTCCATTCAATCTTTGGCCTCTGTTGGCACTACCAGCATCGGGAGAGGGGGCGCACAATTTTCACTAGTGGTTATGGTGATTAATGAAACACGAAAAACTACTCACTGGGAACTGGGCATGCCTATATCCAACAGGCCTCATGTGCCTCCAAGCAGACACCACATAGTGGTAACTTTCTGATCAGTTCATGTGCTTGAAGCTGATGGTTACATTTTTCCTCTTTCCAGGTTATTCCTTTTGTACAGTAGTAGTCCACGGCTTCACATTCTCCTCTGGTAGCTTGGAAGTCTGGGGTTTGCTCATAAGCAAAGAACTCAACCTCTTAGTCTTGCTTTCGTATTTTCCTTCACAGTTTATAAGTGAACTTCAGAAGCTTGAAACTGAAATCTATTTACTCTTCTATTTTTCCCCTCCCTAAGATAGGCAACCCGATGAGTATGTTGGAGCAGAACTGCTCAGGTCTTGGCACTAGGGTTTTACTTGCAAGGTAAGAAAAAACATTTGAAGAATTTAAGAAGGGGAAAAATATATGAGCTATAAAAATAAATAAAGAGCAAGAGGGAATATGCCAGCTCACTTTAACAACGTCTCAAAAGAGCAGGTGCTGTAGAACACACTTTGTGCTCCAAAGTTACCATGTGCTTAATGTGTGAGGAGTGCTGGTCATTACTCCTTAGCATTAGCATATTTATACAAAGTAGAACAAGATACTCTTGAAGCTAGAAAGCAGCTTTAGTGAATGAAGAACGAGCAGCTTTTGATAACATTCTGCAACAGTGTGTTACGGATACATATAAACTAAGTCTGAACTTGTCTACCACAGATTGGCGAAGTAGGTCAAACATCTGCTGCTTTAATACTCACACAGTGGAATGACCAAGCTTGTGCAAATCCATGTGGACAATCACTAGTTATTGTGCAGTAATGGATATCTAAGCACTTGAAGCCATCTCCTGCTTTGCGGTTGGGGCAATGGTGCCCTCTAGTGACCAAGCCCAGGAACTTTGGAATTCCAATAACAAATATGGTTGCATCTGCAGTATAATTCATGAGCCTTGATCTCACTGCAGTCAACAGGAGCAAGATCAGACCCTTGTTAGAGAGTGTTTGTCCAAAATGATCTAACTGCATCACCCCATCATGTACATGGTTTGAGTGTTTGCAAAGAGATGAAAGGAAAAACCAGACAGGAACAGAATAAATATTTAATGTTTTCTTTCCTCTCTTTAGAGACAGGCACACATTAAACATATATTGTGAAAAAACACAGCGGGTCAGAAGCCTTAAGTCTACTGAATTCACAAAAGGTCCATTCAGCTGATCGCTAGAAATGCTGTAGAGGATTAAGGCTCTGCATAACAATGGAGGCTTAAAATCAAAAGGGAAAATAACCCACTTCAGTAACCAATCCTAGAACATTTGTTTTTTTCACTGAAGCACCCAATACAGCTCTGTGCAAACATCCCGAGAGATGAATGTTACTGTACATGAGTTAAGGTAATCAGTACTATTGGAAATAATACACATGGTATTGGAAAGTATTTGTTGCAGTATTTGCACAGAGGATCCAATGGCCAAGGCTAGATGGGAACGGTTGTGGATTCCATAACAGCTACTGTATTACTAGGATGTTGTACTTCGCTTAGTAAAGTGTTTTGCTTTACCCAAATGATAAAAGGCACTAGGATAAAAACAAATGCAATTGCTGAGCAGCTTGTGGGGTGAATTTCAGGCAAAGCAAATCCTCACTGATAGGATTACATTAGAATACAATTCCAACAGTCGTCACCAGTTAGACTGTGGCACAGTCTCATGAGGGAAGTAGTGCAAGCCCTATTGATTGAGTCACTGAAAATTGGACTGAAGTCAGGTATACAGTCAAAAACAACAACCCTGCCCTTGCAGGTGGGAGGAACAAGGTGACCTAATAGATCTTTTCCATCTCTTAATTTATCTGATTCTAGGAAATATAACCCCAATATACTAATCTGCAAAATTTAACAGTAGCAAAATAAGACCCATCTTGCTAATTCTTTGTATTAAACCAGTATCTCTCTCCTTTACCTAAGGGGAATCAATGCTCTCGTTTTTAGCCACTTCCCCTCCTTGTGATGTGACTCATGTTTAGAGACTAGTGATGGACACATTAGAAATACTTTAAAGACACAGACATCGAGGGTGGGAGGTGAAATGACTATCATGGTTTGTCTTTTCATTCTACTACAGAAGTCACTAAATCCCTTCCCCACCAGCTAAATGATCATATAAAGACCCATCACATGTATGATCAACAGCCCAGTGTGCAACAAACCAGGATCAGGGTGGCGGCTCTCTGCCCATTCATTCCCTCCTAGTGCACATGGAGGCTCACCAGGCTGCTTCAGAAAAATTAAAAACAAACACAAACTACACACAAACAATTCCAAACTCCTCAAGCTTCTTTACCCTTCAGTCCAGAGAAGGGACTATGACAGGTTTGGAAGATCGTTTAATCCACAATAGAGAGGGGTTGGAAATATTTCCACGGAGGAAGATCTGCTCCAATGCCCTCCACAGAGCAACCACGTCATTTCTCTCAGTCTTTCTCAAGCCCCCACAAGAGATTCAAAGAATTAATCTCCCAACTACACCAGGTGCTCAGCAATTCCTTGGCTCTATGATGATCAAAGAGTCACTAGTTTCCACAGGACAGTCTTCATTATTTTAAGGTAGATTAAAAATATATATATATTTATAGCATCTGTTTAATCATGACAAAATAGCAAAGCAGAGCCCCAACATGTCAGTGCGAAGCAAAAATGGGTTTTGTGCATTGAGAGATCTTCCTGAGAGCAAACAGCATTAGAGCTGCAGAGCTGTTTGTAAGAGCATTACACTAGCAAAGTAGAACCCTAAGAGACCCACAGCAGAACTCTCAGGCAGAATAAGGAACACTTGTAAAACAAAAGTAAGCTTGCCACTTGTAGTGAGAAAGCAAATCGGCGTTGGCATAAATGTTGCTAGATGATGCTATGTTTAAAGTGGCTGAGGATGTGGCGCTGGTAAATGTTCATGGCAAAGAGAAGACAGGTGTCTATGCAGAATAAGGAAGGGGTTACCTGTACAGCAAGGAGATGAGAATATGCAGCAAATGGACAGGCCCTAAGCAGAGGGCTGAAGCTTTGCAGATGTGGCATCATTTGACACTAGTTGAGTGGCACTAGCTAAGCCAGATGGGTCCCTGTGCTTGAAGGATTTCACACATTTGATCAGATGCCTCTTCAGAGCATGATGCCAGATGGGTAGTAGAATTAGGTTTTTATAAAACCCCTTCTCCCAAAGTGAATGCTGATACTATAGGAGATATGATGGAACATGCTCAGTGTACCCCAGGGCTCAGTGTCCTCAACTGAAGCTGCAGTCACCTGCTCCTTTGGTTTTGTTCCAAACAGATCTTTCCTCCAAAGCTAGTGGACACGTGTTTTCAGAGCCCTGGCAGGGAGGAGCCATTCCCCACCCCACTCCATGTGATAATGAGGCCACTAGTCTTACTCTTCCACAGAGTAATTGCAGCTGATGAGTCCTGCCTCTTCAGCTTTCCTGCCCCTTAGTGCTGCCAGTGTCTTTCAGGGCATATAGCAGGTTGCAGAAGAACTCATACCAGAAGAAGGTGAAGCCAGTAGAGAGAGCAGCCTTCAGCAAGCTGGGGGAGAGACCCTTAAACAATCCAACAGGCCCCTCCTCTCGCACAATCTGCCCAGCACAGTCCATTAAACCCTTGTACGTCCGCACCTGGGGGAGAAGAGTTGAGAGAGTAAAGACAGCAACAGCACAAACTCAGCTCACCTGGGCAGGATTCTCTCAGAAACCTCTGTATCATATTCCACACATCCAGGAAAGGGACTCAGAGGACTTGAAAGAAACCCAAAGGCTGTATCAAAAATGTATTCTAGATACATACAATGGAGATTCTACGGATATTCACTATGACTAACTGGCAGCATCAGAGAATCAATCTAAGTGCACACTGATTTGTAGATGCAGGCACCACAAATTACATTTACCATTATCAGCAACAGCTTACACGCCAACTGAATGACAGGAAATCCTTTATACCACACCTCATGCAGTGTTCATGCTACAGTTTGCAGAGCAACTGCTTCAGAATGTGCTGGTATTATTTTCCATATAGACTCATACACTTTTAGGCCAGAAGGGACCATCATGATCATCCAAGTCTGACCTCCTGCACATTGCAAGCCATAGAACTTTACCCACCCACTCCTTAATAGACCCATAACCTCTGGCTGAGTTACTGATGTCCTCAAAACATGATTTAAAGACTTCAAGGTGCAGAGAATCCACCATTTACACTAGTTTAAACCTGCAAATGATCCCTGCTCCATGCTGCAGAGGAAGACAACCCTCCCTTTCTCAAGCTCAGTCGTGAAGCCAGTAAGGTTTTTTGTCCCCACTGCTCCCCGTGGAAGGCTGTTCAGCACCTCACTCCTCTGATGGTAAGAAACCTTCATCTAATTTCAAGCCTAAACTCGTTGATAGTCAGTTTATATCCATTTGTTCTTGTGTCAGCATTGGTGCTTAACTTAAATAACTCCTCTCCCTCCCTAGTATTTACATCCTTCCCTCTCAGACCATATATCTGTCATTGCTTCAAAGATTGGGTACTACCCAATTTGCATGTCAGGCCAATATAAACTGGAAGGGACATTTTCATATTTGGGTGAGAAAGGAAATATTTCTCTAATACAATTTTTTAAATAGGTGTCTATTTCAAGGTGGTAAGGAATGCTAGAAGTATTTAATTTGTTTAGATTTATACAAGTCTCTTTAGGTACCCACCATGAATTCTGAGTGCCTATTCCATAAACTAAAATCCACAATATAGTAGCAAGAACTTCTCAGCTCATCTTGACATACAAATATCCATCAGCAAATAGAAAAATAAAATAAATCCAAACTCCTCCAAACTTTCATTCAACCCCTCTCCAAGAGCACAGTGCGAGTCAGGGCCAGATTTTTAAAAGGTATTTGGGCACCTAATTCCCATTGATATCAATGTGAGATAGGCACCTAAATACCTTTAAAAATCTGACCCTCAGTCAATAGTACAAGATAAATGGAATTTATTACATGGCCATCACTATTGTCAATCCCCTAGGCCCCTTTGAGTCTCCCAGATTAGATCTATACATACAGACATAGTATACACCACTCAGTTGGGTCATCTTTCCGAAAGGCAATTTATTCCACTAGTGAACTGCAGTAACTGCTGATTATTTAGAACAGTACTAGCAAAAATTCTGCATTTGGTTAAGGAGATAAAATATCAGAGTTCAGAACTTCAACACCAGTTTAACACAGAAATTACAAAATTAGGAAGACATGTATTTTTAAAAATTCATGGTTATTTTTACTCATTATAGTATTTTATTTAATTTCAGGTCTTTTCAGAAATTTTTGTTTCTAGAAGGAAAAATAATCTCCTAATCAGGGTAGCTGTTTATCTGGGATGACTGGTCCACCCCAAATGACTGCCTATTAAGAAGATTCTCTCATATATAGTATATTGTGAACAAGTCAACCAACAATGCTTTGGTAGGCCCAGAGAGGAAATAAACAGAACCCTGTTCAAAATCAGATGTTATAGCTGAGTTTTCTGGGTAATGTTTTATTTCTTGGTCTACATTTAAACATATGAAAACCAGTTGATCAAAACATCTCTCACCTGCCCAAAGGCTGCCCGGGCCTGCTCAAAGCCTCCCACCTGCAACCGCTTTTTAAACAGGTCGAAAGGGTAAGTAAGAGTTTTGCTGATAACTCCGGCACAGCTGCCACACACGAGGTTTTTAACATTACCTGAAAAGCAGAGAAGTGGAAAGAAGAGTGTACGGAAGAAATGGAGGATTAGAATGGAGTTCTGATTTAAAAACGCATAATGGAAAGTAAATCAGAACCATTTATTCATAGACTGTAAGGCCAGGAAGGACCATTATGATCATCTGGTCTCATCTTCTGCATAAAACAGGCCATGGAACCTCACCCAAGAATTTTTGCATCAAGTCCACAACTTCTTTGAGTGAGGGCATATCTTTTAGAAACATATCCAGTCTTAATCGAAAGACTGATTTATTCTGCAGCTCTGTCAAATGGCAATACACAAAAGAAACAATAACAGAAGGGTTTATCATCAGTAACCATGCAAGCGTTCACATTGCTAGGAAAAAAAATACTGGAGATTGGTAATAGGGTATGGAACCTTGTGCCTCCAGTTGAGGGTTCAAATCAGAACAGGTTGGTAGAGATCATAAATTGGTACCATCTGATGGCTGTACAGAGGCCAATGGGAAAGGAGTTTGGTAGTCTTAGTTCAGGTCCTAATTGGCAGGTGTCCACAACACAAAACTACCATCACAATCTGCTGTCTAAGACTGAATGAACATTGAGGATGAGCTGCTCTCACACATAGGAGGTAATCTCTCTAATTAAGAACACTCTGATGGAGCAGTAATGTGCAGTGATGCTACCCATGCTGTATGTGCTCTGGTGGATGGAGGTCTCATCTCCAGGGCTGTCAAGGTGCCACTTTTCATGAAATCCTCTTAAAAACTCAGAATAGCCAAAGAGCAGGAGATCAATATTAGAACAACTTGGGAGCTTTAACCTGCACCAGATGAATCCTCCTGTACAAGCTGAAGAGGGGAAGCAACTTTAGAACACTCAGCTGTTCAGAGATCCTGTACTCACTGACAGTCCTATCCCCACAATATTACTGAAATTGAAAGAAATAAAGGCTGTCTCAGCAAGATCTTTCCACTGCACAAGCAACATGACCCAATTTGAGAAATAATATACTGGACTGGAGAGTTCATCTTCCTGTCGAGGGTACTTCTATGGGCCTCATTACCACAATATCTGAGTGCCTCACAGTCTAATGTATTTATCTTCACAACACTGCTATAAGGTAAGGTATTTAGGCATTTTACAAGTGGGGAAATTAGGCATAGAGAAATTACGTGACTGGCCCAGGGTCACACAGTAAGTCTGTGACAGGAGAAGAAATTGAACTCAAATCCAAGTTCTAGACTAGTGCCCTAACCACTGGGCCACCCTTCTTCTTCCTCCATGACTGAGTATTTCACAGTCCCAAGCACCCACCTGCATTCATTCCTTCGGATGGCATCACCCGTTTATACAATTGTTGCAGGAGATTGTAAAAGGAGAACTGGAGACCAGCGTATGGAAAGACAGCAATGATAGTGGGGGTCAAACCCCTGTAGAAGGTCAGAGGCCCTTCCATTTGGTACATGGTCACCACAGCATGACGAAGATTTCGGTAAACCTAAACAACAAGGAATAGTAAAGTTCTCCTGTTAGATACACTTACAATCAGCTATTCAGAAATCGGTTACATTTTGGATACAGATCATGCGGATTCCCATCTCCCAACATATAACAAGTTGATTTTTAGCACAAACAGATTAACAAAACCATTTTACGTATCGTCACATGAACACTCACTGCTGAGTCTTTGAAATCCTGATAATAATTAAAACAAACTGACAGAATAAACATGGATCTCTTCCACGCGAGACTAACTGAACCAACAAACCCTCAGTTCTGCTTGACAGCAATATCCCACTGAAAGGCACGGCTGGACATTGTATCCTGAAGTTGCCTGAACTTTGGCTCTGGTGGGAAGCAAGCCCCAGAGATGGGTCCCCATGACTGAGAACACCTTGATATGAATAGCTTCAGAAAGTGACAGTAAGGGGAGGCTGGCAGATCAGGACAGCTATTATGGGGCAGGGGGAAAGCTCTGGGTAACTGTGCAAAACACAGCTGAATTCACAGATTGAGTGTCCTTCAAAGATTCTTAATTTACAAGAGTGATGTCAAATATGCCAGTCACAGCTCTTTACTCAAGAAGCTGAGAACATTTCTTGTCCAGTCTTCTTTGACTGGTAGCTAGAAAACACATTACTCAAAGACTTACTGTACTAAGAAATCTAGCTACTTCTCATATTTTTGGTAATTTTCCCAATGGCTTAAGCTCACCAGCACTTGTATTTGTATCAGAGGTGTGTTTTCTTCCTCACAGCCTAGTTTCACCATGTACTCCTGCAGTGAAGCCCTGACACTGAATACACGGGAATGGATTGCGATTCCATTACAAATCAAGCGGAAATACAGTAAGAAAATGGCTCCGATTCAAAATTAAGTGTCTCCAATAAGAACAGAGGGGAGACAGAACTTGGTTGGGGGAGACAGATCCTTGAATAAAGTCGGATATAAAACTGGATTAGTAGAGGACTGCTTTAAAAACTTCATACCTGTAAGAACCTCCACGACTCTTCGTACACTTTGCATATTTATGAGCCAACAATGTGACGCAGTTGTGAAAAGGGATATCATCATTTTGGGGGTGTATTAACAGCAGTGATGTATGTAAGACAAGCGAAGTAATTATCCCACTGTACTTGGCACTTGTGAGGCCTCAGCTGGACACTGTGTCCAGTTCTGGGCACCACACTTTAAGAAAGATGAGGACAAACCGGAGAGAGTCCAGAGGAGCACTATAAAAATGATGTAAGATTTAGAAACTTGACCTATGAGGAAAGGTTAAAAAAATCCTGAAGATATTTAGTCTTGAGAAAAGAAGACTGAGGGGGAACCTGGTAACAGTCATCAAATATCTTAAGGGTTGTTGTAAAGAGGATGGTGATAGATTGTTCTCCATGTAGACTGAAGGTAGGACAAGAAGTAATGGGCTTAATCTGCAATAAGGGAGATTTAGATTAGATATTAGGAAAAACTTTCTAACTATATAGATAACGAAGCACCAGAATAGGCTCCTAAAGGGAGGTTGTGGAATCCCCATCACAGAAGGTTTTTAACAACAGGTTAGACAAACAGCTGGTAGGGATGGTCTAGGTATACTTGGTCCTGCCTCAGTTCAGAGGGTTGGACTAGATGACCTCTCAAGGTCCTTTCCGGCCCTACATTTCTATGATTCTTTGTTTGAGACATGTCCCCTCAAGAAAGGCAGAGGAATAACTCCCTTGTGCGGCCGAGTACCAAATGAGAGCCAAATCAGCCACGCCAAAAAGAACAGTTCCTCCTTCTCGCTGCCAGGACAAAGCACATGTGTCAATGGACTAAAGGATAACTTGGCATTAATGGCATTACCACCCATTAAGGGCTCCAGTCTTCCCAGATCACCTGCTGGAAGTTGTGCAGTTTCCCCCCACGCTAATCTGAATGAAACATGGCTATCAACAAATATAACAAAACTAAAATTCCTAACTCATACCTTAGGCTCGCCCTGAGCAGCAAAACGGGTGCGCAGTGTGTCAAGAGGCTGAACTGTCATGGTGGCAGTGCAAGCAGCCAGGCCGCCACACACAAAGTGCACAATGAAGTTGCGGGTGTCGTATGGTGTGGCATTGTGCACCAATTCCGTCAGGCACTCAAAGGTCACAAACTTACAGAGAAACAGAAACATACGTCACAGAGAAAACTCTTATCACCCACAACCCTCCTGGTTCTACCACATTCAAACAAAAATAAATAAATCCATCATTTGCAACCTCCTGGAGTATGCTCCAAGGATGCAGCTATTAAATTGAGGAATACTCTTGGCATTCAGAATCTTCAGTTCTCCATTTAGGAGAATATAGTCTGGGATTTAAAACAAAAAGGCCTCCTAGGAAGATCCCATTTTAACTCTCTCTCCTCTGCATAAATTATTTATTGAATAATACATATTTGGCTCTTATACATCACCTTTCAATAGATGGTCTCAAAAGGTTTTAGAAACATTAATGAATTAAGCTTCACAACAACCTATGAATCAGTATTATCGACACTCTCATCCTCAATGAACAAAGGCAGTAAGTGAACCAGAAAGATAAGTGACACACCCAAGGACTCACAGCATGTAAGTAACTCATCTGAGACTAGAGCCCACAACTGTCCTCTTGGTCCGCTGCTCTACCATCACCTAATCACACTACCAGAGTCTCCCCTTTGGCATACAAAGTACCCTACAAATGGACTAGCCCTACAGACAGCTGGGTAAGCGACAGCTATGACAGGATGAGGCTGCTGACAAAGCCACTATAGGAACTAAAAACTTCAGAACAAAGCTAGCCCTGGATGATTTCCTGACACCTTACCTGGACAGCTCCATAGCTGACTGAGAGGAGCTGAGCAGGCACATGCCCCTTCCAGAATGCTGTCAGCCCTTCCTCGTGAAGGATCCGGTGTGCAGTTTGCAAGATGCCATAATATTTAGCCAGTGGGTTTCTGGGGGAGAGTTGTTCAATCTGAAGCTGAAAAAGAACAAATAAATTACACCTCTACCTCGATATAATGCTGTCCTCGGGAACCAAAAAATCTTACCGCATTATAGGTGAAACCATGTTATATCGAACTTGCTTTGATCCACCAGAGTGCGCAGCCCCGCCCACCCCCCGGAGCACTGCTTTACCGCGTTATATCCAAATTCTTGTTATATCGGGGTAGAGGTGTACTTTACTCTGTGATCTGCTTCAAGGTCCTGAACCTGATCTTTGAAACATTCAGTGGCCTACATTAACTCAGACCCCACTCCTTGTGTGCCCTCATGGCAGCTACAACTGGCTCAGATACCACTGCTGCTGGTCCTTAAGAGTTGGGGGCAGAAGAAGAGGTATGTGCAACGCTAAAGAGTTATGATATTCAGCAACAATGTTAATAAAACTAAATTAGGACAGTTAGATAGGAAGGAAAAAAAGAAGGAAGAACAAGAAAAACACAAGAGCTATGTACAAGAAAATAAGACAGAGCAGTAAAAATACATTACTTTGTTACCAGAAAGCAGAAACGGCCCCCGAAGAGAAATATATCTGTCTACCTTGTATAATCTGTATTTAACTCACACACAGAGGTTTAATCAGCTATGTAATAGCTTCTGGGTGTATTTGTGACACTGGCAACGATTTATTTAAATACTATAAAAGGTTAAAAGAAAAAGCATCGCTTCTTTTTATTCTCTGTATGTTCCTCTCCCAGGTGTGCCATGGGGGCTGTTGGGAAAGGTACCTGAAAGCGAATCTTGATGACATCCACAGGGCTGATTAGAGCCCGAGTGACAAACCCAGATGCGGATCCTGCCACAGCCACTTCCACAGCTGAGATGGACTTCACTTCAGATTTGGGGTCATAGCCGACCATCACTGCCTGGTCCACGGGCAGCCTCCACCTGCATCAACCTCCAAGAGTGCTACAGTCCAAAGACAGAAGAGAATAAGGAGTTTTTGGTGACAGGTCTACTTTTGACCTCTCGCAGAGGAGCAAAGAGGTCACGGTCACACGAAAGCTAGCCTCAGGCCTATGAATATTTTTGATCCCCAAAAGGAACCCCCGACTCCTAAAACTGCTCCCACCACTAGGACACATGGCCTATTTAAACAGGAACAATAATAAAGCAAAATGAAAGGTTTTCGGCCAGCTAACAAGGGCAACAGTAATACCCCTTGACTTGGGAAGGGGAGAATAACCTCTGGAACAGACATGCCGGCACCAGCCCTACGAGAGGGGATGGCTGCTGGTGTGGGGCTCGGGTGGATGGGGGCAGAAGTGGGGGTCACTGGCTGGGACTTGCAGAAGGGGCAGTTACTGCGTTGGACAGGGCTAGTCTGGCTGGGGACGCGCCGGGAGCCCAACGGCCTCTCGCGGGGACGCGCCGAGGGGGCCGGTCGCTAGTCTGGCTGGGGACGCGCCGGGAGCCCAACGGCCGGTCGCGGGGACGCGCCGAGGGGGCCGGTCGCTGGTGTGGACGGGGACGCGCTGGGGCCGAGGCTGCCCTGGGTCACCGCACCTCAGAAATTCCCCCTCGGGCCTCCCCCCGCCAGAGGAGACATTCACCGCCACGACGCTCACCCCGTTGCCACCCAGGGCGGCTCCCGGACGCTGTCGCCTCCTCCCGGCACTGCTCAGAGCCGCTCCCCGGACGCTGACATCGGCCCAGGCTGGGCCCAGCCAATCCAGCCAGCGGCCTGTTTTGGTCCGGGAGGACAGATAACAGACTGCGCATGCTCAGGATCATCACAGGCCCGAGGCTTGCTGGGAGATGTAGTCCCGCCAGACCTCGCAGCGTAATACAGGGCAGGGCTGGGCGAGGTGCCTCTCCATCCCCTCCTCCCAAGCTGTCATGGGAAAGCATTTGGGGTGATAGGATAGTGTGACCAGACAGCAAGTGTGAAAAATCAGGACGGGGGTGGGGGTAATAGGAGCCTATATAAGAAAAAGACCCCCAAATCAGGACATCTGGTCACCCTATAGGAGGAAAAGGTCCCACGCTCATCTTGGTCTTTGCAACAGAGAAGAAAAAGAAGAAGGATAATGTAACAGGGTCATCTGCCCCTTTAAGGACCCAGAGCCAGCCAATCCTGGTCTCAGACAGATCCCCCCCTTTCAGAACAGGTGCTTGGACCTCCAGAGGTAGGGTGACCAGATGTCCCATTTTTAGGGACTTTTTCTTATATAGGCACCTATTAACCCCCCCCCCCGCCCCATTTTTTCACAGTTGCTATCTGGTCACCCTTTCCAGAGGCAATTATCACACCTAGCTTAGAAGGGGCCAGGCATTTGCTATAGAGGATCAAATCACTCAACTGAGGGGAAGTCTCAGGTAGATGGCCTGTAGAACAATGGGGGAATACATTTGTTTTGTGGTGGGTTTGTGTTCAAACCCAAGATTCACAAGGATTGTGTGCCCCCCCCCCCTCCTTTTTTTTCTCTTCTCCCAGCACACCTACCATCTGCTAGCCACCATGCAGACAGGCAAGAGATAGTAAACCATTATAGAAGGCACAGACCAACTGTGTAAACAATTCCCAGATTATTATGTGGATGTTAGAGCACAGAACCATATTAGTCTAGCTCTATGATTACTTTCTTTCTACCTTTTCTCCCAATGGTATTTTATTACTCAACACTAATCAGTCCAGGAGAGCCGCTCCAACCAAGCAGAGCATAGAATAAAGCACTGGCCCACCAGCACCTGACAGAGCAACACCATTTCATTAAAAGACAGGATTCTCTAACCCACCCCCTAACTCCTTCTGCCCAGCTGGTTTTCCATGAGCTTGTGGTTTTAGTTTTCTAAATTAATGGTAAGAGTGATAAAGCAAATGTATTCACTGTGCAGATTGTACTTTAAATAGTCTTCAACCCTTGAAGATGGGTTATTCCCAATTCACAGGTGGAGAAATGGAAGCAGATTAAAATGACTCTCACAGGGCCATTTAGGAGTCCATGGCAGAACTAGTATTAAAATAAGAGTTTCTGGCACTTAATTCTGCACATAGCTCCTCCCTTTCTCATGGTAGTATGTACAAAGCCTGAGTGTCACTAAGAACTGCACCTTTAACATTATGTACTACTCACAGTGGCAAGTTATTGATTAGTCATGCTGGTTTGGCAGCAAATATTCAGTCACTTAATTCACTCACCTTCTAGCATGGCCAGCTCATAATTATTATTTTTTTTAAACTTGTTAAAATAAAGGGAAATACTGAAATCAGACTTTCCGAGTCTTGAGAGAAGTGCTAGTTTTTTTTTTAAATGCAGAATTAGGATCATTGTGGTTTTATTTAGAAGCTGATCATTTCTCCAAGGAGTCAAAATATATTGTTAAATATAACACGCATCAGCTGCATTTTTAATGTATGCCCCATCACATTACTTTGTTCTGTGCCTACAACTCCTGTTCAAACAATCCTTACATATAGCATCAGCAGCCGAAGCAGTTGCTTGGTTGCTGTGGTGGCAGTAGATATTCAATGGATATTAAAAGGCCTTTTATATATAAGCTGGCAGACTGCCAGGTCTGGACATTTTGGCCATATTGCTTTTGCTTTGCTAGTATCAGGTAGGAGGACAGTCAGGTATGTAGAGACTGGGGGTGTGGGGTGTGAAAGAGGAGAAAGGGGAAGGAGACCTTTAATCTTAATTTTGACATTTGCATTGTCAGGAGAAGGGGGTGTATGTGTGCACCCATGGTGGTGGTTGTATGTGCATGTGGGAGAGAGAACCTTAAAGAGATACATGACTTACTCAGAAGGGATTTTGGCCAAAAACAAGAACCAAGCACCATCATTAATATTACACAACCATACAAAATGGCAACAAATGTGTTTTGCTTCCTTTACAAGTCATAAGGAATTTTTCTAAACTTTCAATAGAAGATAAAGAGCACTGAGAATGTGAAGGTGTCCCAGTTCAACATTATAAACGATGTCCAACTCAAACCCACAAGGCAAATCATTGCAAGTTTGGTTGGGGTACTGACTTGGCACAACTCAGGAAAAACAATGAAAAAATTCTCACTGGATAATTTAGCTATTGCCAGAGACAGCAGGCTCCAGAACAGATGTGGTGAAAGACTTCCTAACCAAACAAGAATTATCTTTGACAATTCAAAGAAGCTTATATGTCAGTCAGCCTTTCAATTATTATGCTTTAAATCCTACTATGGAGGGACATAATCTACACAGAGCAAAGGGTTGGAGAGAAGTCATACAATTGATATTGATGCAGACAGGTTTTCAAGGACCATTTCCACCATTGAATTAATACAGCTTATTATCGTGATCCAGGTAAGCCATTCTGGTCCATTTGAAAGTGCGTTTGGAACCAACTCATACCATTGGATGTAATCCATAAAGGCAGCTAGGCCAAGGTGCAAATCGAGCAGGAAAATAAATAATCACTCATTTGTCAGTTGGAAACACAGTTGCTGTTCTCACAAGTCAGATTCCAGCATCCCCCCTGACTTTGTCCTTCAGTAAAAGAGCAGCAATAAACTACTTGGAGGCTATCAGTCAGAAGTCAGATCGGATACACCAGCGGATCTTCCACAACCGGTTCCTTACTATGGGTCAGCAATTCATGCCCATTTGTGGAGATCAATAAAAAGTTTTGAGCAAGGAACAAGGAAACAACTAGGCTCCATCTACCGTTCAGATAATGGACAAAGGATCTTTAATGTCTGCAAGCAGCAGACAGGATTTTTATCTGAACCCAGAAGGCCATGCATGCTAACCTATGCAGTTCTCAATTTATCTATCTCGGTAGGATGAAGGACTAACTTATCTCCTCCTTCCCACTGAGTTACATGTTATAAATTAGTTTGACTGGCTGATGTTTTGCTCAGTTAATGGAAATAACAGACAGATGCTAAAGTGAAGAATTCATTGGATATTTATTATTCACAGTTAATTACTATCTACCAAATGCTGCTGCAGAGTTAAAGGATTAAGTACATAGGCCTTTTTATTTAAACACTGATTTTTTTTAATATATGTACACACAAGACATAAGGCTGTATGATATACACCAATTTCAAAATAAGGAAACAATCAAATGGTCCAGGTGTAGAATGCCATAGATTCCTTTTCCAATCATTTTTAGAAAGAAGACAAAGTGAATGACAGCTAGCAAGGACAGGGAGAGAAAGTAATACTCTACAGGGTAGCTCTCTCTTTCATCTGCTGGAGAAATGAAGTGTAAGGCAGAGTCCATCTCAGGAATAAAATATTTGTAACACTTAGTACAAAAAAGGCACCCGCCAATACAGGAACGTCTCCGCTTGGGCAGGAGATCTCTGTTGCAGTTTTGGGGTTCATCGTTGGGGTGAAGGGTTCAGCCACAGGGCTGCCAAGAGGAAACAATATAACTGAAGATTGGCACAAAGCTCTGCAGTTTGATTTATCTCCTTTTTGTCCAAATCAATGTCAAACTGCTCTGGCAGAGGGGCTGATGGCATTAACGAATGCCACTGTGGTGGGGGAAGGGGGAATGCAGTCACCACACAGCCTGCTGTGAACCAGGATTGAAAAGTAAGAATCAACTTCTTAAATTGTGTAACACTGGCATGAGGAGGAGGGGGTAGGGAGAAAGTGGAGAACAGTGATGCCGCCCCCTCTTTTCAAGAACAAGACATGATTGCAAATATTCCCTACCCCAGCCTAAAGGGAGCCAGACTCTTGATTACATGCGTATGTGTGGACATTCACTAATACCTTGAAGTGTACTCAAGTACTATTTCTTGAGGTTTCCCTGTAATATAAAGCTTCCTGTCAAGAGGAATGTACATTTCGTCGGACACCTCAGCACTATTCTCTCCCACCATGGTACTTTGATAGAACATCACCCACCTTCACCCCCAAATACATTTGCCCGTTTCCCATAATACTTAGTCCTGGCTCAGTGCAGGGGACTGGACTAGATGACCTATTGACGTCCTTTCCAATCCTACATTTCTATGAGGCAATCCTACTCTCCCCTTTTTCCTGAGGCTCCTGGCTGCAGCTCCCCACCTCTGAGCAGCCTGTGCTGCCACTTACAACACTGTATATGCCTTGTATTTTTCCTTGGAATAAAGAAAGTCAGACGGTAATACAAATATTAAAGCTCCATCTTTTTTGTAGATGTCTTTTTATATTCATTGATAAAACTACCCCTTCCCCCCCCCCCTAAAAATATTTACACGTATAAAGAAAAAAACCTCTGGACTGTCCTTTTAACTTAAAAATAATAAAAAAAGGAAATAAGGGAAAAGGCACTATGGAAAAAAATTACAGACTGTGCTCAACCGTACACCTTTAAGAAAAAAAGCTGTCACCAAAATAAAAGAGAACAGACTGATTGTAGTTTGGAATTTCTCAGAGCAGCTCTGTGACTTGTGAAAAAAAGTTTGTCTCCTTCACTCTGCTATGAAGCTCTTGAGCCTCAGAGGGGAGAGTGGCTAAGGAGAAGGAAAAATAAAGAAAACACCATCTTTTCCCAACCAAAAAGAGCTGAATGCTGAAGGCAAAAAAGCAGTTTTGTTTTTTTAAAGGCAGGACAGTGGATTTGGTTCTTCTCTCAAGTCCCTCCATGTCAAATGAAGACTGTTTGCATAGAGAGAAAATACCAGCAGAGTTTCTCCCTTTTCCTTTATCAGCATGGCTAGGACTTTATATGGCATTAAAACTTCATGCACTGATGGACAGAGGAGGGGGGAAAAGGAAGAGTGAATGAAAGGGACAACCCAGGAGCAGCTGAGGAAATCTGTTAATTTTTTTAATTTAAAGGTAAATTTTGGCATGTAAGTTGAACTCTCCCTCCCGCCCCCAAAGTTCCATACTGAGTGAAGGAAGATCACTTTGTGGTAAGAAGTGATTCAGGTTTTACCATCTTGCGATTTTAGATCACTGGCTGTAGTTAGACTCTGTATGTGTATTTACTGTTTCTCTGGTTTCTTTAAATAATCTCTAATATTTATCTCTAGATGTTCCGGTTCACTGGGGTCACGTAGTTGCGTGGAAACATGCCCGTCTGTCCGTGACAGGCTCCTTTCCACCAGTTGGGATCAGAATTGTCGAGGACCTGGATAAAGTCTCCACGGCGGAAGCCGAGTTCACCTTCCTCCTGGGGGTCGAAATCGAAAAGGGCCTGAACGTATGTGGGTTGCTGCATGGGGAAAAAACCAAGAGTGAGTGTCATTCACAGCATACAAATCTCTCACTGTCCCCGTTTCACAGGCTGCATTCTAGCTCTGCAACAGAGTTCAGGTGCCACTAGTAAATATTTGGGCTGTTTCATTTCTCTGCAAATTGCCTCTTTCATCAACTGTGACAAGATGCTCAAAGGATAAGTTTAGAATACACAAGGCCTTTGAAAATGATCAAATTAATTAAATGAATGAGTTACAGTAAAACTCAACAAGGTGGAGTCTCTTGCGCCTTTTTGTGACCATGTCTTATCAGAGGCCCATATTGTATACGCTACTGGGTCTCCACTAGATATTCCCTTCACCTCTGTATCCTTGTCCTTCTCCATTTCCTTTCTGTGTTTTAACAGCTTCATTACTCTTATTCTTCCTCAGTTTGCTTCCCACACAGATCACAACGTTCAATGAGTATTCTTAACCAACCCTATACCGTGACACTTAATTTTTCCCCTAAACAATGACCGTTGGACCACACTGAAATTTTAAATGCTTCCATCTAAAGTTTTCTAACCACCAGTCATTCATGTTGAGTGAATTTTTTTTGGACAGACTTTATCCAATCTCAAGTATCAAAGGGGTAGCCGTGTTAGTCTGGATCTGTAAAAGCAGCAAAGAGTCCTGTGGCACCTTATAGACTAACAGACGTATTGGAGCATGAGCTTTCGTGGGTGAATACCCACTTCTTCGGATGCATGTACTGGAAATTTCCAGAGGCAGGTATAAATATGCAAGCAAGAGTGAGTCAGGCTAGAGATAACGAGGTTAGTTCAATCAGAGAGGATGAGGCCCTCTTCTAGCAGTTGAGGTGTGAACACCAAGGGAGGAGAAACTGCTTTTGTAGTTGGCTAGCCATTCAGTCTTTGTTTAATCCTGAGCTGATGGTGTCAAATTTGCAGATGAACTGAAGCTCAGCAGTTTCTCTTTGAAGTCTGGTCCTGAATTTTTTTTTGCTGCAGGATGGCTACCTTTAAATCTGCTATTGTGTGTCCAGGGAGGTTGAAGTGTTCTCCTACAGGTTTTTGTATATTGCCATTCCTAATATTTGATGTGTCCATTTATCCTTTTACGTAGGGACTGTCCAGTTTGGCTGATGTACATAGCAGAGGGGTATTGCTGGCATATGATGGCATATATTACATTGGTGGACGTGCAGGTGAATGAACCGGTGATGGTGTGGCTGAACTGGTTAGGTCCTGTGATGGTGTCGCTGGTGTAGATATGTGGGCAGAGTTGACATTGAGGTTTGTTGCATGGATTGGTTCCTGAGTTAGAGTTACTATGGTGCGGTGTGTAGTTACTGGTGAGAACATGCTTCAGGTTGGCGGGTTGTCTGTGGGCGAGGACTGGCCTGCCACCCAAGGCCTGTGAAAATGAGGGATTGTTGTCCAGGATGGGTTGTAGATCACTGATACATTGGAGAGGTTTTAGCTGGGGACTGTATGTGATGGCCAGTGGAGTTCTGTTGGTTTCTTTCTTGGGCTTGTCTTGCAGTAGGCTTCTGGGTACATGTCTGGCTGTGTTGATCTGTTTCCTTATTTCCTCTTGCGGGTATCGTAGTTCTGAGAATGCTTGGTGAAGATTTTGTTGGTGTTGGTCTCTACATCCGATGAAGTGGGTGTTCACCCACGAAAGCTCATGCTCCAATACGTCTGTTAGTCTATAAGGTGCCACAGGCCTCTTTGCTGCTTTATCCAATCTGTTTTCTGCAAATCTGTATACTGTGTTTATGAAAACTAAAGCTTCATTTTAAAAATGAGCTTATGGTGTTAGGAGGTACTTTTATTTTCATGTTTTCTGTATTTTTCAGCTATGTGTTTTTTGATATGGTTAATTTAATACTGGTCCAATAGCCTTGATGTCCTGTTTATCTATAGACGAGGTAGAGCATGAACAGAGCAGCATAAGGGTATGTCTGCACTAGGGCTGGAAGGTGTAAATGCTAGCTTGAGGAGACATACCCACACTAGCTCTGATTGCGCCAGCATGCTAAAAATAGATGTGTACCCACGGTAGGACAAGCTGCGAGAGGGGCTAGCTGCCCCAAGTCCATACCTCTGGACTCAGACAGGATCATACTTGGGGCAGCAAGCCCCTCCTGCTGCTTGTGCCACTGCAGCTTTATTTCCATTTTTAAAACGCTAGGTAATCAGAGCTAGTGTGAGTATATCGCCTTGAGCTGGAATTCATGACTTCACGCTCTAGTTTAGACATACCCTAAGTTTCCCCCTCAGCCTTTCCAGCATGTCTCAAGCCTGGACTGGAGGGGCCACATCGAATGGTCAGATGATCTTCCTGCAGAGCCCAACAGAGACCAATTGCCAACTGTGATGGTATTTTGGTGTGCCTGGGAGCTGAACTAAAACCAATAACCATTAGACCATAACTTTAGTCACTACCAGTTTGGACTAGATTCAAACCAGCAACCTAGAGGAGAGAAGTTCCATATGCCAATATCCTTAACCATTCTCTACAGTGTGCCTCTGAAGAGGAATGTGCATTAAGATATTGATGGTATGCAGTGTATTGCTGAGGGCACTGCTGGCTAAAAACAAATTCAAACAGAAATCAAAATCCCATGAAAGTAGCAGGGGGAAGGGAATATAACATATGATTAAGACCATATCTACTGGTGGGAATGAACAGATGGACTCACTATGGTGCTTTATGTATTGAAGGATAGGCATAATCCCAAATCATTCTTAAAGATGTGAACTGGATGATCAAAAAGTCATAGGGACATCCTTTGCCAGAATAGAAGGGGATTTACAAGTTTTTTATAGTGGTACAAAGCCCATCCAAAAGAAGGCACATGGGCTGCATTTATTTTTCAATACAATTAGTCTGCAGAATCCATGGCTCAGAATTGTAGAATCAGATAATTCTACATCAGAGAGGGAAAGTTAAAGGGTTAACTTCTCTCTCCCCATATCTTCCTATTTAAAATTCAAGCAATCCTTCAGACCCTGGGCTGCTGTCAGAGCTCTCCATTTTGGTTATAGTGGCAATGCTCCTCTCTCCCACCATCTTACCTGTGGCACCTGCTCAATGTCCCGAAGGAATATCTGCTGGTTCCTGGAGACAGAAGTGGATCTGTGATAATCTACCAGCTCGTTCAGAGAATTGAACTTCACCACCCAGAGGAAATACTTGCCAGCCCCATCTCGGAGCACCTTGAAGTGCTGCACATCATTTCCAAACCTGGGATGTGGGAGAGGGAGAGAAGACAGATTGTATGTATCAGTCATACAGAGTCTCTCTTCCTAGAAGGACATGAATGGAAACCGATTAAACCTAGGAAGACAATTCCAAGCATAAATAGCATAAAGTTTCCTTTCTTAATCACTGTGAATCTAGGTCTCAAATGATTCTGGAGATACACTAACCCACTGTCATCTGTGCAGGCTAAGGATTGGTGGAAAGTAGCTTTTGCACTTCCTCGGACCCTGCACAGGGAAGAAGGGATCAGAGAGATGATCAGTGTCTGGGGTGTTTTGAAAGTATAAATACTATAAAAAACAAAGCTTGTGACGACAGCATTCATGAAAGAGGGAATTAAAATACTGGCTGGAGAGGCAAATAGAGTGGCAGGTGGAATGCAGACTCCTTCCATATAGCTATACCAAGGCACTCAGTCCTGACCTATAGCAATGGCTGTTATCCCACCTGAACAAAGATAGTCGACTTAGAAAGTGTATGGGGCTGGAAGAATGTCATCTTGAAACCAGAGTCAATCCACTCACAATATGAGCCAAATTGAACCCACGTTTATAGAAATAAAGTGCCACCTCATCCTTTCCAGAACATCCCCTACGCATATTACAGGCAGGAGTGAAAGAGCTGAACATTAAGACAGCAGAAGATTTAGGTTTTACTGCTAGGGACAGGAATGAAAAACTGCTTCTTTCAAAATGATTCCAGATAAACAGCTGATAATGGTCTCTTTATCAGCACAGCTAAGACTGTAGAAGGTATTACCATTTTATGCACTGACAGAGAAGGGTGAAAAAGAAGCTACAGAAGACAGGACCTGTTAAAGGAATACTATGGAGTTACTAGATACTCCATACTTAAGGTTGCAACAAGGTTTTGCTTTAAAGCCAAATTTTCAAATCTCTCTAAAATCCATCAAGATGTGTGGTGTAAATTTGGTCAAGAGGTTCCTAAGATACCGCTCCCCACCAACGATGGCATTTTATGTGCATGCACATTATATATTTATGTGCATCATACATATGTACACCATAGTCACCTGTAGTCCTGGGGAGATCCCGTGGGATGTTTGGGTTGTAGAGGCCATGGGTCCATGTTGTGCATGGTGTAACATCCTTTTTTATCAGTAGTGATTAGGCATTTTGTCAAAGTAAAGAGATGACTTGAGAACTGCCATGCATGCAGGCTTTTTCTGGTGCTGGCTGTTTCTGAAGCACCCGAGTTGAACTCCCCAAGACTCAAAGAATGTCTAACATTGTCTACTAAGGCTTGAAATCCCAGCCATGAGAGAGTAAACCCATTCTGTTGATAGAGATGTGAATGAGCCAGGCTGGCTGGAGGTTCTCACAGGTTTAAAAACAAAAGAAACGTACTTATAAAATACTTTGTTAAGAGGGAGTTAAGGTAGCTGCTGCACAACAGCACCTTCTGTTTCCCATCCCTTCTGGGTGATCGACTTCAAAATCCCAAACTCAAACTTCAGAACAAAGTGCTCAATTAAAATCTCCTCACACAAAGCCTGTTAGTACAACAAGAAAAAACAAAACAACCCAAACACTCGTATAGACTTACACAGCAGCATCCTTAACTCAACTTTAACTACATCTTTTGGTATGCAACTAGACAGAAGTTTTGATATTTAATAAAAGCCTCTGTCTCTTGCTTCCAATACATTTTCTTCTGAAGGAAGGGGAGATCAAAACAGGCTACCAGTAGAGAGGTACATGTAGACAGAATTATAACATTTTCCCTTTATAGCGCCAAGAAATTAAAAATGCAAGCAGCAGTTCTCATTTGGTGTTTACAGTCTTTCAATACCTGGAGACGTACAGTCTACTGTTGCTATGAGCAAATGTCAAATCTGCAGCAAGTATTTCATGGCTAATGCTTCAAGTCTCCCTTTCTCAGTCAGTTTCTTTCCACTTCAGATCCTGCAGATAAGGTTTTAGTAAGCCCTTTCAGAAGAGCTAATCAGCAGAAAAATCCCAAAACTGAGAAATATATCAGTAGGTGAGCTATCACTGAGATACTAGGCAGGCAGAGATTATCTGTGGTTTCCCAGTATTTAGACTCAATTTGTTAGTTTTGTAAAGAATAAGCTTCCAGGAATAAAGGTTCCATTTACATCTTGTTTCTGGTCATTCATATATCCTTTTGTGTATTCCAGCGTATCTGATTATTGTGCCAAAGGCAGAATATAAATGCACTGCTAAAACAAGCCAGCATGATGGAAGAATTCTATGCTGCCATATATGAAGTCCAGAATTTAATCACAGAAGGAAAGAGCTGAAAACACTGATGAGGTACTGTGCTTGATGGGCATGGAAAACTCTGTATTCTGTAGCAACCTCAGCTGGATAATCAAAATATGACGCTTAGGTTCCAGGGATATCTTGCTCAGCTCTGCCAGGCAAAGGGTGTGCGACTGTAAGTGGAGGGGAAGAAGGGCGTCAACTGCTAAAGGACAAGAGTTTGTTCATTTAAGTACATATCCCATATTGTTAAAGCTTGTAACATTTCCATTCTATTTCACAGCAGCCTCTTGGGGATCTCACAGCTTGTGAGGGTATATGCAAGACTGACATAGGAGCTACTGTTAAAGTGATTTAAATAAGCATCTCTAGATGCTACTGTAATAAAAATATTAAGTAATAATAGCTCATTGCAACCCAGCTACATTTTCAAAATGAAATCGTGAGGTCTGTGACAACATGGAATCTACTGACAAGAGATGGGAAGCACACTCCATTTTTACAATTCCACATCTCTATGCTGAAGAACAAGGATATTCCCAAAATATGTGCCTCCCACAGAGTTATGAAAAACTGCATATTTGAAAGTGTCTCTCAACCAGCCAGATAGCGAGAGCAGAAGGTGGAAAGAATTAGAGCCTCAGAATAGTAAATGAGAAGAGCAGGAAGAGGGAAAAACAGTACATGATCATCATCATTCTTCAGAATCCATTGAGTCATGGTGTCCCATTCCCCTGCTCTCACCACTGAGCCATTACATCGTTTCACACAGAACAGGACAATATCTTGTTACCATCAGCTCAGCAATGTGACTCTTAGTAGGATAGAGCACCCATATTTATGGTTACAAAAGATAGCACAGGTGCACGTCACTGGAAGAGAATTGCTACTACACATGTGGGAAATAGTGTCAGAGGTGAAAAATAGGAATAATCATTTGTACTTTTATCACACAAGGGGTGTCCTAATTAGCCCACTGGATGCTACAGAGCAATACTCACTTGACTGAGAGAGAGAAGTCCCCAGGAGCACTCTCACTCTCCCTGATGAGAAAGGCACCATCGTGTCTCTGTTTGCCTAACATCTCCTCAGCCTTTGCTCGGGGGATTTTCCCAAAAAACCATCTGTGGAAGAAGAAATATGAGAATTAAAGTCAGTCCCCTCCCCATGGAAAAATCAGGATTGGAAATGTACATAGCTGTGAAGTATCAGAGGGGTAGCCGTGTTAGTCTGAATCTGTAAAAAGCAACAGAGGGTCCTGTGGCACCTTTAAGACTAACAGAAGTATTGGGAGCATAAGCTTTCATGGGTAAGAACCTCACTTCTTCAGATGCAAGATGACTTGCATCTGAAGAAGTGAGGTTCTTACCCACGAAAGCTTATGCTCCCAATAGCTGTGAAGTGATTTCAAAAGAATGGTAATGAATTGAGCTGCACCCTGATACTACTCTACAGAACCTTTACCGGCACAAGTACCATGCCCCCTCATCTTGAGAGCAACGGCCACCATGGTTCCACCAGGAGGGGCTTTGTACTAACCTTTTTCTACTATACTGGGATGACTCGGTATGTCTGTAAATGAAATCACTGAAATTGTAGAATTTACAATAAGAGCAGAAAGAGAAACTACGGTAGGAAAATGTATAGCACGGTGCCCCACCTGGATGATGTTGAATCTGTCCAGTTGCTTGGATAAATCTAAAGGCTACAGAATGGTTCTGGAGAGTATTTTGGTAACCAGGTCCCATAGCTTTAACAAACACCAAACAAAAACAATAGACTAAACAGCTCCCCTTTTTGGGCCAGCCAAATGCTAACAGAAATCTTCCTCTACAACTCCAGGTGCAGAGGCCCGTGTTTCTGAAGCAGAAGATACAAAGTTCTACTTCTCCATGTTGCACATACACAGTTTAACCAATGACTACCAAGAAATCTGCATGTATGTGGCCCATCATTACGGAACTTTGTTCATGTACAGCTGGATTTGTTTCACTATTGGCAACTGAAGATGGTCAATGGAAAGTAATTATACACGCTCTTTTATTACTTGAGTTTGCTAAGAAAAAATGCAGTGCCTCTGTACTGACTTGCAAAGCAGACACTTTGGAAGACAGATGTGATGGTTCTTGGGGTTCCAAGGACAGGTGAGTCACCTTGTCACTCCCTGCCACCAGTGAGGAGGAGTCTTGCTTGTGCTTAGGTTGCTATCAGCTCAAACACCACCACCCTGTCAGCCCCTCAAGCACACTCTTCTGGGCAATGCCAGCCCTTCCTTTGCCTTGCAGGTTAACAGAAGATGTACCCCAGACCCCAAGTCCCTTTGAAGCGTTCCCTTGTGATATCCACCGACGTTGGCTACTCACAGAACTAGCAGGCTTCCTGTTTCCAAAGGAACAGTATATACATCAGTTTAAGATTCAGCTCAAGACCAGCACTTAGCTTAAAACCACCGCACTGAGATATATTTATGTGAAAACAAAAATAAGTTGATCATCCAAGCCTAGAGACTCAGGAGACACTGAATAAGAATATTGGAAACAAATGGTTACACATAAAACAAAATTGTAACATGCTCTCTAGAGACAAAACTTCCAGGTTACCCTACTGTCAAAAAGAATTTCTCTCACCCAAACTCTTTAGAAGTGTTTTCAACCAAGGCTATCTGAGATCCTGTTTTCATGAATGGCAACGCACTGCCCATCTCTTTCTATGTGCAGGATGAGGTGTCTTCTTCATTTCTGACATATACCCACCCTCCCAAGTTCATTTCTGTACTCAAAGAGGATAACCACCCATGGCTTGCTTTTCCTGTGTGCTGCTTCCCTGTTGACTTCACTAACATCTCACATTGTACATCAACGGGCATCCACTGCATTGGTTTACAATGCTTAATTTACATTCCAGAGATACATTTCTTACCTCCTGTCTGAAGGAAGGCCTGTTTTTCACCTCTGCCTTGATACAGACTTTAAAACATATTTTCAGTATCTATATCCTGAGTATCTGTACATACATTTCACAACGCTATTAATGATCAATGTGAGTCCGGCTGTCATTAAGACTTCACATGACATTCTTTGGTGAACCAGAACATACCCACCAGAATCAGTGTATTCCTGTAACTCCCTTGCCAGTTGGCATTAAGGGGGTCTTGGGTCACAATAGATTATACTGGATTAAGCAAAGAAATTTTATGATTTTTAACAGGAAGGAACAACTGTCACTTTAGTAGCACTTAAGGGAAAGCAACAAGATTTCTTCCGCTATTAAATACATTGAAATGCAGACTTCACCCACAGGTTTCTTCAAAGGCTACACTTCACATTATAGCTGTGAATTATTGAATCAGGAGCTTTTCACGCCTTAATAGGGGCTCCGCACCACTACTGCACAAATGGAAAATGCATTTTGTGCCAAAGAACAATTTCCAGTCTGTTCTGGATCAGGTGATTATGAATAATTCATACAGAACTGCAGTGAGCAAAGTGACTGCATTCAGTCCGTAGCTGGCTGTTCCTGTGCCAGGGTGAAATTAAATCACAGGCCTAGTCTGTTAGGTGCTGCCCACAGCTCATCGATCACAGGTTTCTAATCCAGACTCCAGTCCAAGAATAGCAAAAACAAACTGGGTTTGGGATGTTGGGCACGTGCTGTGTTGGGAAAACCAGAGCTATCTTCAGTTAGAGACAGAATGGCTAAAATGCTGAGTGATAGGTTCTCTCAAACTGGGTCAAGAGACACTCACTGCCACAATCCATGAGCATAAGGGCATTCCTGTTGGGGGCCCATTTCATGGCTAAACAGCAAGGGCTCCATTCCAAAGAACTTCCTTTCCATTACCATACCGAGGGCTCCTTTTGCAGGGAGGACACAGAGATCTGTAAGGACTGGCCTTTATTTAGTGGATTTTTTTTGGGTGAAATTCTCAGAGATGGAACAATAGTTTCTGCTCTCCAGGATCAGGCATGATCTAGAGGAAGAGAGACTTCACCACACCATGAGCAGATTCTTCTATAACTGGCAGCCCCAACTCCTCTCACCATCTGCCTATGGTGTCTGTCTGATACAATGCACAGTATATCAATGACATCATTGATGTAAAGGACACCTGATATGTTTACAGGGATATTTTTGCTATAGGCAGCGTGTCTGAAAATTGTTTCCACCACTGAAACCTTGTGAAGAAAATATTAATTTCGCTCCAAGTAGTTCCATTTATGGAGAGTTTTCAGATTGGAGGAAACATTCTCTATTACAAATCCCAGACATCACTCATCAACTACATGTATATTACTTTACTGTAAGTTGTGTGTGAGTGTGTGTGTCAGCTTTTTTCCAAACAGAAAGGACAGGCTAATTCCCACCCCCACCCTGTATCCAATAGCAAAGGAGCTACCAGAACTGAATACTTCCTTGTTTTTGCAATAACCTCATTGAAATCAGCACTTCATTGCCACAGAGCCAGCAGAGGGAGCTCCTATCACCATCACATCAGTGTGTTGCATTTTTTTCAAAATCAATTGTGAGAAACCGTTATCTGGGACTCCTTCAGAACTCAGTGTGTGAAGATATTGATAGGGGGGTTCTGTTTCCCACATTTTTGCTTTTTGGTCATAGTAAAGATGAAGAAGCATTACATTTTACTTTATCCTAATACTGCATTTTGCAAGTTTTAGATTAAGAATTTGAGGATTCCTTCCATAGTTTCTGCTTATGATTTTCGCTATTGTTTGATTGCTTTGTTCTGTCTAATTCTCAATTACTCAGGTATGATTGACATTTTATCACCACGTTAAAGTTGACCTGCAAAAGGTAAAAAATGTTTTTGTGCATTTTTTTTGCTCCTCTGGTGCATAAAGGAAACTGGAAAGATTTTCCCAGGGAGGTTTTTTTGTTTGTTTGTTTGTGTTTTTTTTTTCTTTTTTGCTGGTTTGAATCAGAAATATCAAGATTAGTTTTCCTTGGTTTTGCTGACTCATTAGAGATTTCAAATGTACATTAAGAAATATCTCCGATTATTGAAGAGGAACAATTTTGAATCCTCAGCAGAGGCATTTTCTAATAATTTCCCAGGCATTTGAGTTAAATGGGGGGTGGAGAGATTTATTAAAAATCCTCTTTGCAATGGCTCAGCTTTGTCTCTTGTGAGGTCATAATTCTACTAGCTCCCTAGTCATCATAGAGTTCTCAGGATAGAGAAGACCTGAATTTTTAATGTAAAAACAAATCAGAAAAACACAAACTTTTCAGGCATTCTTCACATTCAAAAAATAAGAGAGGAAATTTGTGTTTAAGGAAACATATCAGATTGCTCAGGAGCACACATCCAAGACAACATACATTTTCTGGCTTTATGAATATTGCACACAAATCTTTTCCATAGGTTGGGTCAAAAACTAGCAAAATCCTCAGAATACCCAAACATTTTAAACCAAAGAAAGCAGCCACACTATTCCAATGGTTTCCACTATTTCCTTCTGAATGGTTAGATCTGTTAATTACAAAGCTAGTTGGAGACAAATGTTATGTTGGGTGAAGTTGTCCAGTCAGGACTGCAAAAACAAATCCAGAATTTACTGCTGATGTTGCAAGGCTGGAGGTGGATGCACTGATAGGTAAAATACCAAGTTCACCAGGCATACAGACTAGTTTCTTGGTTGTGCAAGCAGCAATTTGGCAGTTCTTCTGGCCTCACTCATTGCAATCATTTAGCTTGGCTGTGTTTCCTCCACACAGAAAAGTCACAATGTTTGTGAAGAGATATTCTGCGAACAACCCAGTATGCATGCACAAGCACTGAAGACGTACAGGCCAAAAGTCTAACACAAACCACACCATGAAAGCAACCCCAAAAAGCAAGCCTTGCCAATGAAATGCAGAGCTGAGCTTAGCAGGAAGTCTCCCTCCCAGAGCTTCCGGCTACTCTTCACTGAGTATCTCACCTCTCTCTATTGTATTAATTGGTGTAAATTACAGATTAACTTTGTTTTAAAAGGGTTTCTGAATTTTGCAACTGGAGGACTAATTCTTTTCTTTCAGGCTTCATTTGTTAATAATTGTGAAGCAAATTGGAAGTTTTGCACCATGTTATCTGGGGAAAACACCACATTACATTTGAAGGCTAGCTATTGGATTTACGATTTAAAGCCCACCCCCCATGACAGGTCTTAAATTGAAAATTATTTCAAGTTCTATAGATAGCTCCTTAGTTTCCAACCCCTCTTGACTGAAGTAGTCTCCATACTGCTCACTCACAACATTGCCTTTGAGATGCTGGTCCTACAAAAGAACCTAGCACTTTCAAGTCCCTGTTCAGTTGCTTGCAACTTGCTGTTTATATGAGCTGCTAATTAGGGGTGCTGGAACAATTTTTATAGTAGGGGTGATGAGAGCCATTGAACCAAACTATAAATCCTGTATATAAAGGAAACCACTTCAAGCCAGGGTGGCGGCAGCACCTCCAGCACCCCTAATTCCAGCACCTATGCTGCTAATCTATTTACACTTGCAGCCCTGTACCACAGTTAAGTCTGCACCACACTAGGGAAATGGGAAAGTTTTCCAAGATCGCGAATACTTGTTTGCTTATGCATGGAGCTAATGATGGGAGCCCATGGGGCACTGGCTTCTGTCAGCAATTTAAATATTCATCTAAACTTGCTCAGAAGAAATATAATTGACAGTGCTTAAAATCACTAGCAGACCAGCTACTTCAGGGCTCCCAACACTACTGACACCAGCAGAGCTGAACAAGCATTAACAGTGGAAAATTTCTACAAAATTCCCCCGGCGTAGGCGAGGCTTTAAACGGTTTTAGAGACCCTTCACAGGTCTTGACTGACCTCTTGCCATGTTTCCTACCTAGATGAATCTACCACTAATGCTATGTTCCTCGCCACATTCTTAGCGCACTGCCTGGGAGAATCTTCATCCTTCTGTTTGGAAGGCAGGCCTCACAGAAATAATTCCTGTTCAATATTTAATAGCAATTTCTTCTTTATTATTTAAATACTGAAGCCAACTATTGACAAAAGTAGCACCAACAGTATTTGTGAACTGCCGCGTTACAGTTACTGATAGAAACCCCGGTGACAGCTTTTGTTGGACTGCCCAGAAGATTCTTTACTCTTCAGAGTTGCACTGCACAGAGCTACTGCTTTCCTGTCAAACACTTCAACTAGCTAGAATTTCAGTATAACCCGAGAACGAGATGCGATGCAAAAAAGTGTCTGAAAAGAAATGATCAAGAGGCCAGCCAGAGTCATGGAACAGTACTGTTCCCATGTTCTTGTTCTTCAGTATTTGAGGAAGGACATGGGTTGAGAGGCTACTTCACTTAAATTTTCACGCTTACTCTGTTAAAATCTATGTTGCAAAGTATCAAACACATATAGGGCAGAATTAAGGTCAAACACATGGCATTTCTGATTTTTGCAGTGCTTAACCATACAACTTTGACAGTCTCTTAATATAGGGTTGGTTTTTAAATAATCTCCTATTTTTACCAAAAAATATAGAACAATACATAAGGAGCTACGCGAAGACTCTGAAGCTCTTCTGGCTGCCAGATTTGACAAAATTGTGAAATTTCCAGGCAATTTATTTAGTTGGATTCCACCAGGACACCCTTTCCCCTTGCTCCTCAAGAGGTGTGCAGGAGAAAGTCCCACTACTGCAAACTGTAGAAGCTGTGCAATTAAGATTCATCACAATAGGGCTGTTCTGGGTGCAGCAGCCAGTAGTAACCCCTTTATAAGTCCATAGGACTGTGCCAGTGACTAAGGTCCTACACTCATTACAATGTGCTCAGCAGCTCTCCCTATTACTTCAAGGGCAAATGAAAACAAGGCAGAGTGAGGGAAGGGGATCAGTGATGCTCCACTTACGGATGTGGTTTCATTTCTATGTAGTTCTTGGGAATGAAGCCATCCTTCCCATTGAGTTCTGCCTTGTACCAGTTCTGATCGCATTCTTCATTCAAAACCTGCAGGAAACAAAAACAATGAAACCATTTACCATATTTCAGTATATAGCAGAACGGACAGAATTGTGCTTAGGAAGCCGGGGTGCTCTTATGATGCACATTTCTTGAAATGCGTATCTGCTATTCTGCTCCACTGCACCCCATGCACTTTGAAAGCTATGACAGGCAGGGTGAAGGGAAAAAAGTCATTTGAAATCATTTGAAACTTCAATGTTGAAGTTGGGTGGTTTAGTAGGAAAGTCATAGGGTATGGCTACAATACAGCTTAAGTAGACATAAGTTCTGTCGCTCAGGGGTGTGAATTAACCACCTCTCTGAGACATAACTTATGCTGATTTAAGCGCCAAAGTGGACAGTGCTATGTCAGCGGGAGAGCTCTTCTCACTGACATAGCTGCCACTGCTCGTTGGGGGTGGATTAACTCAACGGGAGAACTCTCTCTCGTCGTCTTAGAGAGCTACA
This sequence comes from Chrysemys picta bellii, assembly GCF_011386835.1. Taxonomy (NCBI): domain Eukaryota; kingdom Metazoa; phylum Chordata; order Testudines; family Emydidae; genus Chrysemys; species Chrysemys picta. Next base: position 43,143,123 of record NC_088802.1, on the reverse strand, counting down.
CTAGACAGCTTGCAGAAGCTCAGCAGCTGCACCGCTGTATGCTCTCTAGTGTAGCCAGAGCCATAGTCTGTAGGTTCCATATTTATTCTCAGCAACTTCTAAGTTCAGTTTATAAATCCAGAGAGTATTTGGTTAATTGCCACCACTGCAAATTCAACCTGAGATCTGAGAAACAAGCTGTATTCTTCCTTTTACCACTGATAATTATTCATTCAGAATTTACTTGGCAATTCTGATGATAATCTCTCTCTCCTGTGGTTGTACTGGAGCCACAGGGTTTTAAGTAGTGCTTATATTGTAGCACTGTTGGGAGCCCAAGTATAAACAAGACTGGCAGCTTCAGGTGTTTTTACCATTAAATAAACCCAGATGAACAGGGAGCAGCAGTGGTGAATTTTTTTGGTAAAGTTCGCTAGTGCAGACAAGACGTACATCCATAAAGTGAGTCAATGGAACTCTGGCACATTACAAGCAGATGTAGGAATATGAAGGTACCCATTTTTAATATGCACTTTTCTGACTATGACGACACTTCAAAATGAGTACAAGATCAGAAAGTCATAAGGAATGAAGCTGTATTAATGAAGGACAGTAGAGAGCACGAGGGGCATCTTTATTTTTGTTGTAAAGGTGTGCTTTTTGGCCAACCTCCCACAAGCTTATTTATTCCCTCCCAAGTCACCACTCTAGAGATATTTTCTCCTGGATGAGTAACTAACAAAAAGCTGTCAATCTAGAAGATTAAAAATTCAGAGATGGCTTTGGTCCTTTATAACAAAAGCACCTAGGGACCAGCAGGCTGCCTTGGTAGATGAAGATGAGGAAAGGCAAAAGAAGGAACAGGACCATGCTACTATTAGACTCTAAATGTGTGAAAAATAAGGTCTATTGCTGCACCCACAAAGCAGTTACACAGTTCACAAGAAAAAAACGAGTACTTGTGGCACCTTAGAGACTAACAAATTTACTTAAAGCATAAGCTTTCATGGGCTGGGTTTTAGTCAAAGAAATCTTATGCTTAAATAAATTTGTTAGTCTCTAAGGTGCCACTAGTACTCCTTGAAGTACTCCTCGTTCTTTTTGCTGATACAGACTAACACGGCTACCACTCTGAAACAGGTTTCAGAGCAGCAGCCGTGTTAGTCTGTATCCGCAAAAAGAACAGGAGTACTTAGTCTTTAAGGTGCCACAAGTACTCCTGTTCTTTTTGCGGATACAGACTAACACGGCTGCTGCTCTGAAACCTGTTTCAGAGTGGTAGCCGTGTTAGTCTGTATCCGCAAAAAGAACAGGAGTACTTAGTCTTTAAGGTGCCACAAGTACTCCTGTTCTTTTTGCGGATACAGACTAACACGGCTGCTGCTCTGAAACCTGTTTCAGAGTGGTAGCCGTGTTAGTCTGTATCCGCAAAAAGAACAGGAGTACTTGTGGCACCTTAAAGACTAACAAATTTATTAGAGCATAAGCTTTCGTGGACTACAGTCCACTTCTTCGGATGCATACAGAAGAAGTAGGCTGTAGTCCACGAAAGCTTATGCTCTAATAAATTTGTTAGTCTCTAAGGCCTTGTCTACACTACGAGAGTAGTTCGATTTTACTTGCATCGAATTTTTGTAATCGATATTGCAAAGTCGAACGTGTGTGTCCACACTAAGGACAGTAATTCGACTTTGTGCGTCCACACTAACGGTGATAGCGTCGACATTCGAAGCGGTGCACTGTGGTCAGCTATCCCACAGTTCCCGCAGTCCCCTCTGCCCATTGGAATTCTGGGTGTAGCCGGCAATGCCTTCTGGGTAACAAAATGAGTCGAGGGTGCTTTTGGGAAACTGTCGTCATCCGTCCATCACTCCCGCCCTCCCTCCCTGAAAGCGCCGGCGGGAAAACAGTTCGCGCGCTTTTCCAGTCATTGACAGCGCGGACGCCACTGTACTCCGAGCATGGAGCCCGCTGCGACCATCGCTGCAGTTGTGGCCGCTCTCAACGTCTCGCAGCTTATCATAAAGGTTTCCCTGAGGCAGATGCAGAAAAGTCAGGCAAGGAGGCTACGGCACCGCGGTGATGTCCTGAAGTCTGAGAGTAGCACAGACCTGTCAGAAAGCAGGCGACCCAGCGCCGAGGACATCACAGTGGCAATGGGTCATGTTGATGCCGTGGAACGGCGATTCTGGGCACGGGAAACAAGCACTGAGTGGTGGGACCGCATAGTGCTGCAGGTCTGGGATGAATCCCAGTGGCTGCGAAACTTTCGCATGCGGAAGGGAACTTTCCTGGAACTTTGTGAGTTGCTGTCCCCTGCCCTGAAGCGCAGTGACACCCGGTTGCGAGCTGCACTGAGTGTACAGAAGCGAGTGGCCATAGCCCTGTGGAAGCTTGCAACGCCAGACAGCTACCGGTCAGTCGCGAACCAGTTTGGGGTGGGCAAATCTACCGTGGGGGTTGTTGTGATGCAAGTAGCGAAGGCAATCGTTGATGTACTGCTGCCAAAGGTAGTGACCCTGGGAAACGTGGAGGCGATCATAGATGGCTTCGCAGCGATGGGATTCCCAAACTGCGGTGGGGCCATAGATGGAACTCACATCCCTATCCTGGCACCGGACCACCAGGCCACCCAGTACATTAACCGAAAGGGCTACTTTTCCATGGTGCTGCAAGCACTGGTGGACCACAGGGGACGTTTTACCAACATCTACGTGGGATGGCCGGGCAAGGTTCATGACGCTCGTGTTTTCAGGAACTCTGGTCTGTTTAGACGGCTGCAACAAGGTATTTACTTCCCGGACCACAAAATAACTGTTGGGGATGTGGAGATGCCTATAGTCATCCTCGGGGACCCAGCCTACCCGCTAATGCCCTGGCTCATGAAGCCCTATACTGGCGCCCTGGACACTGAAAAAGAACTCTTCAACTACCGGCTGAGCAAGTGCAGAATGGTGGTGGAGTGTGCTTTTGGCCGTCTCAAGGGGAGATGGAGAAGCTTACTGACTCGCTGTGATCTCAGCGAAACCAATATCCCCATTGTTATAGCAGCTTGCTGTGTGCTCCACAATCTCTGTGAGAGCAAGGGGGAGACCTTTATGGCGGGGTGGGAGGTTGACGAAAATAGCCTGGCTGGTGATTACTCACAGCCAGACAGCCGGGCGATTAGAAGAGACCAGCGGGACGCGCTGTGCATCCGGGAGGCTTTGAAAGCAAAGTTCCTGAGTGAGCAGGGTAACCTGTGATTTTATAGTTTGTGTACTGAGAAGCTAAACCTGCCCCCGTTTCTTTACCCAGGTAATGTTGACTATCCTATCCAGTTACATACCCCCTTCACCCCCCCTCCAACACACGTGTCGAAATAAAAATAGTTCTACTTTGTTAAAGCACACCGTTTTCTTTAATACTGTTTTAGCGGGAATTTTTTATAACTGGGACGCAGACTGTGGTGCGGGGCGGGTCTAGTGTTGTGATGCGAATGCAGCTTCTAAACTCAAGGATTGACAGGCTCCGCTGCGGTGGGATGCTTGTTTCAACGGAGCCTGTCACCCCTCCTGATCGGGACTGTGTGTATGGGAGGTCTATTTGACTTTGTGGCAGGGGGAGGACGGTTACAGATCCCATGCTGTGTGGCTCTGTGATCCTGTCTAAGGACCGGCGCTTAAGATCTGTAACTGCCCTCCCCCGCCACAAAGTCACAGAGCAACCCACCCCCCCCAACATTACATCAAAACAACCTCCCAGACTAACCGGGGCAACTAGTCACTGCATCACTGCACTGTGTATGTGCCCTGCTGCTGTGCCTGCCCCCGACTATGTACCCTGCCAAAGGAGACTGTCCTGTCCAATTTCCAACCCCCTTTCCCCTCCTCCTCCAAAAGAACATGATTGAAACAGTAGTTAACAGAAACGAATTTTTTATTATCAACTACACATGGCATTGGGAGGTGAAACTTGGACGTGGGCTTGTGTCAGGCGGGAAGGAAAGAACTTTTCAAATTTTGGGAAATGAGAGCCTTCTGCTACTAGAGCTCTCTGCAGGGGTGGAGTGAGAGTTAGCAGGGACTCTGCCGCCTCTCCTTCTTTGCACTTTGGGTGAGGTGGGTATGGGACTTGGTGGCGGGGGAGGGCGGTTAGAGATGGACAGCAGCGGGGCTCTGTCCTCCTGCCTCCGTTCCTGCAGAACATCCACAAGGCGCCGGAGCGTGTCCGTTTGCTCCCTCAGTAGTCCAAGCAGCGTTTGAGTCGCCTGCTGGTCTTCCTGCCGCCACCTCTCCTCCCGATCCATGTTGGCTTGGTGCATTCGGGTCAAGTTCTCCCGCCACTGGGTCTGCTGTGCTGCCTGGGCTTGGGAAGAGGCCATAAGCTCAGAGAACATGTCCTCCCGTGTCCTCTTCTTCCTACGCCTAATCCGCGCTAGCCTCTGGGAGTGTGATTCCAGGCTAGGTTGTGAGACAGTCGCAGACGGGGCTGTGGAAATGGGAAAAAGGGAGTGAATTCCTCTGAAAGATAAATGTAGTTGTGAACAAAGAACATAGTCTTTCTCTGTGAACAAGACCATGCACAGCACCTTTCACATGCGCACTCAGCACAAGGTCGAATTCTCGGCCTTCGCATTCTGTGCCTGGGGTCTTGAACAGCACATTTGAGAAGCGAGGCAGCACAACGGAATTTCTGTTGCAGGCAGACATGGTAAGCCGTACACTTGTGGCAGTTTAAAACTTTTATATTACCACTGGCCTCATTTCACATTTAAATCAATGTCAGTCCCTGCTGCCAGCAATCCGGCAAGCGGGAACTCTGCCCCTGTCCCACCCCCTCGCGGCTGTCCCCGGGAATGATCCCTTTCGGCTGCCCCTCTCCCGCCTCCACCGCGTGGCTGCAAACCAGCGGTGACAGTTCTGTAAAGGAACGGGAAAGCAGTCCCAACACTAACATTCCCCTACCTAATTAAAAGCAGGTCACCATGGCCGACATCACCCTGATGAGGATCTCCGAGAGCGACAAAGAGAGAATGCTCCGGGAAAGCCTCCAAAGACCAGGGCCGTATGCCGCCCTGCTGTGCAGAGCAATGATCCCCGAGTACCTGATAATCTCGTGGCGCGGCAACGTGTCGTACTTCGGAGGACCCAATAAGGCCGCTCTCCCCAAGAACCTCATGCAACGGCTTTCAAGTTACCTCCAGGAGAGCTTCATCGAGATGTCCCAGGAGGATTACTGCTCTATCCCCGCACATATAGACCGCATTTTACTGTAGCTGCAGTAGCAGGGAATACACAGTAGAGCGGCTTGTGCAGGACAATCACTGAAAACCGGACATTGCTAGATTTCTTTTCAAAACTTGCACTGCCCCTTACTAAACCGTTAAGCGCCTAGGGCACACTAATCATGAACAACCCATTCTTTTAATTGTTAATATTCCTGTTTTGTTAAAAATAAATGTTTAGATGTTTACAACACTTACTGGCTGATCCTTCACCAGATTCTGTGTCCGGGGTAATGGCTGGGGACGCTTCGTAGGGGATCTCTGTAAGGGTGATGAAGAGATCCTGGCTGTCGGGGAAATCAGCGTTGTGAGAGCTGCCAACTGCCTCGCCCTCCTCATCTCCTTCCTCATCTTCCCCGTCCCCTAACATGTCTGAGGAACCGGCCGTGGACAGTATCCCATCCTCAGAGTCCACGGTCACTGGTGGGGTAGTGGTGGCGGCAGCACCGAGGATGGAATGCAGTGCCTCGTAGAAACGGGATGTCTGGGGATGGGATCCGGAGCGTCCGTTTGCCTCTTTGGTCTTCTGGTAGCCTTGTCTCAGCTCCTTGATTTTCACGCGGCACTGCGTTGCATCCCGGCTGTATCCTCTCTCTGCCATGTCTTTAGAGATCTTCTCGTAGATCTTTGCATTCCTTCTTTTGGATCGCAGCTCGGAAAGCACGGACTCATCGCCCCACACAGCGATGAGATCCAAGACTTCACGATCAGTCCATGCTGGGGCTCTCTTTCTATTCCCAGACTGCACGGCCATCACTGCTGGAGAGCTCTGCATCGTTGCCAGTGCTGCTGTGCTCGCCACGATGTCCAGACAGGAAATGAGATTCAAACTGGCCAGACAGGAAAAGGAATTCAAATTCAAATTTTCCCGGGGCTTTTCCTGTGTGGCTGGTCAGAGCATCCGAGCTCGCACTGCTGTCCAGAGCGTCAACAGAGTGGTGCACTGTGGGATAGCTCCCGGAGCTATTAGCGTCGATTTCCATCCACACCTAGCCTAATTCGACATGGCCATGTCGAATTTAGCGCTACTCCCCTCGTCGGGGAGGAGTACAGAAGTCGAATTAAAGAGACCTCTATGTCGAACTAAATAGCATCGCAGTGTGGACGGGTGCAGGGTTAATTCGATTTAACGGCGCTAACTTCGACATAAACGCCTAGTGTAGACCAGGCCTAAGGTGCCACAAGTACTCCTGTTCACTCTGAAACAGTTCACAAGTTACATCTGTGTTGATTTACAGCCATCTCTATAATGGAGAAATCCTCTCAGGAAAAACCTGTTTTCACTAGCAATTATTTCCACTTCTGAAGTTTTGGCCATCTAATCACCTTTTTTTTTTTGGAGGGGTGGGAGGAAAAGGGGGAAGCAGAATTACACAAAGTAAAGCTATTAGCACATGCCTCAGCAAGGCCCTTGTAGCGGATGACTGTGTGGCTTTTAATATCAGAACCTACGCCACTCCAATAGCTAGATCTGGATAAGAAGGAAACCCCACTCTGGATTGAACTGGGCCCTAGTAAAGTAGACAACAGTAAAATCTGAATAACTATGACTGATTTTAGCAAATGAATAACAGTTCTCTAATAATAATGGATGATCATCTAAGGGCCATTTCTTCCTTAATGCCAACACTACAACCCAGACCAAACTACTCATTAGATAGGCATCGAGCAGCCATGGAGCATCTGTCCTCTCCAAGAGTATCACAGAAAGCATTGTACCTTCTATGACGCAGACTCAAGAAAAATAAAAAAATATAATGAAAGTGCATTCAGACAATTTAATTTTAAAGGATCTTTCTTTTGACTACCTTTTGTGCAGCTACTCCTTTGTTTTGCAAGTATTGTGCTTTAGTGTTTGTTAGGCTCCAGTTGCTATATATCTTGGCAGTCATCAGCAGGCTGACTTGCAGCATGTTTGCATTTGATTATATTGGTGTATTTGATAGCGTTCTGCACATGCTGAATGCCATGAGTGAATATTTACTTTTTGGGAATGTGCCGTTTCTTTTTTTACCATAGAATCTATCACACAAATCAAACCTTTGAGAAGCTCCTGCATTAAGATCCCTTTACGCTGGATTTTTTGAATTTTTATTGTGTGTAGCTGAGGGAACATAACTGACTCCTCTTCCCTCCTCTAGAATAAAAGTGAAGACTTATAGGTGGATCATAGCTCAGTATTAAGAAATACTTCCAAAACTGTAAGGATGCATTAAAAAATTTGCAAAAACAATGAAACCATACATGATTTGAATGAGCTTGATCTTGGCTCTAGAGATATGCTTAGATATGGAGATCCAAACTCTATATGCCTGTGGGTACTCATTAACATTTGGCCCAGAGCCAAATGCCAGGATGGAGGCATTGCTAAGGGATGCATTAGTGATAGCAATCAAAGGAAACTGGGCTTTGACTTCAAAAGGATGGGAGACCTGTCGATCCTTAGTCTATGCAGTGATATGACTCCAAAGGCCATGAGATGCAATGAAAAACGCAAAGCAGGAGTTAAATAAAGGAATATTTTAAAAATGATTTAGTAGATGGCAGTGGAGCTGTCAAAGAGAGCCAGAAGCCACATAATTAGTTCAACGGATAACAGCTCTTTTAGCTAGGCCCAATTTATCCCACAATTCTGCAGCCATGGAATCTACCCCTTACTACAGAAGCATGCTGCAAAATTTCAGCTTTTATCTAAAAAAATCCCCACACTTTTAATATTCATGGATGTGAATACAACAATAAAAATGTAAACTAAAAGAGTGTTGTCTCTCCTGAGACTGCAGACAGCCTGAAACAACAGCTCTGAGGAGAAGGAACAGGCCCAATCTCAATGGGGTGAACTTGGAAACCAAATGGTAACAATTAAAGCGTCAGTTACCTATTTTGCTGCTGAAAATTTTAGGAGAAAAATCTGACAAACCTACTTATCCCATAATCCCAAGCATTATTTTTATATCCCATTTATTAAAAAAAACCTTAATTTTTAAAATTTCACTGAAGCTGCCACAAAATTTTCAGACTTTTTCACCAGAATGCTGTAAAGTACAGTAACAGTGCTTCCCAACTTCAACCAATTGTACAAGCTAGTAATCTGAAGGGCATACAGAAAGAGCTAAATCCTCCAAATGAAAGTATTAAACAAAATTTCGTAAGCTTTGCTGCTCTAGATGAAGATGGTTTTGGGAGCCTGCAGAAATGTGGAAGCCCAAACCCTGTAATCCTCACTGAAATGCATTGAGAATTCCTGCTCTCTGTATGGGTTAAACATGAATTTGAGTTTCTTTTGCAGCCAAATCCCAAATCTGCTATTGATGTAGTCAAATGAGAAATTAAAAACCATGTTCCTTTTACATTGGAGCATTTGTGCGTAAGAGGAAGGAAGAGGAGGGATATTTTTAGCCATTACATTTGAATACAAAATACTGCCATGTGATGGTCTGAGTCCGTAGTCAGCCCTGTGTTACAGTAATAGTGGCTCAACTACTACCTGTCACTTTCCTAGTTCCATAATAGATCAACTTATCAGCAAAAGCCCATCTGTACCCATGGAAACAGAGAAGAGGCATTGCTGAATGGCTGCTCAGCAAGGTAGCATTGACGAAGCTTTTGCTACACCAGCTTGAAGAAAATATTCAAGATATTCCCAGTCCTACACCCTGTGAATATTTCCAATAATTTAAGAAATTGCAGAAAGGAACCTGTGATGCTTTGTACCCCAAAGCAACACCCTGGCACCCCCATATTCACCACTGTTATAGAATCACAACAAATCTTGTACAAAATAGGTCATGTGAGGGGGTCAAGGGAAAAGTTATGGTTTACTGAATACCATTATCCTATTTGTATGCATGTATCATTTTTGTATTTGACATTATGAATACTGACTATATACCCGTATTTCAAATGTGTTTGCTCCTGTGGTAACTATACATCCAGTCTAGCCAGCACATTGTGAATGGACTATTCAAGTTGATGGCCCATCAATTAACACAATGGACTATGGAAGAAGCTTATCCCCACCTGATGGACTTTCCTATGGATGTTCTAGCCAGAATATGGGTAATGGCCCCTGGTATGACTCATGGAAGCATGAATGGGCATGTGACTAGCTCATCTGACACTGGATTCCATCTTGTGCCTGTACTTGTCCACTAACTGTGCTGGGGGCTTTGTTTGGGACAAGAAGCTATAAAAGGGGGAAGTGACATTACTTGGCCTCATTCCCCCACAACTCAACACCTGGAAACACCTCAGGAACAAAGACTGGACTGGCCAGGTGGTCCCAGGTGGGAAAGGAGGAATTCCAGCCTGTATATGGAAGATTGGTGGACTGTTTGTACCATCAGGGTGAGACACTGCTTGATTCAAATCCTGTCTAATTTATAGAACTTGGATTGCAATTTTGTTTTATTTCTTAGGTAATCTACTTTGATCTGTACACTTACTGTTAATAATCACTTAAAATCTATCTTTTGGTAGTTAAATCTGTTTGTTTTATATTTCACCTAAAAACAGTGGTTTGAGTGAAGTGCATGAAAAAATCTTAGATCAGTTAACAAAAACCTACATATGTCTTCTCCACGTTGAGGGAGGAGCGGACTGGGTAACAAACTTACACTGATCAGGCTTTTAAGGAGGGCAGGGTGGTATAGCTCTGGGGTCCTACACTGGGGAGCTGTGGGGAGTTGGCTGGAGCCTCTCTATCGTTGGTTATGAGTGGCTAGTGAAAGCTGGATGTGTCCCTGCCAGTAAATGGTTGTGTGAGTGCAGGACCTGGAGGGGTCTGCAGCTTGTCACAGCATCACAGTGTGAGAGGGAGCCCAGGTCGGGAAGACAGACGGTTCAGCGGTACCAAAGTTCCAGGTTGCACCGCAGGGACCCATCACAGAATCTTTCTGGCAAACTGAACATTATCCTCTTCCTGACAGGTTCAAAACACAAGGTATATGTTCTGAGGTGCCTGCAGAAACTGTGAATGGGAGAACTACGACCCTCTAGCAACTGTAAAAATTGGAATGATCTTAATTACCAGACTGACACCCACATTCAGATATACTGGTTGGGGAGTGGGGATGCCCACAAATGTGACTATTAGAGTACAACTGCAATTTTAGCCATATCGGGGTGGCTTGTACTGATATACAAAGTGGTGGAGGGGAAGAGTGGTGAGAATGTTTTCGTTGCTAGGTGTCACAAATGTGAAAAAAAAGGTAACTTAATAGAACAGGCTGGCAATTTGTGGTAACTACTGTTAAAATAATGTTGGCAGCAACAGGGTGAAAAACCACATCAAGGTTGATCAGTAGGCTCAGGACAAAGCTGTTTATGTACCAAATGTTTTCTGCTTTATGTACATCTTGAGAACTGTATGTTGATTCCATGACTCATTCTTGTGGCACCACCCCTCTTAAAAGGTAGCTCTGCAAAGTGACAGGGAAGAAGACAGCAGCTGCAACTTGAACATTATAATGCACAGTCTTGCAGTATATTGTATTTTTGTGCTATAAACAGCCCTGTGTACTCCACAATTCCATTAGTGTAGAACTTACTCAAAATCCTCCCTAGCTGCAGCTTTTTACTTCAAAAAAAGAAGAACAGGAGTACTTGTGGCACCTTAGAGACTAACAAATTTATTAGAGCATAAGCTTTCGTGGACTACAGCCCACTTCTTCGGATGCATATAGAATGGAACATATATTGAGGAGATATATATACACACATACAGAGAGCATAAACAGGTGGGAGTTGTCTTACCAACTCTGAGAGGCCAATTAATTAAGAGAAAAAAAACTTTTGAAGTGATAATCAAGCTAGCCGAGTACAGACAGTTTGATAATAAGTGTGAGAGTACTTACAAGGGGTAAGTACTTTTACTTCAGTATCTCAGCTTCCTTAAAAAAAAAAAAAAAAAAATGCCTGAGAAGAAAACCTTCCAACCATTAACTGAATGCAATCACTTCCTGAATCTGCAGCCAGCCTGAAACAATTCTGCGTAGTTTATCATAATGAACTTTGTTACCTCATGAAAATTCCAGTGTCATCATTAACTATTGATAGCTAGAATTTCTACCCAGTTAGAGTCTCTTCGGTGCTGGAAACTCCAGGGCAGTCCCTTGCCCAACTTCTAAAACCCCCAGCTTCCCCTGCCAACTTCTATTACAGGGTTATGAATTTTCAGTACAACATTCTGCAGTATACTGAACATTAGTTTAGAGATAGGATAAAATTTAACATAATTCAGGAAACATTTATTGATTATAGCATTCATTTTCATACTCAATTAACCTAATTTTAAAAACAACAAAACTTTTGTTGTTCACAGGTGCTTAAAAAATCCTCCCTCCCCCGACAAAAGTTTTGCCGCGGCAAGTAGCAGTGTAAACAGCTTGTAGTCAGCAGGAGCGCTCTCCTGTCTACAACGATAACCCCGCTCATAGGGGGAGGAAGTACTTTGTCGGCAAAAGTGCCGACAAACAGCGTTTACACTACCTGACTTTTAGCGACATGGCTGTGTAATGTAGACAAAGCCTGAGATTGCTCCTTTTGCTGGCTTTGTATAAGGAGCCTAGACAGACCCTGACTGGCAATGGAAAACCATTTAAGTACATATCACGGCTGCCCTCCTTGTCCTTCCGTTGAGGATCCTATTGACATAGCAAGGCATGTAGCCTAAACCCTTCACACCAAGTATCTCACACTCTCAGCATTTAGGAATGGCAGTAAGAGGACAGCGCAGAGGGATATGTTAAGGAAACAGCACCTTAGCATAGCGCAGGGTAACCTGTACATCAAAAAAGCCAGCATTCTAACACGAGCAAGACAAATCAGGCTATAAACCACAGAGCAAGTTCCCCTTCTCTTGGTTTATGTCCCCCATGTCATAATTTCACTCCAGCTCATTCTAACTACACCAGGTCAAATGTTAGACATTAAAGAATACAGTTAAACAGCTGAGAAGAGGAGGCTGGTTCAGGAATACCCAACTTCCTAAATTTCGTATTTTTTGGCTTTTCTTTGCATCTCAAACAATTTATCCTCACCACACCCCATGTGTGTGCGTGTGAGGGCGAAGATAGGGAAATATCTCCATTTTACAGACCAGGAGCTGATGCACTGAGCTTCTTGGACACAGCTGCGTAACAAGAACAACTGTGTATCTATTATTGCTAGCAGAGCAACATCCAGACAAATGCAGAGGTTGTGAAAAATGCAGGCTTGAAACAGCCATCAAATAATGAGTGTAAATACATTTCCTATCAAGCCGCAGTCAACAATCAAGTAGCATAGCTTAACATCTCAACTCCTCGTGTCAAATGACATGAAAAAGGTTCAAAGGTTTGTCATTTTCCACCCCAGATTTCCTGCTGCCCATACCTCCGTATAAATACTTTCCCCAGTCTTGTCCCTTAAAAAAAAAAAAAAAAATCAGGCCCATGCTAAAGTAACTAACAGGAGAGGCTCACACAACAACCAATCTGAAAAGTGGACAGGGGTAGCCCTGTACTTCAACCCTGCTTTCTGCTGGAAGGTTTGGCTGAAGTCTTGACTTATTACTTCAACGTGGCATACACATTGTTGGGTTCTCATATTGACACCATTCACTGCAGCAAGAGTCAGGAAGTTTAAACCCTTTCAACTAGAGCCAAGGAGAACTGGTTTTGTCCTGTACATTCTCAAGTACTTTTCTTGATTATACTGTGTTATCCATGGACATTTTCCTCTCTCCTCAGAAGGAAACTAGCCGTTTCTCTCAGTCTCTGAAGGAGGGCATTATATTGGTCAGCAGCGAAATATAAAACAAAGCTGAAAGTTACCATAAACATACAAAACAGTGGAAGTCACAGAAACGAATCATGCCAGGACCCATGATTCTCTCTTCACACTGCCTAAACGGGAAAAAGGCTCTCCCTGAGCCTGTCACACCAATTCATACCTATCACTACAGTATTGTGCTGTAGGAATGCTTACAGATATACTAAAATAATATCCCAAACCATCAAAGAAATGATGAGAGGGAAAGATAGCTTTGTAACGTAAATTAGAGGCAAGTTGCAAGTACTATTCCATCATTTAAATTGCAAAATTCTGGACAAAAACAGAATAAGAATTATGGTGGACAGGAAACCTACAGCACAGTGCCTAACATTAGGTAGCGTAAGAAATGCAGTAAGCGTCGAAGAATCAGTCAGGAACATGTCAGGCAATCAGTGCTCAAGGTTCCAGTTCAAAACTACCTTTGTTTTTAAAATCCTACATGAATTTGCCCAAGCTAACCCTCCCAAGTCTTCCTACTATGCCCCTCCCTAGCACCAGCCTTCTATCCCTTCACTGATAGGGCCTCCACTTCTCTGTAGCTCCTACCATCTGGACTATTTTCTGAACTCATCTAAAAAGATAGATGATTCTCTTTCTCCCCAACCTACACACCTTGATTGTTCTCTTTGGCTTTTTTCTAACTGTATTTAGCTTTGTAAAGCAAACACCACCATAAAAGCCACTATACTAAATCAAGTTGTATAGTAGTACAAAAGACATACTGAGTAACACTCCACAAGTTTAGCCACAGGCCTCATCTACACTAACTTTTCACTAAAGTTTCCCACTGTTGCTACCATAGACATAGGTAAGCCTAGATCAAGTGCCAACGTTTTTACTGTTGTGTTGTCTAGACTCCTTTTAAAGGATAGGCACAGTGATAGAAATGTGAGAGATTGCAATAGTTTCATTTATGCTACTCCTCTCACTGTGACTACTGTAGGTGGAGCTGAACTACTGATAACAAGAAATTGTATGGAAAGGCTAGTGTACATGTAGTCAGAGTGAGTGCTAGCAATACAAGTTAAAATGTCGAACTACTAATAGGCCATAATAAGAATAGCTTTATGGAGTTTGAAGTAGTTGTAGCCAATACATTCTCTCTGGTTGGGCCTCCTTCCACCTTAACGACTCCCAAAAGTACCATTAACATACTGAGGAAATCCAAAAATGAGCTTCAAGACAGGCACCCCAGATAATGTTACCAAGCATAAAAACTCACCATTTTAGTTCCTATGATTTTAGGACCAAAGGAGTAATGACTGTTCAGTAGTTCCAAAGTGCAGTAAACAGACTGCACTTTCATTACAGTGATTCAATCCGATATATGGTATAAAAAGATCTTTATCGTAGATCTAACTCCATAGCTTGGCTCTCATATGAATTAAATCCCATAGCTCTGCTCTCAAGAACAGTTGCTTAAAAAGAGGAAGGGGAACAGTGTTTTCCTCCATCGCAAACTAGTTTACTCTGACTGAAGCCCAGAACTAGCTGCCTTTTATAACTAACTACATCGGTCAGGATGCTATTACAGAAAGAGAACACAAACATCCTTCCTTAATCTCAAACCCAATCCACATTTAATTGGGGAACTATTGAAGAACGCAGCACTTCTCCAGTTTGCTGTTATGCTGAGTGGATTAATTTACTCAGGTCCTGCTCAGATGGCCATTTGTCTAACACGTTTCCCTATGCTGAAGTTTCATTAACTTGACAGACAAATCACCCCTGTTTAAGCAGGCCCCCTAAAGAGAAACTATCAATGAAGCAATTAAACTGAACCATAAATACAAATTCTTAGACCCTGTGAATATCTCTTCCCTCGTCCCTACTTACTCACTGAAGAGCATGGACAGGCTTCACTGAGTCTGAATAAAGTACAGGTCTATTCTAGACCAAGGCTCAAGAGGACTATACTGAGGGTTAGTCTACACTACGCAGGCTCTGGCAATACAGGATTAAGTATGCCAACAGCAGCACTCCGTTGGCACAGCTGTGCCTGCACTGGGGGTTTTGCTGGCATAGCTATGTCAGCTACAGATAGGCTTGGAAGGATTATCAATAAATGTCAGTAAATATCGATTTCACCGCGTACACACAAACTGATGACAAAATATTTCCATTGATAATAATAAAAATTTACAGAAAGGCAAAAGAAAGAAAAATGCTGCTTGAGAATTTACTAGACTCAAAATCCAGTGATTTAGACTTTTGAATTAGGCTTGTTACAAGTAGACTATCAAATGAATAGTAAAAACAGGTATGATTTGCTGATTTAAAGGATATTTACTTTGTATACTGACAAGTGATGTTGACAATTTATGTTTTAACGGTTTACAAAGGTTTAACTTTTTGAATCTCAACATTTCCTATAATTAAATAGTCTGACTTCCCCCATAATTTCCTGCAATTGTGAAAATTAATATTGATTACAAAAATTAAAAATGCTTAAAACCCATAATTTTACATAACTGAAATTTAGGTGAAAAATCTAAAAAAAAAATATATCTGCGTAAAAGCAAACTGATATTAGCCACAGAAATTGTTTAAAAAAAATCAAATTTGAATTTTTTCATACCCTGGACACAGCTATGCTGACAAAACTTTGTAGTTTAGACTTGGCCTGACTGTGATATACCAACTAATTCTATTCATTTAGATGAGATTCACTTAACTGAACATTTAATAAAATCTACAGTCACTTCTGATGCAATCCAAAAACATGTGTCAAAATGAGAAGTAGTGTTATCTAGTGGTCAGGGTAAAGTCAATTCTCCTGGTTCTATTCCCAGATCTGCCGCTTACATCATAGTCTTAAAAGCTGCTGTCCCTCCTAGTCTGTTCAAGTTGCCTCCAGCTTTCCGTTTAAGTTTAGGAGCACGAAATACACGTTTGCTGTTGTATGTTTTTAGAACATTTAGACAAATACAACTCTGACCATAACTTCTCAGAGCAGCCTTTAATGAAATTGCAAGGCCTTTATAAAAGCTCTTGGCAGAACTTCTGAGGAATGGAGGTTGAAAGTCATTGCCAGAAAATAAAAAAGAGGCTATCAAACACATTCCAGTGAGTGTGTTTTACAGTTCCTTTTAAGTTCATAGAAGAGACTTTGCAGAAGTCTAACAGTGATCCTGTGGCATTTTGCAAGAAGTGGGATCTTCTCAATTTTGCAATTTCCATTCAGCAAAAGTAATCATGCTGGCTCTGTCGCAAGCACCATTACTAAATGATATGTCAGAAATAGGACAGCTGGAAAAAAATAGTGGAGGACAGGGACATGATCAGTACATACTAACTGTTGTGACAATTCAAACTCAAAGCTTGCCCTATTACTACACCACACTACAAATTAAGCAGGTCTGAATTAGAAAAGCTAAAAAACAGATACCTGTGGAAGAAAAAAACACTATGGTTCACGAGTCACAGCAAGGTTGTGATACTAGATTTATAACCTGGGGAGTCCAGTCCTCATTTTGCCCTGAAAAACTAGGAAGATTTCATTGATTTACCACATTACTGTTGCTCCTCTTTTATGACCCTAGGATTTAGCATTTGTAGTACTTTACAAACAATGTTCCTTAACATCTGTGGTAAATATCTCCATCGTATAAAATGGAGGAAGAAACAAAGGTTAATGATTTGCCCAAAGTCACACAGCAAGTGGAACAGCCAGGATTAGAACTCTGGAGTTCCCAACTGCTGGACGCACACTCCGTTCACTAAACCACACTATTTCATGCACAGAAGTAGTCTTGCGATTAGAGGAAAAATGAAACTTGGCTTCCATTTTAGTGAAGAGGAACAGGATGTTAGCCTCCAAAGCAAACCACTCCTTCAAAATCTCATCCTGGGTGCCCCAAACCTCTAATGTAACACCCCCAAAAGTCCTCTTCCAAGACTGAAAAGCACAAAGGAACATAGGGACTGAGATACATTTCCTTCTTATTCCAAAGGTGTGATGGACCCAAACTACCTGATACAGGATTAAAACAAAAAGTACATTTCAAATGCATTTATCTAAAATAATTATTAGCCCTTACACACTTCACTCTCCAGGGAAAAGACTGTTACTTACCTGTTTTGTAACTGTTGTTTAAGATGTGGATGTGAATTAAGATATTCTACTCAGGTATGCGCGCACCCAGTGCGCCAAAGCCCGAGAAATTCACCTGGCAGTACCCACAGGACTGGCACTCGTGTCTTTTGCCTCTTAAATCGTCCCCTGGCTATACTGACTGATACCGGGATCAGCACGGATAACAGTAGGCACAGAGGTTTGTGGCCTATACATTGATGCTTTACGCATATCCACGGTGGCCTTGGAATCCACAGGGCACTCCTCATTCCTTTAGCTCCTGATCTTCAACCCACTCTAGGTAAAATCACCTAACCAATCCCTGGCACAGCCACCCATGTTGCATAGTCAGATGAAGGATGCCACCTCAGCACAGGTACAGCCTGAAGCCATTGTACAGTGTTGCACAAAGAATATCCAGTGATTTATTGTCCTTCATCCTCCTTGCCACTGGACAATGCCATAGGACCAGATGCTCTCTCTCCAGTGCTGGAGGATTTCTGGGCACATCAAGAACTTTTCACCCAAGGCTGACGCCAACCTTCTATCCAGACTGAAGATATGCAGGAAAACCTGCACAAATTAGTGGCTATTCTCCAGTCCTTGTCCCCAGGGAGAGTAGCTCTCCTGGTCAATGAGGCATTTATTGGAAATAGCCAGAACTCTGTGGAACACCCTAGCTTCTGTGGCACCTGTAGCAAAGCATATGGACAAGCATTACTACATCTCTACTGAGGGATTTGAGTGCTTATATATGTATCCTGCTCCTAACTTGCTTGTCATGATGGTGACCAATGAGAGATTATGTCAAGGGAGGAACAAATCCATGCCCAAGGATAAAGAGGTTGGATCTCATGGGCAGGAATATTTATTTGACCTCCTCCTTACAAATGAGGATAACAAATCAACAGGCATTGCTCTCAAAACATAACTTTCAAAATTGGGGCTCTGTGGCAAAATTCACAGAGCAGTTGTCTAACCTTTCTAGAGAGGAGATCAACAAATTTGTGATGGAGAATCATCTGGTGGCCAAGCCCTGGACTTCGCCATAACTCTGGCAGCTGTGTCAGCTACAATGATCACAATTAGAAGGGGATCATGGTTACAGAATTCAGCAATGGCAACACCTATACAACAGGCTATAGAGGTCCTTCCTTTTGATGGCTGATCACTCTTTTTGGATAAAACAGACGAGACCTTCCATTCATAGCTAAAAATACTGACGTTCTAAGCATTTGTTCAATGTGATCTGCAGACTCAGGAAGATTCAATGCACCCATCAGTTCAAACTCCGTTCACGTTAACTTAAAAAAAAAAAAAAAAAAAAAAGGCAGAGAGGCTGAAACACAATTCTGCAGCCCTTAAAATACAAGGGACCCTTGTCTAAGGCTCCAAAAATATCAATTTATGCAATCAACTTAATAGTTCTGCTTTCACAGGAACAGCATAGATTTTGCCCAGGCGGTGAGCTGAATGGGGCAGAGAAGTCTCTGGCTGCTCTGAGGGGAAGGGGAAGCAGCAGAATGGTCCAAAGTGTTGCTGTTCCTCTA
This sequence comes from Chrysemys picta bellii, assembly GCF_011386835.1. NCBI lineage: Eukaryota > Metazoa > Chordata > Testudines > Emydidae > Chrysemys > Chrysemys picta. The sequence continues at coordinate 43,124,438 of NC_088802.1, read as the reverse complement.
ACAGAAAAGAGGGAATATGGTGGACGAGGTAGCAATAGTTTGTGAGGGAAGGAGCAGGGAAGCAGAACGTCATAGTTGCTATTTTTTCTTCAAGAGAAGGAGAAAAAGGAGGAGAACAGACTACATGAAAGAAAACTAGGAAGCAGATGGTTTCCTGAATGTCTAGGAGGGTGGCAACAGTGACAGAGCCACGCAAAGAGGTAGTGGGAGCCCCAAATTAATTTACTGATGGATGTGGGGGGAAGAATAGAGAATTGTTTTTTACTCTTTGGAGGGGATGGAACTGATTAATCAGGGCTCCCACATACAGTTCCTCTGGGCTGATAGTCTTAGTCCTTGGGTGAATAAATGTCAAGGCAATTTTTCAAACTCTATATATAGAAAGAGATGTTCAATTCAGTCACATGTTTCTGAAAATCATGACCTCTAATTGCCGAGATAGGAAGAGAAGATACTTCTCAGGTCAGCCAGCCAGGCTGGGCTAAGCTTTAATCCTGATCCTGGAGACAGACACTGAAGGTCTCTAGAGCATGAATGATGAAAACATTGGCCTCACACACAGGACAGCTGCAGAGTTCAGGGCCACTGAGTTCATTACAATAATGGATGGTAGACTGATAAAGCCTTTTTTTTTTTTTGCTTTATAATCCAAGTGACATGCCTGCCCTCAAGTCCTTAGGCAGGTTTGTTTCTCTAATCACCTCCTCATTGGCAGGCACAGTAAATAAGGCCAATCCACTTGATCATGCATTACAGACCCACACAGATGGAGAAAACTAGGGCTATATGTTGAAGTGGTAAAAACTAGACTTTATTAATACCAGTGCATGAATAGTGAGACTCTAGTCAATCAGAGAAGAGGGTTTTGATATAGTCATATAATGACGGACTGCCATATCCTTTCAGGTAACATTTATGTACACTAGATCTTTTTGAATTTCTTATACATTTACGTGTATTTTTTGTCAGTCCCTAGAGTACACTGTATGCATGATTACATATGAAAGTAAGGAAAAGCCCACATTTCGTTACCTAGAGACAGCTGCCCTAAATGTTGTCACTAATCAAATTACCCCAGCTGAGAACTCCAATAATTCTGACCAATGAATTGGAAGACTGCCATTTTTTGTAAACACCAAACAGGATTTACAGCTTTAGCACTCCATGGTGTGGGTGGGTGGGTGTGTGTGTCCGATGAAGTGGGTTTTAGCCCACGAAAGCTTATGGACAAATACATTTGTTAGTCTCTAAGGTGCCACAAGTCCTCCTCATTCTTTTTGCTGATACAGAGTTACACGGCTACCACCCTGAGAACAACTATCACAATTTCAGCTATATCCCCTGAACTCCAGTCTCTCTCTAAAATCCCCCCCAAGCCCCATTGCATTTTCGTCCCCTTCCCAATTAAGGGAATAAAAACTGGCTGACATCTCCCTTTTTGACTGAGGCGAGGATGGCAAATAACAATCTCTTCTTTTTCTTAAATAATCAAAAGGGGATTTTACTTGAGATCCCTGCTGAGTGAGATCCATGCATTGAATAGGTAAGAAGTTCCTAAGTCAAGAATTAACACTTTGGACAGAGAACCCATGATTCACTATTGCTGTCAAGAAGTACAGAAGCAATTGTATCTGCACTCTTTGGGACCACAGGAATAGCTTGGGCATTCAGCCAGAAGATTAACAGGAAAACTAATGGAGAGTAACAGGACACAGATGAGCACTGGGAAGGGGGCAGATCTTTATTAATCTGACCTAATGCACTGGCAGCAGAGACCCGGAGTAACGAGAATAGACTTTAAACCACAATTAACATACTGCAGAAAAAAACCTCTGTCTGTTTTATGCAAAATAAATTTCTGAATAAATGACGTGGATCTTCTGGCTGCAAAATCTGTCCTGACTGCTTTAAAAACAAGCAATTCTGCAAATCAGTCATTACTTGCCTCCTGCTTCTTGTAAAATGAACCTCCAAACCTCCTTTTACTAGAATTTGATGGATTACTAAATCCATCATCTGCAGGGACTGCTCCCTATCCAGGCTGATTGCAGATCATCTCCTACCTCTGGAAGCAAGGCAAGACACCTGATTAAAAACTCTTCTGCAGTTTTGTACTGACTACAGCATGGGTTTATCATGCTTGTTTAGATTATTTTCTCTTTTTGAGAGGCAGGATTTTGACCCACTGATTTTTAGTGACACCTGTCACAGATATGGTAATGACCTGAAATGTCTTTGGGAGAGCTTGCTGTATTAAGTCTATGTACCATTGTGGGCCAGGGATTGTATGTAATTTCATGGGGGAGGGTGACCACAGCCCTCCAGAACTAAGAAGAGTTGGGAGTGATTAGACAAATTTACTCAGGTTGTAACTCTTCCAGAGAGCCACTGGGAGATGCTTGCATATACTAGTTCAAACTGGATTCTCCAGAAACCAACAGACAAAAAAAGTTCAAAGTCAGATTATTTATCCAACAGTCCTAAAATCAGGGCCTCGTTTCTGATCCAGCAAACGGACAGAATCTTTGGCCAAGAGCGGGGGGGCCCCCCAATCCTTAGGGAAGGATTGAAAAGACTGACATCTGCCAGAAGCCCCCTGCTGGAGATGGGGGTGACCTTAATTTTTGTTTAGTATGTTTTATCTAATGCTTTCATTTCACCTTAATAAATGTGCTTGCTTAGAAAGACCTGTGTGGTAACTCAGAATTGCTGGCAATTGTGTAGTTCATAGCTTTCAAGGAGTAAGCAAAAGTTCAGACATGAGCCTTTTAGGCCATCTGGTTTGTTGGGCATATCACAGTGTAGGCAGGGAACTTTGCAGCCTGAAAAAAACCCAGTAAGGAGAGACACACACGGGTCTCCATCCAAGAGAGGCGACAGATGAGGAGCCAGGAGGGAGGAATACTGGTGTAGCTGCCTTGAACTATGATAACACCAAAGACAATGAAACCCCTGAATTTGTTAGTCTCAGCCATCCTTTATAACTGCTTGCAGACCCAAAAAAATTTGTTGGAGAAGTGTCTCCTGTAAACTCCCCTTCGCTCCATCCCATTTCACCCCCACCCTCCAGGAACCCCCCAGATGGAACAGATATGCTATCACTAGACCAGACCAGATAATGCAATTCTTTAGTCTTTGCAATTTCCTACCACTCATTAAACAAATACTTCAGTTATCTAAAAAAGTATATATTAAAACAACATTGACTGCCACGCAGCTCTCACAAGCAAAACAACCATCACCACCTAGTGTGAATGCACAATTGAGGCAATGTTTTTTGCTAAGGAAACAAACACCAGTTTTGTGTTTCTAAGGAATTATTCTAAACAGTGAGAAAAATAATTTAAGTAATGAAAATAATGGGCTGTCCCAGTGACAACAGGAGAACCCTGTTCTGCTGTCGGGAAAACCCAATTAAATTCCTACTCTCTTGCTCCCTAGGCCAGCAGCAACAGGAATGTAGTGAGGGCAGTCTACTCAGCTGTGTTGATGAATGGCAACAAATCCTAATTAAAGAGTCCCGCAACCAACGTGCTCCAGGCAGATAATGATGTGGGATCAACCTAGGCAAGACCATACTATAGTCTTGCCTTCATTACCATGGGCATGGCCTATGAGAAGTGAGGAGAGAGCCAGGAAAAAAAAAAAGGAAGGGGAAAAAAACCTTGTTCTCATCCCTCCTGCCAAGCCTGTGTGTTAAATGCCACAAGGTTGGGAGGGTTGTCCTAAAATTCAACAGTATTTAATATTTCAGATTATATGCCTTGTGTTGACTGCCCGCATACTGCAATAAGTTACCATGAAAAAGACAAAGGCACTGTTTAAACTCTCTCAAAAGACATGCCCAACATTCATTGATCTGGAAGTCTAGCATTATGGTACAATATAATCTCAAATGCCCCATGCAAGTGTTCCAATATAAGTTACAGTGAAACGCACTTTTAAAGCCATCAAGGAACCAGACTCTACCCACAACTATCAAGTGTAGCAGCTGCCAGCTAATCCTCATTTTATCATATTACCTTCCTTACGTACACAGGCCCAATCAAGTGAAAGAGTTTGTTTCATAACCTATGTTTGGGATTGTCCAGGAAGAACAGCGCTTCCTTCACAGGTTAGAGACAAAGGCCTCTTGTAAACCTGAGTCCACCTGACAAAATTTGCACTAGAGTGTGTTTACAGTAAGACATGCTAGTCTAAGGCATACACTAATCCTTTTTTCGGTCACAAATACAAGCACCATAATTTAACCTTCTGCAGTCAGCTAAAGCAAACCTCCCAGTAATGTCAATGCACTTTTGCGCCAGGAATGGAAAAATAGGGACTGCGTGCTCAAACTTCAGCCAATTTTTCCAGAGCATAGAACGTTTACCTACATATCTTAAGTGCCAGCAGGAAACATGTCAGGAATTGACAAGTCAGTGGATCAGGTCATATCGAAACGAAACCACAGGCCGCTCCACTTTGAAGTCTACAGGGCCTCAGAATTTTCCTCAACGATTTGGACGAGGATTGGCAAATTAAGTTACCATTCTACCCAAAAAGCTAATCTGAAATTTCTGGTCTATCATGAACTAGTACCGGCATCTCTCCAAACTATAAATCTCTAGGTACATCACTTATTTTAGATCTAAATTTAATATTGTTCCACAGGGATCTGATTTTCAGAAGGGGTCATATTTGATATAAATATTCTGAACATAGAAATTAAAATTATAGAAAAGTGTTAGTATGTTGAAATGTTAATCTATCCCTTTAACATCCCTTAGCTGTTTGCTGCACCATTTTGGGTGACAATTCATCTTTTAGAACTCAAATGAGTAAACTGTGAATCACCCTTACACGGCCTGCTGGATAACTAGAATTTGAATAGGTTTTTCACCTCTAAATATGAGTTTGTTTGGAAATTGAAGAGGGGAAGTAACTGCTTGCTCCAGGAGAAAACAGCACACCATGCCCCATAATTACCATTTTACACCATTTTTGTTGCTGTTGAAGAAAGGGTTAAATAGAGGGAATTTTCAAATCCAGAAGACTAACCGTAATGAGATCAGAAAAATGAGATTATCCTAATCTGCCTCGCACACATAGCTAGGATCAGTCCTAATCTCTTCATTTCAAGACAGATGGAAAGCATGAAATCAGAGATAACAGGAGGCCAATTTCCTAGAATAGGCAGCTTTTCAAGGTTTACTTCAGAGTAAATCAATATTTTGCTAGATCCTTGCCTATTCTGACCACTTTCAACAGGCTGGTGGAAGTAGGTATCACCAGCACCACACGATACATTTCTTGTTAGTTGTGTCGCAGCAGAATTGGCAATTTCAAATATTGGAGAATGCCAGGGGCATAGGTAGAGATTGCATTCTACTGCAGCTCTACTAGACCTCTTCCTGATGCTTTAATTGGAAACAATAGGAGAAAGACAGACATGACTTTACAAAATTAGAAATTATCTGCTTATCAATTTTCACTACAAAGTAGACATGTAGTAATAGATTACTGGTGATCACTAGTGAACTCGTATCCGTGGCCAGCAATGATGTAAAACAGCCAGATAGAGCAGGTATCAACTGGTTTTCTTGCATGAATGAGCCATTTTTAGGGTCTTTGCTGAAGGCAGCAAAATAAAGTGGTACGTAACAAACTCATGGAAAAGGCTGAAAGTTTTTTCAGCAAAAATCTCGTATAGAATGACCTCAGGATAAAAAGTTAGCTGAGTGATCACTGAAGGTAGCCAGACAACTCCCACACTGGAATATATCTGGCTGTCAGTTATAGAGCACGTTATAATAGAGGAAGGAGAAGGAAAGAAAAGCAAGATTATATTAAAGCTCTAGCTATAATCACTAGGATGGCATAAGACTAAACAAAATTGTTCAGAGAAACCAGTGGTAAATAAATACTTAAGCTCATTCATTGCTTATGGGCTTAAAACAAATGGGACCAATGGTTGAACAACGCTATTGGAAAAAGTTTTTAACAATGAGTTAACAAGCCATAGCTGCTTCTATGAAAAACCACGTAATATGTAGGTCAGCAAGAGAGCTATAGCCAGCCCACTTTCAATCACAACTTGTGATGCGTGTGACCTTTGTAGTTCATTATACATTTTATCAACATTTTAAACTAGTTCTACAGAATTTAAAGAGCCCCACAAGATGTAATCTTTCTGATTGGACTGGTAAATGAACATTGCTGTCACCACAATTTAAAACATATTAGCGATTTATATAGATATGCTCTTAGCAAGCAACTGCACAGTATGTCACAAAACTATCTTGGCTGACAAAGAGCCTGTTCACATTATAGCCATAACCATGATTTTGTAACTGATTGCAGGCATAGCCACAAGCAATACAATTTGGTTTGTATCCATATAGCAGCTTTTCTGCCATCATAACCATATTTGCATGGCCATACCTACTCCACGGCCTCAACATGTTTGCTTCTGCATTCTAGGCCAGTGATGCTCACCCCTCAGGAGCCACATTAGGAATCAACATTACCCAAAAGAGCCACCGTAGTGTGAGTTGTTTCATTTACTATTTTTATACTTATTATTCTCACAGCAGAATGACTGACTGAGTATTCTACAAATGGTTAACATATTAACCATTCAGGATGTTTTTACTAACTTTAATTGGTTAATTAAAATCACACAGCGCTTTAATATCATGTGTTGCAAAGAGCCACTTGCGGTTCCTGAGCCTCAGTCTGAGGATCACTAGGCAGTTATCCCCCACTCCCTCAGTAGGGGAAGACATGCAGAGCAGTAAGTACAGCTCGTGAGGCAATGCACTTTGGGATGTTCTACCACAAGGACTGCTGGGAGGAATAAGGACTGGTCAAACCAGTTTCACAGTCTTGGTCAGAAGATCCTGTCCACATAATACTTTGCTAAACTGACTGGAGGAAGATAGCCATGTACCAAGTTAGGCATCTGGCAGGAGCAACCCATTGCTTGCTGTTATTATTTCCAACAGAGTTTTAACGATGCCATGCGTGAACAAACCCACATTTAGAGCCAGCCATAGAATCATAGAAATGTAGGACTGGAAGGGACCTCATTAGGTTATCCAGTACAGTCCCCTGCGCTAAGGCAGGACTAAGTATCTAGACTATCCCTGATAGGGGTTTGTCTAACCTGTTCTTAAAAACCTCCAAATGACGGAGATTCCACAACCTCCCTAGGTAATTTGTTCCACTACTTAACTACGCTTACAGTTAGGAAGTTTTTCCTAATGTCTAACCTAAATCTTCCTTGCTGCAATTTGAGGACAGGACAAGAATTAACAGGCTTAGAAGTTAAAGAGAACGATTTATCACCCTCTTCTTTATAACCATCTTTTACGTAATTGAAGACAGTTATGTCCCACCTCAGTCTTCTCTCCTTCAGACCACAAAGGGAGCTGTTACATGATGTAGTGTGGACAAGGCTCATGAATAAAATTCATGAAACACTTTTCCTTTGGGTAGCCAGAGTCCTCCTGAAGTAGGACAAGTTCATGCATATTACTAACACAGCTCCCTCTCAGTGTGACATAAGAACTCAGCTTTCCAGTGTGTGCTTGTGTGTAATCCATCTGAGACATACTGAAAGTAGATGTGCCAATGAGGAACTTCAGTTATACTTATCAGATCAGAACTTCTTGTTTTGTTTCCATTCTGTGAGGTAACTGTTCATAGGAGTTGCCTGAAACAGAAATATTTCAATTAAAGTAGTGATTTGCTGACTTAGGTCTAGCAATGTCTCAAGTTGGAGAAAAGGAAACGTATAACCACTTTTTCTGACTGTTCTTCAGAATATGCACAACAGTTAAAGCAAAGTTCCGGTCTGTGTTACCTAGTAACTGTCCAGCTATTTGCACTTACTCTTCACCAAGGCATACACTCAAACATGAAGACACTTACAAGTGGGATCAAGTCATAGATCACCAAGTATCTTTTAAGTCCAATGCCACATCTGCATGATGCAGACACAGCACAAGAGATTTCCCAAATCTTTGCAAGCAAAGCTAGGGTTGTTTAGAACCCCCTACAAATATTGGCCTTGTAGAACCAGAGTTCTAAGATGACAATCCATTTATCTCATCCTTAGATTACAAACGTAACTAATGATCGCTGTATGCAACTAACAAAACAAGAGGGGACTACAGGTCTCTGTGGGGAGCTCAAGGGGTATGCATTCATAACCAGCTATAGAACACTGGCTCCATAGATGGAGCATGGGTTGCATATTCTATGAAATGTGTAAGTGGCTACAACCAGGAAGAAGTTAGAAGGTTAACTGTACACTATCTAAATTAGTATCAGTGGCTTTTCTGCCAACGTTATACTGCACGAGGGAGCAACGAAGGGAATAAACAAGTGTTCCAATGGGGAAATATTTTTAAAGGAATCAGATGGCATGTTGCTATATTCTTGTGCCAGGGCTTTAACAGATGGGTGGAGCTACAAAGCTGCAAGCCAGTTAGTCACACTTATTTACAGGATGCTGGGGACGCGGTAACAGTCTGAAGTTCAATGAAGGTTCACATACGGTCCATTCTTCCACACATCTCAAGCCACTGTTAGAGGGTGTCATAAGAGATACACAGCATGTGCTTCATTTTACTTAGCACATTCAGCCATTTTCACTGCAACATTCTGCTAACAGAACAAGACCCAGCATGAGGAATACAGACTCTAAAATGTAATTCTTTACCTCCCAATTCTTAAGTTCCAAAAACACTCCAGGAAGAATTCTTAAGTGTTGGAAAATGTCAGCAAAGTCAAGGGATGAGACCAAGAAAGGGCACAATTAAGGATGCTGGTCAGAAGCCAGGCCTCTATGTATTTTGCAGCTAAAGAACTTACTGCAAAAATCTACCTCTTACTACAGAACTGTGCTCCAGAATCTAAATCTTTGGTGTAAGAAATGTTTCTAGCCCTTATGAATTCAAAGAAAAGCTTGAAAACACAAACTGAGCATATGCTGATGAAGCAGTTATCTTCATGAATCTGCAGAGAGCCTGAAACACAAACTCTGAGACATGAACTGCTCATTTCATTTCAATGGGATTCTTAACTCTCAACCTAAAGAGGACAATTTAAATTTCAATATTGGTAACAAAAATCAAGCCAACGTATTTATTCTTCTTATGGTTTAGGGAATCTATGCAGAGTTTATGAATTGTTTGATATTGGTGACTACCTGTATCCTACTCTCTAGAGCTTAAACATATGCCCAGAGGGCTGGGGTGTGAATTCAGCTGTATGTACAGATGTAACTGCCTCACATGCTTCTCCAATTGCCACAATCTCCAGCTTTCCTCCCCACATGGCTTCCATGATGCAGGTATGTTGTCGATTCAGATTTTGATATGCTAAAGGCATTTGTGAGTGGGGGGTACAGCATAAATTGTAAAGAACAAAAACAAACAGGGTTACTGTAATATTCATTTTTAATATTTCATAAGTTTCCATTTTAAATTTAAATGAAGCTGCGACAGAAGTTTCTAGTTTGCTACAAGAATCTGCTGGAAAACCCTGAGATCTTGCAGCAGAATTTAGGTCTAGCTTGCTATAAATTATACAGGGCCTCAGAAGTAGGGAATCAATCTAATCTACATAAAATAATTATTCAGGAAGCAGAACACACATGTAAAATCGTAAGAAATCACTCCTTTTCCCAGGACGTCAGTGGGCTGTGATTCCATTCCTGCTGGAGAACCAATAGCATGTACTGCGAAGCAGACATGCTTCTGTGCATACAAGAGTAAAAGATAAGGAAAACATGGGGTGGTAACAGCCACCTCACTACGAACAGCAAAAACTCCACAGCTTCCAAGCAAACACAGGAGGACCCAACCTGTAAAACATGCACCTTTCTCTGCAGCCTAGAGAACAATACACTTGGATCTGGATTTTCGACCAAGGCAAGAAGAGGGGGAAAAGGAGAGATGGCACAACCATAAAAAACAAACTGGATGTCCAACAAGGATACTTAAGATTTGAGATTATTCCCTTTAAAACAAAGGAAGTTATGAAAGCTAACTGGCCTAAACACACTCCAGGAAAGAAACTAGTAATGATTTTAAAGGTGCCACGGGAGAAGGAAAGGAAGGACCTTAGACCTCAGGGAACGAGATGCTTCTTATGCTGTTATCCTCCCTCTCTAGAGATTTAGGCCTAGTTTATACTATGAAGTTGGGTCAGCATAAGCCACCTTACATCAACCTATTGATGCACAGGTCTACACTCAAGTTTCTCTCCCGCTGATGTAAGTGTCTGGTTATGGCGACGCAGTAAAACCACCTCCCCAAACAGTGATGAACATGGTCTACCTACAGAGGTCAAACACAGTGTAAGTTTAAATACTGCATTTATGTCAACAGTAAAGCCATGTCTACCGTACAAACCTTGGTTGATGCAAGTTACATAGGCGTATAGCTGCCAAAGTGAGCGTATCACTGATGTATGTGCATAGTTGGCTGCTTGTGTTAGCGTTGTGTGTACACACTAGTAGTGTTCGTGTTAATGCAAAGGGCAGTGCACCATGCTGCCACTTGGGAAGTTTTTGTAACATATAGTGGGATAGAAATAACTCACTCAGGGATCTCTAGGAACTAGGATTCAAGTTCCCAACATGCAGCTTTCTCCATCCCACAATGACATCCATATCCCAACACTTTTTTTTAAATCTCACAAACCCACGAGGCAATGTTCAGAGTCTACCATCTCTTACAGAACCATGGAACCCACATAGCTCTGTACTATTCTCATGAACGTTGCAAACACAGGACACACAAATTCTCCAGTATCATCAGAGCTGCAGGAAGAATCAGAACAATGGGGGACATAAGGATTTCTTTGGAGGATACATTGTTAAGGGACATCGTGACAAACTATTCAAGGTTGTTGGTGACATTCACAGAGCAGCTTCAGATGATGAAGCACTGCTTCTGGGCCCGAGAAATGTGCGGTCTTTTCTGTGCTCCTATCCTGAAGGTTTGTGGGCTGTTAGTAATTTTGTACATTTATACATATAACACTGTCTTATAATGAACCTATGAATTATCCTGTTTTGCTGTACATTTGTAACTATTACACTGTCTCACGGCGAAACTATGCATATGCTGTACATTTACACATGACTGGGTGTTTTCTTGAATCTATGAGCTCTGTACACTTACAAGTACTGGGTGGTTTGCATACTGCTATCCAGTAGGTGTAGCGAACTAATTTATTTTCAAAAAATATAATTTTATTGATGGACAAAAGCAGTAAACAAACCAATTTGCAAATAAAAAAGGAAAATACAATACAAACGTTTAACAAATTAACTGAACCAAACATTAAATGCAGAAAGGCCGCAAACAGTTCTGTCCATCTCAGTGCACAAATGCAGCCCATTTTGGCTACATATACACCAACCATCTCTTGTAGGTCAGCGTATGTGAAGTTGTAGTTGTCCTTACTGTTCCTCGGTGTGCAGTGATTACAGTAGGTATGTGACCCATGATGCCATGGATCATTGGGGGGGGGGGGGGGGAAGAGTAGGGAGTTCTCCAGGGACTGCACAGGGTGGCGAGTCCATGGACCTATAGATCAGTAAGAACCTGCAGCATTTCTGTTTGCTGCCAGAGAAGCCCCATTGTGTCCTGGTGCATCTCCCTTTCCTTCTCCTGATGGGATTCTTGGGTCTCTCTCTCTCTTTTTCTCCCATCATCTCTATCCCTCTCCATGCTGTCTGCTATGTGGGCCTGCCAGGCCCTTTGTTTGTGGTCTGATGCATCAGTGCCTTGCAGGATCTACTTGAACATATTCTCCTTAGTATGTTCCCTTCTCCTTCGCATCAGGCTCAGGTGTTCTGCGGGTGTGGAGGGGGCATCCCTCAAGGCCCCAATGTCAGCAGCTACACATAAAACAGACAGTTGTATCGTACTTACAGTTACAATGGAAAGTGAAAGTTTCAAAACTCTATTCCTATATATTTATTTATTTATTTATTTAAATAAGATAGGCTTATTGTCACTTCAGCTGTGGAGCGCCTCTGCACAGCACTGCTCTCCAGCCCCAGTCATGGTGAGTATCACATGCCAAAGGATGTGGGGGAGAGAAAAGAGGGTATTAACATTTTCAATTGCATGAAACAATTCCGTCCCTATTTCTATTGGTACAAGTATAGCGCAACAACACAGAGTACTGGCACTATGTTCCAGAGGTGGTGGTGATTTTAGCTGCTCTCTCACTCCTGAGGGTCACAAAAGGCACAGCTGCGGCTGGCGTTCCAAAGCCACCTAGGTCCATACGCCACTCTCTTGTTTACTACAATAGTGCCAGCCAAACTCATCGCAGAGTGGCATGGGAAAGTGTCCTGCCATAGAGGAAGAAATAAGATGGCCATCTGTAGAAACTCTTGGGAGAGGATTGCAGAGTATCTCCATGACAGTTTCATTGAGATCTCTCAGGAGGATACGAAGGGTATCCCTATGTAACCTCCCCTCATCCCAACAGAATCATACAGAGGAACAAAAAAAGCAGATAGCTACCTCTGTTTGTGGTATCACTACCTCTTCTCGTACGTGTAAAACAATGAAAAAAGCATGCACACACTTACTAGAGGTCCCCTCCCCTGTGTTGGGCTTGCCTGGTGGTATTGGCTAGATTGAGGTAGAGTCTCAAAGAGGTCCTGGCTCATGGCATAGCCAGGCACCCGCCCAAGGCCTCTCTCCTCTTCCTCACTGTTCACGGTAGGAGTCTGAGTCTCTGGCTCCACCTGAGGTATCCACAGTGGTCTGCAGGGTGCTGGTGGACTCTCTGCCATGTATGGCATGCAGCTCATCGTAAAAGAGGCAGGTCTGTAGCTTTGCACCAGTTCAACTGTTGGCCTACCCAGCCTTGCAGTATGCTTGTCACAGCTCCTTCACTTTCTTGCATCACTGCTGCTGATCCCCATCATACCCCTTCGTAGATGTCCATGTTTCTATGACTGGTCCATATCTATACCCATATAAACCCAGGACTCTCCACTCCAGGCAGGAGCATGTCTGCAACAGGTAGCTGGCATGGTTGGCTGGGCAGCTGCACACAACAAGAGAGCCACTAGGTGTGTTTGCCAACCTGGGCAGTCAGGAAAAGGCATTTCAAAAATATGCAGGATATTTTGAGGAGGAAGGGGTGGCTGCCAGTCTTTGTGATGCCTAAGCAGTAGAGTTCACAATTGTACCCAGAGTGATCACCGCTGGGCATTGTGGGACCGCTGCTGGAGGAGACATGATCCCATTACACAGTAATAACTCTGCCCATACAGCAATATTCAGGTGTGTACTACCTCCAATGTCAGAATAGTTTTCCCAGTCCCTGTCCTTACCAGGAAGCAGCAAGGGCTAAAATTTCCACATATAGACCAAGCTTGATTTTTTTTAATTCACAATGGCGGAGGTTTACAGTAAAGGATCTTCTGAATTATGCAACATGGGGGGAGGTGAGGCGGGCTGAAACTGGTGACACCTACATGTTAAAGCAGATGCCTCTGAAAGTTTCCGCTAGGCTAGAGTTCCTCTTTCACTTCTAAGGGTAATAAACAGAACTGGATGTGAACAAATTCTCTATAAAGAAGAAAACGTTTATATGGAATTTTATTACACTAAGTTAATATTAAATCAGGCAATTAACATTCAGAGCATCCAACTGATGGAGCCAATAGCAATCATTGCAGCTCACTGTTATGGGGGTTGGGGGAAGATAAAAGATAAAATGCTTGTATTTAGGTGTCACACCATTAGAAATGGATATAGAAGGATATGGCATACCATAGCGTATTTTTAAATTAAGAAGAGCATTCTTTCCACCAAGAGACAGAGAAGACTGATTGTCTATTCTGGTTTCACACATGTAGTTAATTATACTGTACCTCAACAATTAAAAATGAATTATTTTAAGTCTCACGTTACTGATAGTACCATACACTTTTAAAAGAAAAGTAATTTCTTTCTTGGTCCCTAAACTCACTGAAGTGTGTGGGCAACATCAGAGTGTCCTTACACAAACAATGCAGATATGTAGGCACTAAATGCAGGAGAGCAGCAACAAACCCCAGAATCTTAAGTCAGACAGTTGAGGAAACAAATTTTTATGGAGAAAAAAAAAAAAAAAAAAAAAAAAAAGGTCAGGGCTAACTAAAACCCAACTTCTAATTAGCTTCCCAAATTAGCAGAACTGTTCCAGGTCAAGAACAAATTAAACACAAGAATAGAACTTTTTATGGCTGCAGTGCAACAGCCTGGAAGGGATATGATAATGCAGGTCACTGACACCCTAGGGCATAGTTTTTGATCACAGACTAATTTTAAGCTCCCAAACACCTTATAGGAGCACAGTATTTCCATTGTAAGTCTCAGCAACACTAAACTCTTCCCTATTGGCAGATTCCAATCAGGAGATCAATGGTCTGACCTGTGAGCCTCTCTAGGCCTTGGGGATAGGGCTTCATAATTAATAGCTCCTGCACAACAAAATAGAAGATGTAGACCCAGTGTCACATGGATACTTTTACAAATCATTCTCCAAATCTGCGGTGGAGTTATTTTCACAAAGATTGAGCTCTCAAAATTCCAACAAGCACAAATTCATGCCACTAAATCACTAACATAGGGATCTGACATTAGAGAGCCATATGACACGACAACAGAATGCCAGCTGGTCCCAGGTGGTTTATAGCAATATTGCTAATATGCAGCCATAAACCTCCTTGGAAATACAGCTATCCAATTAAGCTGAGTTTCAAACAGCTGTTTGGAAGCTGAGCTCTTCTGGGAAGGCTATAAAAGGAAGAAGAGCAGTCTTCACCTCAGACCACCATTTAATCACAGAGATGAAACAGAACAAAGAGTCAAGCCCTATGCAGAGGGCAGATTATTCCCCTAACTAGTGAGACAACCCAGAGTGGTTTCCAGCAAGTTTCAACCATCTAGGTTTCATGTGGGTTATCTGGCTATGGATCTCCTCAGATTCCTGGGTTACTCACCTCTACAAATGCACTAGTTAAAAAACAATGTAGCAACAACAATTATAAACAAAATGTGAAGAGCTCTTTTTTTACTCTTCATCACGAAAACTGCACATAAATTCATTTCACTATAGGTTGCACATTCAGGTGTAAACTGTTCCTAGAATGATCTACAAAACTGGACAGTATATTAAAGAGTGAAAAGATTGGAATCCAGTTCTTCACTGCTAGCAGACAGAAAAAATCTGTAGTAGTAGCTATTATACTGAAGACTTTAGGAGCTGTAGATTAATGTGTGTGCCCTCTGTCATTTAAGGCCTTTCAGCTTTGAGGGAGGGAAAGACAATTCAACTACTCTCAACACAGACAACGAGTCGAATCATATAAGTGTTAATATCCCTTAACTTTGCAGGATGTCTTATTATTATTTGTAATTTAAATAGCACCACAGTTGTGTATGGTGCTGTACAGCGATTGGAAACATGATCCCAACACAAAAGAGGTTTGGCATGACACAATGCAAGAATGGAGGATGGCAAAGGGGAGAGAAGGAAGTAAAGTTATGGTGTTATATTGTGTGTGCTGGTTCTTTTTTTTTTAATATTACTTTTATTGTAATAGGTTGAGTGAAGGCAACTGCTGGAAAGATTAGGGAAAAGAGTGGGCTCTGAGGGAATGTCCACTCCAGGACACAAAGTGTGGTGACTTTGTGAGGGGCATGCTTGGCAGTGTTCAAAATTTTTCAAACAAAATTTGGAATAGAACATAACTGAAGAGATTGGAAGGCTCAAAGGATCAGTAATGGTAGATAGTCCATTTCCCTTCTAGATCTCTGGTATAAATAAAGCCCAGGTCAGGAAGATCAAACCTAATAACCTTTCTTGTGGGGGCCTACATGGAGAGAGTTGAGGGTCTCAGTCCTCCAGTTCCTAGAAGACATAAAAATCTAATCCTTCCAAACCTATTTATAATCTCTAAATGTTGATTTCACCAGACCCATGCAAAGAGATGAAAAAAAGATTTCCATCGCTAATAGAAATGTACAGCTAGGCAAAGTAAGAAAAATGCTGCTAGAGAAGAGTCCCATCTTAACAATGTCTATAATGAATGCTGTATAAAGCAGGTATTTACAGCTCTGCTGAAACAGCCAGCTCTGGCATTAGCGGAGTTAGAACTGCAGACAACTATGTGGCATTCATAAAGCTTCGCTTTTGGATTCTCAATGTCAGTCCTTAAATAGTTGTCTGACCCCTGCTCTCCCATAACTGCCTGCTACTGTGAAAAGTAATTAAAAAAAAAATCAATAAAAACTGAAAAAAGCTTAAACACAAACATTGATACCTGCTGAAATTATAATAAAAAATGAATTCTGCCAAGCCTAATTATAAATCATAATCTGCATCCTTCTTGGCAGTCTCGGAAGGGAATAAGGACTGAATGGGCTGGGTGAGTAAGCCTAGAAGTGGTCTTCTCCAGGATGAGGCTAAGGCATACTGGCTTTCCTTTGCAATGGGAGTAAAAAACAGTTTTTCAAAACAGTTTAGAATTGCTTCCGACTGTTTAAACCCAGGTCAGTTGGTCAAAATAGAGAGGGCCACTGCATTTACACTGAATTTAAAAACAATTATCAGCTTAAACATTATTTGATCCCTGATCACTATGCTTGGCTAAATTGTGTTCTGGCAAAACCCAATTTTACTACCAATAGTGTAGGGGCCTGAGTGGAGCAAAGTATGTGTAGATGAAAGGGGCAAAGGGAAGCCTGCACTGGTGATCTGTGCTGTACCTGTTCTGAGACTAAGTTTCCAACTCAGTGTGGCATTTTTCATAAGCACTAAAAACAATATTTAAAAGACAAAGGAAAAGTTTCAGCTATATAAAATTTACACAGAGATGTTCAGATACTCTGACCAAACAAGGAAAGCTGATACACATTTGATTTTTTCGGAGGTGAGTATTTGGATGTTAGGTTAGGGAAGGTATCAGAGAGTACTTAAAAGTGAGTTTCAGCTATCAGGCCCCATTACCGAGAGCACTTCCTTCCCATTTCCCTCTCTGTACTTCTCTGGCTCTCTTCCCTATCCATAGCTTTGGTATATGCTTGTCACTCTCTACCGTCCATCTGTTAGTCTTTCACAGAGTGCCGTCAGGATGTGCTTAGACAGTGGTTTCTCCAGCAGCACTATTAAGACCAGATGAAACCGACTAGAACTGTACAGTATCAGTGATCCATGGAAACAAAGGTACAATCCCGCAAGTCATTTTGTGAGATTTTTCCAGAGAAGCTATGGGGGTGGGAGGAAGATGATATATAGGATTTCCACAATCCAATAAAACCAATTTTAACTCCTTTCTGATAAGTGAATTGATTTCCAGTATCAAGGCATATGTCTGAAATTTAACTACTCAGTTAATCAGATCTGAACAGCTATTTTCAGCATCTCTAATCAATAATTATTTTACTCAACTAGACCATACTCCACAGGTAAACAGCAATAACTGAAAAGCAGACTGAAGTTGTTAAAATGCCAGTTTCGTATTTATCATGTCCAAGAAGTAGAGCTCCCATAAGCGTATCATATCTGAAATCTGACTGTACAGAAGGATAATGGAAAAACCTACTCAACCTCAGCTAGAGTGGCATGGCTAGAATTTGGTGCTGATCATGCAAACCAAAGAGCTGACTCGCTCAGACCACAAGTCGTCTGCATGAACCTAGCTGCTATGATTAGTGGAACCTGCTGGGTCATACATAGCTCATGAAGTATTCCCCCTCTCCCCAAACCCCCAGGGGAACTTTTGCATAACTGAGCCGCTTGTTTCCCCCCCACACACACACATACATTTAAACCTGTAAAGTTTTGGTACAAGTTAGAGCAAGACCTAGTTCAGAAAACTGAAGAAAATGTAAATTCCAGAGACAAATGATTTAAAATAAGAGGATTTTAGAGAATAACAATATAATTATAGTTCAGCTGAACTGAAAGAAATGCTTTCTCCTCTCTGCACAGAGCTCTAGCTGCTGCTGCTATATGAACATGCAGTTCACAATGACACTGTGTGCGTGCTGACCTGGATACACAGAAGCAAACCAAATTTAGCAGGTACCAGCATATATGTTCCCTTCCATATTTTATTTATACAGGTTAGCACCGAACTTCAGGATTATTTATACAATTATTGCTAGGGAGGAGTTGATAGTCTGTTTTCTAGCCATAGAGGGAGACCCTAAAACTTTGTACTTATTCCAGCTGTCGCCTTAACCTCCTCCCCAAGTAGGTCTAAAGATGAACTGATTGGTTCTGCCTTTGAAATGGGGAAAAACATCTCCAAGCAGAGGAAAATTATGAACTCTGAAATTAAAATGCAAGTGTCAGATGTATCTACAAACTAAATCAGAGTATTACAGCTTCTTGATTTAAGATTTTTTAAAGGCTTTATATTCCTATCACATACAGTTTTGAAGACTCAGTATACTTCTTGTGCCCTATTGAAAGAGGTCAATTGTACCTTTCCATGCGTTTAGATTATGTCCCATACAAAAATCAGTGGAGTTTTTCTTTCAAATAATTCACTGGAATTGTCTTATCTAGTTGGGCAGCTCCACCAACAACACGGTAACGAGGTCATGCTACATCAAGCGTTAGTCTATTGAGCACCCACTCTCTTCCCCACTTAAGACGTGATCTTGCAAGATGTGACAAGACCGCTTCAACAGAAGTTGAAGGAGCTCAGCAGTTTGTAAGGGTACGTCTACGCTACCCGCTGGATTGGCGGGCAGCAATTGATACAGCGGGGATCAATTTATCGCATCTAGTCTAGCTGTGAGAGGTGCAGGCGGAGTCGACGGGGGAGGAGCAGCAGTCGACTCACCGTGGTGAAGACACCACGGTAAATCGATCTAAGCACGTCGACTTAGACTTAACTTAGATTGATTTCCACACACACACCCTCCCCCCACCGCCAGTGTAGACCAGGGCAATGATCAAGCCATTAAGCATGTAACAGGGCCTGGGACTGAAGCAGAAATGCTTAAATACAGCCTGACAAAAAGGGAGGTTGAAGCTTGGAACATTATATTGGGATGGTCAATACTCATTTTAAGTGGAATAGCAGCATTTAAAATAAAATATGAAACTAGTTATTTCTTTACTCTCCAGATAAAAAAAAAATCTTGAAAGTGCAACTTCCTTTTTCCTCTCTTCTTCCCACACCCCCAAGAAAAAGTTCCTCTTCTCTCATTTTGATTCCCTCTTTCCCAAGTTTATAATGAAACTTCAAATGAACATGGCTTTATTTACTTCCTCATGTGTACACCACTCACTGATGTTAGCCCAACTTTGGCGATAATGCTAACCACTACTGCAGAGCCAGCAGAGGAAACTAAAGAGCAAAAACGGTTGTGGGCTAAAGCGGTAGATAAGAACTTGTGCACCACATTTAATGCAGTATCAGTTTGCTGATCTGTGAAGAAATGCAGAAGGCATGCAATTCACCCAGTCTTGTGCACTGCTAAATCAACAGAACAAACTGAATATAAAATGTAAAGAGCATGAAGTCAGTTATCTTAATATAAAATCCCAGACAATTCACAAGAATTCTGGGCCTTTTAGACACCACAAGAGAGGATTACTACCGGAGATTTAATTTTACAGTTAAAAATAAATCCATCAGGGAAAACACAGAACTGGGTGCCGGGTCACTTTATTTTATTTATTTGGGGGAGGGGTCACAAATCATGACTAGTCTTTACTGGCTAGCAGCTGAGCTGCCAGTTAGTAAAAATGCCACACATGGAGCCAATATGCAAATGTCCTGTCCAGATCTCAGTGCACAGTTGTTATATCAACATATTCAAACATTAGCGTGTCAATGAAGAGCTGGCTGTTCACGCTTTGAAAGGGATTCTCTGTACCAAGTCTTTCCAAGCTCAGTTCACATGGGAGTCCTGAGAAGCCTCCTTTGTTTGACCTGTTATGGTTGCCATTGCTCTTCCTTTGACTAGGGGTGGCTTCCTTACACCAGAACTGCTCTGTACTGAAGGGGAGATTGTGGGTGGCACTCAAGTAGCACCCACTCATCTTGTCCTATTCTCTTTTAGCACACCTCCTTTGATACTTCCAAGAGATGACCTGATACAAATGCTGCAACAGTACCGAATATCCTGCACCTCTGCTGCACGCAGTACTGACTAAAAAACACAGAAGGTGTCACTCCACACAACAAAAACTGCAAGAACTTCACATGAACCTAAGTCATTGAGATGAACCTGACCACTGGGCAAGACTTCCACCTTCTAGTCTGATGCAATGCTTATAATAAGTCTCCAATCCCAGAGAGCAAATAGAGTAAAGATTATTACTGTTAGAGATATAATGCAACTTTCAGTGATGAGCAGACACTGGTGGTATAATGAAGATGCTACTCTGAAAAGCATTTGTCAGAAGTCAGACTCTTTTGCAAAGGCTACTTACACCTCCCACTCTGCTCAAAACCCTCTTGATTTCGGTGGAAAAAAAACCCCAAAAATTGGAGAAATTAGGCTTTTCTGTTTTTCACCACAATCAAGAGGGTTTTGAGCAGAGATATGGGCACATAGGGCCCAGCTATCCCTCACCCTCAGATGACTGCCTCACCCCTATATAGAGTGACTGCTTTCCTTCCACAGGCATCTATCTGTGCGGTCACTGGCTCACTCCTTTATCATGAGTGACCAAATGGTGATTTTAGTTGTCACTGAAATTGATGCCTAGAACATTTCTTGAAATTTTGGATTTTCAGAGGTTATTGCATAACAAAATGGAGAACTGCCACAGTGTAGAGTGCAGAACCTCACTTGGCCAATTAATAAAATCACACAGACACACCACCCTTTGTAGCAGCTTGACACATATGTTGAATAAGGCATATCAGATCATTGAAAGAGGCAAAAGCTGTTTTGTGGGTGCTTATTTTTGTACAGAAAGATCAATTTAAGAAGTTGAGATGACAAACAGCTATGGGACAGGTTGGGCCTTGTGACCAAGCCAGCCAACATAGCCATATGGCTCCTGCTAGATTTGGCTGATAGATTACAGCCCAGGAATGATCATCGGTATAAATTATAGTAGTGTACACAGTTCTGCATATTATAAAGTTAAAAGCTGACTGTCACTAGTTTTCATCAATAGCTCATCTGGCACCATGTAGCCAAAGAGAGATAACTGCCATCCTGAATTACACAGATTTAAATCTACAGTGTTTTGGGTACAGACCAGCACAGAAGGAAGTTTATCTGTTCTGCTTTCAGTGACAGTCCTGGAAGGAGACCACAGCCGGCTACCAAATAAAGAAACAAAGAAGCCATTTTCAAGGAGGAATGCATTATTCCTCCTGCTCTGGATGCTGGCAAAGACTGGTTTACCCCAGGGGTCCCCAACGTGGTGCCTGCGGGCGCCATGGTGCCCGCTGGGGCGTCTAAGTGCACCCGTGTACTGGCCATCGGATGAGCATCCGCCGAAATGCCGCCGAGAAGCAGCGTCATCCAGAGGTGTCGCCGCTGAAATGCCATCGATTTTTGGCGGCATTTAGGCGGTGATGCCTCTGGATGATGCTGCTTCTCGGCGGCGACACCTATTGACATTGCCACTTGTCGGCAGCATTTCGGCGGATGCTCGTCCGCCGCCATGGTCCTCCGTGGCTCGTCGTCTGGCATCTGAAAGAGGAAAAAGGTTGGAGACCACTGCTTTACACTTTCAACCTGGAATATACCATACTTTAATTTCATCCTTGCTACGAAGGTTTCTGAGGGAAGCAACATTAAATAAATAATGCCACCTCTTCTGAGACTGTCCCCAACAAGATCATATACTCCAGTTTTTGTACATGTTAGACTTTTTTGTAAAGTCACTCAAGTTTAAAAAGCCTCCTTTACTAATGCAAGTGGTCCTGTACAGGGCCAGAAACTTAAGAGTATGTTCGCTAACTACTTTTTCTAGTATGTGCCCATAGGGAGGTGTAGGTAACAATCTTTGGGAATAAGTCCATACTAAAAATAACTATTTAGTATTCAATGCAGTACAAGACATCAGGCTAACTTTAAAATATTGATCTACCAGTCTATTACAATAAAAACATTCTGTGTCTTCAGAAGATATTCCTTCAAATGTCACCATCTCAACCCCCCTCTCCCACCTCCCCACCCCACAATTACTACAGTTCTCAGTTTAACAGCTTTACAGGTTTTCAGTGGCTTGCTAACAGCTTTGCTTCCTCATATCAGACCACAATATTGGCCTATTTGGTCTCCCTACTTCAATGACAGCTGCTATCTAAGGTGTTTAAGTCAAACCCCAATTTTCTCCCACAACCATCAAGCAACATACCTCAAGTACACCTACACAATGGACTTTCACACACCTAATGCAGACATCAGTTGTATCTGATTCACTCCAAACCCCACTGCTTACAGCTAATGTCCTGTTCTGTTGACTAAGAAAGCAGTTTTCTGTGAGCTAAAATTATACAGTACCACAGATGATAGAGAGAGAGGAAAGACTCACTAGATCATTGAGTCCACCCCCCTACAAGGGCAGGATATAGTTCTCTCAATAATCAAAAACAAAGAATTTCAAATAAAACATGGGACCATTGTCCTTAAAACTCCCCCTAGCAAGCCATCTGTTTCTGCTTGCCAGTACAAACACCACTACATAAAAGCAAACACAGGTGAGGTCACTGAAGGTTTGGGAGAAGGAAGTATAGATGGAGGACCTGCCACCCTTGCTCATCTCACCCCTCCTGTACACAAACATGTTACTCTGTAGTCAGGCCCAAAAATGGTTTTCATGCAGGAACTGAAAATGCAGTCTCAGCACTACAATTTGGAAACTCTCAATCCTGTTGAAGTCTGAAGGGAAAGAGAATGAATCGGGGGGGGGGGGGGGGGGGAGGGAAAAAAAAAATCACATGAAGAGTAGGCAGTGGTGGAGCCCAAACGATGGACTGATATCACTGTTCAGAATAGGAAGAAGCCTTGATAACTCAATTAAAATAACCCAAGTCTAAACACTGCAGAAATGAGAAAACACTAACCGTAGTTAAGTTGATTTAGGTGCAACAAAGAAGTTATTGAAAAATGTAATCGCCCGTTGAGGACTCAAGAAAAACAGCAAAGTGCAACTCAAAAGTAGAAGACTCTTACATATACTGTCGGGGGTATTTACATCCGATACTTTTAAAATTCTTGCAATAAGCTGCCCATGAACTACACTGACATCTACAGGGAACAGAACACTGATCTTCTGAAGGATCTCC
Source organism: Chrysemys picta bellii (assembly GCF_011386835.1). Lineage (NCBI taxonomy): Eukaryota > Metazoa > Chordata > Testudines > Emydidae > Chrysemys > Chrysemys picta. The sequence goes on along the minus strand of NC_088802.1, from coordinate 43,101,148 downwards.
GGACTTGTTAACCTCCCAGGCATGCCACAAACCTCTTTTTTTTTTTTTTTTTTTTGGGGGGGGGGGGGTTCTTTCTGGATTCAGGAGAGGAAATGGATCAGGATGATCAGTGCTTTTGTGTTATTGTGTGGGTTTTTAATATATGAAACTGTATAGGATTGATGCCTATGGAGATTTTTATATGTTTGAAATAAAACATAATTATTGTAGTAGCTGTACATTTTAAACAGGGTGAGGAGGAGAAAAGAGCCTAGCTTTGGCTAGTGGAATCTTTAGACAATTTCTTCTCCTCTCCCCACCCTACTGCCAAACCAAAAGCAAGTATCAGCACACTTTAGGTCTGGATACTTGCCAGCTGGCACACAGGCCAACAAAACCAGAAGCCACCAGAAATACATTACAGTTTCTCAGGAATTTAAGACCTAGACTCAGTGAACATAGGCACAGATTGAGAGTAACTGGCCCCAATGACACCAGAGAGCATGTGAAGAGAAAGCAGAGAAGTCTATGCATCATGATGCACATCCAAACACAAAGCATAAAATAGCCAGATCAGTGCATTTAGAACTGGGACCCTCTTGGATCAGAATGTGTTTTTTTGGGGGGGGGGGGCGGGGGGTGGGGAAGGGAAGAACCATGAACCTTCCAGTTTTCTTCACTTTTTTTCAGAGAATGCCATTTACCAACACCCTTTTTCATACAGCAATATCCAGAATCTGGACAGAAAGGTGGTCTTGCATAGAGCCACAGTCAATGACTGAGAAGCAAATCATAAGGGACACTGGATGGACACAGTGTGGAAATAGCACCCCTTCCTTTTTCTGGGGCAGACTGAATAAATTCCAAGCTCCATTTGCCCAAAGATCAAGTCTAGAGATAGATGTCAACTTGAATCTCCTGCACGGTAATACCATGCACTGCTGTAGAATCATCTGACAAAAGACTGAGAATCCAGTGAACTGCCACAGTTACAAAATCATACAAGATTTTTATCATACAGTGCCTACAAAGGAAAAGGCCAAGCACTTTTCCTCTTCACTCAGCTGTTTTACAGAGTTGCAAGTCAAAAGTCAATTATCTTCACTCACTTTTGGAGCATAGCCACAAGATTACTAACAAGCAGCTTAATGGCTACAGTTCAAATGCTATTCAATCAAGTCCAGAATATGTGGGTATACTGCAGTAATGGTACCATGACATCATAGGCAAGTTATCTGCTGAAATTAGATGAAGTTAGACAATATGCATCTTTCCCTTCCCTCCTCACAGAGAGCATAATGAAAGTACGAGCAGCATTAATTAAGAATTTTAGATTTAGCTTCATTCCTTAACATGGTACAAAGCTTTCACAGTTCTCTCTACAGCATTCTAAGTCACACATGCCATCAGAGGGTGATGTTCACCATTGCTTCAAAGTAAGTATCTAATTATGGCAAGTCACGGAAAGATGTAAGAAAAGAGGTATGTATTTGCTTGCAGAATATGTAATTTTTCTCAACAATCCCAAGTTTGTAAAACAGAGAAATGTGAAGAGTGAGAAATACCTTCTTCTGGGAGTGCATTTGATTTGCACCATGTATTACTGTTTATTCCCCTCAGAAGGTCTTACTCATTTATATGCACTTAAGATTGACCTAGTTTCAGGATAGATCGCTACTAGCCATGACAATGGGGAAAGGGGGAGTTCAGCCAGGATCTGGTGAGATTATCAGAGATCTCTCAATCAAGAGAGATGTGCTAACAGATTTAGCGTGCTTAGCACAAGTTACTTCCACAGCTCAGATGTACTAGTCACTCTGAATGTCTTCACTCCAGATGTGCCACAAACACTGTTCTGAGTGAAGTGACTTGCACAATCTCATACTGCTGCTGGCACCTGGGAATTTTTTTCCTGAACAATAGTTCTGAACACCAGGAAGCCAGGGCTCTTGGGTTCTATTCCTGGGTTTTTGTGTACCATGAGCAAGTCAACTTCTCTGAGCCTCAGTTTACTCTCTGTGAATGAAAATAGTTTTCACCCCTATACAAAAGCACTGCAAGGCTAAATTATTTATTATAATAGTGCTGAGTATTGTTCATGTTCACATTTACATTCAAGTGTTGTATAAAGAAATGAACTTAAAACCAGGAAACTACAGGCAAACACTTCCTTAAAGTTTAGTGAGTATCACCTTTCCAGTAACAGAATCATTAAGGTCACGTCAGAATATAAAAAGGTATCTGAGATATAGTTTGAGGGTTGCAAGGACACTCTCAATGTCAGCCTTGCTTATGCTAGAAAAATTAGTACTCATATGCAGCTGGACTATTGCCAGAATATGTGGTAGCAAGAGTGTACATAAGGCTCAGATTTTTGCCACAATCTGACAAAAATAATAATCATGAGATGGTAGTAAGAGTGCCTGAGTCCTGTATACATTAGTATAGTACCAATATCAGCAGTTGTAATATAGGTACTAATTTTTCTAGTTTAGACAAAAAAAACCTCTTTAAAAATATCCTGCTTCATCTCTTCACTATGGTGTTGTTGTTACAGAAGGAAGCACCTTTTGAACATGTGGTAGTTCTCTCTATGTCAGCCATTTTTTCATACTCTTAACCAACCCCAAACATCTAGACTGGACCAGATTAAAATAACCAAAAGTACATTTCAAACTAAAAAAATATTTAAGTACAGTACATGTGCACTTCAGTTTTCCTTCTTGGTCAGCATTTTCTACAAGTCTTACAGATTTTTCTACATTTTTTAACCTGAATTGTGCTGTTTCAAATATAGTACACAAAGCCAAGGCAAGATACTAAACACAAACCAACAGCCTATAGCTCAGGTTAGCAGATTTAAAAATTAGGCTCAGTGTAAACATTTACAAATCTGATGCTTACACTTCCACAATGGGTCTAAAATTTAACATCTAAAAAGGTTAAAGCTGACACTATTCTGAGCACACAGTTGCAGCAACAATGGCTGCAGCTATTGCAGTAACATGTGGTAAATAAGGTAATTAAGGTGTATAAATTCTAATGCAATTTGTGGGTAAGAGACATGTGAATGTGCAGGAGCAGATATAGTCAAGTCAAAGCCATTTTGGTTTACATAACTGCAAGAGAACCACCCCCAAATGGATTTTTTTGTAACCACCATACATTTAATTGAATTGATTGCCCTCCCACCTAAAATATGTAAGAAACTGGTTTTCTAAGACACTAAACTAAATTTCAGTCCATTTCTCTAATACACTCGAGAAAGCATGGTTTATGATAAAAATACTAAGGTGACTGCACAATACATGCATGTCTATCAATTAAGTATTCAAATTCCAGTTTTGCAAAAGAATCACACTAAAGTTGGCCTGTAAAAGAGCCTACTCTTCACCACTCCTTGAATGAGCTGCTATTTCTTAGGCCCCAGCTCAGAAAAAATTAAACATGTTTGTAACTTTATGCAGGTAAACAGTCCCAGTGAAGAATATTTACATGCACAAAGTTACTTATGTGCTTAAATCTTTGTGGGATTGGGGCTTTAATGAGTGTGTTTTTAATTATCAACCTTCTACCTGAAGGTCATTTTGGAGAGTAAAGATCTGGACGTAAACTTTTTAAAGCTAAACTGCTAAAGTCTCAATTGCTTGGAAGAAAAAAGATCCATCTTGTTTTATATTGATAACAAACATGGAGATATTAACTACAAAAAAAAATAACTTATGCGAACAATACAACACTAGACTTTTTTTAGTTATTTTGAAGGAAGTGTAGTTTAGAATCTTTCTAAAAACCATGCACTATAATCTGTTATAAAATACACATTCTGTTTTTGTTGGACACATTCTTCATTTGTTATTTTTGGATCCTTTTTCAGTTTTAGGCATATAAATATTTTTAAAAAGCGAACAGATAACTTTATGCTGCCAAGCTGGAGGGGCTCAAAGGCCTTTGGTAGATTGAGAATTTTTCACTTGACCACAGCTCAAAGGATCTACACACAAAACCTATCTAATCCACCCAAGGCATTCACTTACAGCTCCAGAGTTCCATTAAATACTCAGTGTTGCAGATTTATCACTGAAGTTTATCAACACAGAAGATAAAATTCAGTATCAATATTTGACAAGTGTGGTGACAAAAGATTATCTAATAATAAAAAAGGAGGCAAAGGAAAGAAACACTACATTGGTGTCAATTACTTTCAAGGTTTATCTTGTAGAAAATAATTCAATTAATAATATATGTTCAGTACTTCACATTTACTTGATACTGTCTATGGTATAGCTAGCTCTCAGCTGTTAAACAGCCTGAAAAGATGGAAGGTGCTGTTGATTATAAACTGAATAAACACAAAAATTGTAAACTGTGTCCTTTGCAATCAAAGGGGTGGGGGGGGGGGAGACAGGAGAGGATATGGGGGCGAATGGGGGGAAGGGGTGGAGACTCAAAGGATGCTGGGGACCGACTATCTCGGGAAAAGAGTGGAAAGGAGGAGGTATCGCTGATCCCTTCCCCTGCACTTACCTTGAGGACATCCCCCCGTTTGAAGCTCAGCTCATCGTCTGCAGTGGCTTTGAAATCGTATTTGGCGACGGCTTCCATGCTGGGGCTGCTCAGCGTACAGCAGTGCGGGGGGGTGGGAAGGGAGCTCTCCCTGAAGCCTCCTCTCCTCCTCCGGGGGCTCCCGGCTCAGCCCTCCCTCTGTCCGGCTGCTGCAGGGACTCTGGCTCCGTCTACCACATGCAAGGGAGAGCCAGGGACGATCTGCCCTATTGGAGGAGGAGGAGGAAGAGACTGATCATTAGGGGAACCGTGGCACGGATGGATGGCAGGGGCCGCGCCCTGCGCCTCTCCCTCCTCCCGACCCAGACCCGGCTGCCGCTTCCTCTTTCGGCCGCTTCCTTCTCAGTTCGGGGCTCAGCCAGGAAGCACCGAGTGACACACGCTGTGGCCAATAGCAGCAGCGAGGTCTGCAGTGCAGAGGACACAGCGCAGCCTCCCCCACTCCAACGTGCGGGGAGGACGGGGAACTAACCCAGCCCGTAAGCCCCCAGCAAGTCCCACTCCACCAAGCCACAGCAAGAGCAGGCACTTCCCACAGCGCCCTTCCTGACATGCGGCTCCATACTCCGGCTGCACCTCAGGCTGTGGGGAGGCTGCTGGGGGGGGAAACACACAGATAGCACACGGGCGGGGGGCACCCTGCCTTGATGCTCTGATCCCGCAGGTGACACTAAGGCTCCCCCTTAAGAGCAGCCCGCGCACACACCCCTTTTCAGGCATCACTCTGACAGAGAGCAAAACCTTCTCTGCTCAGATGAGATGGATGCAGGGGTGTAGCCATGTTGGCCCCAGGATATTAGAGAGAAGGTGGGTGAGGTAGTATGGATCAACTTTTGTCATAGGTGCTGAAACTAGGGTTGCTGCTGCACCCCCTGGCTTTAAGTGGTTTCCATTACATACAGGATTTATAGTTTGGTTCAATGGTCTCAGCACCCCCATGATAAAAATTGTTCCAGTGCTCCTGACTTTTGTTGGTGAGAGAGACAAGCTTGTGAGTTACACTGAGCTCTTCTTCAGGTCTGGGAAAGGTATTTATCTGTACACTCTCCGTACAAGCTCAAAAAGATAGTTTAGCATAAGCAATTAATGTATTTCAAGGGACCATTCAAGGAGAAGTACCCGGTTAACACTTCTCTAGTCATGGGGTGAAGGAAAAAAAAAATAGGCTGGGGTGGAGGGTTTAGTGGGTTACAGATTGTTGTAACGAGCCATAGATTCAGTGTTTCTGTTCAGTCCATGATTTTTAGCATCTAGCAAAGTTATGAATTTACACTCCCAGGCTCATCTTTGAAGGTGTTGTGTAGGTTTCCTTTGAGGATGAGGACTGAGATAAGATAGAGAGTGATTGCTTTATGAACTGTTCACCGATCTGTGGTATGGTGTTTTTTGTCTTTTACCATTTTCCTGTGCAAGTTCATTTGAGGGGAAAAAGTTATCAAGTGCTTAGCACCCACTGGCAGCCAGATCCCCATCTACTCCCCAGTGCCTCCTGCCCACCACAATCAGCTATTTCACGGTGTCCAGGAGGCACTGGGAGGAAGGGGGAGGAGCGGGGACTGGACACGCTCAGGGAGGGGACGGAACTGGGCAGGAAGAGGTGGGGTGGGGGCAGGCACTTGGGAGAAGGGATGGAGTGGGGACGGAGCGGGGGGGGGGTTGAACACCCCTCGCCCGAAGGAAGCCAGTGCCTATGCATTCTGTGAAAACATAGAAGAAAAGACAGACATGAGTGACCAGCGTATATATAGCTGGGACTACACCCAAGTAAGGATGTAAAAGTTTAACCGGTTAACTGATAACTGAAACCGTTAAGACTGGTGCTTAACAATTAAACTCTGCTGCCAGCCGGAGCCCAGGACTCTGTTGCTGCCCCGGGGCGCGGCGGCCAGCATCCCTGTGCCTGCGCCCCAGCAACAGGACCCCGCATAAAATGGTTACATGGTTACTTTTTTTTTTTTAAAACCACTATTTACATCCCTACACCCAAGGGCATAATAATTTTCCTATCACAGGTCAGAATCAAAGCAAATTAGCCTACTCCACCCTACAAAAAGTTTTCCATTTAAAAGTGTCATTAGAAAACCCCCACAAGCAGCAAGATCACATGCCTAAGCAACATTTTCTATATCAGCAAAAGTTTCTAGTGCACACCTGGCCTAAGACCTTTTGACACACCAACCCATCAAAAAGCAAACCAAATGGACTGATGCCCCTTAAAATGTGCACACCTTTTTCTTGGTCTCTGGCCCATTCCCAAATACTCCACGAGAACCTGGTTCAATAAGAAATTAAATCCCATTTGACTGCTCACTCCTAGTTGTCATCTACCACCCCACGATGGAACCCATATTTGGTATCAGACTACAACCCATAATTGATGGGAACCCCAACGTGAACAAAAATCTTTCCTGAACCCTCACTTCTGGCGTTCAAATACCCCCTCCCCCAACTTCTCCAAGCTCATCATCAGAAGCAAGCTCCCCACAGGAAAACCACACCAACTCAAAGTGGCACCAGCCCCCGCCAGAACAACAGATACAAAAGCTGCAGACATATCCCCACTAGTACAACAATCATTACGCTCCACCCCCACAAATCTTTCAAGATGCATGGATCCTATACATGCCTACCACAATATGTGGTATCTCTCATTCAGTGCACTAAATGCCCAACAATTATCTGGGTGAAACCAGACAATAACTACATTCTCGAATGAACTCACAGGAAAGACAAAAACATCCTATCATCTGTGGGTGAACACTTCTCAAAAAGCGATCAGTCTGTATCTGATCTATCAGTCCTCATTCTCAATGGAAACCAGCACAACACTTGCAAAAGACGAGCCAGGGAGGTTAAAGTCATAACTTTGCTAGACACTAAAAAACATGGACTGAACAGAGACACTGGATTTATGGCTCATTAAAACCATCTATAACCCACTAACCCCCCTTTTTTATCCTATGACTACAGAGGTGTTAACAGGCCGCTCTACTTTGAGTGGACATTAGGAAAAACTTCCGGTTGGAGTAGTTAAGCACTGGAATAAATTGACTAGGGAGGTTGTAGAATCTCCATAATTGGTGATTTTTAAGAGCAGGTTGGACAAACACCTATCAGGGATGGTCTACAGATAATACTTAGTCCTGCCTTGAGTGCAGGGGACTGGACTAGATGACCTCTCGAGGTCCCTTCCAGTTCTATAATTCTATGGTCCCTTAGCGCAGGGGTTCTCAACAATTTTTTTGGTAGCCTCAGAATCATAATAATAAATCATAAATAATTTGTTTATGTAGGCGTTTGGGTTTTTTGCAGACTCAGTAATAAAAATAACATACAATCATTGCTATTCTTTACTGGACCTAAACAGAGTAGAAACACAAATAAGGTGCTTTGTATGTTTTTGTCTTTTTTTGTTGTTTCTTTTGCTTTTTTTGGTTGCATTTTTTTTTTAGACTTGCTAGCTAGTAAGTCTGCTTCTGTGAAAAGTGATATTTGTATGTTTGTTAATATCACTTTTCACTGCCTCCCAGCTAGTTAATATCACTTTTCACAGCAGCAAATTTGTTAACAAACATACAAATCTTTTTCACAGCAGTCTTACTCAGCCCTGGCAAGCAGAGGGACAAATTAAGCCTTGGATGAGGAAGTGGGTAGGGAAGTAGCGGGAGCCAGCGGCGATGAGGAGGGTGGTGAGCCTGGTGCCGGCGCCAGACCCCAAAGCCCAGCAGCCGGGGGAAGGAGCACGCCACTGTGCAGACAAAGCCCCGCAGACAGAACCTATGGCCAGAGCCCACCGCCACACGGCTGGAGCTTGCCACCTGCCATCCCAGGGCGGAAGCCAGAAGTCTGAGCCCCACCGCCCCTGGGAAGGTGGGGAACTCACACTGACTGTCTGTTCCACTAGTGTTTGTGGCTCCAAAGTGGGGCAGGGCCCAACCCCTCCTAGCGGTCTCAGGGGAGGGGCTGCTGCTTTGCCCGCCTCTGCCCCAATCACTGTCCAGGAGGCTGTGGCCACAAGAAAAGCCCCTGGTAGCCACATTTGAGAAATGCTGCCTTAGCGTCACAGCTAAATGCAAGATGGAACAGATTGTTTAGCGTAAGTAGTTAGGACCTATTCAAAGGCAGCGGTTCTCAACCAGGGGTATCCATACCCCTGGGGGTACGCAGAGGTCTTCCAGGGGGTACAACAACTCATCTAGATATTTGCCTGAAAAGGAAAAAGTTGAGAACCATTATTCTAAGGCAGTGGCTCTCAACCATTCTAGACTACTGTACCCATTTCAGGAGTCTGATTTGTCTTGCGTACCCCTAAGTTTCACCTCACTTAAAAACGACTTGCTTAAAAACCAGACATAAAAATACCAAAAGTGTGTCAGCACACTATTACTGTAAAATTGCTTACTTTCTCATTGCTACTATATAGTTTAAAATAAATCAATTGGAATATAAATATTGTGCTTACATTTCTGTGTATAGTATATAGAGCAGTATAAACAAGTCACTGTCTACTGTTTCTACTGACTTCACTAGTGCTTTTTATGTAGCCTGTTCTAAAACTAAGCAAATATCTAGATGAGTTGATGTACACCCGGAAGACCTCTACGTACCCACCAGGGGTATGCGTTCCCCTGATTCAGAACCACTGCCTTAAACTATGTGCTAACTTCTTATGCTAAACAATCTATTACATCTTGCATGTAGCTGACACACTTGGAGTACCTTTCCCAGACCTGAAAAATAGCTCTGTATGGCTTGAAAGCTTGTCTCTCTCATCAACAGAAATTGGTCCAATAGACGATATTATCTCACCCACCTTGCCTATACCCTGGGATTGACACAGCTACAACTACATTGCATATAACATACATGTTGACTGTTGCAAGGTGACACTACCTTTATTTTGAATGACAGAACTCAAATGAAAGAGGTCTCTAGGCAGCCACACTAATTAGCAATTGCTAGTTGCTACCTAGAACAAGTTTTTGCTACCTAGCATTCATGACTAGGTAGTCAGATTTATCTGAATATCAGGCATAACAGCTACAAGGAAATTAGAGAAGGGTTTTTTTTTATAAATTTGTATAAAGATGATTATGTAGTGAATATCACCAGAGAGAAAAATTAGAACATGCATCGTATGTCAAAGTCACTCAAGAAACCTTTGCTCCTCACCATTACTATCAAGTAAGGTAGTGTAATTATGTATTTTGCCCAACAGACAATGTATCACGGCATCAGGAACCCCAGAAAACAACTAAAGTGAGTGAAATCATCTGTCAGTCACAATCAGGTTGAACCAGGAAAATAATTCATAAATAAAAAAACCACACACACACACACCCCTCCAAAATATATATATATATATATATATATATATATATATATATATATATATATATATATATAAACTCAATGCAGATAAAAGCCAGACTTGCTTAGGAAGTGGCTTGTGATAGTCTTTGCCACACCACCAACTAAGTGTGGTTGTGGGTATTTGCTATAGACCAGGTACTGGCACCAGCAGAGATGACAGACATTTTGCAAAGACTAGAGTTTACTTTAATTCCATCAGCAGAGAAAGATAAAAGTACAACCAACACAAGAATACATGTTACTAAAATTAACAGATGGCCTAATAGGAAAAGTGACTAAAATCTTACCAAAGATTTATACCACTAAAATGTTTCTTATATCTCACCTTATTTTAGGGTAGGGCAAGAGATTTCACTCACTCTCTCAATTAAAGCCAGAATGTTTGGGGGGCAGGGAGGAAGGCAGAGAATAGAAAGAAAGGTAACTTCTTATTAGGAATATGAAGTTTAAATCTGGGTTGGAATGTAAGTATTTACAATGCACCAAGCCCACTGTATCTTAGCAGCAATCAAAACTCCTATGAGTCCCTCTGCTGCACTTTTGAAATACCACAAGGGAAGGTAGGATTTTTTATGCTGCTCCTGCAGCAGCAAATAGTTCTAAGAGAGCTTCCTTGGTTTTACTCCCCATTCTTGCTGTCCTAGGAAACAGCAAGGGCAGGAACAGAAACATAGATAGCTGAGGAGGGTGGGAGAGAAGGGGAGGGAGGGAGAGAAATGAGGTCTAGTGGGAGCACCTAATAATTGTGAACTGGATTTGGCCCCATATTCTGATAAACAGTAGAGGAAGTCTACTTCTAGGGAAGGAAAGTGAGAGTGGTGGAGGAGGTTGTATCATCTTGGAAGACAGACACGCACACACACACACTCCTCAAACAACAGGGGTAGAATGAAACAGGTGAAAGGGGTGAGGCTGTGCATTCATCTCAGTTGCCCAAATAAGTGGCAAGTATCAGAGGGGTAGCCATGTTAGTCTGGATCTGTAATGCTCCAATACGTCTGTGAGTCTATAAGGTGCCACAGGACTCTTTGTCGCTTTTTATTAAATAAGTAGGTAGAACAGTATGAGCTAAATACAGCAAGGTAGTGTGTAAGTTCAATTTTAAATCTAAAAATGCAAAGATGTTCACAGGTAGAGATGATACCCCAATCTATAAGAACATAAGAATGGCCACACTGGGTCAGACCAAAGGTCCATCTAGTCCAGTATCCTGTCTTCTGACAGTGGCCAATGCCAGGTGCACAGAGGGAATGAACAGAACAGGTAATCATTAAGTGATCCATCTCCTGTCACCCATTCTTAGCTTCTGGCAAACAGAGGCTAAGGACACCATCCCTGCCCATCCTAGCTAGTAGCCATTGATGGACCTATCCTCAATGAATTTATCTAGTTCTTTTTTGAACCCTGTTATAGTCTTGGCCTTCACAATATCCTCTGACAAGGAGTTCCACAGGTTGACTGTGTGTTGTGTGAAAAAATAGTTCCTTTTGTTTGTTTTAAGCCTACTGCCTGCTAATTTCATTTGGTGACCCCCAATTCTTGTGTTATGAGGAGTTAATAGCACTTCCTTATGTACTTTCTCCACATCAGTCATGATTTTATAGACCTCTATCTATCAATCATTCCCTAACTCTCTTCCTTGGTATTTCAATTGTCCCAAGAATGCTTTGTCAGAGAACTGATCACCACCAGATTTTCAGCCTTAAATAAGCTTCCTGTTTTTCACTGACTACTAGAAGCTGGGATCACTTGATACATTGCCTTATTCTCTTCATTCCCTCTGAAGTACCTGGCATGGGCCACTGTCAGAAGACAGGATATCATGTTAGATGGACCATTGGTCTGACCCAGTATAGCCATTTATATGCTCTTAGATTGCTTTTTCGATAGACCCCATCACACATGTGTTCACTTCAACAGGTGATCCTCCCTGTCTCTCCTCCGGCTCACCAGGGGGACTCCACTCCAAGCAGCCCTAGTGATCCCAGCTTCTCCTGAGAGCTCCTCTGGCTTCCGGTACAGCCCTAACAGCAGCTCTTGCAAGACTGCCCCCAGCACTAGCAGGGACTAGCGCTGTCAGGGCCACAATGCATACACAGCCTTTCCTGCCATCCTCAGCGGGAGGGCACTTGTGACAGATCCTCTTTTTTCTATAGCTTCCTCATTTTCCCCCCATTGACATTACTTCTTAAATCAAGTGCAAAATAACTATTTCAAAATCACCAGGTATTCTAAAATGCTTTAATACAAGATGATGTCATCTTAAGAGACAAAATGAAAGTGATTCAATAACCATATGTTTTGTGCAAAATTTTGACTGCCAAGAGGTTTGCTTAGAAATGAGTGAATACAGGTAGCAATTTGTTTGTAGGAGAAAGCGGAGATGTTCCCCACTCCCAATCTTTGCTCCCTGGCTGTTAAGTGTTCAATCATTTCCCAAACAGGGGATGAATTCCCCTTCTCTATATTTTGCTCTTTTATTTCCTGAGTATGTTACATTATTTACCTTACTCCATAATTGAGACCTCTGTGTGACTTCCTCCACTTCTAGGAGTTTCACAAACAATTTACTTAAGACAAGGTGTATGACCTGTTTCTTAAAACTGTATGAAAAAACCACACCCACAGACCTCAACCAGGAAGTGACAAAACACCACAACACCCCTTCTTCTCCCCCCCCCAAAAAAAAACCAATACCACATGGACAAAGAGAAAAATCTGAAATACCTCTCCCTACCTCCACCCCAAAGACCATATGTGAAGCAGGAGTTTATGGACTCTATCAGAAGTGGTAAACATTCACACCTTCCAGACCAAAAACCTTCCCATAACATTTTATCATCAGAACTGGCCTGAAATCACATTGAGTCCCAACTGAATATCAAAAATGGGCCCATGCACCCAACATAAGATAAGGCAAACTACAACACTTAGCAAGCCTACAAATTGCTATAGGGAAACTGGCCCATGATTTCCCTCTCAAACCAGTTCCACCCTCAGAAGAGTACTGAACTGGCAGTAGGGTTCATCTTTCCGGTAATTCACCTGGAACTAGGAGATGAAAAAAAAAAAACCCAGGACAGTATTTGCATCTATTACTTGGGTTGGACCAACCTTGCTGCTTTCAATTAAATCCCTGCTCCAATGAGAAGCTTCTAGCTGCAATTAAGAAATGACAGGAGCTGCAGAGGCATAAGGCCCGCAGCTCTGGGACTAAGGAGGTGAGCCACGGCGGAAATGCCCAGAGGCATGGCCCTATGATGTCAGCCTCCCCCCTGCCCCCGCCGGGCACGGCACTGGGAATGGGTCAACTCCTGGAGAAGAAGTGTCCGGTTCCCAAAACGCTAAGGGTTTCAGGGGACCAGTGACAGGGCGGTCATATGCGTGAGGCAACGGCCCTAGGAGCCGGGGGGCAGCGGCAGGGTCCCTGGGGGGCACGGGGCAGCAGCAGGGTCCCTGGGGGCCGGGGCCTTGACCTCCCACACCCGGTCGGGGGGCGGAGGCCCTGGGAAACGCCTCTGCCCCCGATCCGGAGTCCACGGCCAGGCGGGTGGCTCTGAAAGCGGCGCCACGGGGCCCGTCCGAGCCCCGCGTGCCGGCGCCCCCCGGCAGGGCCTCCCCGTCCCACTCACCGTGTGGCGCTGGGGCTCCGCTCCGAGCGGCCCCGCCGATCCCAGCTTCGCCCGAGCGCCCCTCCAGCTTCCGCTACAGCCCTCCCAGGAGCTCTCGCGAGACTGCCCCCAGCACCGGGAGGGTCTAGCGCTGTCAGGGCCACAACGCATGCGCAGCCTGGCTCGCCACCCGCGGCGGGAGGGCACTTGTCCACAAGCCCGCATGCGCGCTGCTTTGCTGGTCTAGCTCTGCTAGCCTTGAGGTGTGTGGTACTAGCGCGGTACATGTCAGTGCGCAAGCGCAACATCGGCTGCGTTACTGACGCTGCTGATACCAGTACGCCTGCGCAAGACCTTGCCCGACCCAGTGCAGTAGGCTATAGAGTCTCCAATAAGGCAGGGCCTTATTGTGCTGGACATGGTACAGACACAGTTGGTCCCTATCCTGAGGAGCTGACAGGCTCAAGACAAGTGGCCCACGAAGGGTGGCGAGAGGGATACAGTCAGACAGGTTTAATAGAGATATGTATTTGCATTTTTATTACAGATTAAATGCCAGTTCTCCCTATCTGACCCTCATCTCAGCCATCATCTACTGGTAGATTTCTCACAGGCATCACAGCAGAAATGGGTTGTGAGGAGAGATTTGAAGGAGGGGGGAAAAAGCAGGGGCCCTACAGAGGGCAGTGGCAGCACTCTCCAGGCAGAAGGGGCAGCCTGGAAAAAGGCACAGAGACTTCCCATGAGAAGCTGACAAACTGGTGAATAAAACCGGTGTCCTTGGCAGAAGCGTGGGGAGGATACAAGTTGGGAAGAGACAACCTGGCAGGTAGAGGGGGTCAGAGCTGTAGAGGATAAGGAGCCTGAATTTTATTTGGTGAAGCAGAAGAAACCAGGGGTGTGATTCAGAGACTGGTGTGGTCAAGTCACCTCACCCTTCTGTCCTAGTGTCCCCCTCTGTAAAGGGGATTAATAATATTTATCCACACATCTTCCAGGGGTGTTCTGAAGATTTAATAGTTAATGTCCGTACAATGTTTTGAACAATGAATGTTTATTATAAAACACCACAAAAATGCTAAGTACTCTGAATAATAAGGCTCTAGCTGTTTCAAATGGGGCATACAGCATTAGTGGGGACTTTTGCAAATGTTGGCCTTAATCCCTCTGTGCCTCAGTTCCATATCTATAAAATGGGGGTAATATTTCTCTCACAGTGGAGTTGTGGAGATAAATTCATTACAGTTGGTGAAGCATTTAGAAACTATAGAAAAGCCAATGAGAACATTAATAATATCATATTCACAGCAGAGGTGGGATGGTGTGTAGTAAATAAGATATGAGCAACACATTGAATTATGAGGACAAAAAGAAACATTGTATAGCTATCCATTCAGTGAGTACCATCCATCTTGTGCATTTAGTGAAGCAGGGGTCTCATGGAAAAATTGAATGTGATCATGAAATTAAAGAGTGCTTCATGATGCATATGCACAAGAGGGCAGAATTCTTTCTCTCTCTGCTTGCTTTTTTGGGGGGGTAATATAATTTTAAAAAAATTAATTACAGTATACCTTGAAGCAGTTGCCTAGGTAAAAGTCTGGCTTGGAGTCCTTGACAAAGCCAACCCTTTTTAGAAGAGTTAGTTTTTCTCTTGCTGTCAAATGAGAAGGCTCCTTTTAAAAACAGAAGCTTTTCTACAGCTGTACTCCTACTCCCATGGTCCTGGTGCACGGAGGCAGCCCTCAAGTCCTTATCAATCAGTTTTTGGAGGTAGTTATTAACTAGAGACCAAATAGAGAGGACTTTTTTTCAGGATTCCAGGTCTGTGAATGTGGGTTCTAGGTGTGGCATACATGGTATTAACTAGAGATGAGCCCATGCTGCAGCATTCAGACCTAGGTTTACCCAAATGTCAGGGTGCCCTGGGTGCAAGTTTTTCATTCAAGTCCCTCTCCAGTGTTGGAATAGATATTGAATGTTTTAATTTGTATTTTTAATGATTATGTATCACAGAAAGTCATATATTCTGAGTTTACAATGAGGCTGGACAGCATTGGCCTTTTTACACCTGTAGGTCTGTTGGTCTCCCTGTGAATATACTGGAAAGATTACAGATCCATACATGAAAGAGTAGGCTAGCATATCAAAATATGCCTCCTAAAATGGATCATGGATGTTTTCCTCCTCAGTTGTGCTTCTGCAAAGATCCAGTCTGCTAATGTGTCAATTCTAAATGTTTGAGCAGTTGGAGACAAATTCTGGGATTATTTGGAGATGAAGGTTTGTGCCTTAAATCAATGGAAAGACAATTCCCCCCTCAGAACAACACTATCCTTCAAGGGCTTTAATTTCCTCTTGGTCTAGGTTGGACTCACACCTTCCCCCTACCACACACAGGCTTTTAATTGGGAATTATTCAAACGCTGAACTGGAGAGGTGAGTGGAATGAATGTTATGGAGGTTGAGGGTATTCCAAATGTTGTTGCAATTATTATCCCGCATTTTACATATAAAGCAGTCCTAGAGGTTAAGTGACATCCAAGATCATATAATGAGTCAGTGCCACAATCAGGGAATAGAATCCAAGAGCCCTAGTTCTCAGTCCCCAACATTAGGCACTAGAGCACACTATAAAGTCTCTGGTTTCATGTGTGATCTCAAAGTGGCAATTTGGGAATCTTGTGACAAGATGCCATATCAGTTATAGAAAAGGAAAAAAATATAGCAGGTATTAACTAGCTGGAAAAAGAGGTAGATATAGCCAACAGCTGTCAGTTGTAAAATGGTTGCTTTAGGGGTGCAGCTGCTTGCCTTTGCTCCAAAAAGGCCTGGGGGGGGGGTCTTATAAGAGGGCAAACCTGTAGTAAGAAGAGTTAGTAGGAAGTCAGAGGATTGTAAGGAAGGTGCTGTTGATAAAGGAATTGCTTTGGTATTTGTTTATCCTATACTGTAACTGAGTAGGTACTAACAGTATACATACTAGTCAATGGATGGTGGTGTTTTTTGTTTTGGCTTTAGGTAGTTTAGTATTCTCTTGTAACTACAGTGGGGAAGAGAGAGAGTGCTGCTACAGTTAAAATGGAAATCTTGGCCCAACCTTAATGAGTAAAAAGGAGAGTCTGTGACTGTGTCTAAAGGATCAGTTTTCAGAATTTTATTGTAGTTTATGAATTGCTTGAATAGTCTATGGTAGTTTGTCATGATAAAGTGTAATCTCAATTAGTTATGACTATTTTAAGAACTGCCATCTGAGTAAAATTTGTCTAATGTCTGACATTTCCTTTGGATCCCTTTTTAAAATGTCCTAGAACAGTCGGGGGTATAAAATTAAATGTGTGATTCTTTGCTATGAATAGATTGGAAGAATGTTTGTTGAAAGGTGAAACATATTTTTGTATAAACAGTTATTTCAGGCTTAAAATTACTATTTGGAATGTTGACACAATGTTACTGAGCAAGGTCAACATTGTTACTGATGACATACGGTATAATGGTAGCATAGGTGATATGTTGATACATTGTTACTGTAGACACAAGTCATAAAGATAGCATTAGTGTTCTTTTGACACAATGTGTTTGTCCTAAGTCTGTTAATATATGAGACCTATTGCTAGGGCCCTACCAAATTCATGGTTCATTTTGGTCAATTTCACAAACATAGGGTTTTAAAAATTGTAAATTTCATTATTTCAGTTATTAACATTTGAAATTTCAGGGTGTTGTCATTATAGGGGTCCTGACCCCAAAAGGAGTGTGTGTGTGTGTGGGGGGGGGGGGTGTCGCAAGGTTATTGTAGGGAGGGTTGTGGTACTCCTATCTTTACTTCTGCACTGCTGCAGGCGGCAGTGTTGTCTTCAGAGCTGAGCGGCTGGAGAGCGGTGGCTGCTGGCCGGGAGCCCAGCTTTGAAGGCAGAGCTGCCACCAGCAGCAGCGCAGAAGCAAGCATGGTATGGTATTGCCGCTCTGACTTCTGTGCTGCTGCTTGTGGGGCACTGCCTTCAGAGCTGGGCGCCTGGCCAACAGCCACCACTCTCCGGCCGCCCAGCTCTGAAGGCAGCACAGAAGTAAGGTGGCAATACCATGATCCCCCTAAAATAACCTTGTGACCCCCCTGCAACTCCCCTTTGGGTCAGGACCTCCAATTTGAGAAATGCTGGTCTCCCCTGTGAAATCTGTATAGTATAGGGTAAAAGCACACAAAATATCAGATTTCACGGGGGGGGAGGGGACAGATTTCATGGTCCGTGATGCGTTTTTTATGGCCGTGAATTTGGTAGGACCCTACCTATTGGTTACTACTACACTTCAGGATTTCAGAAGACACAATTGTAACCCAACCTAACACAGTGTGGCTTTGTCCCTCTGTAGGCCTAGACCACAGATTGTGGTTTTTGAGTCTGCTTCTGCCTTTGAAGTGGTCCTTTCTCTCCAGCGATAGAGGCTTATGCTTTTAGACCCAGAGCTGCCAGGTTCACTACTATATAATGTAATGATTCTGGATGTAGGGAGGACTGGGATGCAACTTTTCCTAAAGTACTAGAAGTTGGAACTCATGCTGCACGTCATTCAAAGGTTAACTTTCTCTAGAGTTGCAGTAAATTCATGAATTTAGCCTAGGGCCTTTCTTAATTTACCCGGTCCCTCAGAAAGTATCTCCATAGCGTACTACAGAAGATGTACAGTTCATGCTCCTGAGTTTTGCCACTACATCAGTGCTGCTGAGCACACTAAACATACTACTTCTGTGGAATGCTAATGTGACTGGCTACAACTAACTAGCAAGATATTCTAGACCCGCTTTCTTTGTTTTGTTTTAAATTAGTGGGAAAATGGCCTGTTACTCCATCTTGCTGAGAGAGAGCGACTCATTAAACTTCCAAGCCAGTGTTAGAAGCTAGCTCAAAAGTGGCATAGCTTGAATTGGAGCCCAGAGGCCTCAGCCTCAAATAAGGCAGCAGCTGGGAGTCTTTGTCTGCCACAGTGGTGGGGAAAGCATTGGAATTAAAGGGAGGTGTAGTCAGAAATATAAATGTGCTTCTTAAAAAAAAAAATTAATAACCCACATATTTGCTGTCTGTGTGTCTTTTACTCCTATCTGTTCCATCTAATGACAACCCTAGACTTTTAGACCTAAGGAACGGATATGTCTGTTCCCTCTACTACCAAACATAGGCCTTTAGACCTATGGAACTGATACATCTCTGAAAGAGGAAGCTAGAGTGTGTTCTACCTCATGCATTATCAGCAAAAAAATAATTAACAAGGTTATGGTTGTAGAATCTTGCAGTGGTGATGTTGCAAGAAGCAACATCCCATTGGGGCTGTCAGATCACCAAGTAGAGTAGCAGGGCTGCAGCCAGATAAATACACAAAACTGACCTGGAAAAGTCATTTAAGGTTGAATGTGGAACCCTGATTCTTGCTGCTTGGTAAGATGGAAAAGGAGATCACTAGCATTGTCTGGAGCAAGATCAGCTGTCTGCAAACTGGCACTGTAAAATGAGAAGTAGTTAGGGAAAAACTTGCTCTGTCTGGATAGGGCATTGGACTTGGGAGTAAGAGAGCTGGATTCTACTCCTATCTCTGCCAGTGACATGTTTTGTGAACTTGGGCAAGTCACTTCACTGCTCTGTACATCTGTTTCTCCTCCCATTCTTTGTCTTGTCTATTTAAATTGTAAGCTCTTGAAGGCAGGGACTATCTCATGTTTGTATAGTTCCTGTGCAACTGATTTTAGTTGGGGCCTCTAGGTGCTACTCTAATACAAATAATTATGGGAAGCAGGCTATTGGCTATAGGTGGTAGGAACTATCAGCAATAATCAAAGACAGATTTAACTGGGAAGAACTCTGGGAGATAGAACATTTATTCTATTGCCATTTACTGTAGTTCTAGGACAAAACTTTGAGTGGTTGCCCTACAGTTCCTTCCTGTTGCCTCTACATTTAGCGCTGCTACAACTGTCTTCACAAATATTGAAAGACTATGCTCAAAAATGATTTTTAGTTGCTTGTTGCTTTTTAAATTTTGAACACATTTTTCCTTATCTCGGCAAAGGCACCAGTCCTCAATGAGCCCTACATCCATACCAGTTTCAAGCCTCAGCCATTTTTTACTATAACCACATTTTAAAATGAAATGGTGGTTAAAATACTTTTTACTGTTGGAATTCTTCCCCCCCTCCCCTCCCCACACACACATGTAACTTGAAAACAGCTGAAGGGATTTTAATCAAGCTTTCAAAAAACAAAACAAAAAACCAACAACTTTAGGCAGAGCCCGTACACTGAATACTACATCCCAAAGGACAAATGTTCAGGACAAGTGTGAATATAACAAAAAGTGTTTTTCTGCCTTAGTTATGGTGAGGGTTACCATTACTTGCTTTAATACTACCCAGGAGAGGATAGGGATATAGCAAGGAATAAACAGGTGAAGCAGGGAAATCTCTGGGCCAAAATCAGCACTGTCAGAAGCAGTGGTGCAAGTTACACATCTGCAGCCCAATCATTCCATTAATTACAATTATGAATATAACAAGTCAATGGGGATGCTCACAAGTAACTGATGTGACTGCAAGTAAGTCCATCAGAAAAAGTGTGTAAGTGGTGAATGCATTGACTTGGCATTCAGCAGATTTTCAAAATGAGGGCCTAGGTAATTAAAGGAGTTGTAACAAGAAAAGCAGCTAACGGGCATGTATCATAAAACAGCACCCCACATGTGCACCTGCATCTGTATTTGTACTCTTGCACTTTAACTATGCCCAGACCATACTCAATGCTCCTGGAGCCAAATTCAGACTTGATGTAAGCAGTTAGAAATCTCAGTGATTACAATGGAACTTTACATGCTTATGTCAGGGGCTGTATTTGGCCTCCATAGGATACCAAGCTGGTACAAGTTACACTTGTTTTTGCACACCACTCTCCTCCTAAATGCTAACATGCAAATTACACTGCTTTGCAACTTACATTGACATGTAACTCACATCACCATTTATGTCACAGCTGAATTGTCTTGAAGGCTTCTGATCTCTCGACAGAGTACCTCCAGCATCTTCCAGGGTCCTTTAGCCACAGATTATATCAAAGATGAAAGGGTGCTAGCGTAGTTTACTTGGCCAGTGCAGCGATTTCCCCTGAGAATTGCTAGCCAACTAGACTTCCCCCTCTAAGCTGTCTATAGCATGGCTTTCTGACATGGTTTATGTAAAATAAAACTTGTTGAAACCCTAAACTAGATTGTTTCAGTCATAACATAGACAGGAACTCAGTGGCCCACAGAACTGTTAAATTATAGACTCATAGACTTTAAGGTCAGAAGGGACCATTATGATCATCTAGTCTGACCTCCCGCATGATGCAGGCCACAAAGCCGTCCCTACCCCTTTCCCTTGACTCTGCTGTTGAAGTCCCCAAATCCTGTGGTTTAGAGACTTCAATTAGCAGAGAATCCTCCAGCTAGCGATCCCTGCCCCATGCTGCGGAGGAAGGCGAAAAACCTCCAGGGCCTCTGCCAATCTACCCTGGAGGAAAATTCCTTCCCGACCCCAAATATGGCGATCAGTAGAACCCCGAGCATGTTGGCAAGATTCTCCAGCCAGACCCTCATTGGCCATTATACTATTTACCAGCGATGGCACGCTGTTCCTTTGACTAAAATCATGTTATCCCATTAAACCATTCCCTCCATAAACTTATCTAGCTTAATCTTAAAACCAGACAGGTCCTTCGCCCCCACCGTTTCCCTCGGAAAGCTGTTCCAATATTTCACCCCTCTGACGGTCAGAAACCTTCGTCTAATTTCAAGCCTAAACTTCCCCACGGCCAGTTTATATCCATTCGTTCTCGTGTCCACATTAGTACTGAGCTGGAATAATTCCTCTCCCTCCCTGGTATTTATTCCTCTGATATATTTAAAGAGAGCAATCATATCATATTAATCATATTAATTGATTAATTCTGTTCTGCACCATATGGGCTCAATGAAAACTTCCCTAAAGAAAGTTACAAGAATGGGAGATGAGAGCAAAATTTAGTTTTCTACCTAGACTGCAATTAGAGAGAGGAGGAAGAAAATGGCTGATGAAAAGTAGTTTTTAATCTTCTACCATTGATGTGTATTTAAAGTACAGGAATAGTTCAATATCTGATGCAACCTTCATCAGGGGACTATATTCTACTTTGGAAGGGGAATGGTTTGGATTATCTTAATAGTCTTTTCTACCTTGGGCTTCTGTGGTTTATATGTTTAAAATTACTGCTCTTATTGTGTGGCAACATATTAAATCTCAGTAGGTATGGGGAACTAAGCTCTGCATCATCTTGGATCTTCCTATAGAATGAAGTATATGTTAGTTGAGAAGTATGTATATTTCATATCTGGAGATATGGAGAGGTCTTATGAAGCTAAACACAGGAATGGCTGCCAGGAACTTGTGATTTCTAATCCAGCTCCACCACTAAATTCTCTCTCTATACTGCAGTTAATCAGCCATGGTTGGCCTGTGTCAGCTGAGTTGGGCTTGGGCTACAAGGTTGTTTAATTGCAGCATAAACATTTGGGCTTGAGCTGGAGCCTGGACTCCATGAGGGGGAAGGGCCCCAGAGCCCAAGCTCCAAACCGAGCCCAAATATCTACACTGCATTCAATAGCTCTATAGCCTGAGCCCCGTGAGCCTGAGTTAGCTGACATGGGCTAATTGAGGGTGTTTAATTGCAGTGCAGACATACCCTCTGTGGCCCTGGGTAAGTCACTTGAATTTTCTGCTTTAGTTTCCTCATCTCATCTGTAAAATGGGGGTAATATCTATCTCACAAGTGTTTTAATCTATAAAATGTCCTCCCACAGACAGAGGAGGGAAGCACTTTACTCCTCTGCTAGAGCCCTCCAAAAATCTCCTTTCTATAATCTTCACCCTCATCCATAATATTGCTGCCAGTCTCCTCACAAGTCAGAACCTGTCACCCACAGAAATTGTAGCGTGAGTGGCTTAATGGGTAAGGGTCCTTAAAGCAGAGACTGTGGCCTTGAGTCAGCTAGAGTGGAGTCTCTTAAAAGCACCTGGTGCTATACAAATTATAAAATACATGTAAATGCCAATTATCTGGCTCAGAAGACACTTCCAGATTTCAAAACAACTTTTTTTTAAACGACATTCTGAGTTTGGGGAGCATATTTCCATATATCAGATCATCCAAATCATATATAGACTGGTTTCTGATAACCAGGATTTGCATGTAATAAACTCTTTGAAGAAACTGAAGAAGAAAGATGTATTTTTCCCAAGAAAATGATTCAGGCAAACTGCTGTGCAGAATGTAGAGTGGGTGTGGATAATCCTTTGATATACCCCAGATAATTTTTCTAGTAAGCTAAAAGTTTCATGCCATAACATTATTCTGGCAGCTATAGGAGAAGCTGTGACCCGCCTTATACCTCTGTGTCTACAGGAGAAGAAGAAATAAACTGGGTGAGGCAAATATGGGAATGCTGGGAATGTAGGCACAGCAAATAGGGAATGCTGGGAATGAGATAGCAGAGATTCTTGTTGCAAGAACATCATCTTTTTTGCCTCTTCCCTCCCACTTCAATCCCTGAGCTAGCATCAGCATGAAAATCAAGCTCTTACAGCCTACATGTCCCAATCTGAAGCCCTTCTATTAATGGCTCATTTGGTCCTTAAATGAGAATCTACTTTTTAAAAATTGTCCAGAGCTGCAGGTGTCTCATCAAATATCCCTCACGCCATAGAAAATACTGCGTATTTCCCGTACACTTTCAGCCTAGTTCCGAGAGTCACTAAGTACCCCTATTTCCCACTGAAATCTATGTAAATTGTATGTTCTCCGTGTCTCTCAGGATGAGGCCATGTGCAAACTTGGGGATGCTGTTTTTATAATAGAACACACGCGTTATGTAGCACCAATATGTTGCCCTTCTGTAGCCCCCTGAATTTTAAAAAACAATAATTAATGAAAGGTCACCATTGAGTAATTTAGGCCCCAAGCTTAGTTTTTGTACAAATAACATTTTACAAAACCTAATATTAATAAAGATATTACCATGATTTTTTTTAAATTAAATTCAAACAGATTTTGGGGTCTGGATTTAAACATTCCCCTGCAGTATCTGCAGCCTATGCATTGCAGGATTATGCTAATGCAAGAGAACCAGACAATGGAAACTGCTAGACAGAAAAAAGAAAGTGACTAGTCTGTTTCCACTGTCCATGCGGAGAAAAGCAAAGTAATAAACAGATTGCACAATTGATGACCTACAAATGAGATGTTTAAAATTCTTTCAGTTTTTAATAATCTAAATTAGTAGTAACACATATAAGGGCGGAGAGAGAGAGAGAGAGAGAGAGAGAGTGTGTGTGTGTGTGTGTGAGAGAGAGAGATTTAACCTGATATTGTCCCTGCAAGTATTATTATTCTACAAATGGGAAATTGAAGCAAAGAAAGGTTAAGGGACTTGCCCAATGTCTTACACTAAGTCAGTGTCCAAACTGGCAATAGAATCCAAAATTCCTGACTTCTAGTTCATTGTTCTAACCATTAGACTACTCTCTCCCTTAGGAAATCTAAGTCATTACCACAGTCTGTTTTTTTAATGGGTCCATCCAAGTGTAGTAAACAAATGTTGGTACTTGTGAACCAGACAGAGCAGCCAATCTGCCAAGATTATGCTCCTCAAATGTAACAGTTACAGATGTCAAGAGTGCTTGTAAAGCAGTTTAAACATCACCTGCAATAAACAGGATTGTTCTGAATTTAACAGGCCAGAAAACAAAACTCAGACAGGCCTCTAAATCAGAAAATAAATAAATAAATCAGGAGCCTTGCAATGAAGCCGTGAGAGCTGGGAAGAATGTAATAAAGGCAGATTCTCTGCCTTACTACGTGTGTTTCTATGGTCACAAAGAGAAGAAAGGACATGATTGCTGTAAAAATGAGAACCTTGTGGCCAGTATTGCTATACCTGGGACCCAGAATGCACAATAAGAGTTAGCCATTGCTGACGTTAGGAAACAAAACAATGAAACAAGAGTTGGCTAGCCCCTAAAGGAGCTATTTATAACTCTGGAAGAACCTGTAAAAGGGAATTGGGTATAGCTAGAGTGTGCCATCTCCCTTTCTTTAGTACAAAAGGGCCTCTGCTTTCCTCCTTTTACCCAGTTTAATCGTCTGTCACTTTCAGTACAGCTTGGAATAGTCAGTTCAATTTCCTTTCATGAGAAAAACAAAGCAGATTCTGTTTTTTAGTAAAGCCATGAAAAAGCAGAATACACATCTAATATGGAGCATGTAATATGTATATGTACCTTCTATATAAATATACATTAAGTTAAATATAATTGGGAAAAAAACACAACACCCTGTAATCAGTGTTGCCCAGATGAAATGAATATTCCAAGTGCTGCCCACCATCACCCTTAGATGGTATTAGTCAACTCGTGTATATTTTTTTTAAGTAACCCCTTTCCAATCACTTTTTCATTTAATTTCTCTCATCATCATACAAACTTCAAAATATTGTCATTTTCTAACATCTGACATAAAACATATAGAAAAAATTAGCCAGAGCAATTAATTATTTTTTTAATGTAAGAATTCCCCTCTACCAGTTTTAAGTTATTTTAAATTATTTTGCCTTATTGCTTATACATGCTACACAATCAAACATTTGATTAAAAACCTCTTCAATGCCTTGCTACAGAGCTCCAGACACAGTAAAAGAGAAAAGGAAAGGACATTTTGCATACAGTACCTGCTTTAAAGTGCTCCCACTCAAATTCTCATTTCAGCACTACCAGCAGCAGCACATTCTGACTGGGGCTGACTGAAAGGCACATGCAGAGAGGTCAAATAGTTCCCTTGGAACTGTCGCCTATTGCAAACCATTCAGAAGGCGGAAGCTTACTGCAAATTGAGCTGTAGCTCTATCAGCACATATGTTATCATCCCAAGAGGAGATAGTGTATCCCTACACCAAAGGCACTAGGAGCATGAATACAATATTTTCAGACTGTGCATATCGGCTTGCAATAATGAAACAATTACCACTAATTCCTATTACATGCACATCTTCCCTACCACAATGGCGCTGCAGGCCTGTATGAAGTGAGTCAATAACAAAAAGAAAAGAAAAAGCATTTTGTAAATAGTTTTAGCAGCTAATTTGGAAAGTTACAGTAACTTGCTTAGCCATCCTGTTCTATACCCCTATATAAATATTGCAATGTTCTAGAGCAATCATCTAAAACCACTATTATAAGCCATAAAATTTGAGACCACTATTCTAGAATATTATAGTATTTTTACAAAATAAAGATAAAAATCAGGAAATAGTTTTAAAGCTAAGCCACAAATAAATCAGTGTATCCCATTGCAGAACAGGTCTGTGTTCTGTGGGTTTTCAAGTACTCTAAACAATTGGCATGATTTTCTTTTAATCTCAGTTGACAATGATTCTTGATTAGGTATTTTCTATTCAGTTTTCCTTCTCTATCCCAATTCAGGAATAGGTAGGAATGAAGTGCCCTTTCTTTGAATGTCTTTCTTAATCCTTCAGAAATTACAGGTGGGTTTAATTCCTGTGGGTTCCTGCTCTTCAGACCATCCTTATAATAATAATATTGTATTTCCATAATGCCGTTCATCCAATAATCTCAAAATGCTTTAAAAACATTATTCGGTTCAGTCTCCAAACAACCCCAAGTGCTGGATATTATTAGACTTATTTTATATATGGGGAAACTGAGGCACAGAGACATTAACAGTCCAATCCATTAACCCCTCTGAGTGCAGAATTCCTGTTGACATCAATAAAAATTCTATATATGGAGTGTTTGTGGGATAAGGCCTATTAGTGAATTGTCCAAGATCACACAGTGAATCAGTCTCTGAGGCAGGATTAGAACCCCAAAGCCCTGACTCTGGTCCCCTGCTCAGTATCTACTTTCAACCTGACCTTTATTTAGAAAATATCTACAACTTAAATGTACTTAATTTATTTAAAAAAATCGAAAGAGGAACTAAAAAGATGCACATGTAGCATTAAGTACATCTCATTATCTTACACTGTTACAGCTCTTGTCCTCCTATACCCTCTTCACTTCCCTTTGCTTGTCATTTCCTGATGTTATGTATAATCTACATTGTAAAATATTCAGAAATCTGAATTTTATTTGCATCTAAAGCACTACGTGCATTTATGATGCCATGTAAGTACAGTAGAATCCCGATTGTTTTCCTAACTGCTTGGGCTCCACCAAATTGGTTTGGGTAACTAGGGGTTCAGAAAAATTTGAGTTTACAGGCCTCATTCATCAGCCTTCCAATTTACAGCCAGGTGCCTAAACTCAAGTGTGCTGAAGTTAAACTTCTGTGGAACTCTTAAGATCTGCAGGTATTTAACTCCAACACTATAGAAGTTAGGTGTTCCGCAGAACTGAAGCTTGGCCGCTTATAATTTACCATATTCCTGTCTCAAACTCCTTGCTTAATGGCCAACACATTTGTAGTTCAGAAAGAAGGCTTCAATTATGAAGGTTCAGTAAATCAGGATTCTACTGTAATAAATAATACTATAAATCACCACATCAACCTGGCTTTGATATTTGCAGGATTGTTCCAATTTTATTTTCAGACTTGAGAACATCCCCATTAGCCTTTCAAAAACATGAAGTGGAATCAAAAGAGGGGATAATGGCGGCTGAGGACATTTAAAAAGAGAGAGAGAGAGAGAGAGAGAGAATGTGTTTGTTTTAAAAACAGCCAACCCATCACAAATTCAAAAGCTAAATAAAATATACTGTCTCTCTCCCTGCCCCTCACTTCCTCCATTTCCTTTTAAAAATCCTCATTCTTTAGGTTTCCATTTAGATGGACTTGATTTTTTTTTCTGACTTGGCTTGATTTCCCTTGTTTTTCAAACCTGCAGTGCTTTCTCGTTTCTTCTCTGTGCCCCACTCTCCACCTTTATTCTTTCGCCTCTAGATTCATCTCCCTTTGCAGTCCCCTTAGCAGGGACCTCCTTTGCTCTCTAGACTCAGCAATGAGGATGTTGCAGAGATACATCTGTAGGTGTCACCCTCCATATGCAACGATTTGATGACCTTGTGTGAATGACCCACAAAGTGGTGCTTGCTACTTTAACTTGCTACGAGTTGACAATATGCTCAGCTCTGTGCAAGGCGCAGGACACGCTCCCCGCTCTGAAGAACCCGTTTGTGGGGTGTTCACTCCCCATGGGATATTGTCCTGGCCCTGTCACGGTGTTGTGGCATTATAGTGCCTCCTGCACATTGGCGGCAGCCGCAATGCTGCCTCTTGCAATAAGCGCAGGAGGTGGCAGCCTTTAGGGCCCGGGGCTCTGCCCTGCAGTTCTCCAGAGCACGCACAAACTCCTACGTGATGCTCAACGAGCTGCTCCAGTTGCAATCCATGGGCAGCAGCCCAAAGCTTTACCAGCACCAGACAGCTTCAGCACAGACCAGCTTGAAGAAAGGGCGGATGTACATCGTCTTGCTTTATCCGCATCGGGCCTATCACAGTGCGGCCTACCGCAGCCCGGGCGGGATCTGACCAACCAGACGACGGCGTCTTGAGACGTGCCTGAAGTCGCACGCCTGGGACCTTGAAAAAAAAAAAGGTGTATTTGCCAGTAACAAAGATGGCGGTTCTAGCGCTGTTGGAGTAGGTGGTGTGAGGCGCTGGCGGGGCGCCCTGAGGAGCTGCTCAGCGCGCCCGAGCGGGGACAGGGAAGAGTTCAGGGAAGGCCGGTAAGTAGCGTGCAGGCAGCGAGTTGACCGACCTGGCCAGGGAGCAGCACAGAGGAGATTCCCCTTCCCTCCCCACTGGACTCCCTGGGAGCTGGGGCTGCGGGGGTGGAAGCTGCTCTCCCCGGGGGCGGGGGGGCTAGTTCTAGTTCGGCTGTGTTCACTTCTCGCTACCTTACTGGGCTTCCTGTGACCTAGGGGACTGGAGAAGGGGTTGCCAGGTTGGGAGCTGCCTGGGTGTCACATTGTGGGGATTAGCCACAGTTTGCCTGTATTCCCCTCCCCCATCTTTATCCCCTAGCCCCGAGACCTGGAGGTTTTATCTATAAAGCTGTGAGCGTCTCTCCTCATTGAGGTGGTTTGCAGGACTGGCAGCGTGCAGCATCACCACCCTATTTCACTCTGTTATTGCAAGTCCCCTACTATTGGGTATTTTGTTAAATCCCCAGCTTCTGGAGTCATGTGATTACATCAAGTTTTGCTTTAATGCAGTCATTATCAAACTTTTGCATTGGTGACCCCTTTCACGCAGCAAGCCTCTGAGTGCGACCCCCCCCCTTATAAATTAAAAACATGTTTTTGTATATTTAACACCATTATAAATGCTGGATGCAAAGCAGGGTTTGGGCTGGAGGTTGACAGCTCATGACCTCCCATGTAATAACCTTGCAAGCCCCTGAGGGGTCCCAGCCCCCAGTTTGAGAACCCCTGCTTTAGTTAAAAGAGTAAATTTTTTTGCTGGTATGGTTGAAAAATGTTACTCAGGTATACCATAAAGTTTCAAAAACCAGAAAAATGAAAATGAGAGAGAACCCTCAATATATATTGTTATTTTTAAAAGTCTGTCTCTTTTTGTGTGTGTGTGTGAGCCTTACAAATTATTTTTCAATGCTTAGGTTTGGCACTACTGCAGTGGTGTTTCGTGACACATGATTACACTAGAGAACTTTACCTTTGCAAGCACCTTCAATACTTGTACCACATTTTGCATCCACACATGAGCTTTCTTCCAATGCTGCACAATTTTTCCAGCACCGTTTCAGCTGCACTTGTTTTGAGCAAAGCCTCTGCAGTTGCAGCTCGCCTGGGTTCTTCTGCTCTGTTGCAACAGACTGAAAGCACTGCCATTTCAGCTGCCCTGGTGCAATTAGTCTTCCTAGCACAGGCCTGTAGTGTCTTCACTGAACTCTCTAATCAAGGCTCTGTTCTCCAGGACTTGGAAGAGAAGTGATATTTCTCTTTTGACAGAAAGCTGGATGGGAAGCTGCGCTTGGAACTCTGGAATGGGTATCAATGCAGTGTAACTGCAGGAGTGCAGGAAGTGCTGCAGGGACACAGTGGACCTGAAAGAGGATAGCTAGCATGTATGGTGCACTTTGGCAACTTGCACTGCTTCATTTACATTATTGCATGTTGCAGTGGTGCAATTCTCAGCTGTGGACAAAGCTATTAGGGATTGGCTCAAAGTATAGATACTCCCTTATCCAGCTTGCCCTGGTGTTCCAGTAAACCCTAATGGGGAAGAGGGTCTGCACTGTGTCTCAGTTGCTATTTTTCCCCAGTTTAGCTCTCCTACACTCATGCAGCCCTTTCTTGTTTTGCATCATCTTGCAGTTCATTTCCACTGTTTAACTGCATTGAATTTCCATTCTTTTAAAGGATTTGATCTTTCTAGTTCTGAGGCTGCATGTTGCGTCCATTGTGTTATTGAAATAAACTCCCTGCAGAGGCTTTCTTCCAGCTGAGGAAATTTAATTTCGTATTATTTATTATAGCATCAATGGACCCAACAGTGATCAGAGCACTATGTTGGGCATTGTACAAATATAGAATGAGAGAGCCCCCTGCCCTGACGAGTTTATAATCGAAATAGACCAGAGAGGGCTGGAGGGAAGCGATAATATATACAAGCATCAGAGGAGATTTAAAAAACATCTTGTAGGCTTTAAATATCTCATTAAAACTCACTATAAAATGCTTCCTAGCAGGGAGAGCTTATAAATAACTGCTTTACGATCACCTGCACTAAAATGAGAACCTCTCTTCAAACGGCCAAGATTTGTCCATGGAAGGGTGGCTGCAGGTTTGAATCGTAGAAACTCATTGATTCATCTTTCCAAGGGAGATGCCTGTTCTGCATGGCATTACATTTGCATGATGCTTTTAGTAAGAGTAGGAAATTGCCCTGGTGTGCTTGTTCAAAATTCTTTCTCTTAGCCCCTATGCAGTTGTACAGGGTGCTGTCTGTAGGATTTCTGACACCCTCCATCCCCCATGTGGCTGAATTGCACAGACAGGAGTTGTGTATATAATTTATAAAACACTTCGGGCTCCTTCAAGATGGATGTTTTTACATTTATTTAAAATAACATACATTATTCCTTAATAGCTGCTGAACTTCCTTGAACTATAGTGCCTGCCAAAGTACAGTAGCCTTCATCTGACTCACTTGTTGCATTACTGCATTGACTGTGTTCTAATTAGTGATATCAGCCAAGTATTCATAGTTGGCATACTTATTTTTCTATAAAATACTTTGTGTTCTGTACATGAATGCTTCACATGTCTTTAGTCTGTTTCATATCAAACCACTTTACAGACACACAAGCCTCACAGCACCCCTTTTGGGGTAGGTATTATTCCCATTTTTACAAATGAGGAAACAGACAGGTTAATTGTCTTGGCATAGGTCACGCAGCAGGTCAATGGCAGAGCTGGGAATAGAACCAAGGAGTCCAGACTCTCCTCGCTGTCATCTCTAGACAGCATTACTGTTTGTTTTTTCTTTTCTGTGTAGTTGAGGTTTTGGTCTAGGCTGTATAATGTTCTCACGCAGTATCCAGACATGTAAGAAGCACATGCCCAGGGATTTGTTAGCGCTGGGTGGCGATGATTACTTGTCCAGTAAATGTGGAATCTTGGCTCTTTGTCCAGAATACTCCTGTGTGAATGGGGGAGGATGTCTTTCAAGGTGAGCTGGGGTAGATGGGTCATGAGAAGGTGAGGCATGCATTACTATCTCCTCTCCACACACTACAATGAGTCAGCCCTGTAACTTTGCCCATCTTTGCCAATTGGTAGTGTGAGAATCTAGACCAGTGGTCTCCAAACTTTTTGATCGCGCACCCCTATCAGTAAAAAATTTTTGAGCACGCATCCCCGCCGCACCGGCTCTACCATTTTTGCTGAAGCAAAAAAAAAAAGCCGCTCAGACTCCCGCCCGAATTACCGTGCACCCCCAAGGATCCTCTTGCGCACTCCCTAGGGTGCACGCACCCCACTTTGGAGACTGCTGATCTAGACTGTAGATCCCGCATGCAAACTTGTTGCAATAATGTCCAAGTGATTGGATTGACCAGCACCATTCAGTCCTTCGCACAGAAGGGCTATACTTTGTTTTGAACTTATGAGAAACTTGAGTTAATTGGTGGTGTTCCTTTGATATTTGCTTCTGGGGAACTCTTAGAGAACAAAATCCCACAGACATTGCAGTTGTTAAATACCTGCAGGTGGTAACTATTGCAAGGAGAATTGGTCTGTGTCTGTAACAAAACGTAGTTATGCATGCAGCACCCTTGTTTTTAGGCTGGTACTAAAGAGTGTCAGCTCATCTTATATCAGTGGGGCCAGTCTAGGCAAGCAAGATGAATTTGGCAAAAGAACCTCTGAATACAGCTTGCAATCGCCACTTGCAATCTTATCTCCACTTCCCCTTCCCCCAGTGTTTATCTATTGAGGGACTTATAAGGTCCCCATTACCATAGCATCTGGGCATCATGATGTTGGATATCGTCTTTCACTTCTTTGGTACTATCCATCCTTGTATACATATACTGTGAAATGTTTTAGTATTATGTTTGCTCGTTTGGGGCATCATCCTAGGAAGCTGCTGAAGACTCACTGCTACTGTTGAAGCCGATGGGACAAGAGCGCTCTCATCACTTTTCAGAACTGGGCCCCACAGTGCTGTAAATATTAGGTTGTTTTTTTACTTTGTCTCAGACTGAATACTAGGACATGTTACTTCCCTATATGGTGGGCTCAGGGGGGTGTATAAGCACCTGGAATAGAATAGACAAAGGAAACCTCCAAAAATCTAGCTTTTTAATTTTCTTTGCCAAAGGAATGAAAGTAATAGACTTTTTCCTTCTGAAACATTTTATTATTGTTTTAAATCTTATATTTTAGCAAGATGGGAAATAGTTGTTTTCAGTATAATAACCCTAGTATGGTTGCTGCATCCCTGACAATTAGATTGACTTTATTCATCTGCACCTGATATCTTTAGTTTTTGTATTTATAAAAGCATGCACCCATCGCTTAAGCCTCTGGTTGACTTTGTTGATAAAACTACTACTAATGTATTATAACCTATTGCCTATTGTTAGGCCTCACCTAAAATAAGCTATCAGGGACCTCATACAGAGTCCATTCAAGTCAGTGGCAAGACTTCCATGCTCCAGCTGACACATTTTAAATAATTTAAACTGTAAGACAACTTTCACCCATCAAGAGCTTACTAGTATTTAATAAAGATTGGCCATCTTTATGTTAAAGTTGTCATTTAAAACATTTTTTGGAAGGGATGTAAATCCTCCTGTATCAAGGCATGAGCCAATCTGTAAATTACAGGTGTTAGGAAGAATCTCCCTTTATGGGCAGGTTAGTCTGTAATTGCTTAGTTCAGACTTATTGTACCTTCCTCTAAAGCAGCTGGTCCTGCCAGGCAGGATACTGGATCAGACTAGATAGACCACTGGCCTGATCCATCTGGCAATTACTACTTCACTAACTGGGAAAAAATTAGAATGAAA
The DNA here is from genome assembly GCF_011386835.1 of Chrysemys picta bellii. NCBI lineage: Eukaryota > Metazoa > Chordata > Testudines > Emydidae > Chrysemys > Chrysemys picta. Next base: position 43,068,014 of record NC_088802.1, on the reverse strand, counting down.
GGTGTATTTTTTTTCAAATGCATAGGGCCTGCTCCTGCTAAACCTATGTCTTGGAAGTAATCCCATCACTTTATGATTAAGGACTGTTTACTTGAGGGAGCTTTTCCAGACCAGACCTCTCTCCCAGATTCCCGTTCTCTATCCTTGCTGCTTGACTCCTACCTTAGACTCCCACCCCCACTCCTTTAGGGGCAATGTTCTGGTCTGAGACTATTGTGCTGAACCAGAAAGGAAGGGGGTCAGATGTGCATTTCTTGTTAGGAAACCCTCTGAAAATAAGAAAGAAATACAAGTAAAATGGAAAGAACTAATTTTAGTAGCAAATGTTTAAAAAAGTATATTGAAATTAATTTCAAATTGGGGCCAGGTTTACACTTACAAATTAGATTGACATAGTCACATTGGTCAGGGCTGTGAAAATTTTCATGCCATGAGCACTGTAGTTAGGTTGACCTAGCCCCTGCTGTAGCCACAGCAAGACTAATGGAAGAATTCTTCCAATTAACTATATTGATGGAAAAACCCCTTCTGTCAATGTAGGAAGCATCTACACTATAGAACTACCACAGCACAGCTGTAGACATACCTTGAGTTTCAAAATCCAGTGCTTTCCTCACTGATTTCAAGGCAGAATGAGTCTCTTCTTCCGTTAGCAGGAAAAGTGAACTTCCATGGAATAAGCTGAGGGCTTGTCTACATGAGATGTTATTGCACAGAAAGCCAAGGTCTGAATCTACTGCACACTGATTTACAGCCTGGTAACATCCTGTGTGGACATTGCTACAGTGCACTAAAATTTCATGTTACATGTCAAAGCATGCTACAGACCTATAGGTATATCCACATAGGTCCTTTCTGTGTGCCAGTCTAGCACACTGTAGATTCATACTCTGGTTGCCCCACAGTAACATCCCTTGTAGACAAGTCCGGGACTCATCTACAGCCACAGAACAGTGGAAATACCAAGGGAATATTTCTTGAATCCTCTTCTGTTGTCAGTTTTTAAGCAACACTACTTCACGTTTAGATGGTAACTTCTTTCAGAGGATCTCCCCAACCTTAGAGATGTTAATGAACTATACCACACAGCTCACCTGTGAAGTAGGTAAGTATTAGCCTGATCTATAAAGTAGGGACACTACGGTAAAGATGTTATGGTTTGTCCAAGATCAAACAGTGAATTAGAGGCAGAAATAGAATCCGATAGTCAGACTGCCAGTTCATCTGCTCTAATTACTGTACACACTTGCTGGGCATTAACAAAATTAACAATGCCACTTTTAAGCGCTCCATGAAGCCCAGCTATCAGTAAACACAGAGTGTTGCAGATTATCTGCTAGATGCTAAATACTGGTGACTAGGAAGACCCTATGGCATTGCTAATAAAAAAAAAAGTGTTAATCCAAGCCATTCTTTCTAAGGCGCAGCTGTTTTTTCTCTTATGTGTTTTCCCAATGTTTCTATGCTAGGTGATATATCAGAATTCTCTTCTTGTGGGATTAATTTCTGGCAATGAGATGTTCAGACTCTCTCCGTCTTCTTTGTAGATGTAATACAGATTGGGAATTCTACTTAAATAAAGTGAAAGCATTAGGAACTGAACACTCCAGGGAAAACTGTAGCCAGGAATATTTTTTCTCCTCCTGGAATATTTGTAACATGGGATGCTTTTGAAGCATAATTTTTTTCCAGGTGCATTGATAGTGTAATTGTCTGATCTTCCTAATCAGCTGCTGCCATCGTACATCTTGTATAATGTATCACAGTGTGTTGTTTTTAATTGTTGGATTATATAACCTAAATACATCAAAAGAGTGTTGTGAGGCTTAATCAGTTAATGTTTCTGCAGTACTTTGAAATTCTTGGATGAGAGATGCTTGACAAATGCAGACTATGATTACTAATATATGAAAACTCAGATTTAAGAAATATACTTTATAAATGCCCAAATGTGGGGAGACCATGTTTAATTCTAAAGATGGTTATTTTAATATTCAGATGGATCCCTCCAGAGTCTCAGCATCTGATGTTCAGGCAGGTGTTTCAAATGCTGCTTAGCTGATAGAAACTTGTTGACCTTCAGGTCAAGCTACAAGTCTCACTTTTTCTCCAGGCTTTTTCTTGGCAGGAGGGGTCAGTTGAGGGTAGTGGAAAAGTTTTGTTTTGCATTTGGAAGGGTTCAGTTTGTTGGACACTGGGTCTGATTGTTGTTTCATATTGAATGTGCACAAGGCCAAAGCAGTGGATGGATGCATTATTATAAATTGAAATAAAGAGAAAATATTCTGAAATAAAACTATGAATCTCCCTATGTTCCTCTAGGTAATTATTGGCTCAATTCTGCGGACTTGTCACAGAACTGGCCCTACATGGAACATTACCTCATTGCTGCTGACCTAAGTAATGTATCAAGAGAACAACTGAACGTTAAAGACCGCAGTTACGCTGGCTATATTATTTGACTGAGCTTGCAAGGCTTTTCACTCAGTCTGATGGCATTTCTCTGCGTGGTGTAATGCAATAACTTTTGAATGCTACATACAATCAGTTCCAGAATTCCAGAGAATGTTCTAGGCATCAATAGGTAGAACCCTATTGATGTGGGGTTTTTTTTTTGGGAAATCTGAAAACCAGAAGGGATGAAATAGCGGGGGATGCAGTTTCCGTCATCTGCTTAGCAGAGTCATAGCTTCAGACACCTTTGTAATTGTCTACTGTTCAAAAATCAAGTTGATGGTACCCATTAACAACATCCAGTATAATACCCATATCTCATCTCTGCTTGTCCTCCCAATGGAGTTTAAAATGTTGGCACAGTGCATGACTTATTTCCCAGACAGAAAGAAGATAAATAGTAATATTGAGGGGGTCAGGGGAAAGTGGGGGAGGGGAGTACACAGAGCCCCTGGCCTGGGGGGTCCTGGTATCAGGAAGGGGGGGGGCAAACAGAGTCCCTGGAGGGAAGGTGGGAATGGGAGTACAGAGGCCCTGGCATGGGAGGAAGTAGGGGACCCTGGTATGGGAAGAGGGAATGGGGGTGCATATGGAGACCCTAGAATGTGGGACTCTGCTACATACTCCCTCCCATCCATACCAAAGTTGTCACTCCAGTATAGTCCCTTTTGGCCAGGTGTATTGATGCATCAACACTGCCTCAGTTTTCCCCAATGTCCTTTGGCCTATTCTGGCTGTAGGAGTGACCTTCCCTCCAGCCAGACCACTTTACAGAGTCCAGCCCTTTTCAGGGCCACAGAATCCATTACGAGAGTCCAACAGAAGTGTATAAAAAAACCAAACATCAGCCTAGCTGGACACAGCCGGCAGCCACCTAATTGCAGGCATGCCTCTGCTGCTTTAGACTTTTCTCCTGTGTAACCACAGGTTTCTGTGTCTCAATCAATCCCACAATCTAGGGGCTGATGTGCTCCTTCCCTTACTCCAGGTTTCAAGCAGACTACAGCTCACCGGGCCCTTGTCTCAACTAAGGCTTCCAGCTCACCCACTGAAGAAGCCTATCTACTTTTCTCCCCTTCTTCCTCCCTTTCTACATCCTGCACCCATGCCTAATAGTCTGTACAAGTGCATCTGGGAAGGAGCTAACTGGATCTCTCACCGCAAGTTAACCTCTTCCAGACCTGTCACCGGGGAGATAGAGGGAGACACAGAGCCCCTGGCATGTGCCAGAGAGGGAATGGTAGGGGGACCCAGGCCCAGATCCTCAAAAGTATTTAGGTGCCTAACTTCCTCTGAAACCAATGGAAGTTATAAACCTAAATACTTTTGAGGGTCTAGGCCACAGAACTAGTGGCATGTGCTGGAAGGGCTGGGGCAGGAGTTGCAGGGAATCCCTGAAATAGAAGGGGATGGGAGAATGGCACACAGGGGGCCCGTGGGATAAATGCAGAAATGCAAGGAACTCCTGGTATGTGCAGTGAGCTTGGCCTACAGACGCTACGAAGTGTGGGAACCCCTAATTCTGTGAAGCCATATTTACTATTTGTATCATGATCCCTCCCTCCCCAGTACTATGCTAATTGTTTTTAGTGGATACCACATAAATGTTGCAAACAAATTGGGGATTGTTTGATAATAGAATATGTATTTGAAAAACAAGGGCTTTATATGCAGGCAAATTATATTTTAGGTGACTCAAGTACTGATCTAGCCAGAGAAGGCAGACTTTGTCTGTGGTTTCAGTTGTCTTCGTCATATAAATATCATAGCTTATCTACTGTTAGCTAGTGAACAAACTCTTTAAAGTGTGGTTCTGCTGTGAAAAGATCGGCTTGCTGTGTGTATCCGGAGTGGTCCAAAAAGGATGCGGCTTCATTGCTCCACTGTCAAAGTGTTTAGGACCTAACCATTTTTGTCACCTTAAGTTGGGGGAGAGAAAAATTAAATTGATGATGAGGTTCACTTCAGTTCCAATCAGACTTTGGGGAAACCCTATGTGTCTAGATCTCCCTTTACGGGATGATTAGATAGCTATGGAGATATCATTCAGAATCGTTGTTCATTGTTTTTGCTAGCCATTTAGATTTATGTAGGTAAAGAGTATCCACTCTTTCCAACCAATCTGTGTGTGTCTAAGGCCTTGGCTACACTGGCAATTCACAGCGCTGCACTTGCTGCGCTCAGGGGTGTGAAAAAACACCCCCTCTGAGCGCAGCGAGTGCAGCGCTGTAAAACGCAAGTGTAATTGCGCCGCCAGCACTGCGAGAGCTCTCTCGCAGCGCTGCAAGTACTCCACCTCTCCGAGGGGAATAGCTTGCAGCACTGCGAGCGAGTGTGCAGTGCTGCAGGCGCTGATTACACTGGCGCTTTACAGCGCTGCACTCGCTGCGCTCAGAGGGGGTGTTTTTTCACACCCCTGAGCGCAGCAAGTGCAGCGCTGTGAATTGCCGGTGTAGCCAAGGCCTAACTTCACTGTTGAGAGTCCCCCTCCCTGCACCCTGACACTATAGATGCTTGCACTGATCTTAGTGTGACACTCCTACACATGCTGGACAATGTGTTTTGAACTTTGACGAGTGGCATGTTTTGCCTTCAAGATCACATTTCAGTTTGCTGCCTGAAACGGAATGTCACCGCAGTGCTGAGCAAGGCTGTCACCTGCACAGCTGTCTCCCTTCATGACCTCCTTCTGTTCAAATGGTACTGGAAGGGAGAGCAGAGCAGAGCCACCGCTGCTAATGATCTGGGCTACACTGGATCAGCACAGACAACATTCAGGATGTTTTCTTCACTTTCTGCTTTTGTGGCTTGGGCCTCCAGGTATCTGAGTGTGTCCTTGCTAGTCAAGGCCATGAGTCTCCTATTTGGGCTAATAGGAAGAAGAATCCTGGAGCTTTCTCAAACCCTTCTCTGAATTGCCATTTCCCTTCATTTTAAAAGTCCATCCTCTCTCCCTTTGCCTTGTGCTGAAGTGATCCCTGAGTTAAGGGCAAGATATCAAGGCGCTATTTTGCTATATAGGGGCATACTAAGGTACATGTGCCTCCTTCTCATTCCCAGCCCCTCTTTGTCTGCTACACTCCAGTAACATTCTGTGATCTTTTCATTGCACTTGCTAATTGGTCTGACATAGTTGATTGAGCAATTGTAGAAGATAGCATCATTCCCATACTGTCTCTTTGCCTGTGAGGGTCACAAAACAGAAAACAGGCTGAGTCCAGACTGCTAGCTAATTCTGGTGATGTGCCAGCCAGAAGGTAGAGACAGCAAAAGTAACTACAGATGGTTTTTGTCCTATGTACTCTGAACAGTTCATCCCTAGCAAATGAACTGAGTATGTGTAACCTCAAATGCAGATATCCGCATGAACGGAAATGCTTATATCTGACACTTGGGCGTGTGGCAGTTCTCCACAAAGGGCCATATTTTTGGAGGTTAAGGTACCCACCCTACACAACCCAAATCATGTATCATTTGAAAGCTTATTTTATGTACATTTAGATGAGGTATCATGTGGAGCTGTCAAGTGGTGCTGTAAGCCTGTAGGTGAGGTGAAACAATGGTTCTCAAAATGAGTGTTATTTTTTGCACAGTTCCAGAAACACACTGCCACACGACTGTGACTACAGTTTTTACTGTTTAAGTTAATTTCAACACCTTATTGTGGTGGTTATTGGTCAGAGCTACCAAATTACAATGTACTAAAAGATTTTTATTGGTTTTGCATGGGCAAGTTTTTTTTAGAAATGACTAAGCAAAAATGCTGTATATCAACATTTTGCAATATATTAACATGAAATATTTTCACATTGCATATTCTTAAATGGCAAAGTATCTCACAAGTGATTATAATAGTTTTCTATATTTTCAGCTGAAATTTGCTGACCAGAGTAGTCTCTCACTGAACGTTGTGCACTAATAGCAGTAGTTTGCATGCCCATAGTTTCTACTGCAGTGGGTAGATATAAATGTACATGAATTCCTAATGTAATGCTTCTCCATTTGTAAGCTTCTGTACATACAGTGTAGCTCTAGTCTTCCTGGGAGAAGGTTTTAATTTGTAATTGCCTACATATGCAGTACTAGCTTTTGAAATATTCTAGGAACTAGGTTTTTAATTTAGTGACACTTATGTAAAGGTCATTAGTGTTAGAGATGACAATCCACAGCTTTGTATTACGAATATACAAAAACTGAGGAAAAGAAGTTGTCTAACAAGAAGTAGTGACAATAAAGTCCCACAGACAAGTCCTTGCCTCTGCACTGAAGAGGGTTGAAGAGCATGTTACAACTTTTACCAACCATATCATCAACAATATGACACACCCATTTGACCCTGAATCACCATCCAGAGGTGCTTAACAATGTTCTCTGGACTGCATGTAACATCAGATGTACAAGAGTCTACTGAAAATAGCAGATGTTGGTGAAGAACAATTGGAGAGATGTGAGAGATTCTCTTAATTCTGATGGGACACGTAGCTTCTTCAGCCCCGTCAAGAAATCTGACATGATCATTTGCTGACATGGCCAAGAAGACCAAATTTGTCTGCCGGGGAGGGACAATCACAGCAGCTATCAGTCCAGAAATTGTTTTCTGCAGAGCCCTGTCCTTAGCAAGATGCAGAGATGATGTTTCAATGGCAACTGTTCTTAGTCACCCTGTAGGACCTATGCTTATGTCCCTCTTTCATGGTGACGGAACAATGAGAAGAATAGACACAGCTGTATTAGGGCATCATCTGGAAGCTCAAGATGAAAGAATCCACGAGCTAAGAGTATGCAAGAAGGAAATCACAGCGTACATCAGAAATGCCATGGCTGTCGTACAAATGATGGCTGGAGACAAATTCCACACATTTGATGAATTGGCTGCTGAGTCCTTGAGGCAGATCCTAAAATGGTTTGACAAAGTTAATTTGTAATCAAAGTCTTTGACAGGTATGACAGCAGTAACTCTAAAAATTGCAGAAAGACAGTGCTGGATAGGATCTAAGATTGGATGCAAGAAATACCAGTTGATTGATTGGGTCCCCTGTGCCTCCATGGAAAAAGTTTCTAAACGTGGCATTCAGCCAGCAGTCGCTTGTAAAATTTCTCTGTGAATATATGGTTCAAAATGTACCTGAGAGCGAAGTAGTGAAGTCCATCACCAGTAGGTGTTGAAGAAGCCCAAGACTTGTACAGTACTGAAGAAAAAGTGGACACAAGGATGCTTCTGCATATTGTATGTGCCAGTATGGGTTTTGGGTCTCTTGGTGTCAAAGGAACCATAGTAATTAGGTCACTTGAAGTTTTGGTGCTTGCTGTTCACTGCTTTCCAAAAATGATAATGTGTTGATTGAAATAGGCACCACTACCAGTACAACAGATAAGTGTCATTTCATACCTGTGCACACAATTTGTTACACACCTCAGACTGACTTCTGCAACATACTTCTTGCTGTACACTAATTAATAGGGTGTAACTCTGTGTCATCCCTATTTGGTATGGGGGGGGGGGGGGAAGTCTGTGTTTAATGTAATCAAAACAAAGGGAGCTTACCGCTTCAGAAATCTTTCCTGATGGGGGGAGAGTGACACAAACTGCATTTTTTGCAAGGAAGTCTGTAGTACTGCTGTATGACCAGAGTGAGAGAGAAAAAGAGTCACAGAGACCTGAATTGCTTGTGTCTCAATCTATCCAACAAAAAGAACAAGTCGCTGGCCAAACGCCGACCATATGAGGACAGTTTTGAAGAATATGTCAAAAGAACACCCTGGCAAACAACTATTTGGATGTTTTAGCACATAGACAAACCAGATATTGGATCGTCATTGCAACATGGATGGAAAAATGTGGATGAACTACCATAGGTGCTGGAACTAAGAGTGCTGGGGGTGGGGTGGTGGGGGCTGCCCCATCCCCTGGCTTGACATGGATTCCATTATATACAGGATTTACAGTTTGGTTCAATGGCTCTCAGCAATCCCACTATAAAAATTGTTCCAGCACGACTGTGAACTATTTCCGGTATTCTCCAAGGGCCGCAGGGCATCTGAGCTTCTAGAAGATCTTATTTCTGCCTGTACCTGTAGGGGTCACTGCACAATCAACTGTGTTTGTAGTCAACAGACTTCCCTGCATAGAATGTGTATGTGCTAAGGCAATGAAGATTATGATAACCCACACACTCTCAGCATGATGAACAAGATGATGATGATGATGACTAGAAATGTTACCAGCTCTATTACATTTCAGTGATATCTGTACAAATTTATTATTAGATTTGTTCTCCTTTAGATTGTTGTTGTGATGCTTTGAGGTCACAAAGAAATCCAATGTTATGTTTTGAAATAATATAGTCATTAAACAGAAACAAATGGAAATATTTCAAAGTGGTCATTTTAATGTGGTGTCATTGTTTTATCTCCGTTTCTGTGGTAATTGCACCACTTGACAGCTTCACATCATACCTTGTCTTAAAGTAGACATAGCATTTTCAAATGATGTATGGGGTGCATATTACTCCTGGGGGAATTCTGCACCAAAACATTAAAAATTCTGTGCACAATATCTTAAAATTCTGCAAAATTCTGCATATTTTTTATCAAAATAATGCAATAATGCTGGTTTCAATTATTTTGGTAATTTATTTAAACTACAACACAATGAATGGAGAATGGGCATGGGGAGCATTGGAGAAGATCCCCTCTGTCTAATAGTAATGTAGCTAGTATTGACCCTTTACTTCTATAAAAAGCAACAGAGGGTCCTGTGGCACCTTTAAGACTAACAGAAGTATTGGGAGCATAAGCTTTCGTGGGTAAGACCCTCACTTCTTCAGATGCAAGTAATGGAAATTTCCAGAGGCAGGTATAAATCAGTATGGAGATAACGAGGTTAATTCAATCAGGGAGGGTGAGGTGCTCTGCTAGCAGTTGAGGTGTGAACACCAAGGGAGGAGAAACTGCTTCTGTAGTTGGATAGCCATTCACAGACACCATCAGATCAGGATTAAACAAAGACTGTGAATGGCTATCCAACTACAGAAGCAGTTTCTCCTCCCTTGGTGTTCACACCTCAACTGCTAGCAGAGCACCTCACCCTCCCTGATTGAACTAACCTCGTTATCTCCATACTGATTTATACCTGCCTCTGGAAATTTCCATTACTTGCATCTGAAGAAGTGAGGGTCTTACCCACGAAAGCTTATGCTCCCAATACTTCTGTTAGTCTTAAAGGTGCCACAGGACCCTCTGTTGCTTTTTACAGATTCAGACTAACACGGCTACCCCTCTGATCCTTTAGTTCTAGTTATTAGTCAACAAATGTATGCAGCCATATGCTCAGTGTTACATCATAGGCAACTGAAGAGCAAGTGAGGGCTGGAGACTCAAACTCAAAATTTATACTGGCTGCTGACCATTTCCAAAAAGGTTAGTAGCAAACAGTTCATGGAGCACATTTTGATAGGAAATGTTTTCAGTCCAAAAATTTAGATCAATTCTAATCACTAAAACACCATAAGCATTTATAAGGCCATACTGTCCTTTACAATAAGGCTCCTTTACACCACTCTGGTAATGTAAAGGAGACTTAAAATTTTTACACCTGTTTTATACTCCTGGGGGAATTTGCTAAGAACAATGGGAACAATTCACTAAGCAGGCAGGCTGCTACATTCTGCTCTGCCTGAGGCGACAGAGCCTGCCCCACGCCTACCTCTTCAGAAACACCCCAAAGCCCTGCCCCTCCATGCCGAGTGTGCCGCAATAGCGAGCGAGAGGGACAGGGTGTCTCTGTCTCTCACATGCATGACTGCTCATTCCCCCTCCCTCCCCCCCTGGCGGTTATTTACGTCTCTACCGGCTGCCCAAACCGACCTTCCTGCACTGCCGGGGAGGGGAAGCATGACTGCTCTTGCGGCTTCCTTTTGCTTCCCTGTCAGAAGTCATTTTTCTGCAGGGAAGCAAAGAAATCTGCGGGGGCCATGAATTCTGCACATGCGCAGTGATGCAGAATTCCCCCAGGAGTATTGTATATGTAGAGAGGGTACATTAAGTTGACCAAATTGTTGGTGTCTGCCTCTCACCTAATAACACATACACGTGCATGGTCATAGTCACAGGGGGAACATTGCTTTCTAAGGGAGCTGAGGGTTCCTTTTGTGCTCAAATGAATCTAGTTACACTGCTGTCATAGAGAACAGCGCCATGCACAAAGATTGCAGGGAGCTGGGAGACGATCAGCAGAATCCATCTGCTGTGAAAAATAGGCTAACCTACAGACTAGGGTAAGGTGGAAAGTCTGGTGACCACATCCAGCCTAGACCCCTTCACAGGGTTTTGTTTCAGTTTAGTAAATACAGACCTGGTATGGGTCAGTTTGTTGAACTGTGTGCCTCCTGTTTATTAGAAGCATCTGTCCAAGCTCTGACTCTACATAACTATTAAAAATACAAGAGTCGTTAACCCTTATCTCCAAACGACTCTCTGCTGCCCAAGGCCACTTCATCATATAGCCCCTTTTACTATCTCAACTCATTTAATATTGAAAATGATCCCCTCTTAAATATAATACCGTGCAATGAACTACCAAATTCCTTCAACTAGTCCCCTCCCTGTAAAGTCCAAAATAACAGATGAGTCTTGCTGTGTGCCCTGAAGGTCAACCAATTCAGGCTATGTCAGAGCAAGGGGGAAAATGAGTTCCAGAGCTGTCTCCTGCTATAGCTCTGTTAATCCCAGTTTTGCTAAAATAAAATTTGCTGATGGTCTGGAGCCATTCTTTAGGCCTTCTCGCCCGTTTAATGATGGGTCAGATTTGAGCTTAGCCCTGTAGTATAGCCTTGTCAAAGAGGATCTGATGTGGTGTTTCAGCAAATGGAAGAGTCATTACTGCAGGCTCCATTAGAGATTAGCTGGACAGAGCCCCGGTTAGATAAAAATAGCAAGACAAATGGCTGCTGGTGACAGCCTGGTCCGATCACACGTCTGCTGGCTGGCATTTCAGCCTGCTGTCTTCGGAACACCTGGTGGAATCTAGCTTCTTGCTAGGGGCAGTGTTTGGCAGTTCTCCTGGATGTGTGCCAGGATATATGTCAAGGCTGCTGCATTTATTTTGCTCTACAGGGAATTTAATTCATCTAGTGCTGACAGCTTTTTTGAAAGTTAAACTGATAAAGCCCACTTGGGGCGGGGGACTGCAAACTAATGGGGCACAATTTAGAACCACATTCTACTCCAGGTTTCTCTCTCATACACCCCTTTCCTTTCATTTGAAGTCTATCAGCTTCATTATACACTTGTCTTAAAGAGAGTGTGGAGGAAAATCTGACTCTTGCCCTTTTTGTTTCCGCAGATGGTGTTACGATAACAGAGTAACCAAGCGTCATACACACCTAGGAGAGGTTCTCCCCCGAAGGGGTAGTTACATTGTGTTGGGCATGCTTACAGAACCGTGCAGCCATGGACCTGAAGGAGCAGTGTCAGGTAGGTTCCCCAGAAAGGAGATCACATCTTAAGCATATTGATTCTAAAGTCCTAGTTGGTTTGCTTCTCTGTGCATGTTTCACATTAGCATGTAAGTAATCCGCAGTTGTTGCTAAAGCTGGAAGATCTTTCTCCTGCATAGTCAAAGGGACATGTTTGCTTGTCCCTTATAACTAAAGTCCACCATTGGATAACCCAGCGATACCAGGAGGATATCCAGTTCATACCAGCAGCCTCGTATTTTCTGTCCTGTGTGGTTGGCGTGCAATATGAGTAGGGCTAATGATCTTCTGTGGAATTAATAGGCCTGTTGAGTAGAGGACTATCAAGGAAATGATGTTCTCATCTCTTTGTCAGCTCATGGGTTGCATTCTGAGTTTAATGGATGTTTACTCTTGTTTTGGGAGACTACCAGTGTGAGAAACCAGGCAGTGAGATGCAGAGCCGTTTGCTTCTAGGTCATCGGTTTGCATACAGCTCAGATTTGGCAGGGGCCAAAAGTTACTACCACTGACAGACTGGATGATTGTGTGAAATGAGTTGATTATCTCAGTTTGGTTCGTAGTGGACAAATGAACATAAGAATGGCCTTACTGGGTCAGACCAATGGTCCATCTAGCCCATGTCCTGTCTTTCAACAGTGGCTGGTGACAGATGCTTCAGAGGGAGTGAACAGAACAGTCCCAGCTTCCAGCAGTCAGAAGTTCAGGGACATCCAGAGCATGGGATTGTGTCCTTGACCATCCTGGCTAACAGCGATTGATGGACCCATCCTCCATGAACTTATCTAATTCTTTTTTTAACCTAGTTATACTTTTGGCCTTCACAACATCCCCTAGCAATAAGTTCCACAAGTTGACTGTCCATTGTCTGAAGAAGTGCTTCCTTTTGTTTGTTTTAAGCTTACTGCCTATTAATTTCATCGGGTGACCTTTAGTTCTTGTGTTATATGAAGGGATAAATAACATTTCCTTATTCACTTTCTCCACACCATTCATGATTTTATAGACCTCTATCATATCTCCCCTTGGTAGTCTTTTCTAAACTGAACTGTCCCAGTCTTCTTAACCTCTCCTCATATGGAAATTGTTCCATATTCCTAATCACTTTTGTTGCCCTTCTTTGTACTTTTTCCAGTTCTAATAGATCTTTTTTGAGATGGGGAGACCAGAACTGCACTCAGTATTCAAGATGTGGGTGTACCATGGATTTATATTGTGGCATTATGATATTTTCTGTCTTACTATCTATCTATCTCCTAATGGTTCCTAACATTGTTAGCTTTTTTGTCTGCTGCTGCTGCACACTGAGCAGATGTTTTCAGAAAACTATCCATGATGATTCCAAGATCTTTCTTAAGTAGTAACTGCTAATTTAGGCCTCCTCATTTTGTATGTATAGTTGGGATTATGTTTTCCAATATGCATTACTTTGCATTTATCAACATTTAATTTCTTTTGCCATTTTGTTGCCCAGTCACCCAATTTTATGATCCTTTTGTAACTCTTTGCAGTCTGGATGGACTCATATCTCAGTTGGCACCCTTGGTTGGGACTCGTTAGAAGAGTGTAGGGTTGAATGGGCCATAGAGATCCCTTCTCATCTGTGTGTAACCAGCCTCTTGTTACCTAGTTTGTTTCCAATCCTAAAGAAAGAAGGGAGAGAGAGGCCTCCGGTGGTGGGTAGGTGCAGCCGGGAGCTTTAAAGGGATATTTGCAGTGGTTCATGGAAGATTATTGGCCTTATATGCACTGCTCCCTCCTTGAGGTGAAATCTGAGATGATGATGATGATGATAAGAAGAAATAGAGAGAGCAGCAGAGACTACTCGATTGGCCACTTATTCTATGCATGAATTTCTGTAGCCACTTGAGTATCAAATGTGTTTGTCACTCGAGAGAGTGAATAGGTACATGCCCTATTCTGGGGCCTGGTCTGGGTGAGAGATTGTGTTTGAGACCAAAGCTGGAGAAGGTCATGTGTACAACTGCTCTAGACCAGCACTGGTGAGAAAAAATGCTTATACTTCACCCTCTTTGCTCGCTCCCCTCTCTTGCCTCCCTCCCCAACCATTGTAGCTTTTTCATTGCCAGATCACATTAACTACTGTACCTCCATTTTACTCTCCATGCAGCCATTTCCCTTGCTGAGCATATTCTGCAGTCTTCAGCACGCTGGCTGCCTTTTGCTTATTAGTGCAGATTACCTTGTTAGATAATAGCTTGAGAGACGGACTTTCTCTACAACAGAGGTTCTCAAACTGTGGTGGTCTGCGAGCTCCATTCAGGTGGTCCATGGATAGTTCCCTCTAAGGGGCACGCCTGGGCGGCCGTACACGAGAGAATGAAGGGCCACCCACCTAATTAGTGGAGCCGTGCAGGCGTGGCTCCACTACTTAGGTGCCTGGACCCTGGAGAAGATGCACGTGTAAGGTTAGGTGGTGGCCTTGGGGGGAATAGGGGGTAGGTGGGCGGGGGCAGTGGAGTGAGAAGAGGGGGTGGGGTGAATTTGGGATGTGCAGGGCTGCGGTGGCCAGAGAAAGAGGCTATTTTCCCCAGCTCCAGGGCTGCGGCTGCTGGGGAGAGACAGCTCTCCTTCCCAGCCTCAGCTCTGTGGCTGCTGTGGCAGGGGAGAGACCCCCCTCCTTCCCAGGCCCAGCTCAGGGGCTGCCATGGCGTGGGAGAGAGAGCACATCCATCGCATTAGAAAGGTAGGACCACTGATATTAAAATATGAGTTGTGTGCTTTTATTTGTAGAACAAAAAAAATTTATTATTATTAAGGTTTTTGTATAGAGCGCTTTTATCCAAAGCACTTTACATTAGTTAGCTAACGGTACAAACAACATTTGGAAAGATCATTAAGTGGTCCACCGAGACCCTCAGCAATTTTCAAGTGATCCGTGAACAAAAAAGTTTGAGAACCACTGCTCTACAACATTAACATAGAAACACAAGTGGCACAGGAAGTGCGAAGCATCCCTCACTATTTGGCTTGAGATTGGTGTACATTTTCTTAGCTGGAGTTGTGCTGTTACTTTGTATGAGACCACGAGAAGCTAGGCTTGCCCATGCCTGCATCTGTGATCTCCCTAATATATTTTGCGTGAGGACCTTGTTGAACTGCGATGCTTTCAGTTTAAATTGCTAAGACTGTGGAGGTAATGTTACAATTAAAGTAATCATCTATTTGTTCTGTTGTTCATGGCGCTCTGGACTGCTCTGGTATTAATCAGTTTAAGACAAGAAGCAATTATGTGCAGCTATGCCACAGCCTTTCAGGCTACTCTCAGGCTCCAAGACTAGCACTGCTACGGAACAACTGAGCTCTAGAAGTCCACTTTGAGTGCTGCTATCTGTGCAAATGAGCATGCTGAGCTTCAGAGTGTCCATATCTAGTTTTGACACAAGTGACGTTCTTGATAGTACCACTGCTATTTGATTATTGGAACTCAGGAGTTTTACTTGAGTCTCTTGTCATTCAAATCTTAGAATAGGTCACAATAGTTCAAGTGATTGCTCATGTCAATTCCAATTAGGTGTACGCGCTGTATGCACGGCAGCCGGAAGGTTTTTCCCCTAGCAGTACCCGTTGGGTTGGTCCGGGCGCCCCCTGGGGTTGCACCTTCATGGCGCTGAATTATAGGGCTCTGCTGACCCACCACCACTTCAGTTCCTTCTTACCACCTGTGACGGTTAGCTGGAATGCTCGTAGCTCTTGATTTGCCACCTGAAGCAGCAAGGGCTTTCCATGTTGTTAATAAAGTTTCACTTGACCACCATTTCTGCCTTCCATCCAGGCATGGAGGGCTGGTTGGTCTTTGCCAACCACATGGTCAGTCATTTCCTTAAAGGCCTTGACAGGTTGTACCCTCATGTTCGACAGCTGGTCCCAGCCTGGGACCATAATCTGGTCCTTTCCAGACTAATGGGGCCACCTTTTGAACCACTGGAAACATGTTCTCTGCTGTACCTCTCATATAAGGTGGCATTTCTGGTACCAATAACGTCAGCCAGGAGGGTGTCTGAGCTCAAGGCCCTAACATCCGAGCCTTCTTACACATTATTCTATATGGACAAAGTTCAGCTCAGGCCACATCCAGCTTTTCTCACTAAGGTTGTCTCCCAGTTTCATGTTAACCAGGATATCTTTCTCCCGGTTTTCTACCTTAAGCTGCACTCAAGCAGCGTGGAGCAAAAACCTCGTTTGTTGGATGTTCAGGCACTAGTGTTCTATATCGAGCGAACGAAACTGTTCTGGAAGTCTGTTCAGCTGTTTATTGCAGTAGCAGACAGAAAGAAAGGGCTCCCAGTCTCCTCCCAAAGGATTTCATCATGGATCACGTCCTGTATCAGGGCTTGCTACGATCTGGCGAAAGTACCGGCCCACTCCACAAGGCACCCATGTTCTGACACAAGAGGTCTGCAGAGCTGCGATTTGGTCGTCTATACATTCTTTTATCTCATATTATGCTATTACACAGCAGGCTAGAGACAATGCAGACTTTGGTAGGGCGGTGCTTCAGTCTGCGAACCTTTGAGCTCCGACCCTGCCTCCAAAACTTAGGCTTGGTAATCACCTAATTGGAATTGACATGAGCAATCACTCGAAGAAGAAAAAACGGTTACCTGCCTTTCATAACTGTTCTTCAAGATGTGTTGCTCATGTCCATTCCAATATCACCTGCCTACCCCTCTGTTGGAGCAATCTGGCAAAAAGGAGCTGAAGTGGCAGCGAGTTGGCAGAGCCCTATATTGAGTGCCATGAAGGCGCGACTGTGACCCTCTGTACCTCAGGGGAACACACTGCACCCCCGTGTTCATCTTTATAAAATGATTGTGTGGGATCCAATGCAAAGTTTGTCATGTTGGGTGTCTTTGGAAGGCTCATGATGCACTGAGCATGGTTGTTATAGTGATGTTCTAGTAATTGTTACAGTAATGTTATAGTAAGGTTATAGGTAATAATTTCATCTATGTAGTTATGAGGCTGAAAATGTATCTTCATGGCTTAAAATAAGCCCAGGCAAAAACTCTCCAAGAGCAGAGAGGCAGTTCACACCTCATCAGGGCAGTTATGGGACAAACCCAACCCAGCCCAGCCTCACAGGAACAAAGGGTGCTGGCCTAGGCAGCAACAAAAGAATCTGTTAGACTCTTGAGGGAGTCACCCCCTTTCCTTTGGTCAGTTTGGAACTGTGATGAGGTAATGCTCACCTGACTCTGAAGGTTGGGGGGCAAAGCCAAGAG
Source organism: Chrysemys picta bellii (assembly GCF_011386835.1). Classification (NCBI taxonomy): domain Eukaryota; kingdom Metazoa; phylum Chordata; order Testudines; family Emydidae; genus Chrysemys; species Chrysemys picta. The sequence continues at coordinate 43,050,838 of NC_088802.1, read as the reverse complement.
GGAAGAAAGGACATGATCAAAGGGAGAGATATTTGCCATGCTATCTCGCTCTCTCTCTTCCACCTACATCTACGGACATCACACCAAGCAACTGAAGCAAGGGGAGAGTCTGGCTGAAGAGCAGCCAGCCAGCCTGTGGTGAGAAGCATCAAAGTTTGTAAGGGCATTGAAACAACGTGGAGTCTGGTGGCACCTTAAAGACTAACAGATTTATTTGGGCATAAGCTTTTGTGGGTAGAAAACCCACTTCTTCAGATGCATGGAGTGAAAATTACAGATACAGGCATAAATATGTATTGGCACAAGAAGAGAAGGGAGTTGCCTTACAAGTGGAGCAGCTTATATGCCGGACGCTGTGTGTGAGCAGCCCAGGAGTGGGGGTTCTCACAGCAGAGCAAGGTAAGGCTGGCTCCCAGAGTCAAGGATTGGAGTGACCTAGCAGATCACCGATCCAGATAACACCAGAGGGGAACATCACAGTGACCCAAGGGGGTGCCCGGTCCGACCTAATGGGTACTGCTGGGGCAAACCTTCCGGCTGCCAGGCATGTGGCGTGCGCACATCTAATTGGAATGGACATCTTGAAGAACAACATTTACAAATGGTAGGTAATTGTTTTTTATGTAAGCCCTTCCTTGCTACTGCCTCCAGAATGCACACCTGTTACTGCAGGAAATAGTTCTTCTCCTTTCACCACACCAAGCCAAGGAGCTTAAAGTTGTGAAAGAGCCCTATATGGCTGATAAAGTGCCAGGATTGATCAACGGACTCCTAATTTCTCCCCGGGGTCTTTCATGCTCTTGGTTTCTACCCCTGACAGAATCCAGCCAGTCCAATGAGAGCTGAACTGGATTCTGTTGAAACCCTTGGTTGATCTGCAGAGTTTCTGTTGATTGATTCCCTTCAAGGGCTGAAAGTCTGTGCTACACAGCTATTCTTACTGGACTAGAGAACAAGAAACCAGAATCTAGGACTGACCCTATCTTCTGCATGGTAACTTACCTGGCCCTTTCTTGTTGACATCACTTGTGTTTGGGAGCATTGTCCTTAGCTGCTGATCCTATACCCCATCCTGTGTGGTGTGAACTTTTGCATCTCGCCAATCTCCATACTGCCCTGTCCTCTTTTTCTCCTGCCTGTGACATTGTTCATTGCCCAAGGTAGGACAAGCATATCAAATTGCCAGGCCATGAGCAGAGCAAATGGTGGTGTAACATAGTTTTGAATGGCTGCTGCTTCTACTATTGCTGGAGTGCACTCCACTGACAGATTCTCATCAGCATTAAGAGACCTTGCTTCACTGAAACTCTAGGTGGTTCTTCTGAGTTGTTAAAAATCCTCTCTTCCCCCGTTTAAAAGTACTGGTTGTAGAAACTGGGATTTAAAAAAAACCAAACCCTTATTTATATTTTCAATTGCAATTAAAATGAAAGATGCACTGCAGAGCAAGGCAGAGAGTAACCCAGGAGTGGTACCCAAAATCTCTTAAATCAAATATGCAGTTTTCCCAGTCTGTCTCCCCTTTCTGCCTGACTTTTAGTTTTTGTTAATTTTCTATGCCTTTTAAAGGTGAAAGCTAATGTTGGTGAAAGGTACCAGCTTTTTCCCTCCAAGATCTACAATGTGTGTACCAGCACAAAGAGCAAACTCTTCCCTGCCTCCTCACTGCCCTGCCAATGTGCTTCAGACCTGACCTGGAGGGACTAGTTCTAGTGAGCAGAGGGGAGTTCAGTTTCCATCACTGCTCCTTGGGGTCTTCACATCACAAATGGAACACTTGATGGCAGTTTCAGAGAGACTTGTGCTGTCAGGGCCCTACTTATTTTTACACAAGGGGTTATGAAGAACTGATCAATGGTAACGAGGTTAGGTTGCCGGTAATATGGTCTCGTGGTTAGAGCAACAAACTGGGACTGAGGAGACCTGGGATATCTTCCTGGCTCTGCTGCTGGCCTGCTAGGTGACCTTGGGCAAGTCACTGCACTTTTCTGTGCCTCAGTTTCCTCAGCTGTAAAATGGGATAATAATATGGACTTCCTTTGTAAAGCACTTTGAGATCTCCTGAGGAAAAGTACTACAGTAGAACCTCGGAGTTACGAACACCTTGGGAATGGAGGTTGTTTGTAACCCTGAAACGTTCGTAACTCTGGAAAAAACGTTGTGGTTCTTTCAAAATTTTACAACTGAACATTGACTTAACACAGCTTTGAAAATTTATTGTGCAGAAGAACAATGCTGCTTTTAGTCATCTTAATTTAAATGAAACAAACACAGAAACTGTTTCCTTATCTCGCCAAATCTTTTTTAAACGTTCCATTTATTTTTTTAGTAGTTTACATTTAACACAGTACAGTACTGTACTGCGTTTGCTTTTTTTGTGTCTCTTCTGCTTCCTGATTGTGTACTTATGAGGTGTGGGTTGACCAGTCAGTTTGTGTAACTGGTGCTCGTAACCTTGAGGTTCTACTGCAGTGTTTTTCAAAGTTCAGGTTGTGACCCAATACTGGGTCACGGCATGTAAGGCACTGGGTCACCTTGCTCCGCGACCCAGCAGTTCTGGTCAGCACTGCTGACCAGGACGTTAAAAGTCCCATCGGCAGTGCTGCACAGCTAAGTCAGAATAATGCCTACCTGTTCCGACACCGCGCTGCGCCCCAGAAGTGGCCAGCAGCGGGTCCGGCTTCCCGGCCAATGGGAGCTGTGGGGCATGGGGGAGAACTTGAACTTGAAAGTAAAAGTTACCAATCCCCTGAGCCAGATCATTTCCCTTCCCGCCCGGTATGTCCCATACCCCGTCTTTCTACTTTCTCTCCTCAAAGCAGCCTATATGGCTCCTGTCTCGTATGTCCCTTATGTACTGACCAGTGGTTATTCTCTTTGAATCTTCAGCTATACCTCTCGTCTTCCCTTCCCTGCTCTGCAGCTTCTATAGTACCGCGTCTTCTCCTCAAATCAATCTTTATTCTACCGGCTTCTCTCTCCCTGTGTCCCAAACTGAATCTGCCTTTACTCCCTATCCTCTATTCCAACACCTAGTTTATCCTCAGATTTGATTGTCGCAGCTACTGTTTCTTTGAAGATACACTCTGTTTTTCGAGGCTAGATACTGTGATAGACCCAGACCAGTTGGGAACAGCAGAGTAGTAGAAGGGAGATATACTGGCCACTGGATAAGCAGTTTTCTGTTCCCTGAGTGATCAGAGCAGGGGCTGCTCCAGGCTAATGGGAACACCTGACTCCAATTAACCTGCTAAGAGTCAGGTGAGGCAGTTAAGCACCTGACTCTAATTAAGGCCTCTCTGATGCTATAAAAGGACTCACTCCAGTCAGACCAGGGGGAGCCAGAGGAGAGGAGAAGTGCACGCGAGGAGCTGGGAGCAAGAGGTGTGCAAGAAGCTGAGAGTGAGTAGGCGTACTGCTGGAGGACTGAGAAGTACAAGCGTTATCAGACATCAGGAGGAAGGTCCGGTGGTGAGGATAAAGAAGGTGTTGGGAGGAGGCCATGGGGAAGTAGCCCAGGGAGTTGTAGCTGTCGCGCAGCTGTTCCAGGAGGCACTCTGAACAGCTACAGTTCACAGGGCCCTGGGCTGGAACCCGGAGTAGAGGGCAGGCCTGGGTTCCCCCCAAACCTCCCAACTCCTGATCAAACACAGGAGGAGTTGACCTGGACGGTAGCTTCTACCAGAGGGGAAGGTCTCTGGACTGTTTCCCGACCCACAGGGTGAATCTGTGAGGTGAGCAAATCCGCCAATAAGCGCAGGACCCACCAAGGTAGAGGAGGAACTTCGTCACAATACACAACCAGATACAACTTGTGATGCTAACTGCTAACATCTTTGACGTCAATCCAACAAGGGAGGGATGCTTGTGTATCATGGATGGTTGTCCTGTGTAGCATACCATAGGATAGTGATCTCTAGAAAATATGGTACAACAAGAATAGTAGAATTAATTTATTTCCATTATCTTGGGTTTGCTACTGAAGACTGGGGTGTTGGAGCCAGGCTGAAGCCAAACAGAGTTGGGAAAAAGTTAAGACCTAAGCAAGATAAAATAGTTTTTTCCCTCTCTTTGACATTTTAAGGTTCTGACTCAACACTAAGCAATAGGGTTTAACTGTTTACTTACTAGGAACTGTGCAGAAAAGAGGATGGAAGAGAGAATTGTGCAGTTTAAGATGATATCATCTAGGAAACAAAATGCCTGGAGAGAGATACAGGCTGTCTCTTCTTACACCCCCACTCCACTCTCTCTCTCTCTTGCAATGACATTAGATACACTCTCTGCTTTCCTTCAACTTTGGCCGTAGGTATTTATAAGGTTACATACAAATATGTGGCTCAGCACAAGTGTAGAGAGAAGAGCCCTTAGAACTGGTGATACTATGTGATCACCTGGGTCTCTGCCTGTAGATTTGGTTCTTAATGTGGGACCCAGGGTCTCTGCACTTAAGATTTGAAATGGAGGACTTTGCTGATGCTCGTGACACTTTGTCTGCCGTGCAATCCTGGGTCCCTTAAATGCTATGCTGCTGTGGCACTGATCTGATGCCAACAGCCAGCCTACAACCATGCAGGTCACACCCTGGCTTCCACCACAGAGTTACTTTTGCAGGGTGACCCCAACACCCTCCGCCTCCACCCCCTATTTCTGTCCTGCAATGTTCCAGCACTCTCCTGGAACACTCAGAGAAGCTACTAAGTTTGCTGCTTCTTTGAAGAGACAGTAACCAGCAACTCATTAATTTAACCTGGGTTTGACAAACACTCTGTTTTAATCAAAGCACTGAATTGTTTTATAATAAAAGTAAAACAAGTTTATTAAAAAAAGAAGTCACAGGTTTAAATGATACCAAGTATAAGGAATAAATATAGAAAGAGTTACAAGCAAACAATAATAAAAATATGCTTCTAAAACTAAAACTTAATTTCAGCAAATTACAATCTTTGCCTAAGCAGGTTTCTTACTATACTCAGTTCCCAGAGACTTCAATCCCCCACCCACTTGAGTGAAGGATCCAATGTTCTGTGGTTTCAAGAGCTCTGGTCATTTTAGTCCCTCAATGGATAACTATGGGGTTCTCTCCCCTTTCTTTTTAGAGTCCAGTAAACATTTTAAAAGTAGGCTCAGACAAAGCTTCTCTCTCCTGTTGAGGGGTAGACACCGTGATATCTTCCCAAAGTTCATTGACCCTGCTTCAAGAGGCAGGAAGGCTTCCTGGGGGTGCAGTCTCCATCCCCCATCAAGATTAAGTAGTCGTCTTTCCTCACTTGCTCTCTCGATGGTTTTGTTTACCTTGTACGTAAATGTGCTTTTCTTTGTATGGTCATACTTTGCCTAATTTACAACAGAGACACATTCACATTCAATTAGGCGGAACCACGTTTCTTTGTCTGGAACAAGTCTGGCTTGGACACTGCTTGCCAAATACAGTTTAAGAACACATTTGCAGCACACATCTATTAAGTCCTTTGTGGGTTTACAGTACATCCATCATGCAACAGTATTAATGCTCAGTGAGTTATTAGTTTTCCAGTGATCTATTACATGCTACCTTTTGGGTATATATCATGATGACTGTGTGGCAATGGCATTGTGGTGCTCTGAGAATCACATACTGATTTAGGCATATGGAGCTCAGAAAAAAGTCAACAAACCAAGGTTCAGTCATTACTGAGGCCTGTGACTGACACAGAGGGCAACACATTTGGTCAATCATGGGTTTAAGCAGAGCTCTACTGTGCAGCCTGTGGTCACCCTTCTTGTGAACATGAAGCTGTGGCCAGTGGAGAGTGCTGATGCTAGCATGCAATGCTCCAGCTTTATCGAGTAGCCAAGCTACACTACATGTAAAACTCTTACTCTGCAGAGGTGGCTGCTGTGTATTCAAGAGGTGGGTGGTTGCAATCTGCTCCATTTTACACAGTTAGGTACGACTCTCAGGATTTTGTTAAGCTGTCAACATGGCCATTGGTTTGGTGACGTGTGGGTGCCCCGTCCTAACCCCAGATTCAGGGTCCTTCCTATCTTGAATGGTAGTACAGTAATTGTTAAATATTTTTCTTTCAATTAGGATCAGAGCCCCTTGAAATAGAAGTTGTACAAATACTTACGGGTCACAGTCCCTGCCCCAAATATGTAATGATTAAGTTATCCCATAGAGGGGAGCATCTGCATAACAGGATTAGAGTGAGGCAATGGGATAGGCTCCTTCTTATCATCCCAAAGATCCATTTGTCCATTCCCCTGTAGTGTTTTTCCAGTTCCACCCCGGGCTTCTTGTATGTGCTCTCTGTCTCCACTAATCTCATGCCCTCCATGAGCTCCTGTGTGGTCAATGACCCAGGTCTCAGTAAGTGGCAAGCCTCAGGCACAATGCGCTGCTATTAATAACCTGCACTGCACCTTCTGTTTGAGCTCCCAAGGCGCTCTCTATGAATATTTGATGCTTAGAGGGGCACCTGCCACTCTCTGCATCCTGAGTGCTGCTGGGATGCCCTGCTGGGAACAAGAGCGAGGGAGAGAGAAACATCAGCTCAGCTTGGCAAATCAGGCCTGTAACCTTCCTGAATCATTTAAATAATAATAACTTTAAAAAATTGAGCTTGAGCCCCAAGGCTCAACACATTAATGGGGAGATAGAACTTGATAGATCTTTTCCATCTCTCTCTAGTCTACCACGCTGGCCAGTGCTGGCTTCCCCCCTGTAGTGTATTTGCTAGCATTTTGTCCTGTCTAGTTTGCCATCGGCTTTTCCATATGTCCTTATCAGTCAGTATCCTCCCTTACTGCATATGCAGATGTATCTGCATATATGCACACACACACACACAAGGTATCTGGCTGTGTCGGCTCCATTTGATGAATGGGTCATTCTTACAGACATCTGGTGTGATCCTGTATGAACTTTCTTCGTTTTTTCCTCCCCATCGCTTCACCCCCACCCCTCATCCACCGCCTCCTTGCTGGATCTGCAGCGTGACTGGAAACAGGCTGAATTAATCAGCAGATTGGTGCTTCACTCTGCTGCTCCTGTCTCTTTCTCTGCAGCGCTGGGCTCTGTGCATGTTCTCTCGCCCTCTCTCTTGCTCTCTTTCTCTGAGGGCCGCAGTACTAGAAGTTGCTGCTGAAGGTTCCAAGTGGTGCAGGGATTCAGCCCAGATGCTCTTTAAACAGGCAGATCTGTGGATGCCCCACCAAGGCAAACGCTGCAAAGTAAGTTTCTCTCCCTTAACGTTTAAATTCAAGATGGCTTGTTTTTCCCCTGCAGCCTTCCTGATCAGATGGTGCATGAAGGGTCCTGAGGGTTTGGGGAAGGATCTTAGGGCAGGAAATGGAGCACTGAATGGGGGCTTCAGATGTGATGGGGTTTTAGCGTATGGGGTGGGGGAACAGGGAAGAAGCTTTTAATCAAACTGAAGATTGTAACCTTAAACCCACTGAATGGAATCTCAAACAGTCTGAGCTACTGAGTCCTGCATTGCTGCCTCTGTGTTCAATGACTCAAGTTTATCTGTATTTTTTAAATGGTTAGCCCTGGAGTAGCCAAAAGCCCCCTACCCTGAAAAGTGGGACTTGCAGTAGACTAGATTGTGCCTAGCCTTAGTCCACAAGTCCTTAGCTAATGAATGGGAGTTAGGGAGGAAACAAAGAGGGTAGTGAAAGATGTGCCGAAGTTTGGAAAATTTCTTAGCATCACCTGCTCCAGGGAGGTGGATTAACAATTCTTGGACTAAATTCAGCTGTGGTGTAAAGGGGTGCAATTCCCACGGAGGCCAAAGTGAATTTGGACCTCTGCCTCTTTTCTGGCTTTAGGGAAATACTGTAAATATATAAATGCTAATAAGAAATGGTTAACAATTACATAGCACAAACATTCACTAATCCTCCAAGCTCCCTTGTGAGATATCTAGGTAACTAGGTTCAGGGATTTGCTGCTAGAAACAGGACCAAAGGGACAGACTGGAGAAGGTGCAGATGAAAAGTGGACTGTTACCTGGGGAGTTGTTTCTTCCCTCTTTGTTGAATAGCCACTAGAGAGAGAGAGAGTGTGTATGTGATTGAGGGAGTGGAAAGTGTTGGGCTTTGCATTATTGGTGCAGAGTGGTTTATCACGGCTATTGGCATCTAACTCCCTGCTTTAAAGCAAGCTTTTAAAAACACTTCTTTGAATGTCATTATCTGGATTAAATTAGAATCTGTTTACAGCAAGATCCAGTTCTGATTTACAGGCCCTGTCAGTGCTGCTCTGGCCAGATCTCTTGTAGATTTGCAGACCCCACTAATGCTGTCGAGTCGGTTCACAGTGTCAATCTGTGGGCCCTGTTAGTGCTGAGTAGCAGGGCCTCTCAAAGCCAACTTCCAACCCACAGCTCCTGCATTCTCCCAGTTACCGGGCGAGGCATAGGAGCTCCTCTGCTACAGCACAGGGTGGAGTCCAGATTGCTTTTCAAGTTGCTCCTGCAGGTGGACAAGGTATAGGGAGTTCTGTTTACCATTGTGCTCTATATTAATCTGGGCAGCGCTTTCTAAGGGTCACATGTGCACCCAGGTAGAGCCAACATGCAGCTTGCTGTGGTATTTGTCTATTTCATTGGATTTGGGACCACTAGTAGCTAAGCTGAGGCCATCAAATTCATGACATGTGATTCTTAAAGTATGGTTAAGGTCTGTACCCGGTGCTCCTTCCAGCACCTGTTCCTGCTTGTTAAATGCTGAAAGTCATGGTCCTTGCAGAGATATGGTATGTTTTGTGGACCTGTGTGCTTTATTGAGAGATCAGAATGTATTTTCTCTATGCTTTCCTGTGGCATTCATCACTGTAGTATCTGATATCGGGGGTAGCCGTGTTAGTCTGTATCCATAAAAACAACAGGGAGTCTGGTGGCACCTTAAAGACTAAGATTTATTTGGGCATAAGCTTTCATGGGGAAAAAAACCTCACTTCTTCAGATGGTTTTTTACCCACGAAAGCTTATGCCCAAATAAATGTGTTAGTCTTTAAGGTGCCACTGCCTCCTTGTTGTTTTTGTAGTATCTGGGCACCTCCTAAATGAATGTATTTATCTTCGCAACACCCTTGTGAGATAGGAAAGGATTATTATCCCCATTTTAGAGATGTAGAACTGAGAGAGTCTATGGCAGAACCAACAGCAGATCTCAGCTCTCCTGAGTCCCAGTCCAATGTCTTAACCAAAAAATCATCCTTCCTGTTTATTCAGTGTGGAGTGTATGTGTGTGTGTTGGGGGGTTTTACAGTCCAGGTCACTGAACAGGCATTATATTGCCAGGAGCCAGGAATCAGACCTTGTTTCAGCAGCGTGTGTGTGTTCACGAGGAATGAGTATGAGAAAGATATTAGGGATGTAGATAGTGATGTGAAACTTGTTCTCATATTGACTTGTCCATTGGCCTTGCCCACCATATACCTATAATCTCGTACAGTGGGCTTGCCATTGCATACAATCTGTTCACTAACAAAGCAGCTGCAGTCAGACAGGGAGATCTAGTGTGCTGATGAAGGGTTTGAACAGGAACAAAATAGCTCTCTGCTATCACTAGTTTGTAATAAAAAATGTTGCCCCCGGGAAATTGCACAGTGTAGTGCATGTGATACCTGCCTCTGTGATGGGGACAAAATAAACAGACCATCTTGTCTCTTTCCTAACCAAGAATATGACTTGCAATGTTAAATGCAAATGTGTTTGATAAAGTACCCGCTTCTCACATGATTTTGAAACTGTGACTAATCCTTGTGTACCAGAAGGGCCTGATCCATGAAATAGATTAATAGCCTGCAAAATGTCAGTGTTTAAATTAAAAAAAGGCCTTCCTGTTTCTGTTAGAGGCATGCAAAATAGCCTTCAAAAAACGGGGAAAATAGTCTGCTGCCCCATTTTCCCTCTCCCATCCTTTTAATCTGAAAAAGATTTGAACCAAAGAGTTGCATAAATGAATTGTACTGTGTGTATCCAGGATTGGGAAAAGCCAGGCTATGGGGTATTAGAATGAGCTGCCCCGTGCTTCACTGTGTCTTAGACATGGAGTTGCAGTCTGTAGAGACCAATGTTTCTAATGAGTCTTCTGTTCCTCTTTCTTTCTTTTTAAAAAAAGTGTCTGTATTTGCACAGACATTTATAGTTATCTGATCCTGCAAGGTACCTGATCCTGCAAGGTACTCTATTACCTCAACTCCCCATGAATCTAAAGGGGAAAGAGGACATCCCACACCTTGCAGGATTGGTCTGTAAGTGGACATGTGCAGAAGCAAATGGGAAGGGAAATATTATAAATTGTTGTGCTTTTGGCCCAGCATTGTTTGGTGCAACAAATAAATATGTTGGCACGTAGGTGCTGGAACTGGGGAGTGCTGTCGCACTCCCTGACTTGAAATGGTTTCCATTCTATACAGGGTTTACAGTTTGGTTCAATGGCTCTCAGCATCCCTGTGTTAGCATGTAAATTTTTAATGGTTCTAGGAAAGCCTAGGGATTTTGTTCTCATTGCAGGTAAGCTCAACCAAGAGGCAATTTCCATACATCAGAGAAGAGAGTTGAAATAAATGTTGGGGAGAGTGTCTTAATACCTTTGCCCACGTGCACACACATGCAGTGAGCTGGGCAAAATTCTGCTTGCCTATATATATATATATATATATATATATATATATATATATATATATTTTTAAATGAGCAAGTAAAATACCATCCATCATAATGGTAAGACTGAACTGTTTTCATGGCACTTTTGAATGGCTGTGTGTGTTAGAGCTGGTCAGGAGCTCTCCATCAGTTTTTACATTTTTAATGGAAAATGCAGTTTCTGCAAAAATCAAAATTTTCTGTGGGGAAAACTTTGTGTTTTTTGGAAGAAAAAATTGTCTGTTGGGAAAATTGAAATGAAAGTGTTTTGTTTCAGTTCAACCCAAATCGAAACATTTCATTGAGTCAAACCGAATGTAAACGTTTCTTTTTGGGTCAATTCAACATTACTGTGTGTTCACCTGTGCTGCCACAGTGCCTCATGGGAACTATAGTTTGGATATTTCATACTCCCATTCTCTATGGGCTGTGTTATATGGCTGAACTACATATCCCAGGATATTATATGTATAATAAGTTTCCAGATTTGTCACTCTGTGTATCACTCTGAAGCCTAGAATGTCTGTTGAGTCAGGGTAGGCAATGGAAACAGATCCAAGCAAGGCTAAGAGCTCTTTCTGTTCAAAATACCACCAGGTTCAGTCATCGCTGGGTTTCATGGTCTGTTACCCTCCAGTTTTTAAGATTTTAGCCATTTTGACTTTACAGATTATACCAGTGTGGTGTACAGCTAGAGTGAGACATGTATCTATGCCATGCCAAGAGCCTTAGACCATTGTTATATTAAATATAACTCAACCAATCACCACCCTTACTCTACAGCTAATTTGTGTGTGACAGTTTCATTGGTTGTATGAGGGAGTCTGCACAGATTGTCCGACTGCCACACTGATGGGACAGCTCAGGCTTTCAGCTACTAGTATAATGTATGGGTCTCCAGGTGCCGAAGGAAGAGGTTGGAGTTGACCACAGCTATAGGTGCTTCAGCTATAGGCTGAAGGGAACAGAGATGACCAGATGGGGATTCACAGGAGCAACTAAACATTACAGGAAGAGAAGGCTTCCCTCCCTCTCAGGAGGTTTGTCAGATGGAACCTCAGGGAAGATTATGGGGGGCAAGGAGAGTCCCTTTGCTGTGAGCCAGGGGAAATGCAGTGTGCCAGGCATTTCTCCTACAGAATCTAGCAGATCATAATCAGCTCCTTAGACATCAACCAGCCCATAGATCGGCCTGTACTTGCGTGCTGCAGCCCCCGAGACAGTGGGTTGCCTGGTGTGACAGGAGCTGGTGATCTGCCAGGCTTTGCAGGAGGAGAGCCACATTGCAGCAGCGGAACTCCTCCCTTATTTCCTCTCATCTAACCAAGCAGGTTTATTGACTGGAGAACACAGGGAAGGGCTGGTGTTTCTGTACCATCTGATCCTGTGGTGCTGAATTGCTTTTCCTCCTCCTGCTTAGCCCCCTCTCATTCCTGCAGACCCCAATGAATTGGTTATGCTGGGCAGCAACTGAATCTAGCTACCCCTTTCTGCTGCTCGTTTGTGGCCAAACTGACCTGTAATTTGAAGTTGAAGATATTCACTGAAAGCAGAGGAAAGATGAACTAGCTGGCTCTTCTGTTCAGCACTCTCTCCACATATGCCTGTTAGTTTCCTTTCGAAAGTAAAATCATGAATGCCTTGCTCTTCTTGCACTGTTTTTTTTCTTAATAACTACTCTGTAGATTACAACCCTGGGTCAGACACAATATCATCCCTGTGACAAAGAGCTGTAATCATTTCGTTTACCTGGCTCCTGTCATTGCTGGTGAACTGAGTAGTAATAGGACAACGCTGGGGTCAGCTCCGGAGAGGCACCAATGTGTTTTACAAATGCTTGCATGTTCTCTGGGTCTCTTGGGTCAATGAAGAAAGTAGTTGGCTATTTTCTCTGTTGCATTTCCCCATTAAACATAAGTATGCAGGGGCAAAGGGAAGGTGCAGCGCTCTAATGAAGTTGCATGATATGGGGTGAGTATTTGATTTTGTTGTAACCTGGGATCTAGTTTTCGCTCTCTTTAGATGGAGTCCTATGCTGTATATGGAGGGGATATTTAGAAGTTGTCCATGTTCCCATGACCATGTGGCTGCAGGTTAGTCTTCAAGATGTCATTGAAGAAGTGAGTGTTTGAGATTTTTATTCGTGGACTAGCCATCTCACTGGTGCATTTGCTTTTTTACCAGTGGAGTCTCAGCCCTCTATCTCCTTAAGGAAGCGCACCTGCAGGTGATGAAAGGCTGAAGAGATCCATCTCTGAGACGCTGAAGAGCTGTCTGTTGTGCCATATGAAAAATGTAAAGGTGTGCTTTAGTGTATTTGAAATCTGTCTCCTTAGATGCTGATCACTGAATGGGGTGGCTGGATGGGAGTGTGCAGCGACTGATTTTGCTGTATCTGGGTACCTCATAAAAGAATATATTTATCTTCACAACACCCCTATGAGATAGGAAAGGATTATTATCCCCATTTTAGAGATGTAGAACTGAGAGAGTCTGTGGCAGAGCCAACAGCAGATCTCCGCTCTCCTGAGTCCCAGTCCAATGTCTTAACCAAAAAATCATCCTTCCAGTTTATTCAGTGTGAAGTGTGTGTGTGTGTCGGGGGGGTTGTACAGTCCAGGTCACTGAACAGGCATTATACCTAAAACTGTTCTTACCATGAGCTCAAGATGGTTCTCCCTGCTTGTCCTCTTCATTCCTGGACTTTTTTTCCCTGTTATTGACCTGAGATCCTGAAAGGTTGTGTCTGGGTCTGTAAGTAATGCCTGTCACTTGTGTTATGTGCCAGTGGTGTGCTAGATGCTTTTGCTATTTACTTGGTGCTCTAGGTGTCTCCATCAGATAGGGTAATGTTTGTTTTGGTGATCCCTCTCCTCTTTTAGCATTCTCCCCTCCACTTCCCCATCATAACTCTCCTTCCCTTCATTACCTTATTAAGCTTCCTACCCTTGTCCACAAGAGTCTTCTTTTGTACACCTACCCTTCACTTCATATAGAGCAAGGGTAGGCAACCTATGGCACATATGCCGAAGGCAGCACGCGAGCTGATTTTCAGTGGCACTCACACTGCCCAGGTCCTGGCCACTGGTCCGAGGGGCTCTGCATTTTAATTTAATTTTAAATGAAGTTTCTTAAACATTTAAAAAACCTTATTTACTTTACATACAACGATAGTTTAGTTATATATTATAGACTCATAGAAAGAGACCTTCTAAAAACCTTTAAATGTATTACTGGCACGCGAAACCTTAAATTAGAGTGAATAAATGAAGACTTGGCACACCACTTCTGAAAGGTTGCCCCTGATATAGAGTGACCCCGTGGCAAAAGAATGAAGGTGTTCCAGCTCTAAGATTTAGAGCTTGAAGGGGGCACATGAGTATTTCAGGGACCCATCTAGAGCTTTATACCTGCTTCTCCTTCCTTTGTCTGCTGTGTGACATTATGACATTTCCTCTTTATTGGGAACGTGTGTCTGTATTAGGCATTGGTGTGGAGTGCAGTCGTACCACACTCCAGTCTCCTCCATAGCCTATTGGTATATCTGTTGGAACTAGCTCAGTGGTGTCTAGGCACACTGCTTTTCAGTGACAATCCCTGTCATTATTGCTGTCCTATATTTTGTGTAGTAGAGGAGTTGCTGCTGTCAGTCCTTACCTGTGGCTAGCAGAATGAGCAACCTTCTTTGGGTATCAGAGTAACAGCCGTGTTAGTCTGTATCCGCAAAAAGAAGAACAGGAGTACTTGTGGCACCTTAGAGACTAACAAATTTATTAGAGCATAAGCTTTCGTGGACTACAGCCCACTTCTTCGGATGCATATAGAATGGAACATATATTGAGGAGATATATATGCACACATACAGAGAGCATGAACAGGTGGGAGTTGTCTTACCAACTCTGAGAGGCCAATTAATTAAGAGAAAAAAAACTTTTGAAGTGATAATCAAGCTAGGCCAGTACAGACAGTTTGATAATAGGTGTGAGAGTACTTACACGGGGAGATAGAGTCAATGTTTGTAATGGCTCAGCCATTCCCAGTCCTTATTCAAACCGGAGTTGATTGTGTCTAGTTTGCATATCAATTCTAGCTCTGCAGTCTCTCTTTGGAGTCTGTTTTTGAAGTTTTTCTGTTGTAATATAGCCACCCGCAGGTCTGTCACTGAATGACCAGACAGGTTAAAGTGTTCTCCCACTGGTTTTTGAGTATTTTGATTCCTGATGTCAGATTTGTGTCCATTAATTCTTTTGCCTAGAGACTGTCCGGTTTGGCCAATGTACATGGCAGAGGGGCATTGCTGGCACATGATGGCATATATCACATTGGTAGATGTGCTGTCCCTCCAGACCCATGAATATGATACAGTTCTGCGGTGACCTAGAATCCTACTTTCGACGTCTCCGACTCAAAGAATATTTCCAACATACCTCTGAACAGCATACTAACCCACAGAATCCTCCCTACCAGCACTACAAAAAAAAGGATTCTGCATGGACTCCTCCGGACGGTCGAAACAACAGACTGGATTTCTACATAGATTGCTTCCGTCAACGTGCAAAGGCTGAAATTGTGGAAAAGCAACATCACTTGCCACATAACCTCAGCCATGCTGAACACAACGCCATCTACAGCCTCAGAAACAACCCTGACATCATAATCAAAAAGGCTGACAAAGGAGGTGCTGTCGTCATCATGAATAAATTGGAATATGACCAGGAGGCTGCTAGACAGCTCTCTAACACCACATTCTACAGGCCATTATCCTCTGATCCCACTGAGGATTACCTAAAGAAACTACACCATCTGCTAAAAAAACTCCCTGACAAAGCACAGGAACAAATCCGTACAGACACATGCCTAGAACCCCGACCAGGGGTATTCTATTTGCTACCCAAGATCCATAAACCTGGATATCCTGGACGCCCCATCATCTCAGGCATTGGCACCCTAACATCAGGCTTGTCTGGTTATGTAGACTCTGTCCTAAGACCCTACGCTACCAGCACTCCCAGCTATCTTCGAGACACCACTGACTTCCTGAGGAAACTACAATCCATCGGTGATCTTCCAGAAAACACCATCCTGGCCACTATGGACGTAGAAGCCCTCTACACCAATATTCCACACAAAGATGGACTACAAGCTATCAGGAACAGTATCCCTGATAATGTCACAGCTAACCTGGTGGCTGAACTTTGTGATTTTGTCCTCACCCACAACTATTTCACATTTGGGGACAATATATACCTTCAAGTCAGCGGCACTGCTATGGGTACCCGCATGGCCCCACAATATGCCAACATTTTTATGGCTGACTTAGAACAACGCTTCCTTAGCTCTCGTCCCCTAACGCCCCTACTCTACTTGCGCTACATTGATGACATCTTCATCATCTGGACCCATGGAAAAGAAGCCCTTGAGGAATTTCACCATGATTTCAATAATTTCTATCCCACCATCAACCACAGCCTAGACCAATCCACACAAGCGGTCCATTTCCTGGACACTACTGTGCTAATAAGCGATGGTCACATCAATACCACCCTATACCGGAAACCTACTGACCGCTACACTTACCTACATGCCTCCAGCTTCCATCCAGGACACACCACACGATCCATTGTCTACAGCCAAGCTCTAAGATATAACCGCATTTGCTCCAATCCCTCGGATAGAGACAAGCACCTACAAGATCTCTATCAAGCATTCTTAAAACTACAATACCCACCTGCTGAAGTGAAAAAACAGATTGACAGAGCCAAACGAGTACCCAGAAGTCACCTCCTACAAGACAGGCCCAACAAAGAAAATAACAGAACACCACTAGCTGTCACCTTCAGCCCCCAACTAAAACCTCTCCAGCGCATCATCAGAGATCTACAACCTATCCTGAAAGATGATCCTTTACTCTCACAGATCTTGGGAGACAGACCTGTCCTCGCTTACAGACAACCCCCCAACCTAAAGCAAATACTCACCAGCAACCACACATCACTGAACAAAACCACTAACCCAGGAACCTATCCTTGTAACAAACCCCGATGCCAACTCTGTCCACATATCTATTCAAGTGACATCATCATAGGACCTAATCACATCAGCCATACCATCAGGGGCTCGTTCACCTGCACATCTACCAATGTGATATATGCCATCATGTGCCAGCAATGCCCCTCTGCCATGTACATTGGCCAAACCGGACAGTCTCTACGCAAAAGAATTAATGGACACAAATCTGACATCAGGAATCATAATACTCAAAAACCAGTGGGAGAACACTTTAACCTGTCTGGTCATTCAGTGACAGACCTGCGGGTGGCTATATTACAACAGAAAAACTTCAAAAACAGACTCCAAAGAGAGACTGCAGAGCTAGAATTGATATGCAAACTAGACACAATCAACTCCGGTTTGAATAAGGACTGGGAATGGCTGAGCCATTACAAACATTGACTCTATCTCCCCGTGTAAGTACTCTCACACCTATTATCAAACTGTCTGTACTGGCCTAGCTTGATTATCACTTCAAAAGTTTTTTTTCTCTTAATTAATTGGCCTCTCAGAGTTGGTAAGACAACTCCCACCTGTTCATGCTCTCTGTATGTGTGCATATATATCTCCTCAATATATGTTCCATTCTATATGCATCCGAAGAAGTGGGCTGTAGTCCACGAAAGCTTATGCTCTAATAAATTTGTTAGTCTCTAAGGTGCCACAAGTACTCCTGTTCTTCTTCTTTGGGTACATTGCTATACTCCAAACAACTACTAGGGCATGGAAAGACGGAAAGCTTAGTGTGCCCTACACCTCAAGCTCAGTCCCTTCTCTGTGTTTAGTGTTCCAGTGGTGCAGTAGCTTGTGTATTGCGGGCGAAATTGCCTGCCCTCTTCCCTGCTGGGAATCTTTGTCAGACTCCTATGTTTAGCTCTGCGTTGATGTTACCTGGTCCTCCTCCAAGAGAAACACGGAACTGTTTCCTCTAATCCTATCACCAACACGGAAAATGAGAATTATAGTAGGATTATTTTTAGCTCTGTCAAAGCTGCAGTTCAGGCAGTATCCCAGTCTCTGCCTTGCAAGAAATTTCTGCTTTAGATTTTCATTTTGCTGCAAAATGCTTTGCAACTTCATCTGCTAAAAGAGAGCAGGAAAGGGGCTAGGTGGGTGGGTTCTAGAGTGTGGCTCGGGTTAGAGCATTCGTCTCTCAGCCCTTGAAACCCAGATTCAAATTCTGGTTTGCATCACCAGTGAAAGTCCGTTTAATAGCCTACCTTAGTTTCCTGTAGATATCCATGCACATCACAATCCTATCCAGATCTGGAATAGCAAGTGTGTGTACGTCAGAACTGAGGTGCACTTGCAGCGAGGGTGTGTGTGTGTGTGTGTGTGTGTGTGCGCGCGTGCAGGCCTTGAATAGCAGGAACGGTTGAGATTGAACTGCATTGGCTCAGCTATCTGAGGAGCTTGTGACTCCAATAGCAGGAGAAGCTGCAGCTCTTGATTGAGCTAAATTGGCAGAGCAGTGTCAGTGGGTGAGGTGGGGGTGTGAAGCTTGCTTGGTGCTTGCCTGCATTGTGTCAGGTTCTGGCCGGTGTTAAATAGGCCTTGGCTTTTGTTAAACAGTGAAGTTCACTCAAGCTTTTTCAAGGTGTGGGGTAGCCCATGTTCCGTGACACATGTCAGTACCACCAGTGTGTTTGCATCCACTCTCCTATAAGTGCTCCAGCTTGGATTTCGATTCCAAAGCTCCACTGTACTTCATTTTGTCTTTAATATTTTTATATTCCTTTTTGGTCCTAACCTCATGATCTCATCTGAAACTGCCAGTTCAATTTTCCAGTTCAACAGAGGTGGTTATTAGTCTAATGGAGAAAAGCCACAAGGGCCTAGTTGTATTCTGATCCAGCAGTGTTTCATAAACCCACTGCCCAGAATATGCATAGAAACAGCCAGGGATTATTTAAGGCTTAACCGTGACACGGTATTGGTATGTGAAAGTAAGTAGTCTGGTAGTAACATTACTTCTATTATGGTCATCAAATGGCCACTTGTTTGCTCTTTCAGTAGCCACCTTCTATAACCTGCTCCTGTGGACTCTTGTTGTCCTAACTTTGCAGCTCTTTATCCTGGGCTGACCTGCAGGAGGCAGAATAACATGGCTGCCCAAATCCTGAACTTTGGGGGGATACAGTAAAATTTCAAGGATACGAACACCAGAGTTATGGACTGACCGATCAACGGGACACCATGTGAAACCAGAAGTAACTAATCATGCAGCAGCAGAGAGAGACACACACACAAAAAGAGCAAATACTGTACTGTGACAGTGCTGCATCTTAAAGGTAGGCACATCTGGGCTGCCTATCCCCACCCCACCCCCACGCGCAGGGCAGCCACTTACAGCTAAGAGGTGAAGATGCTGGGGCTGGCAGCCGGAGCCAGCAGAGCAGGAGAAGCCAGGGCCGTCCTTAGGCATACGCAGCTGCGTAGGGCACCATGAAATTTGGGGCACCAAATTGCCCCAATTTTCTTGGTGCCCTAGGCAGCTGTGTGCTGCATACGCGACAGCACCAGCCCCAGCAACCAGCCCTATCCCTCGGCCAGCCCCCCCGCAGGCTGCACCCACTTCAAGGGGCAGGGACTTCTCTAGGAGGGTGTGGGGCCCCGGACAACTTCCTCCGCCCTGCCCCTTACCCTTTCCTCAGCTCTGCCCCCAGCCCGCCCCCATTCCATCTCTTCCTCCAGTGACCCCCGCACTCACTGGCGGCGGGAAGCAGAGCGACGCAGCCTCAGCCCGCTCCGCTTTCCTTGCCCCAGCCATGTCGCTCGGGTTGGGGAAAGTGACCCCCCCACAGCTCCTGCCTCCCAGACCCTGGGGGGGGGGGGAAGAGACCTGGGGCCCCACACAGCCCCCCAAATGGCTAGGGATGGCCCTGGGAGCAGCGCTGGGGCCTGCACCGCTTTCACCCCCCCTCCCCAGTGGGAGGGGGATACAGTGTTTACACAGGGGCACAAACACCCCCCTCCCCCCCAGAACTTGGTCTGACCCAGGAAAAGAAGCTGCTGGAGCTGAGGAGGGAGCTCAGCTGCTGCGGAAGCCTGGCCTGGAGTGTCAGCTGCTGAATCTGGAGCCCGAACTGTGCTTTGTTCAGAGTTACAGACAACCTCCATTCCTGAGGTGTCTGTAACTCTGAGGTTCTACTGTAATAGCAAAGCAATCTGCCTCCATTGACCCCTAAACCTACTAAACTCCTGCAAAAAACCTAATAACTCCTGCAAAACAAACAAACAAAAAACAACAACCCCCCAACCAGATCACAGTGTTTCAGAGGCTAGATTCTCCAAGAAAATCTGAACATTCTAAAAGGTACCTCACCAAGGAGAGTGTTTCTGGGTCATAGTGTAGAGAGATACCTACTTCTCTGTCTCCAAGTGAACACATGGCAGGCAAATCAAGCACAAATAGCAGGGCTGAGGAAAATCAAATGGCTACCAAAGCCAGCGTTCTGGAGATGATCTCTGAGTTTCAGTCCATGAGAGAGGATCGGACAACTAAGCTTCTTGCAGTATAGAAGGAAGTTGCTGACTTGGAAGAGCAAGTCATTGTGCTAGAGACTGGCCTAAGAGAAGTAAGTGAGAGGGAAACAGAGCTGCATGGCACTGATGGCGCAGAGAGAGAGAGAGAGAGATCTACCTGAAATCGGATGAGATAGAAAATTGATTCTGATGTTGTTCCTTCTCAAGTAAGGGACTGCCTGAAAATGTGGAAGGAGACAATCCAATTCAGTAGGTAAAAATGTTGATCCTGGAGTTGTTGCATCTGAGCTCTTTGAAAGGTGTAAAAGTGGAGAGAGCACACAGGACGTCACTCCCCCTGCCTGGGCCTTATAAATTCAGAGACCTAATTGTGAAATTTCATGATCATTAGTAGAAAAAATTAATTATGAAAAAATCAAAATGTATTCAGAGCTCATTCTCCAAGGCCACAAGCTGCAATTTTTCCATGACCTCTTTGACCTAACTTTAAAAAAGAGAAGAGAGCTGAAGGAAATTACAGCAGCACTCGGAAGGGCAGATTTTTTGCTACAGATGGGGATTCCCATTTAACGTCTCATTCAGCTTCCAAAATTAGTATTCTATATTAAGTGTCTTCAGACAAGGCAAAAATACACTCCAGTCTCTTGGGATAGAAATCCATACTTCAGATGTACACGAAGATTCTCCAGAAGTAGTAACTACAGTTAAGCTGCTAAAAAAACTCTTAGGAAATGATGAAACAAGAAAAAGAAAAGACAAAACACTCTAGAGAATAGGTTGGCAATGGCAGAAGTAAAGCTGAACAAGAGAACTCGGATACTTAAGGCATATCCTAGAGACTAACCAGAAGGGATTTCTTGGGAGTCATTAGGAATGAACAGAACTATATCAATGTTATAAAGAAAATAGTATAAAATTTGCTTTAGTTGGGGTGATCGGTAAAAGCTGTGTACTGTATTTTAAAACATAGAGGAAATAAAGGACAATAAGAGGGGAATTGGTGGTGTGGGTAAGGGATGAAATCCCAAGAATGGAGCAGACCGGAGAAAAGGGGGATGGGGTGGGGAGGAGTCTTTAGAGGGTCTGTGTAAATCCTCCTTGTAACTCAAATTAATCAGGTGGTAATCTATCCCTAAGGGTGGGGGGTGAGGTCCCATAGGTGGAGAATGCACCTTCTTTGGATTGCAAGAGAAACAGCCCAAGTGTTCGTGGTGAGAGTACAGGGGTTTAGGGTTCAGCAAAGCATAGTCACTTGGAGACAGTTTTACCTGTTACATTGTTTTTATTTGTGGATTTAAAGTAAGGGGAATGCAAAAGAGGGGAGGGAACTGGGAAGGTGGGGGAATTAATACAAGAAATAGATATGGAAGTGTACAAACCCAAACCAAACCCTATTCAGGCACACAGTTTTGAATGCAACATAATAAGAGACAATGACAACACAAGGGGTTATGCCATCAAACAGCTAAAAAACCACAATAATTTCAATTGTTTAAATAAATTGAATAGTTATTCTCAATGGTTCTTTCTTTTAAAGTGACATGTTTGCATGTCAGAGGGCTACATCATGTAATTGAAAGGGAAAAAGCCCTGGTAGAACTTTAAAACCCCCGCTCAGATTATTTTACTTCAATATACTCATTTTCAGGAGGGACAGATTATGAGCATGAAAGATGTAATTGGTTTCAAGAGACATGTTTTGTTTCAGCTAAAGAAAAGAGGAATGGGCATAACATTTGATAATCACTTACCTTTTCAAGTTAAAGTTCAATGTAAGGAGAAGGAGGGAAGTTATAGATTGTTGAAGGACACAGTTGCTGGGTAATTAATAATGATGGGCTCAGTGTATGCTCTCAACCAAAAGGACTTCTGTAAAATACTGCAATACTTCGGGGAAGGGGAAATTGTACTTGGAGGAGACTTCAATTGCACATCTATTCCTGACTGGCACAAATCTGATTTAAAAGACCAGGGGGATAGGGAAGCGGGAGCAGCATTGACTTCTCTGTGCCAACAGCTCAATTTGTCACCTTGATGGAGAGAATTGAACCCAGTGGAAAAAGATTACACATTTTATTCACACCCTCATCAGTTATATACTAGAATAGATGTAATATTATTCTGTAAATCCTTAATGAAGCAGACACGATCTGTAGAAATTGGCAACAGATCATGCAACAGTAAAGTGATACTTGATAGCTGGGATGGGTCCCAGTGATCACTTTTTTGAGGGGTGGGGTGGGGAAGTGAGCTGCCTTTTTCTCCAGGAAAAAGATTGGGTTGCAGAAATTAAAAAGGACATTGTTCAGTTCTTTCAGACAAATGATATTGACAACATAAAGAGAGGCTTTCTCTAGGAGGCAGGTAAAGCACTATTTAGGGGTCAGTTGATAAGCAGAGCCTCTCACCTGAAAAAAGAAAGAGCTCAAGAAAAAATAGAATTACAGCAGAAGATAAAAAGGTTGCAAGACATGCATAAAAACACAGGTTCAAAAACATCTATAACAATTAACTAAATATATGGGAAAATTGAATATGTTGGTGACAGATGCACTGAAAAAGCCCTTAGTATACAAAGCAGAAGTTTTCTGAAAAAGGAAATAAAAGTGATAGCTTAAAGGGATTCAAGAGCAATGTATTATTCCACCAGTTAGAACAGTCCGCAAAAAGATAGTTACGCACCCTAATGAAATGTGCTACTTTTGCTGCTGCTTATAAAAATCTCTCTACCTCAGATACTCCAAGTTCTGAAGTTACTTCCAGATTTTTTTTAATTAACAGACTTTCCAAAGATAAGCAAAATTTTTAAGACTCTTTAGATAAAGAAATAACAGAAGAAAACATCCTAGTGGCAATAGCAAGTATGGAAAGTGGTAAAACTCCAGGACCTGCTGGCTTTCCAGCTGAATTTTACAAGGTATTTAAGGAGGTATTAGTGGGTCGCTTGAGAGCTACCTTCAACACTATTCTGTTAGGGGAGGAACTTCTGCAATCTATGAAAAAAAGCTATTGTGGTTATTCTCCCTAAAGATGGAAAAGTTCTCACCGTATGCATTTCCTATAGGCCCATATCACTGTTAAATCATGGCATAAAGATTCTAGCAAAAATACGAGCTAGCCGATTGCAGTCTATGCTCTCAGTTTATATAAACCCAGATCAAACTGAATTCATTAAGGATAGACAAATCTCAGACCGTATTAAGAGAGGACTTGGAATCATCCGCAATACCAAATAAAAAAAATCTGTTTCTTTTATTGTCACTAGACGCAGAGAAAGGAGAGAGAGAATAGTGGGCCTTTCTGTTTCAAGCCCTGCCCTATGTGGACTTTGTCCCCCAGATCCCTAAATGGATAACTGCTCTTTACATGAGCCGAGAAGCAGCCGTTTGAGTTCATGGTGTTTGTTTGAATTACATAGAGGGAGTAGGCAGGGATGTCCATTGCCTCCTTCATTTATCGCACTGGACATGGAACCTTTAATACAGAAGATAAGGAACGATGAATCCATCACAGGAATAAAACTTGCAGGGTCACATCAGAAAATAGTGTCATATGCAGATGATGTAATATTTTTATCTAAACCAATATTTCTCTCAAATTAGTTTCTGACAAAATCTAGAACTTTGGGAAAGTGTCTGGATTTAAAGTAAATTATGCCAAATACTGAAATGCCAGAATCTGAAAAGTCTCTCCTCCAGAAAACATTTGGGTACAAACGGTCAACAAATTCTATAAGATACCTGGGAATTCAAATCTCAAACAACATAGGAGAGCTTCATGATTTAGTGTCAAACCACTACTTCAGGAAATGAACAAAGATCTGGGGTGCTGAGGGAAGTATTTAATTTCTTGGTGGGGAAGTATAGCCACAGCCAAAATGAGCATTCTGCCAAGGATATCTTTCTTGTTTCCAGATTTTTCTGGGATTATCCCAGATAAAACCCTACGAGGAATATAGAGGATGTCAACATTTTTATGGAATAAGGAAAGCCCAAGAGTGAGTGCAGATACTCTATACAGGCCCATTAAACAGGATGGATTAGCTGTTCCAAATATTCTGTGATACTACACCTCTACCTCAATATAACGCTGTCCTCGGGAGCCAAAAAATCTTACCGTGTTATAGGTGAAAACGCGTTATATCGAACTTGCTTTGATCCGCCGGAGTGCACAGCCCCCGTGTTATATCCGAATTCGTGTTATATCGGGTCGCGTTATATCGGGGTAGAGGTATACTTAGCCAGCCAGCTCAAAGTAGTAGTGAATTTGGGGTGCTCTAACCCAGCCAAACATGGGGTATTTATTAAACAAAATAATTGTGGCAGTAAGAATGTTGCTAAACTACCGTGGATTAATTAAAAAAAAAATCTCATCCTCCAGAAATTTACGCACATCCTTTAGCAAAGGCTACTCTGTGTTTTTAGGATATAACTACACATAAAATAAGTTCCTTTCCCTTGCCAGTCACACCCATTACAAATAATCCGGATCTTAACCCAAATTGTGAACAAGAGCGCTTCGAAGATTGGGAGAGCCATGGAATACACATGGTGGGCCAGCTATTCAGTAAAAAAAAAAAACCCCAAAACATTTCTAACTTATTTAGAGATCAAAATTAACTTTAACTGGCCCACTCCCCCCTTGTACCAGTACTTTCAAGTCATAGATTCATAGATTCTAGGACTGGAAGGGACCTCGAGAGGTCATCGAGTCCAGTCCCCTGCCCGCATGGCAGGACCAAATACTGTCTAGACCATTCCTGATAGACATTTATCTAACCTACTCTTAAATATCTCCAGAGATGGAGATTCCACAACCTCCCTAGGCAATTTATTCCAGTGTTTAACCACCCTGACAGTTAGGAACTTTTTCCTAATGTCCAACCTAGACCTCCCTTGCTGCAGTTTAAACCCATTGCTTCTGGCTCTATCCTTAGAGGCTAAGGTGAACAAGTTTTCTCCCTCCTCCTTATGACACCCTTTTAGATACCTGAAAACTGCTATCATGTCCCCTCTCAGTCTTCTCTTTTCCAAACTAAACAAACCCAATTCTTTCAGCCTTCCTTCATAGGTCATGTTCTCAAGACCTTTAATCATTCTTGTTGCTCTTCTCTGGACCCTTTCCAATTTCTCCACATCTTTCTTGAAATGTGGTGTCCAGAACTGGACACAATCTTCCAGCTGAGGCCTAACCAGAGCAGAATAGAGCAGAAGAATAACTTCTTGTGTCTTGCTCACAACACACCTGTTAATACATCCCAGGATCATGTTTGCTTTTTTTTGCAACAGCATCACACTGTTGACTCATATTTAGCTTGTGGTCCACTATAACCCCTAGATCCCTTTCTGCCGTACTCCTTCCTAGACAGTCTCTTCCCATTCTGTATGTGTGAAACTGATTGTTCCTTCCTAAGTGGAGCACTTTGCATTTGTCTTTGTTAAACTTCAACCTGTTTAACTCAGACCATTTCTCCAATTTGTCCAGATCATTTTGAATTATGACCCTGTCCTCCAAAGCAGTTGCAATCCCTCCCAGTTTGGTATCATCCGCAAACTTAATAAGCGTACTTTCTATGCCAATATCTAAGTCGTTGATGAAGATATTGAACAGAGCCGGTCCCAAAACAGACCCCTGCGGTACCCCACTCGTTACGCCTTTCCATCAGGATTGGGAACCATTAATAACAACTCTCTGAGTAAGTGAGGCATTATGTTTCTCAACTTTCTAAGAAACCTGTTATACAGAAAGCTAATTTTAATAGAAGAGATGACATCTGATCAATTAGGAAACAAAAATTATAACTAATTTATATTGATCTCTGCAGACAGCTTTTCTAACAAAAAAAAGTGTCTATGTATAACACTCTGGGAAAAGGAGGTGGATAGACAAATTACCCTAGAAGAATCTGGTTTGATCTAGAAAAAAGGACCAGCAGCCTCAATCTGTAGCACAATAAAATAAAATTTCTTTAAGATACTGTTTCAAAGCTACCTCTCACCATTCAGGTTTTTGTGTGTGTGTGTGTGTGTGTGTGTGTATATATATATATACACACACACACACACACACACACACACACACACACACACACACACAGGATGGGGATAAATGTGGGAGAAATAGTGGTTAAAGAGGAGATTTTATGCATGTATGGTGGACATGTCCGGTCGTTAGAGAGTATTGGGATGCAGTCCGTAACCTAATATCACAAATTTGTATTACCAAATGATCCCTTGGTAATCCTTCTAGGGCAGAAATGGTCACACGGGGGGGAAAAGAAGAATTGATCTCTTATCTCCTAGTAGCTGCTCGGTTGTTGGCAGTCTCTCACTGGAAAAAGAAAAATTGCCCAACCATTAAGGAATGATTTTTTTTTTTAAAGGGAGATTATGGAAAAATTAACACATCAATTATGTACCCAGTAAAATAGAAAGAGGGCAGGTAGATACTTAGATATTTGGTTACCTTTTATTCAATGCTCAAAGTACGTTCACCTGTAAAAAAACAAAAATAAAAAACCCCAGCATACTTGTGTTGTTTTTTTTGTAAATATTAACATTTGATAGTCCTGGTCTGTTAAATATGTGTACATAGAGATTTAACTTACATAATTTAATAAAATCACTAGAAGCAACATATTATAGGCCTTGTAATGATGCTCACTCTGTAATATGGTAACATATTAAATAGAAAGATCTGATGACTATATTCCTTTATAATGTCTCTAAACAAAAGCTAACTGTTGTAGTGATTGTTTTGTTCCTGATATTTATATGGCAAGAATTTGTAAACTTATTAAAAAAATGAAACATTAAAAGAAAAGCAATGTATTCATCATTAAAATTTCAGCCTAACTGTCTATCTTGTGCTGCTTGTTTTTAGCTTTTGTCTCAAATTTGGGACTCAATAGATAGGGCTTATGACACTTGCACCTGATCTAGATTGGAGTGGTGACCTGAAGGGCTCCAGTTAGGAGATAAATTCATAACCTGCTCTTGGCAAATCACCTGGGATCCCTAACAGTGATATCAGTTTAAACCTCCCTCGCTTCTGGGTGTCGAGCATGCTCCCTTTGTAGCATTCCTAGTCTCTGCCAGCCAGAGACACTCTTGTCTTCTGGACCTCGTCTCTCAGTTCTCCTGCTGTGATGGAGCATTTAGCTAGTGTGTTCACCAATGTGTTTCTTGCCTGCGATCATCTTTGCTTTTTATTCCAGCAGGCCAGTCGAAAGTTCATGGGAGGGTGAGAAAATTGTAGATGATTCCAAGGCATTCGGGGATGTAGTGCTTTGCCAGCAGGAAAAAGCCAAGAAATATGATGGTGAAGCACTAAACAGACTGTTTTCTGCTCTCCAGGATGAGATGACCTCAAGTTTGGGCCTGACCACAAAGAAGGCCCTCACTATCCTGAGAGACCAGCTGTCAGCACTGCTGGAGGGGCATCAGAAGGAAAGGAAGAAGGTGATTTCATGGAAGGTGAGGCCAAAAAAAAAAAAAAAAGCCCACAGTAGGTTCTGACCTTCCCTATCGGTCTCTCAAAACCCTGAAGTTTGGAAATTGAATTAGACCAGTTCCCCGTATGGATCGCACAAAGGACCTATGGTGCATCCCCAAGCTTTCCGAACCCTTGTTAAGCTAAAACTCTGAGTTAATTGAAGGTCAGTTACGTTAGGGTCTGCTTTTGTGGAGCTTCTAAGTTCCTTGGGGCTAATGCTAGGAGCTATTCAAGGTTATAGCTCCTTTTCAGCTGTGCAGTTCTGGAATTTAGGAGCTTAACTTCAACTCAGAGATTCCTCGGAGCAGCAAAAGCTGAAACTCCTACCTAGTCAGCCTCCCGCCCCTTCCAGCATTAGGAAGGTGAATGTGTGCTGCCTTTTCCTTCTCCCTGTACCCCGAAGAGCTTTGTAAATTTGGGGTTTACCTGTATTTGAAATATGATCTCTGTAGAGAGAGGCTCCAAAGTTGTCTCTCTCAGTGCACATAGGGAGTTGTTTAGAGCAGATGGGGCTATGAGGTTTAACATACTCTCCTGAGGCTTCAGCTACTGTTGGGAGGTCCTGTACATTTAAATACAAAGCTCTAGAGTCTTATTTGTAGTAATTCCATTTTAAAAATGTCTGTTCTCCCCTCTGGATCACTGACAATGAGACATCCTGGCACAGCCGCCTTTGTATTGTGCCAGGGCATTGCAAGGCAGTGAGCATTCACCCAAGCCAGTCATCTGATCCACTGCTAGTGTGTTAGCACTCAGATAAACACTGACGTGGGAAGCTCTTGACTGTTTTGAGGGTTTTTGCAAACGATGTTCGCTCCCCAGTGGTTTCGTGAACTTCTACCGTCCTCCCATTATGTTATGCTTCTTAAAGGACTAGATCTGTGTTTAGCTGACACTGAGTCTCTCTGCTACTCTTGCTTTGTAGGAGGTGTGGAGGAGCAGTTTCCTGTACCATGGTAACCGTTGCTCCTGTTTCCATTGGCCGGGTGCATCTCTGATGCTGCTGGCAGTGCTGCTGCTGTTGTGCTGCTATGGGAGCCAGCCACACGGGAGGTGAGCAAAGCATCCTTTGCTATTTGAGGGGGAGTGGGGGTAGTTTTATACTGTATGTGTAGTGCATATGGCTGTCTTAACATTGTGGTCGCTAATTCTTTTTAATCACTGGGCTCATTCATGCCCAGATCGTGTCCCCATCAGCTCCTTCCCCCAGTCTCTGACAAACACTCGTTTTGGGAGCTCATCCGCTTCTCAACAATCCCATAATGGATCTGATGGAGGGAATGAGGTTGCCTCCCTTCGGGAACTGTACAAGCTCCTTTTTGTAGAGTGGTACCAGACCCCCTGATGTCCTGGGATGTGGGAATAGAGAGGGATAATCCTGAAACTGAACTGGGGGTTGGGGTGCCTCATGGAAGAGTGCAGAGAGCTGCCACTTGGACCTCATCATTCCCTGGCTGTATTTTATAAGGGTATCTCTGGATCAAAGCAGATCTTGTCGAACTTCTCCAGTGGAATTGTTCTAAAGACAAAGCATGAGCTTAATGCCTTTGCTTTTCTTTATGAATAATGTTAATACTTGAGTCAGTGGGATGAAAGAATAAAGGGGCAGGTAGGTGAGCATCTATATCTGTGCGCGGGGGAGCATATTCTGCTCCTTTACTCACATGCCTCTTCTGCTTCTTGGTTATTTCCTGTTGCCTTACAAAGCCAAGGTGCTGAGATTGTGAATGCCCTGGCACTCCTCCTCCTCCTCCTCCTGAACCTCTTCTTGATTGGACGACAAGAGAGGCTGAAGCGCAGAGAGGTTGAAAGGAGGCTCCGGACCATCATCGACAAGATAAACGGTGAGGTCTCTATGTGCCCTCTCCCATTTGGGTTGTCATGCACGCACTCACAGCTTCCCCCTCTGTTGGATTTCTCTCCAAACCTCAGTGTCTCCATTACTTGTATTTAGATTACCTGTCTTGCTCCATCTCCTACAGAGGCAGGCTGTTGAGAGCCATGCTTTCTGCACCACCCTCTTTAGATGTGATGTGCTGAGCTGCGATAATTCAAATGCTTTGTACCTTAACCTGGTAAGGCAAATGACCATTATGTCTGTGTGCTGGAGTAAGTCGGACTCTGAGCATCTCATAAAAATATCTGCCTTCCAGCAAGCAATAAGAGAGGAGAACGTAGGGACAGCAGCACCCTTTCAGCAAGAGACGTGTGTGTGGGAACAGCTGTGAGTGAGCACCCTCCCAGTTTGGACAGCAAGCCTGGGGGGAGCCTATGCCTGGCAGAAGGTGGAGTAATTATTTTCAGCCTGGGGCCCTTTGGGACATTCTCTTGGCCTTTGTCTTGCATAGGTTCATCTCAGCATTACCTGGCGTTTGGTGTATGTTGCAAATTGGCTATTGGTAGCTGTCTGTACAGGATGGGGAAATATGAGGGACCTTCCCTCCCCCATGGGGGAATAAAGGAAATGGCAGGAGATCATAAGGACTGTGTGGGATTAGCATTGGAGGGATCATTCTGTGGAAGGTAAATACCTACGGGCTCACCAGCCCTTCTCCAGCCGGGCTCTTCCTCATTCTTTCCTGTTCTCTGTGCTTTCAGATACCCTGGAAGATGGCAAAGAGCCGAAGTGGCCAGACTCCATGTACCCCGACCTTCACATGCCTTTTGCCCCATCCTGGTCCCTCCACTGGGCCTACAGGGATGGTCATCTCGTAAACCTACCCGTCAGCCTGTTAGTAGAGGGAGACGTTATCGCTCTGAGACCGGGGCAGGAGTCTTTTGCTTCTCTGAGAGGGATTAAGGTAACTCACTTGTTTTCTTTCTGTGCCATTATGAAAGATTGTTTCCCAGGATGATCTTATTGGTGACTAATTCCCAGAGAACACAGTATTCTCATTCTGTGTTTGATCTCTTCCTACCTTCGGAACACTCAAGAGCTTCACCTTGCACTTCATTTGTGCAGCTAAAAGTGCTTTATATAAACAGCTCTCCCGCCAACCCCCAAACCCCAACAACTTAGTCACACAAATGATGCCAAAGCATAATGTTACTTATCTCCCACAGGACAGAAAAGGAGTGTATTGTGCTTCTGATCATAACTGTATTAAACCATCTGACTAGATAATTCAGTAGGACACCTTCCCATTTTGAAACCGTAGGTGTTGCTTTTGTGCCAGAAGATGGTTTTTAGGCAGAAAGTCACCGTCACTAAAGATCTTAAATGAACCCGTGTGCAAAATACTCCTCTCTGCTCCTTGCTGTGAATTCATTGCACTCACTTTGCAGACAGAACTCGCAACATGAACACGGTATTTCCGTATGGAACTCTAGTGTAGAATATGCCTTTCTGATAAAAGAAGGGGACTGTACCCTGCATTTCATATGGAGAAATAAAGGCTTATCTGCTCTCACCTTCTCCTTTCTGCTCTCTGATAATGTAAGGTTGTTGTATAGGATACATGGGTGGAAAGTGGATGAACTGCCTAAGAGGGCTGGAACTACAAGCTAAGGAAGAAATTGACTGAGAAAGAGCAGGAGAAAATGTTTAGGTTCTCACTGCAGGACAGCAAGTGGTCTCTTATCTAGACATATCTGTTAGAAAATCATGCTTGATTGACGGTCCCTTCTGACCTTGAAGTCTGTGAGTCTATGCATATCTCCATCAGATTGCAGAATAACTTCAGGGAATCTTGGAAGATGGGGAGGGGCCAGTACTGGTGGGAATGTTACCTGGACAACATCTTAGCCACATCTCATGTGTGGTATAATTATCCACTGATCAGCTCTTATTTGGGAACAAACTATGAACAGCCTGCTGTTTCAGAAAACCCTTCCTTCATGGTGTTTGGATACTGAAGCTTGCCCTTTACAATGTAGCAAAACAAGCAGCAGGGCCTGGCTTTCCTCCTGGCTCTGAAAGCAGCTCTCATAGAATGGAAACTTGTGGGATGGTTTGTTTAGCGAATGTACAGAGTTGGTGGTACAAACAGGAGCACTTGACAGAACAAAGAGAGCACTTAGATTAGAAAAATTTAAAGATGCTGGGGCAAAGAGATGAAGATAATAGTAATACTTTATGCTCTTCAGAAGCTCTTAGCCAAGGAGCTCACGTTGTTTTACAGATGTTAAAAGTTAAGCCTTACAAATTCCTGTGAGGCAGATAAAAGAATTACATGGATCATTTCTCTGCTTGTAATGCAACTACTTCTGGGCTGGAATGCAGCAGCTGTTCACAACACAGCAACACCAGTTTCAGACAAGAAATGAAAAAGAGTGCCACATTCACAAGCCACACAGATAATAATTATAGTTAATTTAGAGAAGTGGAAAGAAATTACCAAAACTACAATTTGGCCAGGGCATCAGAAATAACATGCCTCTCTTACAAAAGCATGTAGGGATCTTTAATAGGTGCAAGTGGGCAGGATTTCATATTTTGTACTAGAGATGGGGGTGGGAGGAAATGTGTTATGCAAGAAAGACATGGGAAAATTCAGCTTTTAAAGTTACTTTTGATGCTCTTCGTTGTCTAAGGTCACGTCTACACTGTGGGTGCTACAATTGCACAGCTGTGGCACCTTAGTTATGTCACTAGCACCATAGTGTAGATGCTTTCCTGTGAAATGTGCATACATGCTACAGTTATGCTGGGGAGTAAGTGTTGCATTATGCAATAGGTGTTGCATTCTACTTTACATTCAGTTCAGCAACTTTGCAAATGAATTTTAAAGCATTGATAGTTTAAGCGGTGTAGGAAACATGTGTCCTGTGTTGAACAGATTTCTGTGGTACTAAAACACCAATGCCTTTCAGGAGATTTCCATTGAGTTGTCTGATTGTGCAGCCTTTGGATCGTCTGCCTGTTTTTTCTTCTTTAATTTGATAACAGGATGATGAACACATTGTTCTGGAGCCAGGAGACTTGTTCCCCCCTTTCTCTCCTCCACCTTCCCCGCGGGGTGAAGTGAAGAAGGGACCTCAGAATCCTCAGCTGTATCGTCTCTTTCGTGTCCTAAAGACCCCAGTGATTGACAATGTCAGGTGTGCTAAATACTGCTTTTCATGCTTGTACAGGCTGGCTTGGTTCTTGTTGCAGCCTTATATCAGAAGGGGTGGAGTTTTGCCAGTCCGGTACAGGGGGCTTCAGATAGATGATATTACCTCTTATCCATTATCTGGGAATACTAGAGTTATAAGACTCTCACTGGACTCCTTCACTGGTTCTCAGCAGCTGCTAGGTCAGATGGATGCAGAAAGCCATATTCTCCAAACTGCTGGTTTAGCACCTCACCTGCAAACTGATTTGTGGTGGTGGCGGCAAGGAGATCAGAGAATTTCTGTTTTTGATAGCAAGCCCTTCACTTGGCCCCATTTTTATAGGGATCTGAGTTTCCTTTTTATTTTATTTTTTTTAAGTATGTGTTTGCAACTCAGAGACCAAGGACAGGGCTAGCTGTCAACTCTCTAACCAGAGGCATCATCTCTGAATTATGGGCACAGAGGTTTGGATCTGCAGAGAATACTAACTTGCAGGGATAGTTGCTCTCCGTTTTAGGGTGGTGTAATTTTAAGTAAAATGCTAATTCTTGGATGAGCAAAGAAAGGAAGAGTGAGAGGGCTGCAGATAGCATGAGGCAGGTGTTTCATTGTTACTTGATCTGGTTCAGCAGGGGGGCAAAGCCCATTTTTAGAAACTGAGTGGGAAATATTCTCTTTCATATGACTATTGATCTTTTCGCTATGAGTGGGTGGGATTTTCTGCAAGTGCCATTTCTCCTTGAGATTTAATCATTAACATCAGTGACCCTTCTGGTCAGCTAGAGATGTAGGTACCTGAATGTTCTCTGACCAGACATGCAAATTGGGGTTTGAGAGCTGCGGTCAACCAGCTGAGGAGTCAAGGGGAGTTCATTATATTTACTCCAGTGTCAAGTGCAAAGCTAATAGTATGGAATGCCTGGCTTTGGGTCTCTGAAACAGTGATCAGTTTCCCATCATGAAGCTATTCTGATCAAGATAAACTAAAAAGATTAGTGGAGGAAGATGCAATGTTAGGGCCTTGGGACTGTTGGTTGTTGTAGCATGGGCTGGGGCTCCTAACTGGTCTTGATGTTTCAGGTGGTGTCTGGACATGGCTTTGTCACGTCCCGTGACAGCTCTGGATAACGAGAGGTTCACAGTGCAGTCAGTGATGCTGAAGTATGCCGTCCCTATTGTATTGGTAGGTCTGACTTTCAAGCCACTGCTGTTGATGACCAATCTTGTTCCAAAGTTGCCAGGCCAGGACCATCCCCGTAGAAGTTAAGAACCTGTGGGCTTTCATGGGAAGTTCCAGCTAGTCACTAACCCTATATTCAGTTTGGGTAGCTCAGAGAAGTGCAGAGAAGGTGCTGAACAGTCAGTATGTAGGTGTAGCAATGAGATGGAGGAGGTTGTGGGGGGGAGGTTTGGTAATGCAGTAACAAACCAGCTTTGACCTCCAGGATTTTCCAGGGCTTGCAGTGTTAAGGGGAGTGGAGACTCTCTCATTCCAACTGGTGGCTTGCTGAGGGTATTTCCTCTGTTTAACTAACAGGCTGGCTTCCTGATCACCAATGCTGTGCGCTTCATTTTCTCTGCTCCTGGAATTGCTTCCTGGCGGTACACTCTTCTTCAGCTGCAGGTAAAAGAGTCTCTTGTGCCCACCCCATTCCCTCCTAACCAACGCATACACTGCAGCTAATTTCCTTTTAACACAAACCTCCCACGCCTTCTCAGAGTTGCTTCTCTCCCTGTGCATGCTGAGGTCAGGTGAAGCACTCAGTTGAACAGTAAGCAGAACAGCAGCTGTATCCCTAGTGTTCCCATCACGATGGGGTTTAATCTATTTGCCCTGGATTTTTTCTTTTTAATATTAAGGTTTAATGCCAAATCCATTGTGAAAACTGACTGCAAGTGGGGGTGAACTGCTGACTGCCTCTTTTATGGCAAATCCCCATGGATTGTGGGTGTCTTTCCCTCAGGGCTCCTCAGTGTGTTGCACTACTTTCGGTCTTTGCAAACTGCATCCTTTGCTCCTGACATTGCCCCGTGTCTGTCCCTGTGCTGTGGTGAAGAGGAAGTCATGTGACTGGCCTCAGTTCTAGCTTCATCGCTGTGCCGACTCTAGTTGGTGACCTATGGTGGTTTTTCAGGTGAATGGCGTGCTGCCCATCCTTCCACTGCTCTTTCCTGTCCTGTGGGTTCTTGCTACAGCTTGTGGAGAAGCCAAAGTCCTGGCCCAGATGAGCATGGCCTCGTCCACCTCGCTGGTAGGTATTTCCCATGTCAGGTCATTGTGTGCGGAGGGAGGGGCAGAGAAGGTGATGGTCTCTGTGAGAGGAACGCGGGGGCAGTCTGTTAATCAGGTGAATCCACAGAATCTTAAAAATTACAGTTGGGTGACCTCTGTTGGGTCATGTCTAGCCCATCTCCCTGGGGAGCAACAGCATTGTTCCCAACAGTATGTTCCCAGTTCTCTCTCCAGCCCAGTTTCAGGTGGCCTAAGCTCTTCTCTTGGAGTTTATTCCACAGTCAAATAGATCCATTTAAGACAGGTTCTGTGGGCCAACTGATGGACAATTGTACCCTATAGTGGGAGTCTAAACTGAGACAAATGAGATGCAATAGCCAGAACAAAGGAACCTTTAGTGAATGTGAGTGGCTGGGTGTTATGATGTCCTCTTTTAACTGCTGTTATTCCCCATGGGGTCTGGGAGCTGCCACTTGAACTGCTGGGGGTTGGATTACAGGGATGCTCCCTGCAGTGGAATAGGGACTAAGGAGGTGAGGATTATTTCCCATAAGGGCAGATAGGGGTTAGCATTTTTTCTTGGAGAGGCTGGTGGGGTTCTGATCCTGAGTTTTCTGAGATATAAGCTGATCATTCAATGGATGTTGGAAACCTCCCCACCTACCCGCTCCCGATGTGGTTTTAGCCAGGTGCACTATGGTGTGCTTATCTGCTTCTCAAACATCTGTTATGAAGTTTCTGCTTTTGGCACAATTGCTCAGACTACCTCCTTGTCCTCCCTGGGACTCAGTGTCTCCATACTCTCCTGGTGCCTAGTCTTCTCCCTACAGGATATGCAGAACTTACACTGAAGTCAGTGGAAGTCACCTGTATCCTGGTGCTGGCGTAGAATGAGGCAGATACTGCATCCGTTGCATCCAAATGCTCCCTCACCATCTCCTTTTAGTGGTTTCCCCTCTGCGTGCTCACTGTCAGGATCACTCAGCTTCTGTCCTTGGTTCTTTGGCACGGTGAAATAGGAGCTCCTTGTCTTCCCTTCTTCATTGCTGTTGACACCTCCATCCTACCAGCCCAGCTCATGCCTTGGGTGTGTCCTTTTCTGTCTCCTGTCTCTTCTTCCCAGTTCACCAAATCCTGCCAGTTCTTTCTCCATGACATCTCAAATATGATCCTTCCTCCATGTCCCTACAGTCAAAGCTTGTTCAGGTCTTCGTCACTCTGGTCTTGACTAGGGCAGCCTCTTCTTTGGCCTCGCCATTCCTACCTTTCTTCCCTCTACTCCATTCAGAATAAAGCAGTTAAGACCCTCTTCCTCTCTATCAGCTGGACCATGTAACTCTGTTTTCTTTCCCCTTCCCATCAAGTTCAAGCTAATAGATGTTAAGGCCAAAAGGGACCACTGTGGTCATCTTCTAATATGACCTCCTGCATAAGACAGGACATAGGATTTTCCTTTATTAATTCTGGCTTTAAGTCACATAGATGTGGTTGAAGTAGAACATACAGATGGATGTTTTTCTAAAAGGTAATTTTTAAAAATGCTAGTGGAGAATCCACCAGAAATTTTGGCATGTTGTTCCAATAGTTATTTACCCTCAGTGTCTTTTTTTTTTTTTAAAGGTGTCTTATTTCTAGTTCAGATTTGCCTAGCCTCACCTTTGGGCGATTGGCTCTTGTTACACCTTTGCTAAATGGAACATTCAAATTTCTGTTCCACATGTAGGTACTTATAGACTGTGATCAAGTTACTCCTCTTTGATAAGCTAAATACAGTTCCTTGAGTCTTTAACTATAAGGGCTATTTTCTTGGTTCTTCTCTAAACCCTCTCCAACTTTTAACATCCTTCTTGAATTGTTGACACCAGATTTGGAGACAATATTCCAGCAGCGGTTGCACCAGAACCAAATACAGGGTAATATAACCTCCCTGCTCCTACTCCATATTCCCTGTTTATTCATTCAAGGATTGCATTGGCCCTTTTGGCTACAGTGTCACACTGGGAGCTCATGTTCAGCTGGTTGTCCAGCATGACGTCCAAGTCTTTTTCAGAGTCACTGCTTCTCAGGCTAGAGTCCCCCAGCCTGTAAGTATGTGTTCTTTGTTCCTAGATGTATGACTTTACATTTGGTCATATAGGGATGCATATTGTTTGCTTGTGCCCAGTTTACCAAGTGATCCAGAGTGCTCTGTATCAGTGATCTGTCCTCTTCATTATTTAGCACTCCCCAATCTTTGTGTCATTGACCAACTTTATCACTAATTACTTCATTTACTTCCAGGTCATTGATAAAAATATTAAATAGCATAGGGCCAAAAACCAATCCCGGTGGGACCCCACTGGAAATACCCACTCAATGATAATTCCCTGGTTACAGTTACATTTTGAGACCTTTCAGTTAAACAGTTTTTAATCCATTTAATGTGTGCCTGTATTGGTTCTAGTTCCTTAATAAAAATGTTGTGCTGTACCAAGTCAGATGCCTTAAATAAATCTAAATATATTAAATCAATATGATTATATTTAGCAACCAAACTTGTAATCTCGTCAAAAAATTATATCAAGTTAGACAGGGTCTGTTTTCCATAAACCCTTGTTGATAGCATTAATTGTATTACCCTCATAATTCTTTATTATTCCAGTCCTATAACACCCTGTCACAGAATGGCCCGCCTGGAGTAGCCTCCTGCGGCATGACAGGCACACCTGCCTCAATTTCCCTTTTCAGAGTCTCCAGTAAATCCACTTCAGGCTCTTTTGCTTAAATAATGCCCCTCCTTGGAGCCGGTTTATTACCAAAACACAGTTAATTGCTTCCCAAGAAAAATCCCAAACAGTCCATTTCCAACATCCATTGTATATAGTCCTTAAAACCCCACTCTTCCCAGTGGGAACTCCCACAGCCTCTCTGCTGGGAGATCATCGTTATCAGGGGAACATCCCTCTCTCCCTCTGGCCCTCTCATGGTTCCTCTGAGTCCAGCCCTGGAGATGTTCTCAAGTAAGCTCCTCTTCTGCTTTCCTGCCTGCAGCACTTGGCTCTGTCTTTCTGATAGACATCAAGCAACTCCTGCTGCTGCTTTCCTGCCTTCAGCCTTCTCTCAGGAACCACAGTTAGTTTTTTTGGCTCTGGTAGCTCTCACCTCCTGCCCTTTTTCTTTGCTCCACTGGTCTGTGCTCTCAGATTCCCCTGACTCGCCATGTCTCTCTCCCCTGGTCCTTTATAGCCCCCAGGTGCTGCCGCCGCCCTCTTAATTGGCAAAATGAGAGCACCTGCTCTGGCAGAGGCGTGCTGGACCTACTTCATTTACCCTGTGACACAGCCTTTCCATTATTTTGCTCAAGATTGAAGTCAGGCTGAGAGGCCTATTATTACTTGGGTCATCCCCATTTACCGTTTTTAAATACACCTCTACCCTGATATAATGCTGTCCTTGGGAGCCAAAAAATCTTACTGCGTTATAGGTGAAACCGCGTTATAACGAACTTGCTTTGATCCGCCGGAGTGCGCAGCCCCACTCCTCTGGAGCACTGCTTTACCGTGTTATATCCGAATTCGTGTTATATCGGGTCTTGTTATATCGGAGCAGAGGTGTATTGGCACAACATTAGCCTTCTAGTTCTGGAATTTCCCCTGTGTTCCAAGACTTAGTGAGAATCAACATTAGTGGTCCAGAGAGTTCCTTGGCCAGCTCTTTTAAAATTCTTGGCTGCAAGTTATCTGGAAGTGCTGATTAAAAGATGTCAGGCTTTGATAGCTGCTGTTTAACATCCTCTTTAGTTAATGTTGGAATGGAAAGCATTTCATCATTATCACATGATATGAATACATCATCTGTCTTGTTCCCAAATACAGAACAGAAATATTTATTGAACACATCTTCTTTATCTTCATTATTGTTGACAATTCTACCATTCCCATTGTCATGGTTCCTTTTGTTCTTGATATGCTTAACTCAAAAAAACCCCAAACCTTTTTCCTTGTTGTCTGTAACTCTGTTGGCTATAGATTTCTTCATGTGTCCTTTCATTTCCTTATCAATGTTTTCTACATTTTCTAGCTTCTAAGTTTTATTCATTGCTGTCAGTTTCCTCTTTTTTCCATCTGTTATGTATTGTTTTTATTTTTTATTGTTGCTTTCACTTCTCTTCTAAGCTAGGCCGGTTTTCTAACCAGTGTACCTTTGTTTCTTGATTGTGGCCTTTTGGGTATTTATTAAAATGTTCTTAAACACTTCCCAATGATCACTCACATTTGTCTATGTAAATTTTCTCCCAGCTGTTTGGCTCATGGGGGTTGTTTAAGTTTGTGAAATTGGCCCAAGTGCAAGTATTACTGATGGGGACTTTATTCTATTTACACTTGCAATCGCTATTTTTTTTTAGTTTTGTGAGTTGTTCCTCTTTCTGTCAAGATGAGAATCCTGCTCATTGGATGCAAGACATTGAGTTGTGAAATCGTCATCTATAATTTTCCCTCCCCTTCCAAGCTCTGCATGATTCCACCCCGCCTACATCCCTGATTTCATTCCTATCCTATAGCCCCTTTCATTCTGCCTCCTTCCTCTGTGTCCCTGATGTTACAGCTGCCCACCTTTGAAATCCCTTCTTAAAGATCACTGCTTTCACCCAGTCCAGATCAGTTCAAACACTGCCTCCTTCTGCCTCAAAATAACAGCCTAAGAGCGAGCTGCCTCCTGGTGCATCTAACTGGTCTAATCTGTCTCTTTAGTCTGTAAGCTTTTCAGGGCAAGGACCATGTCTTCATCCATGTCCTGTACAGCACCAAGCATGGTGCTTATGCTTAACAGATAAATAATAACATGGACTACTGGAGGACAGGTTACTGGATTTGATGGAGCATTGGTCTCTTCTGGTATGGCAGTACAGAGTAGGGCCCCTCCCTTCATCTCCCAGAAGGAACACTATCAGAGAGGTTCTCTGGTTCTCCACTTGTAAGGTAACTCCCTTCTCTTCATGTGCCAATATATATTTATGCCTGTATCTGTAATTTTCACTCCGTGCATCTGAAGAAGTGGGTTTTTTACCCACGAAAGCTTATGCCCAAATA
This sequence comes from Chrysemys picta bellii, assembly GCF_011386835.1. Lineage (NCBI taxonomy): Eukaryota > Metazoa > Chordata > Testudines > Emydidae > Chrysemys > Chrysemys picta. Next base: position 43,010,828 of record NC_088802.1, on the reverse strand, counting down.
AATCTGTTAGTCTTTAAGGTGCCACTATACTCCTCGTTGTTTTTATTCAGAGAGGGATGCGTCTCATGTACCATTTCTGAGCACACTGATAGTAACTGGTCTCTTCTCTTGCTACAGCTGGCTAAGTTTTCAGAGGACACACTCAGCAGCTACACAGAGATGGTATCTTCTCAGGTACTGTTGTTACTATTTTTTACAAGGCTTCCATTCTCTTTCTACTTCACTGCGAGCTCGATAAGATCCTTCCCTTTCTCCCTCTGTGTTCTCCTGCTAGTCCCTAAACCTTCACTGCTGGTGACAGAGGCCTGCTGGCATTCTTTATTTGCTGCTTTATTTTGCTCTGCTTGCAGGTTGGATGTCTTTCCCACACACCTTCTCATGTAGAAATTGCTCTACTGGCCAGGGTTGAGCTAAATGTGACAGGTGGTCCAGCTTGTACCCTTCAGGTTGCCATGAATTAGAATTTTGGTGAGGTTTTGAAACTAAGCTTTCCTGTCTTGGAGAAAGCTTCTGTTTCAAGTCCTGGTCGCTGTTACTCCACAGGTGGAATAACTGGTCAAGAAATACGTGTACATAGCAGGAGGCTGGGGCAGAATTTAGCTTTTCTTAAAAAACAAACAACCCTCATCCAATCAAAACTAGTGAACAGGGAGATGGGAAGTAGCAGCAAGACTGGAGCCCTGGCAGAGGTGAAATATGGAGAGAGGAGAGTGGGTCATTTGGGATGAAAGCCTGATCCTGCTTCACCAGATTCTTAATAAGCTTGTGTACATTACTAACGCTTCCCAAATCAGAGCAAGCAAACTTTCAAAGGAACTGTCTGGATCCAGCCCCTCTGCAAATTATATCACCCAGATCAAACAGGAGGATACTGTCTTGCCTAATCTGGCGTTAGGATTTCCATTTCCCTGGGGAAGCAGAGGGATTCCCAAGGCTAATTAGAAAATCCCAGATGTCACCAAGCTCAGTCTCTCCCCTTGCCACTGCTAGCTCCCACTCATATCACTTTCGCTGAACGTTTTCTTACCTTCCTATGCCAGTTCATCCTTCAGCTGAGCTGTGCATTTCAGTGCTTGAGCAGTTAAAAAGTAGTGACTTGAGATCATCTCCCTGGCTGCATGGATCTGCTCCCTTTTTCTGCTTCTGTGCGAAGACCTTGGCTGTAAGAAAGTGTCTGGATTAAACATGGCCTTTTCTTTTTGTTTTAAATTAAATATTGTTCTGCATTTCTGACTACAGCTATGGTGAGATTTAATCTGTCTAGGTTTGTACATGGCCCCTATCAACATAGTGTCTGAGCACTGGAGGAGTTCAAGCACGGGAGAAGTGATGCAAAGTAGTAGCAATCCAGAAATGGATATAAAGCTTTCAGCTCAACATCAAAATGCAGACCCAGTTCAGCTGGGAACAAAAAACACACAGCTCTGAGGCTGGGACTAGATCCCAGATTTACAGAGCTGAGCCCATATGTGTTAGCCTTCTGTCATCCAGCCTCTGTTTGGGATAGTGCTCCTGTGGGAGACTAAGGTTGTCTGTGACAGCAGCACGTTTAGTTTGTAATATTTTCCCTCATTCAAACCTTCCTTCAGTTGTTCATAGATTTGATTTTTAGTTAAATTGGATGAGGAGGTAATGGTTCTAGCAGGAGATAGAACCCAGACTCCTGACTCCCTGGGCTACCTTGGGTAAGTCATTGCACCTCAGTTGTCCCATCTGGAAATGGGTTTAATAGGCATGTGGTGGGGCACCGAAATCCTTTCATTCAAGGATCTGAGCATATTGTTTAGGAAAAGGTGCTGCCTCTTGGAATCTAAGTTAACTGAGGTGAAACCTCTTCAGAAGTCTCACCTGTGTTTTCTGGAAAGACTATGATGGCCCCACCAGAGTCCCTGTTCAAAGAACATACTTGCTGTTTGCATTCAGGCGGGGGAGTGCCCTTGCCCTCGAAAACTTCAACCTACTCACACTTAAAGTCCTGTCCCCCGGCAATGGATTGTTTCACAGGGTCTCTTTGACTCAAACCTATAAGCATGTTTGTTAACTTCACACACCCCTCCTCCCCCTTCCTCACCTAGGCTCTCCCCAGCGAATTGTCACCTGTGGTCTGCTTCTCTGACAGGAAATGATACGTTGTATCTGGAGCCACTTTCTGTGTGTTTTAAAAGGCAAGTCTCCAACACTCAGCTTCACCTCCAGCTTACTTCACAGCCTGGGATCCGTCACTGTGAGTATCACTAGGTTATCACAAGGAAGACACCTAAACGGGACACCTTGCTCTCTTCAATCGCTGTGAAAATCCCCTAAGAAACAGTGCTGTAGGTGCTCCATTCACAGCGTTCTGAGTAAAGGTCTTGTGGGGGTTCTAGTCTTCTGGGTTTGCAGGGGCTTTATAACCTCTATTGTAAAGTGCTTTGATGTCTAATGATGAAAAGCGCTATATAAGAGCTATACATCTATATAATAAGATTCCAGGATTTTCAATCGGAAGCCTAGAATGTCTGCAGTCAGTGTGAAGCAATGGAAACTGCTGTGTGTATGGCTAAGAGCTCTTTTTGTTTAGAATATCGCCATGTTCTATTATCGCTGGGATTCGACATCTCTTCCCATCCAATTTTTATGCTCTCATCTGTTTTCCGCTTTTTTACACTTTATGAATTACACTTGTATGACAGCACGGGCGTTAGCCTGATTATAACTGTCTTTGAACCAAATGGGCACCTATCCTCCCAGAAGCACACTTCTAGTAAAGACAGTGGTTTAGAGGACATTCAGTGTGGTCTGGTAGCTTAAGCCCCGGCCATGCTCTGGTTCTATTCCTAGCTCTGCCAATGACATTAAAAAAACCTCTTGATCTCCCTGGGCCTTGGTGTACAAGTCTGTATTGTACCTATTTTACTTGCCTCCTGCACATGAACCAAGTTGTGCTCAGCACACCTGGGCATGCTTTCAGAATGCACTCTCAAGACAGGAGGTTGCTTAACAAGGGACTTTTGTCCAACTTTGTATCTGAAAACCCACCCGAGCCTTCTGCTGTTTGTTTCTGTGAATATATATTTTAAACATTAACTCATTGGGTGTTTGTATTTTGGGGGGTGTTGCGGGATGTCTTGGGGTGTTTTAGGTGCTTTGCTGTGTAGACAAGCAGGGGATTCTATCCTGGCCAAATCCCAGTCCAGAGACTGTTCTGTTCTTCAGTGGGAAGGTGGAAGCCCCTCATGATAGCCATGAAGACCTGACGGATGAACTCTCCACGCGCTCCTTCTGCCACCCAGAGATGGATGAGGAGGTGAGGGCTAGGTCATCGACAAAGTGATGCTTTGCTTTCAGCCTGGCGTGGCTGGCAGCCTTAGCAGTACCTGCCAGGCAACTTGATTCAGTTCATGATCTGGCAGGGCTTGCGGTGGTGTAGAAAAGCAGGTGTTGGGCTCCTCGAGCAGAGGGTAGTTGCTTGAATGATTAAGGAATGCTGAGGACCAGCTCCTCCAAAAAACATCCTGTCCAGTCTTGTTCAGTAGAGGCCAGAGGCTGCCCCACCCCCGCTATCCAAATCCATCCCAGGGTAGAACAGGCCTGGCATCATGCAAATCAGTAGTGGGGATTTCCCATTCCATCCCATAAGTGTCTCATCACTTCACCTCCTTTCTCTCTCTAGCCCCATGAGAGGGATGCTCTGCTCTCTGGTCCCATGATGGATATGGTCCACATTGCCAATGAACAGGAGAGGAACGACTGGTCTAGTGACACTCCAAAATCTTCTGACGTCCATGTCCACAGAAAGCCAAACAATAGAAGCAAGCATCCATCGGGGTCCAATGTGAGCTTCAGCAAAGACACGGAGGGTGGTGAGGAGGAGGCAACCCAGGTAAGGTATGCAAAAGTGGATGCAGTCAGCCTCTCACTGAGCTGTAGGACAAGCTGCATCAAGTGGAGAAAGAACCCTGCCCACCCCCTGATTTGCGTTAGAGGATGGCGGAAACTAGCAGATTTGTATGAGTTAAGTAAGGAAAGGAGCAGCTGAATCTCATTGTACTCTGTGCCTTTTGCTGGCCTTGTGGATGGGAAGATGGCCCTCCAGCCAAAATAACATTATACTCAGGAGTGCTTGGCAGAGACACTCTACACAGCAAGCTACAGCCAGCACCATAATCCTATTAGCTCCCACACCTTTGGATTTCTCCTCTTTCTGTGGGGTAAGAGAGCTGTTCATTTAAAGGGGCCCTCTTCAAAGTCTGAGGATTTAGTTAGTAGTACTGATGGCTGTAGAGGAGAGAACAGGTTGTGAGGAGCCTCCTCTTCAGCATCCCAGTGATTCTAGCTCTCTGCTAGCCTAGCTGCTGGTTTGGGTCAGATCTCTGGCACACGTGCCTGTGTGGTACATGAGAACGGCCATACTGAGTCCAGCCATCTAGCCCAGTATCTTCCAATAGTGGCTGGTGCCAGGTGCTTCGGAGGAAATGAACAGAACAGGGCAATTGATCAAGTGATCCATCCCCTGTCATCCAGTCCCAACTTCTAGCAGTCAGAGGCTTAGGGACACCCAGAACATGGGGTTGCATCCCCTGATAGCCGTTGATGGATCTGCCCTCCATGAACTTATCTACTTCGTTTTTTAACCCAGTTATACGTTTGCCTTTGCAACATTCCCTGGCAACAAGTTCCTCAGGCTGACTGTGTGTTGTATGAAGAAGTATTTCCTTATATTTGTGTTAAACCTGCTACCTATTAATTTCATTGGATTGACCCCTGGTTTGTGTGTTATGTGAAGGGGTAAATAACACTTCTTCTCTATTCACTTTCTCTGCATCGTTTATGATTTAGACTAATAGACTAATATCCTTGGTCTGCATCCCAGAGAACCGGTCAAATGATGAAGACGGTTTTTTAAACACATGGTTCAAATTTGATTTGCTACTGCTTTTCATTATTCATGAATATTTGATCACCAAGCAGTCAACAAAATATATAAATACTGAAACTGACAAAGAAGTCTATTAGAAAGGCATTATTCCATAGTCTTCTATGAAAAATGTTAGTTACTCAGTTAGGGACCAGAATCTAAACCATGTAACAGGTGACCAGTTTTGACCTTGAATACCGAATATCAGTAATGGATACTTTACCTATAGCATGCCAAGTGTTCATTTGTGGTAGATGTAGAATAATTCCACATATAGGGCCTATGTGCTATGATCATACAAATAAATAATAATAATGAATACGTTCACAAAACCAGCAGTAGAATGTGAATAATTCATGAAGTCAAAAACAAAGAAACCCAAGGTCAAATTAACCAAGTTTCGTTTTCATTAAATACTAATTGACTGGTAATACTGGCCACTCATATGTACTGATTGTGCTCTGTTATTCTGAATTTACATCACTGTAGCTCCATGGATTTCAGTGACGTTACTCCTGACCTACCCCAGTGTAAGCAAGGGGAGAGTTGGGCATAATATCTTCTAGTGACAGATTATGACCCTAAGGGTATGTCTACACTGCAATAAAAGACTCACCCCGGCCCGTGTCACTTGACTGGTAATGGGCTTGGTGCTTAAGCAGGGCTCACAAAGATGTGCTTTTTGCTGGGGCAGATGTCTGTGTGTCTGTCTAGTGTTGCCTGCTTCAGTTGCTGAATTGTAAGGGGAAGCAATCAGGGAAGAATCTCACTTCATTCCCCTTGCACATCCTTCAGCATGGGCTGCATGTCCTTTTCAGAGAAGAAAAGCGTTCTCTCTACTGAAGGCCCTTTCCCCTGGGAAGGGTTGGTTCTTTTAAAGACAGGACTAAAGGAGGTACCTGTTGCTAGTGTCTATGATGAGGATTCTCACATCTATTTTTGTGCATTTATGGGATGTTACACACCACCTTCTTCTCAGGAGACTTCATCCCCATCCCTCAAATTTCTGTCATCTTAAGATCAATCCTACAGTTCTTTCCCTGGTTATCTTCTGAGCTTGTTCATACTCCCACCTATGGCAATGGTAAAACTCCCACAGATTTCAGTGTGGGAAGGATCAGGAACTTACTATTTGTTTTTCTAAATGTGTTACTAGAAAGTAGTTTAATCTCCCTGGAAGAGCCCCCGGGCCCTTTACAGTAGTCACTCCCTCATCGCATACTCATTCATTTTCCTCCCTTAGAATTTGAACCATTTAAAAAACATTCTTGCATCTGAAGAAGTGAGGTTCTTACCCACGAAAGCTTATGCTCCCAGTACTTCTGTTAGTCTCAAAGGTGCCACAGGACCCTCTGTTGCTTTTTAAAAAACATTGTTTTTACTCCTCTGGAGAATCTCAGATTGTGGAACTAGGGAAGCTGCTATTTTTGATAAGTGGAGGAAGCAACGGCCTGTTAATCTTCCCTGTTATATCTGGGATTCTCTCTTCTGCTAAGGGATACTAAACTTGGGATGGGAATTGGAGCCTCTCTAGCAACTACGTTCCATTATAACTAATCAGGATTTTCTTGCATGTCTTATCAGGCTGGCGGTGACACTGAGGGACTGGCCTGTGAGGCTGAAGACTTCGTGTGTGACTACCACCTCAAAATGCTCAGCCTGTCCCAGGACCAGCAGAACCCCTCCTGTATCCAGTTTGATGACTCCAACTGGCAGATGCACCTAACCTCCCTGAAGCCTCTGGGCTTGAATGTGCTGCTCAACCTCTGCAATGCCAGTGTGACAGAGCGCCTATGCCGTTTCTCTGACCACCTCTGCAACATTGCCCTCCAGGAGACCCACAGTGCTGTGCTGCCTGTCCATGTGCCCTGGGGGCTCTGTGAGTTTGCCAGGCTAATAGGTAAGGAAGAACCAAACAAGGAGACAGCTGAGAAATGGGAGCAAGCTTTCATGGTAGTCTTACTGAGCCAGCTGAATCCTGGGAGAGTACCAGAATGGTACCCCTTTGTTAGTTTTTTTTTTTTATAGATTCTAGGACTGGAAGGGACCTCGAGAGGTCATCGAGTCCAGTCCCCTGCCCGCATGGCAGGACCAAATACTGTCTAGACCATCCCTGATAGACCTTTATCTAACCTACTCTTAAATATCTCCAGAGATGGAGATTCCACAACCTCCCTAGGTAATTTATTCCAGTGTTTAACCACCCTGACAGTTAGGAACTTTTTCCTAATGTCCAACCTAGACCTCCCTTGCTGCAGTTTAAGCCCATTGCTTCTTGTTCTATCCTTAGAGGCTAAGGTGAACAAGTTTTCTCCCTCCTCCTTATGACACCCTTTTAGATACCTGAAAACTGCTATCATGTTCCCTCTGTCTTCTCTTTTCCAAACTAAACAAACCCAATTCTTTCAGCCTTCTTTCATAGGTCATGTTCTCAAGACCTTTAATCATTCTTGTTGCTCTTCTCTGGACCCTTTCCAATTTCTCCACATCTTTCTTGAAATGTGGTGCCCAGAACTGGACACAATCTTCCAGCTGAGGCCTAACCACAGCAGAGTAGAGCGGAAGAATGACTTTTTGTGTCTTGCTCACAACACACCTGTTAATACATCCCAGAATCATGTTTGCTTTTTTTGCAACAACATCACACTGTTGACTCATATTTAGCTTGTGGTCAACTATAACCCCTAGATCCCTTTCTGCCGTACTCCTTCCTAGACAGTCTCTTCCCATTCTGTATGTGTGAAACTGATTTTTTTCTTCCTAAGTGGAGCACTTTGCATTTGTCTTTGTTAAACTTCATCCTGTTTAACTCGGACCATTTCTCCAGTTTGTCCAGATCATTTTGAATTTGAGTTGGAAAACTGGAGTGCAGATCTGACTCTGATCTCTCTTTGGATCAATGCTCGGAGGTTTGACATCAGACTTGTTGCCAGTGTCATTGGAGAGTTCACCGCTGACAGGTTGAGACACGATGCTAGAGTCATTGAGTTACATTCATGGCTAAGAGTTTTTCCAGCCAACACAGGCTAAATTTTGTAAAGTTCTAGTTCAAATCCTTCAGTGTTACAGACAGCAGCAGTGCTGATGAAGAAGCTTTTTGCCCCACAGTGGATAAAGAATGACCAATAAGAATGGACGAATTGCTCTTCTGGTATCTTTGTCAGTGTTACTGTTTAGGTTTCTGTGTATTACAGAGAAACTGGTAATGGTTAGCCGTAAATAATATGTAGCACTTCACATCTTCAGTACTTCATAATCTGCATCCCACCCTTGTGAGGTAGATAAGTATCAATGTCCCCATTTAAGAGTGAGGCACAGGAGAGTTAAATGACTCGTCCAAGGTCACGCAAGGAATCAGTGGCAGAGCCAGGATTAACATTTAGCGTTTCTGACCTCTTGTTCTTCTGCATTGCTCCGCTTCTCTTAAATGAATCAGGAGTGCTAAGGACTCCACTAATAATATCATCCGGCTCTTATATAGCACATCTCATCAGTAGATCTCAAAGCGTTTTACTGTACGCACATAGTGAGAACGCAGGCAAGTCAGCTAGGTAAGTCTAACCTCTGTTGCTTGGCTGTTAGCACACACTGGGGCTACATAATGTCACTGGCTTGGTTTCTGGTGGATGCTGCTGCTGGGAAGGTATCAGAATGACTGCAGCTAGTGGGCGGGGTGGAGCAGCAAAGTGAGATCTCCTCCATTTTGCTTTGGGTTGTGTTTAATCTTTTTCCCCTTTACATTCATGTTTCAGGTTTCACACCCGGAGCCAAAGAGCTTTTCAAGCAGGAGAACCACTTGGCTTTGTACCGCCTGCCGACTGACGAGATGGTGAAGGAGACAGTACTGGGAAAACTCTCTTCCATCACCAAGAGGAGACCGCCTTTAAGTCACATGATCAGCCTTTTTGTTAAGGACACCACCACCAGTAAGGCTGCTTCTCTTCTCTCGGGCGTAGGTGTTGGATATAGTGGGGGAGGGAAATGGAGTCTTTTGCGAGTCTCAAAAACAATCTAGGAATTGCCAGAGTAGAATAGACCAAGGCTCCATCTAGACTGATATCCTGTGTCTGCCTGCAGCCAATACCAACTGCTAAAGAGGAAGCTGTAAATTTCTTGGTAATGCACCTCACTGTGCAGTGCTATTACATGTTGGGAGGAATTTCTTCCTGACCCCAGTGTGTGACCAGCTCTTGCCCAGAAGCATAAAGATTGTGGATAACCTTTGTAATTTGATTCTGGCTAATGTTATATCCAACATATTAATGATCTTGTGTGCCTGTGTCCTGGAAAAGCAGAATAAGAAGAGGTTCTTGATTGTCTATGTACAGACTTTGTTGTCCCAGCGAAATCAATACTATACAGAATTGAAAGTCCCTGGGAGTAAACCATATCCTTCTGTCCAGCAGTTAATCTTACACCTTGACCTGGGAAGATTTTTTTTATATCTGTTCCAGTTGCTGCCATCTTGTCTTTATAGGAAAGGCTTTGAAATGTGTTGTTCAGAGTTGACTGCTGGGATTCTCAATATAGGGAAACACTTTTAATCTTGCATCATTCTAACTTCATTTCCTAATTTTGAAAAGTTTTTTTCCCTAGAGGGTTCAGACGTGTGAGTGTGTGTGTGTGTGTGACCGTAATAATGCTGTCTAGAGTGAACTGTAAGAAGAATTTTAACAGTGAGGGTAATTAACCATTGGAATAATTTACTAAAAGATGTGGTTGATTGTTCATCACTTGAAGCCTTTAAATCAAGGTTGTGTGGCTATCTAAAATTGTGCTCTAGGTCAACCAGAAGTTATGAGCTTGGTGCAGGAATTACTGGGTGAAATTCTCTGGATTGTGTTATGCAGGGGGTCAGACCAAATCATAATGGCCCCTTTTGGCTTTAAAAATCTTGTATGGATTCAAAGATTCATTCCACCATAACGAGACCTCCATAAGGAAACCAAATATGGACAGGTAGTAAATTCTGTACCCTTAGCAGAAATGGTACATAACCCATCTCTAGGTTCCCTTGTCTCGTTTAGTGAAATAACGTCCCTGTTAATTTCACCCCAAATTCACAGTAGCGGGAGGTGAGTTAAGGATTCACGTGCTCCTGGAGTGAAATGACCCAATGGCCTGTACTGCCTCCATCTTCCCTTGTTGTATTTAAAATCTTAATTTTTCATAATCTTATTTTGATTACTGCACCAGTGCTGGAGGCTGAGGTTACTGTTAGGAATCTCTTGTTTAGGAAGAGTTTTAACACAAGCCCATATCCAATGCAAAGAGTGATCTGGCTCACTTGAGCAGACTCACTGCTGCTCAGTTAGCCTCTATCTCTAGCCCTACAAGAAAACAGCTTGATTCAGTATTGGCCACAGCCAGCCAGCAGGAGCACCTCGGCTCCCAGCCCCAATGCCAGGTGGGAGCAGGGATTTCACCCAGCTTACTGCCAGGAGCCTAGTAAGGAGTCTCTTGCTTTGTAAATCAGCGTAATTTGGCAGGGCATACATGTAAATAGTGAACAGTCACGGTGTTTAATACCCATCCTTAGCCATTTCTAAACGATCCCACCGCTCGTTAGCTAATGGTTATGTTCCCAGGTCAGGTTGTTAATTTACCTAGAGTTATAGCCTAGGGGTTTTTTAGTTGTTTCCTTGTGCCATGAGGCATCTGATCTGTACGTCTTTGTAGATTCTTTTTCTGGTCCCTCGAGTGGTTTGTGTAAGGCGTAGGCCGTGAGTGTTACATGGATGTCTGTTTGTGGCTTAGGTGCAGATTGTAGGGCAAAAGCCAGAGTGAACAATGGCCCCTGTTTTAGCAGAATCCCATTTCTGTTACTAACCTTGTGATTTACTAATCCCAGCTGGGGGGAAGTTTAGCTCACGGTGCCATCAATGACATTGGAATCAATGCCGCCCCAGCACAGATTGGAGCGGTACGCGCCCTGTGTCACTGGCATTAACTTCTACAGAGTGACAGTGGGGTGGGCTGTGCAAGGTGCTGTTGATGTTGAACAGAAACTATGTGGGATGGAAAGCAGAAATGTAGCTGCTGGTGTGCATCTGTGTGTTTGCCCACCAGCTCCTACTCGGTATATGAGGCATGGGGACTTTGCAGGGTCAGCTAGCATCTCCTGCCCCTTTGTTCACAGCAGAGGCTATCTGACCATACATCCACTATGGGAGGATATAAAGTTTTTACAGTAAAATTAACCCAAGCCTCACACAAGCTGTCCATTGTGTTCCTCTAACAAGTCCCCTCTTTCACATTCTGCTCCTATTGCATTCAGATATTTGTTATGCTGATAAACTCAGCATGTGGTGTCTATTTTTAGTACAAAGCAGAGAGCTGGTATGTTTTGGAAAATCCTCAAGTATTCATGAAGGTCCCTGCCTGATTTGCATGAACGGATATTCTTGGCTCTTGACCTTGTTGGCTAGCATGAGTGTCGGCACTCGGCAGCAATGCCTGCAAGAGTCTTTGGACTCGCTTTTTGGAAGTGATTTTTTTTTTCTTTAGATCAGCTTTGAAGCCATTGGGGGCAGTCACAGAGCAGCTGGAGGAGGGAATCAAATTAACCTTGACAGTGAAAGCTATGTGCATATAATGTTAATGTTTCCACATGAGCTAATGAGAGAGGAACTCTGGAGGAAAGGCAGCCCCTCCATCCTTGACTTTAGATCTACCTACCAGGCCCTGGTCTTGTACCAGATAAGTGAAAATCACATGATGATCTGGAACACCCAGGCCCAGCTGGATGAGTTGCAGGTTATTGTTCAGCCTTAAAGTATCCTAGAATTGGAAAAGGTGGAACGATCGAAAAGATCATGGACATTAAGGAATCTTGGCACCTCCTCTGGTCAGTGCGAGGGGTTCTCCTCTACAGTACGTCTTCTAGAGCTTTCGTCCAGCCTCGTTATAAATGCCCCACGCAATGACCGTTAATCACCCAAATTCTCCTGTGGAATAATGCTGACAATCATAATACTTCACTCTTATCCAGTGCTTTTCATCAGTAGATCTCAAAGCGCTTTACAAAGGAGGTCAGTATCGTTATCTGAGGCACAGGGAGGTGAAGTGACTTGCCAGGCCAATGAATAGAACCCAGGTCTCCTGTGTCCCAGTCCTGTGCCCTTTCTAGTCCATGCTGCCTCCAATCCAATAGGCTCCAGTCTATTAACAGGCTTTCACTGTTATTCAACTCAAATTTCCCGTTACTTAATTTCATCTCATGGCTCCATTACTCCTGGTTATACCCTGATTTGGAGGCGTACTGGATACAGAAGCAACTTGGTCCTCACTTTTCTGCAGGAGAAAGATCATTGCAGTGTAAGGGGAGAGGTACTGGAACTGGCTACCAGGTCCACAATTTACCACTAGCTCAGTTAACTTATAGCCAGGCAAAGAGCAGCCAAACCTACATCATCTTCTCTTGAACAGTCTCTGTTCAGTGACTGACACACTCTTGACATGGCCAGTGGGGATGTATTGGGTAGATCAGGACGTTCTGTCTTATTGTGGGATACTCTGTAGTTTTTAACTGTCAAACGAGCCATTGGAATTCAATCCCTTGGTTGGGAATGTACAGGTGAGACACCTACCCGTTTTTCCCCTAGGCACTGAGCAGATGCTTTCTCATGGGACAGCTGACATCATTCTTGAGGCCTGCACAGACTTTTGGGATGGTGCTGATATCTACCCCCTCTCCGGCTCGGACAGGTGGGTGGCCTTACCTCATTGGCATACAGGAGTTGCTGGTTTAAAATTAATTACTGGAGAGAATTATGTTTATATTAAGGCTCCACATAACAATACTTTATACACCATTTATAAATGATAAATAGCTGTTATAAATGTGAGTTGTCTGTAGTTGGTTATAAGCACATCGTTAAAAGGGGTTACATGATTCTAAGCAATCTATTGACCCGTTGGACTCTTAACAATTTACTGACCATTTATTAAAACATTTGTTCATCATTTATAAACCCTTTCTAAATTGTTTATAAATGAAACCTTACTGTAAAGTGTGCCCAAGAATTCTAAGCAAGTTCAGTGATGGTGGCAATAGGATTTTGTTCGGTTATCTCTGGGACGTCCCATATCTGCATACAAGGAGTGGTACATACCAGCTATTAGTTGTATCTTGCCGGGGTGGATTTGGTGCGCCTCATGTCATTATTGTCAGCTTTTGTCATTTGACAGATCAGTCCTGATTTGTTTTGTTGGTCCCCGACCTTTTTTGTCTGGCAGGCGCCAGACGATGAGCCACCGCAGACCGTGGCCGGTGGACGAGCATCCGCTGAAATGCCGCCAAGAAGCGGCAATGTCAATAGACGTCGCCGCCAAAATGCCGCCAACAAACAGCGTCATCCAGAGGCTTTGGCGGCATTTCGGTGGTGACGCCTCTGGATGACGCTGCTTGTCGGTGGCATTTCGGGGGATGCTTGTCCGCCAGCCAGTACGCGGGCGCACATAGATGCCCCAGCGGGTGCCATGGCGCCGGCGGGCACCACGTTGGGGACCACTGTGCTAGTGTGTCTGGCTATCTTCAGGCATTAAGACCTGTTACTTTTTTGAATATTTCTTTTACAAGGCATTGATTAAAAACTCTGTGTTGAGTAGTTCTGGCCCAGCCTAATGTTACCGCTGCAAATTTAAAACAAACATGGAATTTTAAGCTACTCCAATGACTGCGTGTTGACAATGTGCCTTTAAATGCAGGTATTTGGAACTGCACCACTGGTGTACTGTGATGGAGGGGTTCTTCGTTCAACTTGCATTGGTTTTGTGTCGCTGCACCATGCAAATCTATATAATATGGTCATGGTTCAGTGCTAGCTGCATCTCTCATTCCTTCCTTTCTCTCTGAGTGCATTCCCTCTAGTTTTTAGGCCTTGAGCCTTTGCCTTCCTGGGTAGAATCCTGTGATGCTACAGCATCCTGTATGGGTGTGTGCCAACCATGATTGCTCAGCAGGTCCAACTGCATTCAGCTCTCTGCCGTTCTTTCCTTCAGGAGCTGTGACCAGTGACGAATAGAGTGTCCCAAAACAGTCTTCTTAAAACAATGTATTGTTTAATCTTAACAGTGGGAGCACAGCATAACATGAGAAATGGGTTTTTAAAACAATAAATTGTCTGGATGCATATCTGTCTGAGCTAAAGGCCTGTCTTACCCCAGATCCCTCTGACCTCCGAAGTCTGGGTTCACATTTACTCAGAAGCCCTGTCTCTCCCTTGAGAAGTGTGTGACTTTAAACCCTCATGAGTCCTCTGATCTCCCTGCTCCCCTGATAGGGGCTGAGATCTGCCTGGGGAAACCTGTTTCGTGAGGTCTGCATCACAGCCAGTGGTTCCAGCATTGTCCCCACAGTGTTTGCTGAAGTGTTATCTGGCCCATTGCACTCTTCCTACTCACAAGTAAACAGCCTTATTGGTGAATTAATCCCAAGTACTCATGCAATGAACCCCCTGGCAATAATCAGACAGCTACATAACACATTTAGTGTTCATAAATTCTCACAGGCAGCTCCAATTCTATCACAAATATGCTACATTAGTTTGTCTGTTCACCCCTCTGTGGGTGCATCACTGCCTCTTACAGGATGCTCAGACGCTCAGATCTCCCTCTAGTGGCTGTAGCTCAAAGAATACAAGCTATAGGAATGGTCTCTTTAGACCAGTCTCTGATCAGCGTTAGAAACAAACTTATAGGGAGTGGTCCAGGAAACTTGTATTGCTGATTTCCTCCAGCCCAGAGCTCCCAGAGGTTATACTGGTGTCAGAATGGCAGCATGCCGCTGATAGCTTTTGCTATTATCTTGTGTCTTCCATATAGGAAGAAAGTGTTGGATTTCTACCAGCGAGCATGTCTCTCAGGCTATTGTTCTGCCTTTGCCTACAAGCCAATGCACTGTGCCTTGTCCTCCCAGCTCAATGGCAAGTGCATAGAACTGGTGCAGGTCCCTGGACAGAGTGCCATCTTCACATCCTGTGACCTTCCTGGGACTACACCCATCAAACAGAGCAGCAGAAGGAACAGCTGGAGCTCTGATGGTATGTCTCTCTCCTCCTCCTTGTGGGATGTGTTGCTGAGCTGGGTCTCCCATTCCCAATCAGTCTGGAGCTGTAGCAGCTTTGCTCTCCAAAGCAGTGGTTGGAAATTGAGATCTAAGCATTCCCTTAAAGGGAAATAATTACTTACGCTGCTGGCAAGTGTATTTCTATCGTAAAGTTACCTAAATTTGTAAGACAATAGTTACACTTGACGGTAGTCTAATTTATTAAAGCAGGGGACTGAGACTCAGGACTCTTTAAGTTCTGTTCCTGGCTTTGCATCTGTGCAATCTTATGCAAGTTACTTATGCTGGGTTTTTCAAAGGAGTCAGGAAGTGCCTAATTCCCTTTGATTCCTTTGGAAAATTGCGGTGCTAACCCCTCTGTGCCTCAGTTCCCCATTCTGTAAAATGAGGTAACATGGTTTCACGTGGGAGTTGGGAGGCATAATTAGCGATTTATACAATGTTTCATTGTGCAATTTCTCGTGCTACACCAGGATCCTTTACTGTGTACTGTATCGAGGTCACGTTAATCACACCCTGATCTGGTGAAGGAATCCTGTCAGTCTAAATCCTTAACAAGTCATTCTGGAGTCACTGCAGCATCCCTAGAGAGAACGTGTTTGATCCAATTACTTGAGATCAACTCCCCTTCAGTTTCATGGCTGTCAGCTTCCTCCAGACTTGCTGTGTTGTTTAAGCACAGTATGATGTACTTAAAATGCATATGTGTACATCATGCAGCACATGTACTGTGCCCTTCCCACCCCTTTCTTGTAACTGACTAGCATCCTTTATTTTATTTTCTTCCTTCCCATGCTGTGTGTGTTTTTGTGCTGTGTGTGTTTTTGCACTGTGTTCTTGGCTGCATGTTGGGGTGTTTAAAACGCCTTTTGTGACTGTGTATGATTGGGCAAATGGGTGTCTTTCCACCTGTTCATCTATACGTGTGTCTGCATGTTTCTGTGCATATGGGTGCCTGTCTCTATGTGGTCATGTCTCGTTATCTGTGTCCGTGTGTGCACGCACATGTGGGTGTTTGTGTCTCAATGTGATTGCGTGTTGTTTGCATGCCTGAAGAAGGGATCGGGGAAGTGATGGAGAAGGAGGATTGTATCCAGGCTCTGAGTGGTCAGATCTTCATGGGAATGGTCTCATCCCAGTACCAGGCCCGACTTGACATCGTCCGCCTCATTGATGGGCTGGTCAGTGCCTGCATTCGTTTTGTCTACTTTTCCCTGGAAGATGAGCTCAAGAGCAAGGTAGGCTACATCTCTGCTGTATCCCTTTCTGAACTTGCTTGGCCCCTGCCTTGAAGTTCCTCCCCATATAGTCTGAGAGTACCCCTACCGAGCTGCCTAATGGTCTCCGTGGCATATGCTGGTCAGGGGGCATCTGTATGTATTGACCCCAAAGCACTGGTCCCTGCATCAGCTCTGTAAAATCTTGTGTGCTCTCCCCCAGGTCTTTGCTGAGAAGATGGGTCTTGAGACCGGCTGGAACTGCCACATATCCTTAACGCCCAACGGAGATGTGCCCGGGTCAGAGATTCCTCCCTCCAGTCCCAGCCATGCAGGTTCTTTGCATGATGACCTGAATCAGGGTGAGAGAACTTCCCTCTGGGAAAGGTGGCTGTATGATTCAGAGGCGGGGTGTGTCTGCCTGTAGCTAACGAATGTGGTGTATGGTAAGCAAGATAGGATGCTCTGGTTGGGGTTTACTAACCGGCAGTGGAGTTCAGCTGTGACTCAGTGGCTTCTCGCCACAGCTGCCAGTTAGGGGATGTGACTAGGTGGCTCCCATTGAAGGATGAAACCAGGAATTTGGTAAGGATGAGCTGTCCAGTTTATCCCTTCAGCATATGTATATCACATAGTGAAACCTGCACTAATAACCCTGAAGAAAATAGGCTGCTGCGGTCTTAGGAAGCCACTCAAATGTTCCTCACTGTTTCCAAGACAGTCCTGTTTAACCTGTACTTAACCCACTAAAACCAGTCCTAACTTGTTAGAACTGTGAGCCCAAACCTGAATGTGCATGACTTGTGAGTACCATGCAGTCATGGTAAATTGGCCACTCACGTGGCTGTTTAGGAATCTAACTGCTGATTTGTGCGCACACTTACTGCAGTTCCATGCAGAATCATGGGAGCTGGGTGCACACACACTTTTGTGCATGTAACTATCATGATTGTCTACACAATTGCCTACCGTGGAGTTGTTCATTTGCAGTTCCAATTTTTGCTACAGCCTTGATGTAGCTGTTGAGGGCATGTTTGAGCCCAGGTTAACTGACTCAGGCTTGCGCTGTGGGCTAAAATAGCAATGTAGGTGTTCCTACTCAGGCTGGAGTTTGGGCTCTGGAACCTGGTGAAGGGGTAGGTCTCAAAGCCAGAGCAGGAATGTCTACACGGCTATTTTTAGCCTCATAGCGCAAGCCCCAGTCAGTTGACCTGGGCTCTGAGACTCAATGCCACCGGGGTTTTTTTTTTTTTTTTTGCAATGTTGGACTTATCCTGTGGGTCTGTCTCTTGTCTGAAAGTTGCTCTTCTTCCTCACTTTAGATGTGATTTCTCCAATCTCTCCCCAGAAGACAGTGTGAGCAGGGAGAAAGGCGGCAGAGCCAGAAGAGCTATCATGTGTCAAAAGATTAAAGAGACTAGGCTCATGCATCTGCCTCCGAGCAGATTAGTCATTTAAAAACCTTTTATTTTAAGAGACAGTTGAGTGGGATCTGACTGCAGCTAACCTAGAAAATCAGGGCTTGTGTTTCCAGGCTTCCACAGTTCCACGTGAAGGTGCTGTGTGTGTTGCAGGGGCACATGGCTGGAAACAGTGCAGTGTAGACAAGGCTGTGCTTATTTTTACCACTGCCTTTCTCTCTGCTTCAGTCTCTCGAGATGATGTGGAGGGCCTGCTGCTGATGGAAGAGGAAGGGCACTTGGATCTCATCAGCTTTCAGCCAACAGACAGTGATATCCCAAGCTTCTTGGAGGACTGCAACAGGGTGAGTGTATCTTTCCTTCTCCACGCCACAGTGACTCTCTGGTTAAGAGCAACACCTTGGTGCTTTCCAGGAGCGCCACCCTCACGTAATCCTTGTTTGTTAATTAGTTCGTGTTGTGTCTCTTGATTCTTCCCAGCTTGACATTAAGGACCTGCACAACTCCCAGCACTAAGTAGTTCAGTTTTGCCCCTTTGCAAGCTCTCCTTCCTTCCTTCCCATGAGAAGGTTTAAAGAGTGCTAGCTGATTTAGGAGTTGAGATGACCATACACAGAACTGCCCAGGAGGCTGTGAGGAGAAACGAGGCTTCTTTCTTTCCGTCTGGATTCCCTACCCTTCCTCCTCCAAGTGTGTGTGGGGAGGAGGCGGGGGGGTGGATAATGGGTGGTGGTCTGTGCTGGCAGAAAACACTTTTCCCCTTCCCCAATCTTGGGCTGCAGCAGGCTCTGTCAGAGCAGATCAATGACTGGGAAATGCCTGATGGCTCACATAAGTCTGGGAGATGGCACGTAGCTTCTACTGGCCTCATAGAGAGACACATTTAAAACCACTCCAGTAGGCCGCTATTTAGAAAAAGAAAACGTATCTTTTTAAATTTCAGCTGGGTTGCAGATGAAATACCTGCTCCTTCTCCCCACCTACCCCACAGACACACTAGGAGACAGCAGAGAGTCCCAAAGAGCCTGGCTTTCAGGCAGGCAAAAACTCGCACGGGGGGGGGGGAAGTACCCTTCTCTCACTGGCTCAGTTTATATCCCCATCCTCCCCCTGGAGCTATTCCCTCTCATTCCTTTTTTCATGTTAATTTCTCCCTCCTGCTCCATCAAGCAACATTCCCCCCCTCCTCCCATATCCCTGACCAGTCTCTCCCCCTTGTGGGGCAGCCGTTGTGCAAAGTGGTCCCTTTTGCCCAGGAAGGCTAGCTCCAGCAGCCGGACTAGCCTGACATCCGCTCTTGACTCAGTTGGTTGTCCTGGGCTGGTGTTCCAGGTTGAATTGAAGGATTCAATCTCTTCCTAATGCAGTGTCTGAACTAGTGTTCTGGCTGGATGCTCAAACGGTAGTTAAATCCCTGACCACTGTTGGATCATGCTGCATCTGCAAAGGGCAAATAGTGAATCATGGGGGAGAGCATGGGCCAATCGGCATGTGAATTGCAAAGTAATGCTTCAGCAGAAGCCGTGTTTTACACTCATTTAAGAAAGCCAAGCTCTCTCTATAGTGGACAGCAACTTAAGCCCGATCCTGCAATCGCAGGAATCTCGCCCCACAGAGATTTGAGTGCAGCAGTGGGGGGGCTATAATCACCACCTTGATATTAATTTACAATTTTCTCCTGCCACCTTAATCTCTTTGTTCTTCCCCTACAGGCCAAACTTCCTCGAGGGATCCACCAGGTCAGACCTCACCTGCAGAACATTGACAATGTGCCTTTGCTGGTGCCCCTCTTTACGGATTGCACCTCAGAGAGTAAGTGACCGCTGGGCTGGGCCTGTCCCACATATCAGCTGCCAAATATTTTCTCCAGATAGTTGCTGTGGGTCATGAGAGCGTGGAGGGGTGGGGAGACCCTGCAGCAAACTGGGAGAGGGATTCTGGGTGGACGAGCCTCCATAGCAATCTTATGTGCTGAGGACCAGATCAATGGGAGTTTTACCATTAACTTGCTATAGTGAGCACAACCCCTAAGAAACTCCCCCTGCTGATAGCTTTAATAGGAGTTACAGAAATGAGCATCTACAACACTGCTGCTCATTACTTAATAATAAGTGTTAGCAACCTGCAGAGGAATTTGGAGGCTTTGATCTCCCCTTGCAGTGATCATTTGCTTACATGGCTCAGAAATCACTTCCTAGAAGTCCTTTCCTACTATGGCAGTGGTATTAGTGGACTACCTGACTGCCACTAGCTTTCTGCATGACTTTGTTTATATCACTTCCCCCTTGGTGCCTTAGTTCCTTCATCTGTAAAATGGGGATAATGCTCCTTGTGAATGTGGGTAAAGTGACTCAGTCTTGCATGAAAGTCGCTATTTAAGTGGGAAATCCTTATTTTAAATTATTTCCCAGACATTTTTTAACAAGGCCTTTGTGCTCTGCAGCCAAGTCCATGTTAATTGTAAGCTCAAGGAACAGTGCCCCATGCAGGGGAGGCAAAGGTTCAAATGGCTCTGGATCAAAATTCCACCCCTTCCCTCCACGGGCAGGTGCGTAGGGTACCAGGAGAGCAGTTATTTCTTTCCAAAGGCATAGACTGAGCTAGGATTGGATTGCATACACCTGTCCTGAAGTGGCAAGAACATTTAGTGAAGTGAGAGGATGATTTTTGCCTTCCCTTTATTGGAGGCTAGATCATAGAGCTTCCTGGTGGGGGAACACAGTGTGGGAAGAAGAGGGGTTTGTGTGGACAGTTAAAATAAGGCTTCTGAGATCTGTTTTGGAGGGTCTGTTCTTGATGTTGGTTTATAAGTCATTGGGGAATTCCTAGTAAATGTGAAGGGCAATATCTTTTAACCTCAGATCATATATTTTTAAGGTCAGAAAGCTGATGGGCTTAGCCTTTGTTGTCTGAAGGACTCAGTTCCAAAGAGCAGTCTTGAGGTGTGTTGATCTGGTAACCTTTAACAAGTTTAACTGTTTGTCTCCAGAAATGAAATCAGAGTGAGAGGAGATTTAAAATGCTGCTGTGCCAGTGTTTTACATGCTACGGTAAGACTTTGTCTCCCTTTGTCATTCTCTCGCAGCCATGTGTGAGATGATCAAGATCATGCAGGAGTATGGAGAGGTGACCTGCTGTCTGGGGAGCTCTGCCAACCTGCGGAACAGCTGCCTCTTCCTGCAGAGTGACATCAGGTGGGAAAGCCGGGTCTGGACTCCTCAAACTGGTTGGTTGTTGCGTGTGTGAGGAAATAGCGGCTCGCACTGCTCACAGTTGACGTATTCCATTAGCACCAGCCTTTTTTTTTTTTTTCTTCTGCCTTGAGAGGTTTTTGAAACCACCTATCTTTGGGTGGGGTGATTGCTCATGTCGCCTGGCAACGATACTAATCAATTTAGTAGTGTAGCTTAGTTTGTGGGAATAAATTATTTGGAAGGGGAGTTGGACCCACGTTTTTAAAGGTATGTGTGAAAAGCACCTGATCTGCACTATACAAGTCAGGCTCGTCTGTGCAAATGTCCATACTTGTGCACTTGGGAGATGCGTCAGATGCATGTTGGTATTCACCCACAAAAGCTTATGCTCCAATACGTCGTTAGTCTATAAGGTGCCACAGGACTCTTTGTCGCTTTTTACAGATCCAGACTAACACGGCCACCCCTCTGATCCTTGGGAGATGTATGCTTACTTTTGCACGTGTGTTTTACAAAAAACTGGGGAGCTTTCTGTGTAAATGCTGCAAACATAGATGCACGTGCTCAGCTGGATGTCTGCATATAAATGTTCTATCTAAATCGAGGCCAGATTTCCATGTATTCCAGAGGATATGCACATGTTAAGTATTTGTTGGAGATTGAAGGGATACCTTTTAAAAAGAGCCTAAAGGACTTAGGAGCACCCTGTTTTAAAAACTACAAATACAGGGTAAAATTGACTACAATTGTTTGAAAAATAATAATGTATCTTGTTTTTATATCAATTTTCTTGCCACACCAATTCCTTTCATGAATATGCCATGATGTCTCCTAGGTAAAATTACAACATTTTATCTACTCCTTTGTTTCTGTAAACTTGTTAAACCTGTGAGAGGCGTTTTTGGCAGTAATGTATCGGTATTACTACCTGTCTGCTTTGCCCAGGCCACGTTGGACATTTATAGTATCAAGGATCATTTCAAGGAGTGCATTGTACATCGCTTGCACATTTTGCAGCCCATTGCATTACCAAGGAATAGATGGGCATTACTTCTTGCACGGTTGGGGCTTGTCTATACTTACCGCGCTGGTTCGGCGGCAGGCAATCGAACTTCTGGGTTCGATTTATCGCGTCTTGTCTGGACGCGATAAATCGAACTCAGAAGTGCTCCCCGTCGACTCCGGTAATCCTGCTCGCCGCGAGGAGTACGCGGAGTCGACGGGGGAGCCTGCCTGCCGGGTCTGGACCGCGGTAAGTTCGAACTAAGGTACGTCGACTTCAGCTACGTTATTCACGTAGCTGAAGTTGCGTACCTTAGTTCGATTTGGGGGTTTAGTGTAGACCAAGCCTTGAATAAAAGATTGACCTAAGATTCCTAGAGCATCAGGCTTAGTGTGTTAGACTGCATTTGTCATTGGCTGATCTGCCCCTCATCATGAGTCAGATCAATTGTAGACTGAGGCCAAGATGTTTCAGAGGTGACGAGTGTTCTTGGGTCATCACATGAGACACCATCAAGGAGCTTGATTTTCAGAAAGTGCTGGGCACCCATCTCTTACAAACCTGGGCCCTCAGATTGGGCCCCCAGAACTGAGGTACCCAAAATCCTTAGTCACTTCTGGAAACCTTGGTGTTAATTGAAAGCAGGTGGGATTTGCTCCTAAATCCATTGGGCGCTTTCGAAACTCCCACAGGGAGCCCTAGGTGATGTATTTACAACATGTGTATTGTGTGAATATACATCTTATGTGCTTGATCCTTAGTGTGCACATGGTTTTCTCCGCATGCGGTGGTGCCTTGCCTTACCATTGCACTGTTGTCTGTGCAGCATAGCGTTGAATCCCCTCTATCCATCCCGCTGCTCCTGGGAGACTTTTGGCTATGCCACAAGCACTAACATGACACAAGTCTCAGATGACCTTACACCTCTGCAACTCTCAGGCCAGCTCAACAGCTTGCCCTGCTCCTTATCCTTCCACCAGGAAGAGAGCATCAGTATCATCCGACTTATAGAACAGGTGAGTCTGCTACATTCCCCCTTTGGTTGGCCGATGGTCTGTCTGTCTATCCAAAACCACAGCCTGACTCTCAAGATCTCCAGTCCTAATAATCCTACCGGTCTGTCCCGAAGAGCAAAGCCGGAGTCTTATGTGGCCATTTTAGCAGTGGTGAGGCCTCCCATTCAGCTTCTTTAGCCCCTTTGTGAACTACATCCATAGCACTCTCTGCTGATCCCCAGCTGCCCTTTGCTTGGCCAGCATCGAGGAGATATTATTCTACCTGACTTCTCCCTTTCCAGTGAAGCAGGTCAGACATGGGAGAGCCAGGCAGTCAGCATGAGAATGTCATAGCAAATAGTCTTGGGTCTATGGTGAGACCTCGAAGTGAGTTCTCTGACAGGTGTAAAAGCTTTGCTACTCAAAGATGCAGCAGGACAATGGGAGGAGGGAGTACATTGTGGCACCAGGATTCTGACTTTAGTAAAATGAGTAAGGAACGTGCCTATGGAGGTCTCCAGGCAGAAAAGCCTTCACTGCAAAGTTAGCATTAAACCTGGAAAGGCAAAGATGTTTGCAGAGGTTCAGCTCCAGGCTTAATTCTGCACCTACACCCCTACCATCCTCTATAGCTGGGCTGGAGACCCTCTCCCTTGCCCCACACCAAGTTTAACTCCTCTCCCACTCTCCCCATACGGGCCAGAGACTCTGCCTCAACCACCCAAAATATTTCCTGGGAGGTCGAGGTCGTCGCTGCGTGGATGTTCCATGCCAAGTGGGTATAAGCTTCCCTTGGGCTCCTTGCAGCAGGTACCCTCCCAGTGATTGCCCTGTGGGGGCTTGTGCTTCCTTGCAGGCCAGGCATGCGACGTACGGGATCCGCAAGTGTTTCCTCTTCTTGCTGCAGTGCCAGCTGACTCTGGTGGTCATTCAGGTGAGTCCCCGACCCTCGCGGGGCTTAGGGGAGGAAAGCTGGGGGATATGTGAGGCTGTAGCCCAATGGGGTGGGTCAGCCCTGGAAGGGGGTGGGGTTTGGCTTTCTCCAGGGTTTATACATCTCTTATGGTCGGGATCCTGTGTATCCAGTACACTTGTTTCAGTTACGCACATTGCTGATTGAACATAATCCTATTAATGAACACTCTTTGATGAGGGCAGTTACTATGCTAGCCATGATAAGACTCTGGTTGCCTCCTGGCCTAGACTGCCCTTCTGCTTAGGCAGGGTTTTAACTAACCTCCTGCAGGGAATGTTCTTTGGCCCCCTCTTGCCCTGTGTTGTAGCCTGGGGATTTGGGTAGGCACTGCTGTTCCCGGAGAAGGCAGTCCCTAGCCTTTGCCACCATGCAGTCCAGAGCAGCAGGCAGGGCTTTGCAGCGCATCTCCAAAGCAATCCAGATTCTCCAGTATCCAACCGGTCCCTGCGCTATTGGGGTGGGGAACAGGGAGAAGCAAGTGTGGCTGTGGTTGCTCTCCCAGTCCTGTTGCTGATCGTGCCTTTCTCTGTGGGGGTTCTTTGTTCAGTTCCTGTCCTGCCTGGTGCAGCTGCCGCCCATTCTGAGCACCACGGACATCCTATGGCTCTCCTGTTTCTGTTACCCGCTGCTAAGGTGAGTGAGTTGAGGGCATCTCCCTGGGTACATTTCCCTTTACTGTGGCTTTGCCATCTGCAAAATGGGGCTAATATCTGCCAGTGCCTCTCAGGGACATTGTGAGGGCTAACTGATGTCTATAAAGGGCTGTGAGCTCCTTGGCTGAAAGGAGAAATGTTGAGAGATTGTTAATGCTCGTCTGTGACTTGGCTTCGTTAGCCCTGCCCTTTGTTATGGAGCCCTTGTAACAGGCTTCCCCAGATATTCACCTCAACCTACTATCATACGTGAAAACTGCCTTGTCCATCCCAGGACTTCCCGTGTGCTCGTGACGGCGTGTTGGTTAACGTGGTAAGGGCACACCTTTCCTCTTAGTGTGGCTCCGTGCAGAGAGCAGTGGTGCTCATCTCGTGGAGCTGAAAGAGCTGTCTTTGGGGAAAGTTGGAGCTGTAAGGTGTCGGAGAGCTGTCCTGGCACTATGCTGGGAGGTTTAGCGTCACAGTGTCATCGGGACACGAGGTCACACATTGATACGATAGTTTGGGGGTCAGGAAATTGTGGTATGGCTGTCTGCTGTGTGGCTGAGACTCTGCAGTGACAATGCTGCTCTGGCAGGGGGTGGGATGGATGATCTAAGGGGTGCTTTACTCAGCTCTGGCTTCTATGACCCTTTAAATATGCCCTCTCTCCTCCTGTGCTCCTGGGTAGTGCAAGGGGATGAGGGATGTTTCTCCTTTCTTCTCTTGCTCCTGTGAGCGACGAGGCAAGAGGGTGTGATTGTTCTTTATTCCTCCAAGTTCGCCTCCTTGCTGGTAGAGGGCAGGAAGATTTTGCCTCTTCCAGTGTCCTTACAACTTCCCTGGTGGCTGGGAAGGTTGGAGCTGCGCTCAGTGTGGAGATCACTCATGATCAGGCACAGCCAGAGGGGCTGCAGCTTGAGTATCCCTGATATGGCCATTCAGAGTGGTAGCCGTGTTAGTCTGTATCAGCAAAAAGAACGAGGAGTATTTGTGGCACCTTAGAGACTAAACATTTATTTGGGCATAAGCTTTCGTGGACTAAAACCCACTTCATCAGATGCATGCAGTGGAAAATACAGTCGGAAGATATATATACCCACAGAACATGAAAAAATGGGTGTGGCCACACCAACTCTAACAAGGCTAATCAATTAAGGTGGGCTATTATCAGCAGGAGAAAAAAAACTTTTGTGGTGATAATCAGGATGGCCTATTTCAAACAGTTGACAAGGTGTGAGTAACAGTAGGGGAAAAATTAGCATGGGAAATAGTTTTTACTTTGTGTAATGACCCATCCACTCCCAGTCTTTATTCATGCCTAATTTAATGGTGTCCAGTTTGCAAATTAATTCCAGTTCTGCAGTTTCTCAGAGTCTGTTTAAGTTTTTTTTTGTTGGAAGATTGCGACTTTTAGGTCTGTAATTGAGCGACCAGGGAGATTGAAGTGTTCTCCGACTGGTTTTTTAATGTTATAATTCTTGACGTCTGATTTGTGTCCATTTATTCTGTTGCGGAGAGACTGTCCGGTTTGGCCAATGTACATGGCAGAGGGGCATTGCTGGCACATGATGGCATATATCACATTGGTAGATGTGCAGGTGAACGAGACTCTGATGGTGTGGCTGATGTGATTAGGTCCTATGATGGTGTCCCTTGAATAGATATGTGGACAGAGTTGGCAACGGGCTTTGTTGCAAGGATAGGTTCCTGGGTTAGTGTTTTTGGTGTGTGGTTGCTGGTGAGTATTTGCTTCAGGTTGTGGGGCTGTTTGTAAGCGAGGACTGGCCTGTCTCCCAAGATCTGTGAGAGTGAGGGATCATCAAGGATCTACAACCTATCCTTAAGGATGATGTGCTGGAGAGGTTTTAGTTGGGGGCTGAAGGTGACGGCTAGTAGCGTTCTGTTACTTCCTTTTTTGGGCCTGTCCTGGAGTAGGTGATTTCTGGGTTTTCTTCTGGCTCTGTCAATCTGTTTCTTCACTTCAGCAGATGGGTATTGTAGTTTTAAGAACTCTTGATAGAGATCTTGTAGATGTTTGTCTCTGTCTGAGGGATTGGAGCAAATGCGGTTGTATCTTAGAGCTTGGCTGTAGACAATGGATCGTGTGATGTGGTCTGGATGAAAGCTGGAGTCATGTAGGTAAGAATAGCAGTCAGTAGGTTTCCGGTATAGGGTGGTGTTTATGTGACCACCGCTTATTAGCACTGTAGTGTCCAGGAAGTGGATCTCTTTTGTGGACTGGTCCAGGCTGAGGTTGATGGTGGGATGAAAATTGTTGAAATCATGGTGGAATTCCTCAAGGGCTTCTTTTCCATGGGTCCAGATGATGAAGATGTCATCAATGTAGCGCAAGTAGAGTAGGGGCGTTAGGGGATGAGAGCTGAGGAAGGGTTGTTCTAAGTCAGCCATAAAAATGTTGGCATACTGTGGGGCCACGCGGGTACCCATAGCAGTGCCGCTGACTTGAAGGTATACATTGTTCCCAAATGTGAAATAGTTATGGGTGAGGACAAAGTCACAAAATTCAGCCACCAGGTTTGCCGTGACATTATTGGGGATACTGTTCCTGATGACTTGTAGTCCATCTTTGTGTGGAATGTTGGTGTAGAGGGCTTCTACATCCATAGTGGCTAGGATGGTGTTTTCTGGAAGATCACCAATGAATTGTAGTTTCCTCAGGAATTCAGTGGTGTCTTGAAAATAGCTAGGAGTGCTGGTAGCGTAGGGCCTGAGGAGAGAGTCTACATAGCCAGACAATCCTGCTGTCCGTGTGCCAATGCCTGAGATGATGGGGCATCCAGGATTTCCAGGTTTATGGATCTTGGATAGCAGATAGAATACCCCGAGAAGGGGTATTCTATTTCCCATGCTAATTTCCCCCCTACTGTTACTCAGACCTTCTTGTCAACTGTTTGAAATGGGCCATCCTGATTATCATCACAAAAGTTTTTTTTCTCCTGCTGATAATAGCCCACCTTAATTGATTAGTCTTGTTAGAGTTGGTATGGCAACACCCATTTTTTCATGTTCTCTGTGTGTAGATATATCTTCCTATTGTATTTTCCACTGCATGAATCCGATGAAGTGGGTTTTAGTCCACGAAAGCTTATGCCCAAATACCTTTTTAGGCTCTAAGGTGCCACAAGTACTCCTCATTCTTTTTGCTGATACGACCATGTATCCCAGTCACTCACCTGGAGGTTAGCTTACCCCTTGCCATTTGAATCTTCCACTTCCTGGATTGCTTGGGGTATAGGGCTAAGAAAATAGAAGTATATTGTCAGAGCACTTTGAGTTTAGCAAACCAAACGATGTTGTAGAAATGCCCTTTGCGTGGCTGGGGGCCTGGCCAAGGTTTTCTGTGCTAGTGCTAGAAGCAGTGAGATTTGCTTCTCCTTTAGTTCAGGTGCTAGGGCTGCTGTTTTGGATGACATGATGTGTGGTTGGAGACGCCATCGGGACTAACCTCTGTCTGTTTCCCCAGTGTCTCTCTTCTGGGCAAGCCCCCCCACAGCTCCGTCATGTCCATGGCAACTGGGAAAAATTTAACCGCCATTCCTAAAAAGGTAGGAAGCGCGTTGGATGGCAACAGCCTGCACTTCCCATCCGAGGTTATCTAGGACTGGGGAGCAGTCACGGGGACTCATGTGCTTTCCAGCTGCCCCGTTCGGACATTGTCCCGTTGACTTGACTCACATCATCGCCATCCTTTGATGGCGACAGGATGAAGGGAAGCCCGGGCAGCCTGTGTCCCTTTAGGGGCTGCCAATGTCTTGGCTGGGTCCTGGCGGTGCAGCCCCTTGCTGCTGTCATCGAGGCTGGAGCAGGGGAGACTGTAGAACGCTGGGAGGAGAGGCTGAAATGGAGTAAATGCCTCTGATTCCAGGCCAGTCTCCTGAATGACTGACTGGCTTTTGCTGCTCCCTGTCTGCAGACTCAGCATTACTTCCTGCTCTGCTTCCTGCTGAAATTCAGCCTGACCATCTGCTCCTGCCTTGTTTGCTTTGGGTTCACGCTGCACGAGTCCTGCAAAGGGATGAACACCACCAGCCTCAACCTCAGCGCCTGCTCCTCCATCATGGTGTACAGGTGAGGAACAGACCCTGTCGCAGCACACACCTCATCCTGCTGTCCTCCACCCTCCTCCAGCTCCTTGCATTCCCTATGATCCATCTTCGTTTTTCTCTGGGCTGCTTTCCCCTCTCTTTCTCATGGACCCACTTTGCTGGAGCAGCCTCTCAGGTAGTGTACGTCAAACCCTCTTCCTCCAAATAGCCCCCAAACCCCACCAGGTTCTGTGCCACTATCACTGGAGCCTAGCCTATAAGTTCTCTGGGGCAGGGCCCTGCCGGCATGTTTTACCTGCTGTGTGGCCTAATGTACACTGAAGCTATCTAAATCCTACTGGTGCAGTGTGATCCTGGGCTTCCTGCCTCTGATTCTTAGAACCCCCACTCCCCTACATGGGGAGGAGGCTGGCTCTCCAGCCCCCTGTGCTCGCCATGTCCTACATTGGGAAGGGGCGGTCTCTTACCTATTTCCCCCAGGGCTCCAGGAGGAGAAGCCCATCCCTGTAACTGTACTTGGGGAGCTGAGGCAGCCTGAACCATTAAGCACACCCGTGTCTTTAAGTTTTGTCCAAAGCAATGACTCTGTGACCAATTTAATTTCCCAGCAATGCTGATGGTGCCCCTGACTGGTTTGGAAAGTTTTCCAACGCTCTCCTCTTAGCGCAGAAGCTCACAGCTGGTCTGATTGTTTTGCACACTGGTAAGTCTCTGTTTCCACTGGATTTGGGTCTCTCTACTATTGGGAAGATATGCTTCTTTGGCTTTTATTAGCAGGAGTGTTGTAAAGCAAGACACGACAAGTAATTCTTCCACGCTACTCAGCACTGATAAGGCCTCAGCTGGAGTACTGTATCCAGTTCTGGGCGCCACATTTCAGGAAAGATGTGGACGAATTGGAGAAAGTCCAGAGTAGAGCAACAAAAATGAGTAAAGGTCTAGAAAACGTGACCTATGAAGAAAGATTGAAAAAATTGGGTTTGTTTAGTCTGGAGAAGAGAAGACTTAGAGGGGACACGATAACAGTTTTCAAGTACATCAAAGGTTGTTACAAGGAGGAGGGAGAAAAAATTGTTCTCATTAACCTCTGAGGACAGGACAAGATGCAATGGGCTTAAATTGCAGCCAGGGAGGTTTAGGCTGGACATTAGGAAAAGCTTCCTGTCTGGGTAGTTAAGCACTGGAACAAATTGTCTAGGGAGGTTGTGGAATCTCCATCATTGGAGGTTTTTAAGAACAGGTTAGACAAACCCCTGTCGGGTGGTCTAGTTATGTAGTCCTATCTTGAGTGCAGGGGACTGTATTAGATGACCTATTGAGGTCCCTTCCAGTCGTACACTTCTGTGATTCACTTTCAGCTTCCTCCCGAGCTCCTGACATAGACGGTTGTGCTCCCTGTCAGAACAAGGACAGCCCAACTGAGTGCTAAGTTAGCATCCTGCCAGGCGCCCAAGAACTGCATCTAATCTGAATGAAATAGCACAGATTGCCTCTACTCTCCTCTTTAAGGATCCCTGGACACAACAGACTGCAGTATGCAGTGCTGCATCTTGAGCCAACCATTCTGGCTGCTTGATGCAGGCAAGAGCATTGCATACTGGGACCTGTAGTATCGCTGGGCCACATATCTGTGTTGAGAGAGGCAGTCTGCATTGTGGAGCTATTCTTTGGGGAGCTCTGCTGAAAGCGTGTGACGTTATCGGTACTGTTAACCCTTACAGTCAGGATAATGCAAGAATGCAAATAGGGAGTGTTGCAAGTGGGTAACCTCTGCTGGGCAGGAGATGCAAGAGCTGTCATTGCTGAATCTGGAGAATTCTGAGCCCCGAAGCATTACATGCACTCCACAAAGTTCTGTGTCTGGCCAAATGTGTCTCTGTCGGGCTGTGGCTTGCCTCTGAAGAAGGCCTGGGGTTCAGTTGGGGAGCCCCTAACTGACCTATGCCTCTCCCACTTCTTTTGCTTAACTTTTCAGTGCTGATCCCCGTGCTTTCGGGGCCCATTCTGGTTCCTGCATGTTAGCAGTGCAGTGTCATCCTGTGCTTAGAGCCCAGATAGTTGGGAGAACTAGTCTCTAAGCCTGGTTCTGACACTGCTGCACTGAGTGACCTTGGGCAGGTCTGTGCCTCAGTTTCTCCACCAACAAATTGTGGGTAACTCTTGCCTGCTTCGCGTTGAGGTGAAGCTGTTTGGGAAGCGCCTCATGATCCTTGCAGGGAAGGCAGGATGTGGGGCCATCAGACCAGTATCACTTCAGTTCAGGCTAGAGGCTCTTGGGGACAAAGCCCTTCTCCCCGTCCATCTGGGGTGGCAACTAAAATCACGTCCATCTCTCTCCTCAGTGTTTATATCCATCACCCACGTCCATCGCACCAAACCGCTGTGGAAGAAAAGTCCCTTCACTAACACATGGTGGACCCTAACTGTGGGTGTTGTGTGAGTATCATCAGGTGTGCTGAACAGCACATGGAGGGGCAGAGGCTGCCATTACAGACTGCAGGGAGGGGCAGGGCCTGTCTTTGGTTCAGCCTGCTCCTGACAGCTCCAGACGCTTACCCCAGTACTGTCTGTACAAAGACTCCTATGAAATCCCTAAGCATGTTGGGAAACACGTTCAGCAGAGTGGGATTCAGGACACTGGGGCAGGTCCTAGTTTGATCCTGTCAGTGGAAGGGCACATGCCTTGTATAATATTGCAGGAACAGGCATACTTGGGCCTGAGCCCTACATCACTAGTCCCAGGAGGCATGTGGGCACGTCTGAGCCTTGCTGTCTCCATTCATTGAATTAGGTTGCTGGGTCAGGTGATGCAGACGGCTCTGGATCTGAAGCTGTGGACAAACTTAGACTCTCCATTAACCTTCAGCGATGTTCACATCTCCCTGGTCTCATGGCTCTTGGGTTTCCACTCCCTCATCCTCGTGGTAATTGTCAACGAGATCGTCAAACTCCACGAAATCCGGTAAGGAAGGGCAGTGGGAGGGGAGCTTGCCGACCTCTTCCGCCCCAGCTCCTGGCCGGTTCTTGGACTGAGATGAGGCGTAAGAAACAGGATGGAGAACAATGTGGAATATATTGCCATGCCATTACGTAAGCAGCATGCTGCAGGGACCGGGTGCATTGCTGCAGTGTGTAGGGCCAGCTGGCTACAGAGGACCTGCGCGTGGCTTGGGCGTCCCTATTCTCAAGGGCGGGTTGCTCTGTGAGCTGCAGGACTTGCCCCTCTCCCCTAACATGCTGCTCTTCCTTTCTGCCCTCTCCAGGGTGCGGGTCCGTTACCAAAAGAGGCAGAAGCTGCAGTTTGAAACCAAACTGGGGATGAATTCTCCGTTTTGAACCCCGGCAGCAGGAGTCCTGTGGAGATGCCGCGTAGGGCGAGGGACGTATGGCCCCGTCCCCGCACAGCCTTGACCTGCGCGGCAAGAGTGATAGCGCTGGAGGCTTCGCAAGGCTTCCCTTACACACGCGGACCCGCCAGGGCTCCTAGCCAAGCAGCAACAGACCCTTAGAGAGAGAGGCCACTGCTGAAGCTGTGTCCAGGAGCAGGTTTGAGGCCCCTGACCCCATTGCAGCGCTCCAGGGGAGCGGGAGCTCTGGCTGCCCTGCAGGCCGCTGTTCCTTTTATTTATTTATTTTTAGTACCGCGATGACATTGAAATGAAGCCATTTCCCCTTGCGGACTCTTCCTCCAGGATCAGCTGTGTCTGTGCAGATCAGGGCCCCGGCATGGCTGCTGAGTCTGTTGGGAGAGGGAGGGGTTGATGGGGGAAATCCAGGGCTGCTGGTATAATCCCCATTGAAAACCCTCTTTCTGCCGTTTTGCCCTTTTGTTAAAGGCTGTTGTTGTGTATATGTGCCCGCCCCAGCCCCTATCTTGGCGGCCCTTCCCGACGCTCTCCTGGGTCAGAGCCCCGAGGCTCCTGCCGTTCTGTGAGCACTACTGATTGGAAGCAGCTTTTCTCCGGCTCCCCTGCCCCACACTGCACCATGGAAGCCTCCTAGTTTCTCTGGCTGCAGTCAGGCCTGCCCTCTAGTGGACGGTGGGCATACTTGCAGCACGACTGGAGAGTGGCATGGTCCAGATGCCGGCTGCTGGGGTCCCAACCTGTGGAAGTGGGGATGGAGGCAGGTCTTTAAGCAGAGTCTCTATTTGAATCTCATGATGGAGGCTCCCCTCCCCCCAGGGGCATTTCTAACAACTATCTGTATGAGATCCAAAGCCCTGCCTGCCTTCAGAGGGCAGGGAGCGCCCTTTGGGGACCGAGCCAAAGTGGTCCAGCTTTCATAATCTTCTTGGCCTGGCCAGCTCTCGTGCATCGGGGGAGAGTCCCTTAATGCCAGCCCCAAACAAGGCAGCTTTACAGTGGTCTCCCTCGTGTGATGGTGGATTTCTAGTCTTTCACTGAGCCTCATGCAGATCACCCTCGCTGTGACCATCCTGCTTTGGCGGCACTGTCTGAGACCAGGGGCTGGGGGATGCATCTGGCTAAACTAAGCTGCCTGCCCCAGGCAGTGTCTGCAGCTGACTCTGAGTTCTGGGGCCCCCAGCCTTTCCTGGAAGCAGGTGTGTTTACAGGCCGGCCCAGCGACAGGATCTCCCTGCTGCTTGGAATTGTGAATGACAAGCAGGGCGGGAAATGGCTGCCTTCCCAGAAGTGTAATTCCCTCTGATCATGTCCTTTTGTACTAGTGTTTCGAAATATCCCCCTCCCCACAGCTATGTTTCCATTCCCCCCTTTGAGCACTGCCCTTGCAGTTTTTCCTCATGGCTTCTGGTTGTAGGAAAATTGGTTCTTTAGGGGTTAGCTCTGCCATTCTGCTTCCCCACCTTCTGACCTATTGCAAGGGAACTCCCACATGGGCTGCATCCCTCGGAACTGGGGGAGAGCTTCATGTGAGGGCTTGTCTATCCCACGCCACACTGCTGCAAGTCATTATGTGCACTAGCACAGCACATTTGCACAGACGCAGGCTACAGCAGTGGTAAAAAGCCCCAATGCAGAGAAGCCTGGGGTTGCAGGAGCCACCTTGCACCTTTGCACAGAGCTGGTGCTAACTCTGGCTACAGACTGGAATGCGTGGGCCTGTTTAACAGACCACTCCCAGTGCTGATACTGAGCCAGTGATGGAATTTATTCCTTCCCAGGCTTGGAGACCAGACCAAGTCAGGCAAATCCTGGCTCCATCTGTGCTTCCATAGTAACTTCACAAAACACAGATGTCACCTTGGGCCTGGAGCAGAATAGTAGCTGTTGATCATTTTCTGACAGACGGGGAGGGTGGAGAACCCTAAGCCAGTTCCCTGTTGCTCCCCCTTGTAGGCCTTGCGTTTCAGTGAGAGCAGTAACAAAACCAAGGATGATCGACTCTAAGCAACATTCCCAATAGGTACTGGGGGGAGAATAGGGGTGTGTGTGAGCACCACTGTCAACGTAAATACACTGGAATAGCTGGGGTATGGTTTTGTGAATGGGAGGGTGGCATTCTGCTCTGGCCCTTAGCAATTTGTCACTGGAAGCATGAACTTGGTCAGATACAGTAAGTGAAGGAGGCTCTGCCTTTCCAATACAGTCTAGCACATGCCTTGGCTGTGTTGGGAAATTGTACCATGTTAGACACATGAACTGATAAGTGTGATGCTAAACATGACTTGGCAGCTAGTGTAGACAGGAACAAAGCATGTTTTTAAAATGTATTGGTCTGTTCCGGTGAATCCTGGGGTTCAGACATTTGAACACAACTGTATTTGTCCAGGTTGAAGGAAAAATCGTGTCTAACATTGTGTTAGTTAAAACATACTAGTAGACGCGATTGCCCAGTGTAGACAAGGCCTAAAGGGGGCAGCTGGAGGGAGCTAATTAGAGGACTTGGGAAAAGATTACAGTCTGCATCTCCAAGCTCATAGTTGCCAGGGGGGCATGGGATAACAACTCTAGATGGCTGGGAACTCTGATCAACGGCAATTAGGTAAAGCAGGGTTGTACTATGTGGTTCCAGCCTGAAATGTGACCGTGTAAAACCAGCCCCTTCATACTCCTGTAGCCAGTCACATATGCTCATTTTACAGACTAGACTAAGCCTTCTATTATTTTTACTCCTTTTAGGCCTGCAGTGCTGACATAGCTCCAGGAGAGTGAGCTGGATTCTGCCTTGGCCAGACACTTATCTAAATTCCAGTTACAAAATTGGCGATGCCTGAGACAGCAAGAACCAAGCATGACTTTCAGATCTCAGGGTGAATTTGCAGGGTTAGCAGGTAGGAAAAACCTCTCTTTACTTGCAAGCTTAGCTGAACAGGAGTCAGACACAAACATGAAACCTCCCACTGCCAGAGTCACACTTAAAGCTGCACAGCTCTGTTCTCAAGGATCTGAGATCTTAGCTCGTTTTTGTTTCCCCTGAAGTTTTCTAGTGTGATTTTAAAGGCAGCAGCTGCCAAAGCTCAGAGCTGGCCAGTCTCTCTTCTAGAGGGGGCATGTCCTGTAGATTTCCTTTTCTGTGGTGAGCACTCTGAAAATACTTCCCTCTTGCCACTCTCTCCCTCCGTGGCTAGACTCAGATGGAGCCAAATGTTAGAAGAGTTGAGCCTTTTTCGTAGTCGCCTTTGCCTCTGTACAAGCCTTGTCACCTCACACTCCTTAGCCAACCAGGGTTTCGGAAAGGCATGAGTGCACGGCTTTGGAAAGGAATTTCCTACATCAAAATGTTTTTAAATGGTGTATATTTTATATTGAAAATTAAAATTTTTTGGATGTATGTAAAAAATTTTTTTGATTTGTATTAAAACTTGTAAATTGTATAAAAAAACCCCACAAGCACTCAATGTATGAATGGCAATAAATGATTGTCTGATACTGTGCAGCAGGGAGAGGGAGCTTGTTTTCAGTTGGCTGAGTGGATACTAGCGAGAGCCTCCATGCTCTGTGGGGGAGGGGCTCCGTAGCTCGGTCCCCACAGAGAAACTGATTCATCTTGTAGTGGGAGGCAGTGTGGTCAAAGGAGCTTGGCACTTCGGGTTTCCATTCCTGGCTCTGCTCCTGACTCACAGTTTGCCCTTGGGCAAATCGCTTCATATCTGTGCGCCTCTGTTCTGCAGAATAACTATTTGCCTAGCATTTCTTGTTCCACTGGGTCCCAGAGCACTGTACCAACTACAGCTCCAGTAATCAGTTACTCTAGTAATGAACTTGGGCAATCAGCTGTTGTGTTGTGAGGGTTAGTTAATGGCTGAAGCACTTTGGTGCTGGGTGAAAGAGAAGAGCATTTTAGTGGTGTTGGAGTCAAGAGGGAGAAGGTGAAGGACTGGCTGGAGCTGAGTCAAATGGGCACTGGGAAAAGTGAGACCAAGCAGGGTTGGGCTCGTGCCACCGTCTATGCATTGCTCAGCAAGACTGTAACAATGCTGGACATCGATCTCAAAATGGGTTAGGGAGGAAGTATTTTCTTGCCTTGAAAATGTAGATAAGGCCCAGAGAAGATGTGACTTGTTTCAGTGTTGCAGGATAAGCCAGTATTAGATGGAGGAAAAGAAGCCAGGAGTTCTGGCTTCCAGCCCAGTGCTCTAACCATTACTCTGTGCCATCAGTTCCCTTACTTTTGACCACCCTACAGTGGTAACATGTAAGGCCAAATCTTAGTCCCACTGAAGTCAATGGCAAGATTTTGTCCCTGGAGCCACCCTCAGGGAGAGCAAGTGGACAATGGTATTAACACGAAAGAGACAACTGAGTCAATTAGGCAGAACTATCAAAGGGGAGAAAAGCCCCACTGTTTAATCGAATTAAGTCTTAATTGATGTTAGTGGAAAACAAACCGCATGATTAACACAAACAGTCCAGATGGTTTAAAATCTGTCAGTCTGGCGATTATGTGGACTATTTTTTCCCTAGCTCCCTGGCTGCAAGGAACAGGGGTTCGTTAGACACAGTTATGCCCATACATAATTTACACAGCATACAATATCTTTAAAATAAAGATCTAGAACTTGAAAAATAAGCATTCCTCTGAGAGAAAAACAAATACCTAATTCCGTTATTGACCGTAAGAACAGCATTCTGCTGCCCCTCTGGTGGCTCAGAGTAATGCAGCTCTACCCCAGTGTCTCTCTTATCCCTGTCCCTAGATAATGACACTTTGAAATCTGGTTAGTAAATATATAATCACATTTAAAATATATACATTTTGTCTTTTAAAAAAACATTTACAGTTTATCAACATTGAAAAAGTTGGACTAGTCCCAAGTCAACTCGTGGGACATGAAAACCCCTTTTAAAAAGATTTATTTTTAAACCTTTTTATAAAGTGCCACTGGTTGCAGCTATTTTTTAAAGTTCACTTTTGTAGCACTTGCCGTTTCACACACGGCCATATTTCAGGCAACGTAAAGTACAAAGATACTGACTAGCTAGGGCCAAGATGGGTTAGCGTCAAGTCTACAGCCCGACCTTACCAATTGACAAGTTTTGTTTTTACATAGAAACCAGGTTGGCATGAATTCCATCTCCTCCTGCCAGTAGGGATCATGGTACAAATGGTTACCACACAAATGAGTAAGTCGCTGAGAGTTGCATGGGCTGGGATGGGTGGATTTTACAAGGGGCTGCTCTCTTTCCAGTGCAGGGAGAGTTGAGGCTGTAAACAGTCTTAATAGTTTGAGGTGAAAATTTCCCTGGGGGAGGAGGAAGGCTGCTGCTTCCTTCAGTCACTTTCATAATTTAGCTTTAATTTTAAAAAGTTAGATTTGCTTGGTGGTTTTTGCAACAAATGACCCCTTAGTACAAAATGTGCAAATTTTCCCTTTTATTGCTCTGGTGCATTCATTAGTTTGGCATTTCAGGTGACCCCATACAGATCCTTCAAGAAAAATGTGTTCTTAAAGCAATCCAGCTATAACTGCTGCTAGGAATGAAAAAAATGAGGCTGCCAGTCCGTTGCTTCAGCCCTGTCGACGTGGGTGAATCCAACTTCTATTTACAGTAGCTGTCAGGGAGCTAAAACTAACTTAGTGCAGTGAGGTCGTTTCTAGCTCCATTCTTCTAGAAGCTGGTCAGTGTTTAGTAGGGTTAAGAAGCAGCTTCACAGGTCCCCAAATGCTGCTAGCATTTTAAAAAAACCTTTGCTTCCAACTCAGCTTTGAGTCTTGTTCCAGGTTTATTTCCCTCCCTGCGTGGAGTTGGGCTAGAGTGGTCACATAGAAAGAAGAGAACGTGTTTGCCGCAAAAAAACAACCTGTTCCTACCCAACTGACTGGATATGCAATACTGGAGAGGGTGTGGGTAGGGATCTCTTACAATCAGAGCCAGCAGAGGGCACCCTCCACTGTAGCAACATGCTCCAGCCAGACTGCCACTGACTAGCCCAAACCATGCTCTTCCCCGTCTTTGGCTAGGAGCCATTTAACCAGGAATGAATCCATGCAGGAAGCTTAGGGAGGGGGTCAGGTAGATCTTAATTTCCTGACAAAGCTGTTGTGAAGTGTTGAGCCTGTTTGCTCCTTTTATGGGGTACAGACTGTGCCAGCGCAGCTCCCACGGCATTGCTGTGGGGATTTAAATCCACTTGGATTACACGCTGCCTTACAGTGACGTGCTTAAAAAGCACCAAATAAAGCAGGCAGGTTTCTTCTCAGCCAGAGAGCTGCCAAGCTGCAACAAGTGCCCGTCTTCTTTCAGCAGCCGACAGGCCCTGCCGGGGCTGCGCATTAAGTGCTTGGCTCTGCTGTGCCTGCCCAAGGAGGTCCTCTCCCCCAATATGCTTTTGGCAGGGTTTAAATAATAAGAGGCAGGACTCAGCACTGGGGCTAGTGAGGAAAAGGCCCCTGAGGAAGCTTTGTGTAGAGGTCAGAGGAAGAGGAGCTCTTGGCAGCCAGCAGCTTGGGGGAGCTGGACACAGGAGTGAGGGTTACTGCACTCACTCAAACTCTGCTGAGGGTGGAAAGGTGTAGTTGCTTCTTCCTTGTGCTAGTCTCCTGCAGCTGCAAAGGGACATATGGGAAATTCTCTGGGGTTGTGACTGGGCTGCTGGGTCTCCAGTCCATTGGGATGCCTCGAGTGGGCCAGGAAAGGTGAGGGAGGTGCACACTCCAAGCCCTAAAGTGCAGGAGGGAGAAAGATCAGAGCAGCTGTCGTGATCCCTGGGCAGAGAGGCATTAGCACAGCAACTGGGGATGAGTGGCAAGGGACCAAGTCTCAGTCCAGCATGGCGTCCAGCTGGTCAGCCAGGTCATCGAACATGTTGCTGATGTCTTCCAGGATGTTATTAGCCGAGTGCGTAACCCCATAGTGACTGAGAGGGAAAGAAAGAAAAAAGGCAGGGTGGGTAAGGCCATGTGACGAGTGAAGGCCTTGGTGCCCTCTGAAGCCAACAGTGCAAGGGGACCCCAGTGCTTCCCCCAAACCAAGGGATAGGTTGGACCCAACCACTGCTCAAGCCTTGCCCTGTGCACATCCCAGGAATGGGGCTAGCCTGCATGGGCCCCACCGCACAATGGAACCACGTTTTAACAGTGCTGTGACAGAGGTTGATGGGCCCTTGGCCCAGCCGTGGAGGAAGCGGAGAGAACCTGGCCCAAGTGTTTCTAGGCACTCTATGTGACTGAGGGATAACTTACCCACTCGGCCCTGCTCTCCCCCCAGGGCTGTTCCCTCACCTGTCCAACTTCTCGGCTGTTATTTTTTTCTCCGCAGCCTGCAGCGCAGCTGTCAGGGAGGAGTTGGTTTGTTCCAGTCTCTGCTGAGCCAGGGCTGCATCCGGAGCGACACTCAAAGGCTTCATAAAAATGGGCATCCCGCTGCTCAAGGCTGCCTTGTTGCCAATCTCCAGCTTCGATGGGCAGGCAACAGCCGTGGATCCTGCCACCTCAGCAGTTGCCCAGGGGGCAATGGTATTCCGGGAGGGCTGCAGGACTTGCTGATAAATCGTTTTTGGCCCCGAAAAGACCAATTTTGTAGAAGCAACGGACGTGTGCTTGGCTGAGGCATCTGGAAGGGAACAGATAAAACCTAGTTCAGTCCTGGCCCCATGCAGGGTACAGTGGCTCTGGGAGAGGAGACACCCAGCCCAGTCAGCTAGGACAAAGCCACTGTAAGCTCCTCTGCTGTTAAAAGCGCCTCTACACGCACATACTAGGAAGGGGTGTAGCTGACAGCTGCCGCCCCCCTCCCCACCCCCGAGGAGGAGCTTTTAGTTCACTCTGAATACGAACGATATGTTGCATGTACCTGGCCCTACAGTGGAGGTCCTCAGGAGGACAGCACCTCCATGCAGCTCCCCAGGGCTGGCTGACTTCAGAGGAAGTGGAGGCTTTTTGATCCCCTTCTCCAGAGACAGGATGCTCTTCTCAATCTCAGCAATTCTGAATTCCACACTGTCGTCATCAAAAACGTCTCCGTTCCCCCCGGGCTCCGGCACTGGGCCCGTGATGCTCACGGCTTGGGCCTGTGCATATTGTGGGGGCGGACTCACGAGAGTCTGGCTCTGGCCAGCCAAGCTGAACGCTTTTAGCAGAGTCTGTAGTGGCTCCCTCTCCTTGTGCCTGGGCCTCCTCTTCACTGTGTCAGACTCGGTGAGGTTGAATTCCAGCACCTCCAACTCTTTCGCTGTGGTTCCTCCCAGCTCCTTCCCAGCAGAAGAGCAGGGAGGCCCCACACTGGCAGCTGTCAGGGAACTGGACTCAGAGTCCAGGCTGGTGGCTTCTGCCTTGTGGTGCCCGGGAGGCTTTGGTCGCTGTTTGATGGTTAAGTTGCCTTCTTCTGCAAATGGAATGCACTCACTGGAGCTGTTCTGAGAGGACGATGACGAGATCTCACAGTCCTCTGGGCCAGGTCTCAGCTCCTCCTCTGTGTCAGACTGGACGTCCTCCAAGCTGCTTTGCAAGGCCTCTGTCGTGGTGACGCTGGGTTCGCTAAACGTGCGTCGGCGGGGCCTGTTGCTCTCAAAGGCGTCTCTCTCATTATCCGAGAGCCTCGTGCTGCAGGAGCCTTCAGAGACCCTGGCTCCACAGGGCCGACCATCTGAGCCTGTACTAGAAACTAGCTCGTGATCTGGAGTTGGGGGCTTTTGTAACAGAAGAGGCTTTGGTGGACTCCCACCTACGGTGGGCACCTCAAGCATTGCAGCTTTGCTCTTCACTGTTTGGCTGCTGCTTGCATCGCTGGTGCCCAGCCATGGTGAGGGAGCCACATCCACCGACTCTTGGGCAACAGTCGGTCTTCTCTCCGATTCCAGATCCTGCTCCCCCTCTGCCTCCACAGCCTGGGCACTGGAGACAGAGCTCAGGCGCTTGGGCGGAGGGGGTGGAGGCCCTTTCCTCTTTGCCCGGATGGCAAAGGACTGGCTGCGAACGACCTTGGTGTCTGACTGCAGATAGGTGCGTGGCACTTGGCTCCGTCCCGGGCGCCTGGTGAGGGTGGCGTAGGAGCCCAAGGTGCTAGTGGGTACCTCCTCCTTCTCAT
Organism: Chrysemys picta bellii; assembly: GCF_011386835.1. Lineage (NCBI taxonomy): Eukaryota > Metazoa > Chordata > Testudines > Emydidae > Chrysemys > Chrysemys picta. The sequence goes on along the minus strand of NC_088802.1, from coordinate 42,969,902 downwards.
GCTCGCCATCCGACAGAGCATAGCGGTTCAGGCTGTGAGAGCGCTTCTTGTACTTGAAGGTGTCTCCATTTTGCTGTTCTCCAGCCTGCCAGGAGCCCAGGGTGGCTCCAGGCTTTGGAGACACGTATGGTGATTCCGTGCCACTGCAGTGGGAATGGAGATAGGAGAAAGCTTTCTGAGCTGATGACTGGAGATTGCTCCTCTGGGAAGAGGAGAACTGGGGGTACAGGTGTGCTGGGTTCTTCGGCTGCTCAGGAACACTGGGGGATTTCAAGGAGATGTGAGGATACATGAAGACGTAGGGTGCTGTGCCCTTATTGGGCGTCTGGGGTGGGGTGCAGGGGGTTGCTGCTGGTAGAGAATTGGATGGCTGTAACAGTGGAACCACAGGCCTCTGGTACTGATCGGTCCCTTCGGGGAGGTTCCTCTCCTTCAGAGGGCTTCCCCCAGACCCATTGGAGTAGCCATTCAGTCCCTCTTGGGCAGTCAGCTGGATAATAACCTTCCCGTAATTATCTTGGTTAGGTCTCCCTGGCAGAATGCCAGCGTTCTCCTTCTGTCGGGGCTGTGTGGAAGAGTGCCCACTGCTGCCACTGCCACTGCCGCTGCCCAGGCTCTCCTGGGAATGGCTGGTCCTGGACAACATGTTGTCCTGAGAATGCCCTGACCCTCTGGAACGCACTCCAATGCTCTCCTGACTCCGTGACATCCCCTGAGTGTTCTTCATGGGGAGCGTTTCCTGGCAGCTGTTGGACATGGCTGTTTGGAGCTCATAGCTCAGCTCGCTGTCCTGGAAGGTTATCATCTTGGGCGTGTGCGGAGACTGGGACTCTCCATTCTCAACAGACTCAATGGTGACTATGTCCAGGGCCCCAGGGATTTTGCGACTTGCTGGATTGGTTTCGGCTTGGTTCAGGTTCTTGCGGATGTCTGTCAGCTTCTTGACAGCCAGCATGATCTTCTTCTGGTGACCTGCATATGGCACAGGAGTGAAAGGAGAGTTCAGTTTCCGTGGCCCACAGGCAGGACAAGTGTGGTTTTAATGCTGCGGACCCTTGAGCACTAGCTATTACACGGAGACCTTTGCACACAGGATGCCTTCAGACCTTGCAGTTAGCGTGGGATGGGCTGGATTTTAGCCAGCGTCATAGAGGCCAGCGTCATAGAGGCCACCATTCTACACCTGACTGACAGATTTAGCTGCTTTCCACCCTCATGGCTGCTGTGCATCTCCCAGCAACTCACCCAGTTTGTTGATGCCAATCTCCTGCAGGTCCTCCCACGTCAGGTCTGTTACGATGCTGATGGAGTCATAGCCGTTGCTCACCAGCTTCTTATGGTACTGGGGCAGCCCAATGGCACTCAGCCACTCCATCAGGTCGGCCTACAGAGAACAGCAACCGGGACCATTTCATTAGCATCCCAGCAATGGATGGCTCTTCCCTGATACATTTGCTTCCCACCTGCCTTGTGAGAGAACTAGGCATTGCATTCCCTGCTGCCCTTTGAGACACTTCCACACATCTGGGAGTGTCCCAGATTGCTCCGTGCGAGCAGCGCTCTGCCTAGGCTAGGCCATCCCTGCTGCTGTTACATGGGGAAGGTTAGAAATCATGTAACCATCACTGTCAGTTCACTCAAGCCTCTTCCCTCCATCGCACGCTGTATGACCCACTGTGGACTCTCGTTAAAACCTGCATGGAGTCTGCTGGGCCTGCTGCCTCATTAACACGCAGTGGGAACCTGTACCAGCCACAACCCCAAGGAAAAGTGCAGTCTCACAGGGCACTGAGCCCAGCATCTGGCTGAAACCAGACTCAGGGCACCCATAGTGCTGGTGCAAAGGACAAGACATGCCCACAATACTCACAGGAATGTAATTGGGCAGCCACTCTGCAATGCTGAGCTGTCCAATCTCAGTGGAGATTTTCTTTCTGTGCCCCGGCTTAGTCACCCCAATGGCTGTTAGGTCCTAAAACAAACACACCGGTTGCCTTCATTAATGGGGATGCTCAAAGTTAGCTGATGTAGTGCAAGGAGTCAGCAGCTCCCACTGCAGTGGGGAGGGAATGCCTGGGCAATGCACTGGTTAGTGCTTGTACTAGAGCAATGGATGCTCTAGAAATACCAGCTAGAGAGAGGGAGTGGCTGGGACCCTCCAGCAGCCACCGTCTACGGTGTGGTGCCAGTCACTGGAAAAGGCAAGCAGCAGAGGCTGGGCCTTGCCACTGCCCTATTCTTTGTGGCCATGCTCTCACCAGTAGTCCCCGAACCCACCTGACCTTACCTCTGGGGTCATGCGGCTGATGGTGGGGACGTCATAGCCAGCATTGAGGAAGTTGGCTGTGTAGAACTCCAGCTGGAACTCACTCAGCCAGTTGTAAATGGCTTCTACATCCTGGAGAGAGAAGCCGACACAGAACAGCCCATGACGGTGGCTGCATGGGCCGGGGAGGGGCAGAAACGTTCCAGGCTGCTCCGTGCAATGCAGCACGTCCCCTTAGGACAGGGACGTTGACTCCCACCCCTGTACTGTCAAACTGGCTGGAATAAAAGGAATAGGGCAAGAGCATCCTGAAAGAGCTGTATTATACCAGCCCTGCTTCTCTGCCCCCATGCGCCGTGGTGTTCTTCAGCCCTTGTTGCTACCTGTGCCCATGGCGGGAGGGTGGGGCTCATGTGAGAGGTGGCCATTTCACCATGGCTTCCCCCATGCCAATGAGTCAAAGGTAGCAGCTGCTTAAAATATGAACCCATGGATTGGCCAGGCTTGGACCCCTGCTCTAAAATAGTCACCCCCAGCTGTAGCATTGAAGCCCTTCCCAGGGGCCCAGGTACCTTTCCCTCCAGGAGCTGTTCAGGGCGGAGGTATTGGTGAGAGAAGATCCTGTTGCTGGCGTTACAGTTGGCCACGTTCTGGCGCCCGAGGGTTCCTGAGTAGAGAGGGGGTGGGGGTAGTTACTGGAATGGGCCAGAAGATGAGACCCCATTGCAGAGAGAGACTGTGAGGAGCTGAACATTTTGCCCTGTAGTGTGAATAGTTCAGAGCACCTTGTTCCACAATTCACTAACCCTCTGCAGGGGCAGAACTCTCAGCCCTGCTGCATTGAGGAAGGCAGGGATGTTAATGTCACCCAGTGAGCCAGCGGCAGAGCACAGACCCCAGGTGTCCTGCTTGCCAGCCATGTGCTGCAGCATGAGTCTTATCCCCTCTTCAAAGCCCTCTCTGCTTCCAACTCCTCCAAAGCATGTCAGAGAGATCCGGAGCCTTCACCTCGCTCTGACCCCACGCACCTGGCAGCAGCCCAGAGTGAGCACGGCAGCCTGGTTTGTCTGATCTCAAAACACAATTTGTCTCTTGCAGCTGATACCATCCCTGAGCAGGCTGGGAGCAGAGCAGGGGAAGTATTCCCTCCCATCCCTCACTACTGGAGAGGAAGTGGGCCATGGACCAGCAGCAAGGGGGCATTCAGCAAGCCCTCCTGAGCTCTCCCCAGCCCCCTGCATTTTCTGTCTAAGGCCAGAAAATACCAAATGCAAACAGTGACTCAGTGTGAAGAGGGATAACCGCATTCCCGTAGCCATCTCACAGGGGGGAAGGCGCCAAGGCATTGTCCTTACACCCTTGGAGGCAGAAAGGCAAATCTCTCCCCCATTTTATAGAGGGAGAAGCTCACAGAAGAGATGTGACTTACAGTCTTACAGCAAGATTAGGGTAGAGCTGGGAATAGAACTCAGATATCCTGATCCCTGCTCCTGTACTTAACCGTAGACCAGGCCCTTCCCCTCCCTTCCGCCACAATTTTATTGTAAAAGGAAAAACATAGCCGAGAACAAGCTGCAAGCACCCTCCAATGTCAAGCCAGAGCCATCCCCTGCAGCAGCAGGGCAAGGCGTGTTCCACTCTGTGGTGCCCAGTGCTGGACCCTGCAGTAGTGGGACATGCTAGGGCTTTGTCTTGCCAAGAGAGGCCTGAGAGGGAGTAGCTGCCCCTCTGCTGGGAGTGGTGAGCCTGGTATGCAGGCACGGAGCTCTAAGGGCAGTGGGGGACAGAGGGCGGCTCTGACTTTACTCCAAGATACGGCCCGTGTTTCTTCCTGTGGTCTCTTTGCTTACCTGTCAAGGAGTTCAGCTGCCCATTCTGGCTATTTGATCCTAAGAGGTGCTGTTGTAGGTCCTCACCACCAGGGGGAAGCGGCTTCATAAGAGAGAAGAGACAATCAGAAGGGTCTGACATGGTGGGTCTGGACTTGAGACTTCGCACTGGGTGTATTGGGTCAGCCCCTGAGCAATTCTCACACAGCGGTAGAGAGGAAGGGATGGCACAGGCGTGACAGCACTGGGACTGCCTTGCACAGCCTGGGGTAAGAGCCCTGGCCCGGGGCCTCGTTCTTGACAGGAGGTCTGTGTATCCTGCAACAGAACAGGGCCCTGGGAACCTATGCAGTCAACCGTACCCAGGAGCCTCTTTGGGGGCTACAGCTAGAGGATAAAGGCCCTACTACTCCTGTCTGAGGGAGATCCTCCTTGAGCTCACTCGGCTCTGTACCCCTAGCACAGTAACAGCTGCAGATGGGTTTGCCCTCGCTGCAGGAGGTGCCCCTGGCTGGGTCCCAGTGGTGGGGTCAGAGATGGTCTCAAACCCTGTGCATCCCTGTGGCAGGGCTGCGTTTCCGAAGGCTCCTCTCCCTCTGGGTGGTTTTAGCAAGTCTGGCCTTGCAAGGGTCTCGCCAGTTCAGACACAAGAATGTGCAATATAGACACATTCCCTGACGCTCAGTATGCTGCTGCTACCACCACCAAGCCGTCAGCTCAGAGAAACTGGGTTGGGACATCCAAGTCACTGGTGGAGAGCCTGGGTTAAAAGGAGAATGGGTGGGGTGGAATACAGTAGGAGTGGGGCACTGGGGCTTGAGTCAGTATGAACCCATGGGACTGCAAGGGGCAGCTCAAGGCAATCAAGGCTCAGAAAGCCGAGGCGGGAGTTGAGGGTAGCCCTGGGGTTCTGGTGGACCCAGTCCCCCTTGGACCTTAAACCTTCCATGAGACTTGCTCTGCTGCCTGGACACAGAGCAGCGGGCGCTCTGTATCTGCCCTCCTACCGTGGCGTTCTCGATGAGGATACTGGTGCTCTGCCCATTGGTGCCCTCAGTGCTCTGCCCGCTGCCGGCACTGCGAATACTGCCAATGCTGCCCTCGCTGCCCACGCTGTTCCTGTCTCCTGCTGTTATGGAGAGAGAAGAGGCATCGGGGCTCATGTAACTGGAGAAGGAGCCTGGCGCCCTGGGGCTAGCACCTCCCAATCCCGGTAGCCCCTTGGCGCTGGGGCCGGGCCTGGACTAAGCTGCACCGAGAGGATGCTGTGGGACCAGAGGAAGAGAACTGCACCTGCACAGGGCATGGCGTTCCCTGTGCAGAGACCCACATGCGTTGGCAGAGGCGCACTGTCCAGACTCCTCTGCCTGCCACTGGTACAGGGCCCAACCTCCACAAGACCCGCAGCCCTCGCTGGGGCACAGAATCACTCAGCTTCACCGTTCCTTAGCACACACAGGACAATCCCGTTTCTAGAGAAAGGGCTGGAAGGGGTGTGTGGCTGGATGTGGGGGTATCTATAGGTCAATGACCTCTACAGTCCCTTGAGCTGTGGTTTCCCCGAGGCTGCTGCTTTCCTCTAATTTCCCGCTTGGAGCCAGCAGGGGATTTTCTCCATCTCTTGGGTGGGATGGCGACGGGAAGGGCTCCCTGACACTAGTCCCTGTCCAGCCCTCCCGAGCAGCGACCCCGACCTGAGTTCTCAGGCCCCGGGGCCGTCCTGGTTAAGGTGAGGTGGCCGTAGGGTGCCTGCTGCGGAGCATCACCTGGGAGTGGCTGCAGCCCGCCGGGAGGGGCGGCAATGCCCTGGCGCTGGTGTGCAGGCACCATGCGGGGAAGAGTCATGCCTGCATTTAAAGACAAAACACTCGTGTAAGAGCAGAGTGTGTGGAAGGGGAGAGGGCAGCATCAGTCATAGCAGGGTCCAGAAATACCCCCAGCACTGTGCCTCTGGGGGGGCTCTGCAGAGGAAGGGCTTGTGGGGGAGTGTGCAGCTGGCACACCTGGGGCAGAGCCAGGACTGTACCAGAGTTTCCCAGGCCCTGCAAACGGGGCCTGGCTCCATCATTCCTGGCTCAGCGCACTAGGAACAGATATTAATGCTTAGGCCAGGCCTGGGCCCCAGGATACCCGGCTCTGGTAACTCCTCCCTGCCACTGCACCCCAGCTTGTCCTAATGCAGCTCAGTTCTGAGCTCCCCACTCAGCTACACCTCAACCCAGACCTGATGCCTAGGGACCCCCCTCAGCTCCACCGTCCTGACCCGCAGCGAGCTCTGCTGCCCCAGTGCTAGGATGAGTTGTGGGCTGCTGCAGGGACTTGGACCCAACCTCCACAGGGACTGCGCTGACACCAGACTCATTCCCGCTGTAAACAAAGGGGCATCTGAATCCCAGTCCCTAGTTGGGAGCAGCTCACCTGAGCTCATCTGCAGCCACTGTCCATCTCTGCTGCGCTACCAGCCCCCAGTCCGCCAGGCCAGAGGGGGCGCTGTCAGCCAGAGAGCCACACCACTGCCACTTCCCATTGGCTGCTGGGATAGGGGCTGGGTCCAGGGAGCGGGTGGGTTGTAGTGAGGGTGGGAGAAGTCCAGGTCAGAGATATGCACCCCCCGTCCCCCTTACTCCCTCATGCACTCCAGGGCAGTGTGTGTGTTACTGACCTGTCCGCTTGCTGATGACCTCGACGATGGAGGGAGGGAAGTAGCCGACCCGATCGGTGCCTTTCTGAGTGTCGTGGATGTGCCCCTTCCAGCGCCCATCGGAGTGCTGCTCCAGGACCTGCGCGAGGCACCGGGCACGAGAGTGTTAGACCCCTGAGCGAGAGACGCCTTACAGGTGTCCCAGCGCCAGCAGGAGCCAGGACATGGCATAATACAGGAACCCTGGCTATGGGCAGCGCCCAGCCAGGCCCAGCAGGAGGAGCTGTAGGGAACATGCAAGGTCCCTGGCTATGGGCAGCGCCCAGCCAGGCCCAGCAGGAGGTGCTGTAGGGAACATGCAGGGTCCCTGGCTATGGGCAGTTCCCAGCAGGAGGTGCTGTAGGGAACATGCAGGGTCCCTGGCTGTGAGGAAGCTCCCAGCTACTCCAGTGTTTATTAGCCATGGTCTCTGCGCAGCTGCAGGTGATTGCTCACCGTGATGATATCTCCTGCCCGGATGTTGAGAGCAGTCGGGTCGTGGAGGTTCCAGAAATCCTTTAAAGCTCGGACTTTCAGGATTCCTGATGCCTCTGAAGAGAAGGGAAAGAGGGAAGAAAGAGCATGGGAGAAGTGTGGGGACAGGGCAGGAGAACAGGGCAGGGGACAGGAAAAGAGAAGGAGAGAGAACATTAATAGCACGGCCAGGAACTCGGTCCCCTGCTATCCCCCCAAAGCCGACACCCCAATGCCTGCGTATATAAGTATTGAAGCCCCTCACCTGAGCACTCAAAGTCAGGTTAGCTGAGGGCCTGTTTGGAGGAGGGTTGGGATGTTGCCACACGTGCCCCCATTGAAAGGCTTTCTCCCTGCCAATGCCAGGTGAGAGCCGGGCAATCAGCTCCCTACAGCAGGGCTCCTGGTTCTGCCCATGGGATTACAGAGCACGTGGAACAGAGCCCGGCATTACGCTTAGACCCAGCTCACCTCTCAGGAGTTGCTTGATGTCCTTGCTGGCATGCGAGGTGGTGAACTGGTTCACGATGTCCAGGGCCGTCTGGTTGTAGGTGTTTCGGATGTTCACGTCTACGCCACCCTGCCGTGGGGGAGCCAGCAGAGACCCTGTCAGTGCCAGGGCCATTGGGCAGCCACACCTCACACAAGAAGTGCTGCTGGAGAGGCAGCCTACAGGCAGGTCAGCACCTCCTCTGCAGCAGAGCCAGACCCCTTCTGGAGGAGCAGGGGACCCAGCATTCAGAGGCCTGGGGGAGAAGAGCCCCCATCTTCTCTCACCACCTATCACTGGCAGTTTGGGGGACTAAGAGGAAGTTGGAGCAGGACCAGGCAGGATCGAGTCCCAGAAGCTGCACTGATGGAGGGAGGTTCTGTCTCTTGCCCTGTTAATCTTGTTACAGTTCTCACCCCCACCAGCCACTGCAGTCAGGCCACAGGCTGCATCTTCCCCTGCCCCTCTCCTCCCCCATCGCCCTCCAGAACTGAGCCACCGTCTCTCTCCCCCATCTCCAGCTGCTGTCTCTTATAGTGGATCGCTCTCCTAAGGGCTGCAGACTTGGTAGCTGAGGTACCGCCCCCTTCCTCCCTGCAAGGGCCTTTCAGCTCACCTCCAGCAGCAGGCGCACCACCTCCGTCTTGCCGTAGAGCGCTGCCTCGTGCAGGGCTGTGCCCGTCTTCGTCTGCCTGTTGATCTCAATCCCAGCTTTCAGCAGCTGCCTGGGGGCGGGGTGGGGGGAATAAGCCGTGGTGGTTCAGAAGGAGCAAGTAGGTACTATGAGCCAGGAGGATAGGGTGGGCAGTGAGGCTGGGCAGCAAGCAGAGCCAGGGCTTGGGGTGGGGCAGGGTAAATCTGTCTCAACCAGGGTAAAATCATGAGGTGATTTGGGTTCACCGGATACCAAAGCCAAATGTCAATTCCAACTGCATATGGTGAGAACTGGAGGGAGCCAGTGGGACCAGTGATGGACAGGGGGTCTGGGGTAGGGCTGGGGGGAGCCAGGCAGCCAGTGGAACCAGTGATGGACAGGGGTCTGGGGCAGGGCTGGGGGGAGCCAGGCAGCCAGTGGGATCAGTGATGGACAGGGGGTCTGGGGGGAGCCAGGCAGCCGGGGGTCTGGGGTAGAAGGCCCGAAGCTACATGGAAAAAGAGCTCCAAGGCTAGGACTGGGGCAAGCAAAGGGCAGCATGTGGGGATCTCTGGGGAATCGAGCGGCAGGAGGGGAGTCTGGCAGTGTGCATCGGCAGTGGACGCTGCTACGGGCCTGTGCAGATTAGGACGCTTGCGGCAGGGAGAGCCCAGTGGCTGGAGTGCTGTGCGTTACCTGATTATCTCCTTGTGCCCGTTCTTGGCTGCCAGATGCAGAGGGGTGGTGTAGTTGGGGTCACTCGTGTCTTTGGACTGACCCTCCAGGAGCGCAACACACATGTGGCTGTTCAGCAGCAATTGGGCAACCTAGGGTGGGCGAGAGATGGGTGAATGATGGGGAGCATGGAAACGAGAGCACATGAACACCATGTCCCCCGCCACTCTCCCCGGGAGCTCTGCAGCAGCCAGTGGATTGCTCAGCCGGCCCCATTCCAAAGGGTAGGAAGGGACTTCCTGGACTGCCCCTCCCAGATCCAGCCCCACGTGCATGGCCGGTGCTTAGAGAGCCTCAGTGGGTGGGGATCAGAGAAGGGCAGAGCCCAGCTACCCCTGGAAGCCCCTAGCAGTCACCAAAGACAGGAATTGCTTTCCTCGTGATACCCCTTTCAGACAGTGGCCCAAGGGCCAGGGATTCCGGGGCCCAAGCGTGCGCTGGCCTGGCCCGCCGGAAACGCCCACACAGAAGGGGAATTATTGGTATCTTGGGGCAGCCCAGAAGCCTGGAGCGGGGTTGTTTTTACTGCACTATTTATAACTACAGAAATGAAGACGGCCCCCTGCCGCCCCCCTGGTGAGAGCGAAACAGTCCGTGGGGCTGGCTGCACTGGCCAGGCCCCCTGAGAGCAGCGAATGGCATGGGTGCGTTTCTGTCGGCTTGCTGAGCTCCCGGGGGGGGGGGGGGGGGGGGATGGGGACGACTTCCCGCCCCAGCAATGCAGAGCAGCCGGTGCACCTGTCCCCAGCAGCCGAGACAGGAATCCCTCGAGCCCTGCCAGGTTGGAATCTCAGGCCTGCAAACACAGCTGTGCAGAGCCTGCCCCTCAGCGCCTGTGGAGATTACGAAGGCTCAGCCTGTCTGGTCGCCACCAGCCTGGACTTAAATGGGAGCAGAGGAAAGATGGGGGTTGGGGAGCAGCGTCCCATGCTTGGAGCAGAGGACTCGGGTTCTATCCGGGCTCTGCCACTAGCTCATTGCAGACTCGGGTTCTGTCCAGGCTCTGCTCACTAGCATCTCTCTGTAGCTCCGTTTTTCCCCGTGGGTAAACAGAGCTGATGATACTCTCCTCCCTCAGCACAGGGGAGGACATGCTGTGTGTAAACCCCCTGGGGGTGGAAGGAGCTATCGAAGGACAAAGCACTGGCCGTCACACTGAGCTTCACAGCCACGGCAGGGAGAGAACCCAGATTTTCCTGCCCCAACACATGACGCTAACGGAGAACCTCCATCAGTGGCTAGCACCACAGGGCCTACGACATGCACCGAGGAATTCTGATCCCATCCAGTGGAGGGCAGTGGTGCATTGGCCAGTTCCTTGTAGTATTGTTACTATGAAGGGGAAGAGACATGGGCCCTAATACAATGCCTCAGTCAGGAACGACTGGGACAGTGCAACAGAGCAGCTCTGCGCAGTGTGCAGGCAGGCTGCGGCCTTTACCTTAAGCCGGCCAAACTCACAGGCCAGGTCCAGGGGCGTTTTCTTTGCCTTATTGATGAGACACGGGTTGGACTGGTGCTGGAGCAGCATTTCTGACTGTGGAGGAGTAACAGACAGGTAAGGCAGCAATGCAGGCAGGCTGGCGATCATGCCCCATCCAGCAAGCAGCCTCCTGACACCCCCGTTCAACTGTTCCCCTCTCCCTACGGCTCCTACCTCCACCCCTCCCTTGGACAGGGCCCTGCTGGGACAGCAGCCTAAGGGGTGCTCTCTGGTGCCTGTGTCAAAGAGCACCGCGTCTGCCCCCTTTCCCCATTTCCACAGCCCCCTGCCTGCATCTCCCCTTCCAGGCAGGACTGCTGGGCTGAGCCCCCTCCAGGGTTAGACTAGGCAGAGGTGGTTTGTGGGAAAGTGGCACAAGGGCCTCCCCAAAAAGTTTGTCCCGCCTGCCCAAGCCCGGGTCTGGGTCTCTTGTGGGGCAAGAGGATTCATAGATTCATAGATTCTAGGACTGGAAGGAACCTCAAGAGGTCAAGTCCAGTCCCCTGCCCGCATGGCAGGACCAAATACTGTCTAGGCCATCCCTGATAGACATTTATCTAACCTACTCTTAAATATCTCCAGAGATGGAGATTCCACAACCTCCCTAGGCAATTTATTCCAGTGTTTAACCACCCTGACAGTTAGGAACTTTTTCCTAATGTACAACCTAGACCTCCCTTGCTGCAGTTTAAGCCCATTGCTTCTTGTTCTATCCTTAGAGGCTAAGGTGAACAAGTTTTCTCCCTCCTCCTTATGACACCCTTTTAGATACCTGAAAACTGCTATCATGTCCCCTCTCAGTCTTCTCTTTTCCAAACTAAGCAAACCCAATTCTTTCAGCCTTCCTTCATAGGTCATGTTCTCAAGACCTTTAATCATTCTCGTTGCTCTTCTCTGGGCCCTTTCCAATTTCTCCACATCTTTCTTGAAATGCGGTGCCCAGAACTGGACACAATACTCCAGCTGAGGCCTAACCAGCGCAGAGTAGAGCGGAAGAATGACTTCTCGTGTCTTGCTCACAACACACCTGTTAATACATCCCAGAATCACGTTTGCTTTTTTTGCAACAGCATCACACTGTTGACTCATATTTAGCTGGTGGTCCACTATAACCCCTAGATCCCTTTCTGCCGTACTCCTTCCTAGACAGTCTCTTCCCATTCTGTATGTGTGAAACTGATTTTTTTTCTTCCTAAGTGGAGCACTTTGCATTTGTCTTTGTTAAACTTCATCCTGTTTAATTCAGACCATTTCTCCAATTTGTCCAGATCATTTTGAATTATGACCCTGTCCTCCAAAGCAGTTGCAATCCCTCCCAGTTTGGTATCATCACAGGCCGAAGCCTGGAGGCAGCCCAATGCTACTTCACCACTAACTGACACGATGTCACCACACTGCAAACCAGTAGGCCAGTGGAAATCCGGGTGAGGGGCATCAGGAGATTCGGGACCCGGCACATGTGCTACTGAGGGCACCTGGGCTCCCAGAGCCTCTGTCACCGCTCTCCCCAAGCTCCCTTACTCACCACCTCATAGTGCCCGTACTGCGCAGACAGATGCAGCGGGATCTGCCCATCCAGTGACGCCATGTTGACCGAGGCGGCTGCCCGCAGCAGCAGGTGGACCGGCTCCACCCTCCCCTGCCAGGCAGCGTAGTGCAGCGGGCGCATCCCTGCGGGGAAGCAAGGTCAGGAGGAGGCCAAGAGGGGCCACCTCTCAGCACTAGACCGACGCTAGCGATGTGGGAGCCCCAGGGTGGCAGCTGGCAGGAGCTAGGCCTCACGAAGCCCAGGAGCTGAGCTCCCCGGGGGGGGTGCCTGAAGAACGAGCACCACACTGACCCCTTCTGAGGCTCCAGATCAGCCCCCCAGCTCAAAGTGAATGGAGCTCCCCAGGGTGAGGAGCTGGAGATGACTCTATGGCTGCCGTCTCCCAATCCCGCTCACTGCAGCAATGAGAGGTCAAAGCAGGGCCTGCAGCGGGCACTTTGCCCCATGGGAGGGGTCCCAGGTGCACTGCTCCCTCAGGATGGGGGCAGGCAGAGGGCACGTCCACCTTACGCAGGCAGACGGGTGCTCCCCAGTCACGGGGAGTGAGGGGGAAGTGGTAGGCTGGCGGAGACACTGTTCCCTCCTGGAGGTAAGGGGGAGCAGCTGGGAGGGCGGTTAGGGGCCCCAGTCTGAGGTGAGCCAGTGCTTACCATTGCTGTCCTTTATGTCAACAGTGGCCTGTGCCTCCAGCAGCAGGGAGATGAGCTCCAGGCTCCCACCCAGGGCCGCATGGTGCAGTGCTGAGAACCTGAGAACAGCAAAAGACAAGGGTCTCAGAAGCAGCCAACTCTGTGGCTTCATGCCCTCGAAGCCCAACCCAGCCCCGCACAGGGGCAAAGGTGGCCATTTCTCTCCTCTCTCCAAATCAAAAGTGGCTAGAGCCGATTTCCCACTGCCCCGGCATTTCCCGGCAGCTGGTCTCAGTCTAGGCTGCTCCACAGCTCAGGCATTCCCACAGTTCCTGGCCACATTGCTGCTAGAACAGGGGCAAACCCCACTTCTCTATCAGCCTCCACTTATTACATACACCAGGTCCCTGGTGCAGGGCCGGCTCCAGGCACCAGCTTAACAAGCAGGTGCTTGGGGCGGCCAAGGGAGAGGGGCGGCACCTGCAGCAATTCGGGGACAGCAGGTCCCTCACTCCATCTAGGAGCGAAGGACCTGCCGCTGAACTGCCGCCGCCGATCGCGGCTTTTTTTTTTTTTTTTTGCTTGGGGCGGCAGAAATGCTGGAGCCAGCCCTGCCCTGGTGTGAAGCCATTGAGTTCAGTATGGCTCTGCCATGGCGGAGTTTGGCACGACGTAGCTGGCAGGACTCTTCCTCCCACAATCATCTCACACTGGCTCCTGGAGACTTGGTGGTTGTCCCATGAGACCCCAAAGCAAGCTGGCACCAGACCCTTGAGGGAGATGTGCTGAGACCTGGCACACTCGGTACATGGCTGGTGACACCAGCCAGGCCTTGCTCTCTTACTCCACCACCTCTCCTGCTGCTGTCTGTGAAGAGTTTAGACCAAGGCCCATAGCGCACAGCTCCTGAGAGGGTATGCAGCTTCTCCACGCTCTGCCAAATGCCTTGAGTTAGAAGGGACTGACCTGATCCTATATATCAAACTATATCCTGCCCCCCTCATATTTTCCACTGGAAAAGCTCTCCCAGTCCAAGGCAATCCAAGCACTGCTTTCTCTCTCCAGCCTCCACATCTGTTTCTATTTGCAGCTCTCCAGTGCTGACCAGCCTGACCCGGCCCAACTCTCATTAAACTCCTAGCAATTCCCCGCCCTGGGAAGCACCTGCTTCCAAATCCCTGTCTCTGAGGCGTCCTTGGTCAGAGCACCCACTCCGCGTTGCACATTGGCAGAGGTCCTGCTGCTGTGCTCAAACTCTGTTGGTATCCTGTTGTCCCTGACACTAAGCCTTGGGTCTCAGTTTTCCTGACAGCAAAATGGGGAGAAAACACCTCCTTGCATCCCAAGGGAAGAGGTCTATGTGCAGTAGGTGCTGAGGAGTTGTCTTATTGTGGGAGCGCCCCTTCCCCGATCAATGCCTTTGCTCTCCACAGACGGAAGGAGGGAGGGAACAAGCAAGGCTGGGGCAATTAGAAGAGTCCAGCTGGGGCCAGCTTTGCTCTCTGGGCAGCAGCAGGACAAGCAGGCAGAAAACCCACCACTTGAGGGGTTTTGCCAGGGGACAGGTTTTCCAGGCGATTCTCAGGGGGTCGTGGTGTGTGTGTGTGTCCCACTTCCCTCTTGGCCTAACCCCGCCTCCCGCTCTGGCCCCGACGCTTGCAGTCTCACTGCCAGCATGGCTGGCTCTCCCCCTGTCCGAAGCCCATGGCAGAGTGTGTGAGGCCAGCTAGAATGAATGAGCCCTGTGTTCCAGGGCTGTGAAAGAAGCCTGTTTGTCTAGAGCGCTCCCTCCTTCCCCTGCACTCCCCCTGCTCCGGGCTGCTTCATTCATGTGAAGGGCCGCGTCTCAGCAAGGGAGGCTCAGCGCCCACGGGGAGCGGCATGGGAATTCAGAGCTCAGTCAGGCTTCGCTCCCTTAACGCTCAGGGGCTGGCACGGAACTTTCCCCTGCAACGTTCGAAGAGCGGGTGAGCTCACTTGGGGCGGCCCCGCGCACCGCAGGAGCCTCTGTGCATCCCAGCCCGGAGCTACTCCCGCAGCAGGTCAGCCCAGGGGCCCCGCTAGTCCAGGATCCCGTTTCTAACGGGAGCCAGCAGCAGCTGCTTCAGATGAAGGGGAAGAAACACTGGGGTAACCTGCCCATGGGGAAGCTCCTTCCTCACCCCAGGCACATGCGGTACGTCTACACAGCCCGCAGCAGCAAAACTCCCAGCCCGGTTCACGCCAGCGCTCTCAGCATAGCTGTGCAGACAGCGCTTTGAAGTTGTGGCTCAAGCGGACACTCAGGCTGAGCAGCTCCCCCGTCCCCAGGCTTCCGAGCCTGAGCCGCAACTTCAAAGCGCCGTCTGCACAGCACTAGTGTGAGCACCGCTGCCTGAATCTACCCGGGCGCAGAGACTCGCTGCCACAGGCTGTGTAGACATAACCGTAGGGGCTGGCTCATGCCAGGTACAGGAGGAGTTAGATCCCCTAATATTCTGAAATACCCCCTTGGGTCACTGCACGGTCTCGTTATCCGTAGGAATGTCTCAGAGGGAACAGGGCCCAGAGAGAGCGGCGTGCCCTGAGAGCCGGGACCACAGTGGGCTGACGACTTGGCTAGGAGGCGCTAGCTGTGGAATCCAAAGACCTGGGTTCTAGTCCTGGCTCGGACACTCACATTTGCTGAGCGCTAAGCAACTTTCACTTGTAATCAGAGTCCAGACAAGCCACGCTGTGCAGGGCTAGCTTAGCTACCTAGTGAATGGGCACATCTCTGCAGGTGTGACCTGACCACAGCAGGCCCCCACTGGAGCTTCTTCTGCGTTGGCCAGCACTGTTCACCCCTTAACACTCGAGTGATCTGGCCATCTCACTGAGGTCAAATTCAAAACCTTTGTCTCCGTTTAAAAGTAAGAAGGAAGGGAAGGAGGAAAACAAAACTCAAAAACCTGGGAAATTCCAGAGTCAACGCATCTTTGTTTCAAAAGCCAGCTTAAGATTGCTAAATAAACCCTCACTACCCCCAACATTTACAAACCCCAAGCGAGGAAGTGTATAGTTAAGGATGTCATAAACCTTACACTGCTCTCCTAGCAGAACACACACACTCTTCTTATCAAGTCTGATGAAACGCGCGACTCATCATACCATCTCCACCTTCTCTCTGACTCAAAAGAAATACGATTCTTTCATCAGCAATTTCAAAACAATCACACCAAACCCTTCTGGAACAGGGAACATTCCTCTGTACATTCATAATGGGTCTGACACAGATCGATCAGCCTTGCCTACATCTTTACCAAAAAAATCAATAACTTACCATTTCTTGTTACACTTTTCCTATTCGTCTATATCATTCTCAAGAAACAGCCATCCTAAGTACTTTACCAAAAAATCCTAGTGGTCAATTGATAAACGTTCTAACTGACCACGTTTCCCATTTAACAGAGTCCCTTAAAAGAAAACGTGCAGGTACTGAAATTAAGTAACAGATAGAATATATAAAAAACTGCCACCAGAATTAAGAAGGCGATGAAATATCTTTACACTTGATAAGAACAGCGTGTTTATATTATATTGACAGTGTAACATTTGTGGTTTTCTTAACTCAGTATAATTTTTGAGAAGTGCTTGGATTTCGTAAGTGGTGAGATAGGCAGGTATGTTGTGGTTTAGCAATCTCAGCTTGTCTTTTAACAGAAGATTTTGGAGAGGGGGTGGAATATAAATAAAGGGTCGGGCTAGAGAGTCATTTCCAAGGGAGCCTATAGAACACATACAAGGAGAAGAGGAGCACTGGGAATTAACGCTCCTCCTAATGGGCTCCGGTGCCAGTTCCGCCAGGCTCCAGGAGTGGCTTTTACCCCAAATGCTCTGCTCCTGGCAGGCACCATACTGTGCCCATCTCTGGCCCTGGAAAGTTATTCAAAGCAGGGAGGAGGTTTTAACAAGCTGGAGAGTATATAGAATGGGCATCTCTGGTCAGTAATGCAAGAGGACACACTACATCAAACCCATCAGCTGTCCTGTTACTGTTAAACCAACCCTAAACCAGCAGCCAAGTACAGCCAGGGATGCTAGTGGCCCAGAGGCACCACCGGCTCATGCGCCAACATATTACTGAGACTGAATGAGAAGGTTTGGGAAACACTCACCCGTCCGCGTCCTGGTAATTCACATTCAGTCGCTTGGCTGATCCCAGGAGCTCTGTAAAGAGAAGAGTAGACAGTCAGCGCAGAACTCCCACAACCACTGCTCCTTGCATGATGAACGCAGGCTGCATGGGAGAACTCATCCCACTGGAGCAGGAGAGAGGACCTAACAAAGCATCAGCTGAGACAGGGATCACACGTGCAGCCCTCTGATGAGAAACTCTGGGAACACTCAGGTCTGTGGGAGAACATGTCCACAGCTGGGGTGCAGCTAGCCTTTTGTACCCATGCTGCCTGGCCCATTTGTTACCCCCGGAGAACACACCTGCCGCCTTTGCACAGTCAGCTCGATGATACAGCAAGCACGGTTAGCCAGAGGGATATAGGAAGAGGTCAATGACTGGTTTGAAGAATTAAAAGAACCCGCTAGTAGCCAGAGGAAATACCCCACCTTGGCAGGGTTCCCCGGAGACACCACAGTCCCTGCCTTGCCTGTATTTTAGGGAGAACACTGAGAAGCTGGGCTGAATTTTTACCTTTTCAGTTGAGCAAAACAGAGCAATCACACACCAAGCTCGCCCTACAGGCCCCACTCTGGTCACTGCCTGATCTAGACCCTCCATTTCTTTCCGTAGCAGCTTACCTGTGCCTGCAGGACAATGCTTCATTTCTCTCTCTAATCCTCCCTACGGACCATCCGTGGCTGCAGGGAGGGATGGATATTAGCCCCCACGTCCCCTCACTCTCTCAGACTGTGGCAGACCCCATGGTCCCCTGAGAAATTTGAGACTCTCCTACAAATTGGGTTCAGCCTTCCCCCTTGGCCAGGGGATTCCTGGGTCCCAAATCTGGCTCTGGGGTGGCCAGCCCTTTCTAGAGCATCCTGTATGTGGACAGGACAGAGCTTGCCTGTCCCCCAACCTCTCAGTACTGACCTCCCTGCGAGCAAGCCAGCGCCTGACCCATCCCTGTCTCTTCTTCTTTCACTCCAGCTTCTTCTGCATTGACCTGCGCGTACCCAACCTGGCTCTAGCCCAGCAATCCTTTCTTCCTCCGTTCCCTCTGCCACCACTGCTCAACACACCCCATCTCCAGCATCTCCGCAGCCCCTCAAGCTCCCGTTATGTAGAGCGGGAGCAGCAGGAGCGATCCTGTCTCTTTCACTCAACGGGATGGCACCTCTGTTCAGTTCCCCTCTGGGGACGCTCCATTTATAAAGTCCACTGCCTGAAAAGTGCCAAGCTGGTACGTTTTGCTTCCGCCCCTGAGCTTCTTACCCGCTCCTCGCTGCCAAGGAATGGCCCACGGACCAGATGGTTGGCATTTTTACTACTAGGGCAGAGGCTGAGGTCACAGGTTGTGAATGTAGAACTGTATTGTTTCCCACATTCCCTTAATCTAGCCCACCCCCATGGAGAATCTGGGGTGTGGAGAACTATATAAAGGAAGAGGACCCCTGCCCCCCATCACACAGTTGATGAATTAAGCTCCCAACTCTCTCCAGTGATGAATTCAAATTAATTATTTCCTCCTACACGGGGTATTTTATTCTCATCTGGGGGGTTTGAGAGCAGATTAAAATCTCTGGAATTTATGTGCTAAGTAAGAATGAAAGGAAGAGGACAAGGTGGTTAAATGGGTGTATGTGTGGAGAATCAATCATTTCTAGACCAATTTTTGCCCATTGCGTTCCCCTGCAATCGGGTGTCAGGTTGGGTCACTCACTGCACCAAGCCACTTCCCTGAGAGTCCATTTCCCTTTCAAAGTGGCCATTTATCCAAGCCCATGCCCAGTGTTTTATATTTTACGGAGTTTCTGTGTTGATCCATATAGGAAATTTGGGCCCTAAACCAGCCACTCTCAATTTAGGGTGGAATAATTAGCCAAAGCATGGATAGAATTTGCTGGATCAATCATGCATTGCTGGAGAGAGCACCTCCTCCCTTGAAATTCCTGACATCTGTGCCAGCCTCCCTGCATTTCTCCCTCCTGTTGACTCTCCATCCCTTAAGATCTCTCTTTTTCTCCCTCTCACAGTTTCTCTGTAAAATTTGTATGGAAGATGCCATACGAAATAAAGATGTGCTGTATGGCAGGAAAGATGACCCTCGCTAGGGGAACAAGAGAGTAGAATGGGAGAGGGACTCATTTACTCATGCGAATTATAATGAAAAGGAAACCAAGTAATTGCAGTTTTCTTTGTGTTAATTATTGCAGTTTAAAATGTTTTGTAAATAGGTTAATTAATGCAAAATGGTCTTCAAGTAGCTGTTTGCAGAGGACTCTGCCTAGCGTAACTAGTCCCCACAGCAGAGGTCTAGATGGAATCAGAATAATGAGCTATTCTAGGGATTTTTCATCTTCAAAGTACCAGGCAAACATTAATGCACAGTTCTATGCTGAAGAGTGTCTCAAAAGACATGACATCTCCTTACTCAACGGACCTGCTCCCTGGGGATGTTTAGTCAGAACTGCTGATCTAAAGAACAAAAAGAAGTGTTTACTCCCCCCGCCATTACCCTTTCAGAGCCAGCAAAGCTAAGGGTTCAGGTCGTACTCATGCATCATCATGAGAGCTACTTACTAAATTCCCATCCGCTACACCTGTGCACCGCCGTTGAAGGCTATCAGATTGCACAAGATTCACTGAGGACATCACTTAGCATGGGACTTTTTTTTAATTGATGATGATGCATGAGGAGAAAAGAGCCCAGCTTGACTCTCAGATCCCAGGCTGAGTTTGCAAAACTGTCAGTTAAAATAAAATAATAATAATAATGTGAACTGGCCATATGTAATCTGAGTCACAGAGACAAAACATGGAACCCCACGATGCTAGTTTTACAGAGTCACTCTCAAAGCAAATTGCTCTTTAATGGCACAGAAGAAGTCAGGAAAGCAGCAAGCTTCTGTAACAAATAGCCCTCATGCTGTCTAGCTTACTGTTCTGGAATTGTTCCTAAAGGGGTGGGGGGCACGGTTCCAGGAAAGGCTGTTGGGGATTTTAAAAGGGCATGGTCAAAATAAAAATTACAGATATAATACATAAAAATTCCCTTACTTTTTTTTTGGTTTGGTTTTTTACTGAAAACAACATCTTAAATGAGTCAAACAACTTTACATCTGTGCTGATTGGGCATTTCTGTGGCACCAATCAACCAATCATTTACTTTGCACCATGTATGCTGTTTGTTTACTTTTTGCCCTATAGGCAGTTTAGGCAGAGGAACTAGACTGGTCAGTTCCACTTTCTGGAGTTTATATCCATCCACTTCGGCTGATGCCTGATGTTGGAAGGGGGGTTTACTGAAGGGAAAATGCCTGCTAAAAAGATGGGGTCTTTAAGAATTCTAAAAACACGTGATTATTGGTCACATGCACTATCAGCAAGACAGAATAAGGGGCTTACTCTCCAAAAGGCCCAAGTGAGTCTAGGACAGAGCTACAGGGACAGGTAATGTGCAGGTAGATACAGCACGGTGACGCTACTTCAAACATTTAGCAGAATAGGTGAGTCAGGAGGTTTGATTTCTTGTTTTTAAAATGGCAGGAGGATTTGGCATAAGTTAGATGGGAGGCTCTCCCAGGTGCGAATGAGACAGCAGATGGAGCTGTGATGAAGTGAAAGAGCGAGAACACCTCCCCAGAAAGAAGAATTATACTCTCTTTTTACCTCAGCCCCAAACTTTTCAACCAACTCTCTACAGAAAACAATTTCCTCTCAGCCAAGCCGGATGCATTGAGACATCAACAGAGCCCCCCACATTCTTCAAACAGCAGCCCAGAAGGGATCCCATTCAAACCTGCATCCATGGAGCAGCAGCATAAGCAGATGTGACAGTCCATCCAATATACTGACTGCGAGGGTGACCAGACAGCAAATGTGAAAAATTGGGACAGGGTGGGGGTCATAGGCGCCTATATAAGAAAAAGCCCTGAACGTCGGGACTGTCCCTATAAAATCGGGACATCTTGTCACCCTACTGACTGCACACTGGAAGCCACTGCCCCTTCCTCACAGAGCACTGCTGTACCTCTCCCTCCACTGCCACAAGCAGGAGGGTCCTAGGGGCCCTCGTGGACTTGTTTGTGAAGGTTAGCAGCAATCACAGTTCAAACAGCCCCCTGCCCCTTGAAATTCCATTACCGAAGCATTGTCAAGGGAAAGTGGCCTGGAGACGCCTGGACTGAAAAGCAGAGCTGCGATGAGGTAAGCTTCTCTCCCCTCCCTCCCCAAGGATGCAGCTGTCAACATCTGTAAGGCAGAATTCCTGAGACTTAACTCTCGGCACAGAGGAGAATTCCTCAAATTAGTTCTTCATTCCAGAGTGCCAGATAGCTCCTAACCAGGGTACCACACAGGGGGAGGAGCCAAGAGGTACTAACAGAGGACTGTCTAGCAGATGAGGAAGAGAAAAGAAAGAAGTGGTCATAACTTGCACGTCTTTAGCACTTTCCATCCAAGGAGATCAAGGCATCTCCCAGACAGTAATGAATTACTGCTCACATCCTTCCCGGGAAGTAGGTGCAGAATTTACCCCCATTTTACAGGGCTCAGAGAGGTGAAGTTACTTGCCCTAAATCGTACAGAAAGTCAGTGGCATAGCTGGGAATAGAACCCAGGCATTCGGACTCCAAAGCCCCTTGTGGAGGAGAGGGTGTGACTGATGGAAGAGAGAAAAAGATGGGGGTGGGGAAAGGGGTTGTGAGATAGAGAAGGGAGGGGAAGAGAGAGAATTCAGAAGAGGGTCAGAGATTGGAGGGGAAAAGGAATACAGGAAGTCGGCCTAACATTTGAAAGCCATTCTGGCCTCCAGCTGCTCCTCTGCGCCATCCACAACCAAAGCTGGCCTCCTCTTGAACAGCTGATGCACAAGGACAGCCCCAGGAGACAGGGACCCTATTTATCAAAGCACTCGGCAGGCCAAGATTATTTACAGTGGACAGAGGGGTTCCTCTTCCCTGGCCACATAAATCAGCCAGGCTACAGGAGATTTCATTCCCATTTCCAAAAGGTTAGTGCTTTCCCTTCCAGGGAATTAGGAAATCCTGGGACAGAGCATGGCGCTTCAGGGAAACTACGGCACTGACAGATTCGGAAGGAAGGGGTGGGGGGGAGATTCATCACTGCCTGGCAAGCACTCTGCACCCCTGATCAAGGCATATCATGGAAACTAAGGCTTCTTGGCACAACAGAGTCAGGAGAGATGGACAACTAAAGCCGTGGGAGCGTCCCTGATTTCGTAAAACAACCCTCTCCTCAACTCTGTCCCATTACCTAGAGCCCTAATAGAATGCATGAATCTAACGGCCAAGCAGGATTAGCGTGGGATCCCAGCCCAGAGAGGAGAGAGCAGTGGGTCAGGGCCCTCCCCGGTGAATCCAATTCTCTAACTGGAAGTCATGCAAGACAACGTTCCCTTAGAGCACTGCCTCTAGTGGTGACAATGTTAGTGCTTGGAGTGTAGCTCAAAGGCTCAGGCTGATAAAGAAGTGCCCAAGATCGCTGCCTCCTGTACAGCCCTAGGAGCGGGACAACCAGGGGTTGAGGAGATGCAACACAGCTGGTCTTGTACCAGACTGGATCCCAAATAGATTTACAGTCGGAGATTTCACTGTCACTTACGGAGTGCTGGGCGCTTTGCAGAGATGGCGGCGCAGTCCCTGTGCCGAGAAGTGTACCTGTTATGCCAGGGATGGAGCCCAAGGGGCTGCTTTTCAAGGCTCTGTGGAAGAACTGGAGCTCAGAGCAGGGAAGGGCCTGACACACCAAGTTCTGACCTGGAGCCGTCACGTCCCCCAGCTTGGAGCGTGGAGGTCTTGGCCCCGGGCCCAGCTCTGGTTCTCAGGAGGGACCTGAAGACAGAGTCAAACACTAAATAGCAGCTCAGGGAAGAGAGGCCCTGATACCAATGCCTGGGCAGGAAGCTTTGTCGTCACATCCTTTCATTCTAAGGGTTTAACTGGAAACAGCAGAGGAGATGAGGAGGGGGCAGATTCCCACTCTCCAGAGGTTTGTGCCCCAAACCTGGCCTGGGGCCTCTGCCATAGGGACTGGGTAACAAGGGGTGAAGAACGGGACATTGTTAAAATCTCCACATCTTCAAACTTTCTCCCTGCGAGAGGCCTGAGACAGGCAAACAGGACATGGGCACGTCCAAGGAGCCTTCTGCATGTGCTATTACAGGGGCAGCGTTTACAGCCGCAACTGAGGTACTGAATTTGGGAAACGCACCCCCATCCCACCAACGCATTGTGCAGTGCTCGGTGTCTGAGGGCAAGCAACGCACTGCAGGTTTGTGCAGTGGACACACCACCCATCCCCCCATACCTGTCTCCCATGCCCCCTCCAATACCCCTCTCCTCCCTCCCACCCCACCCATACACACCCCTTCCTTCATTCGCCCCACCCAGCTCTCTGCCTCTCTCCCTCCCTGTCAGCCTGTTTATATTTGTCACAAGCTAGAGGCTCTGAGGAGAAACCCCAAGGCCCAGCCTCCCCCTCCCATCTCTGGGGTCCTTATCAGTGCCTGGTCCTACCTCTCCTTTGGTCCATTTCCCCATCGCGATGCAGGGGCCGGTTCCCACGGTGATATTTTGGAGTGTGGTGGGGGGAGCCACAGCGTGGGGTTCTCATGCAGAGCGCTCGCTCAGAGCCGGCTATTTGGGAGGCGTGGCACCGGCCTCTGAGACCACAGGACTGGGCAGGCCCCTTGCTGGGAAACATCTGCCGAGCTTGTGGGCTGTGTGCTCTGGTGAGCATCCTGCAGTGCCCCTGTGATGTGGTTGCTTGACCTTTCCAAGGGACCTCACGGCCCTCAGTTGCCTGCCTTTGGTTTCCCCACGCTCGTCATCCAGGGCTGAAAACCCTCCAGGCCAGACTCTCTCTCATGCCGTGTGGCTCCCATCTCCAGCAGAGAACAGGCTCAAGTCCAGGAAAGAAAGCCAGGACGAGACCCAGTGGGAATCCCAGAGCTTTTGACTCACCCGCCTCTGGGGGGAGACACCTGAAAATTCATTGCTCCCCACAGACCTTCCCAAACGTGTTAGGAGGACCAGTGGGACCTGTGCTCCAGCCCTCATCCCAAGAGCACCTGAGGGTGAAATGCAGCAGAGAAAGGGCCAAGGGAGGTTAGAAATGGGTGAGAGAAAGACATGGTGAGAGTCTGAGATAGAATCCGCCCTGTGACAATTGAGATGGACTTTGTGCTGAATTTCACTTGATGTTCAGGGGAAAACCTCTGCCCCCACTAAGGAAACCACTTGCTGCAGAGGCACAGGACCACACCAGAATTTGCCCATCCCAGGGGGTTATTTATACCCATTTGCCTTTGGCGTCACCTTTTGGCCATGTCACAAGTGCTCTGTGTGTCCTTGAGCCCCCATCTCCCCTGCCAGCTCCGGGGTCCCTCCCCCCGTTTCTTTCCCCAGGGCAATACTCAGACAGGATTTTCCTTTACTCTGCTCACACTCCCTGCTCTGCCCTAGCTCTGAATCTCTCACAGCTGTTGGTCCTCCCGCTCCTGCCTTGCCTGGGTGGGGTGAGCACCTGTGATCTCATTTGTTGCCCAGAGGCAGCCAGGAAGAGAGCTCCAGTCAATTAGTTACAAATTTTGGGCCCACATGCCCATTGAAACGGTGCCCTTTTCAAAGAGCACTCAGCCTTGGCTTGGATTTTCTCAAAGACTTTAAGGCAGGGGTGGGCAAACTATTGCCCGGGGGCCACATCCGGCCCTTCAGATGTTTTAATCCGGCCCGCAAGCTCCCGCCAGGGAGTGGGGTCCGAGGCTTGTCCCGCTCTGTGCCGTGGTTCTGTGCAGCTCCTGGAAGCAGTGGCACGTCCCCTCTCCAGCTCCTATGGGCAGGGGCAGCCAGGTGCTCCACATGCTGCCCCTGCCCCAAGCACAGCCCCCACAGCTCCCATTGGCCAGGAACCACAGCCAATGGGAGCTGCAGGGGCGGTGCCTGCGGATGGGGGGGCGCCTGTGGATGGGAGGCGCCTGCAGACAGGGAGGCATGCAGAGGCCCCTGGCTGCCCCTATGTGTAGGAGCCGGAGGAGGGACATGCCACTGCTTCTGGGAGCTGCTTGAGGTCAGCGCCGCCAGGAGCCTGCACCCCTGACTCCCTCCTGCGCCCCAAGCTCCTGCCCCAGCCCTGATCCCCCTCCCGCTCTCCAAACCCCTCAATTCCAGCCCAGAGCACCCTCCTGCACCCTAAATCACTCATCCCCAGCCCCACCCCAGCACCCGCACCCCCAGCCAGAGCTCTCACCCTGCCCTCCCCGCACTCCAACCCCCTGCCCCAGCCCCCTCTTGCACCCTGAACTCCTCATTTCTGGCCCCACCCTAGAGCCTGCACGGCCAGATGGAGCCCTCACCCCCTCCTGCACCCCAACCCCCAATTTTGTGAGCATTCATGGCCCGCCATACAATTTCCATATCCAGATGTGGCCATCGGGCCAAAAAGTTTGCCCACCCCTGTATTAGTTCCTGAGCATGTGGGCAAGACCTATCAGCCAGACACCTGGGAAAGAATTCTCTGTACTAACTCAGAGCCCTCCCCATCTAGTATCCAATCACCGTCTGTTGGAGATATTTGCTAATAGCACTCATGGATGGGCCATATGCCATTGTAGACAATCTCCTAATATCTCACACACCCCATAAATTTTCCAAGCTCATTTTTGAAACAAGTTAGGTTTTGTGCCCCTATTACTCCCCTTTGAAGATTGTTCCAGTCAGTCCTCTGATGGTTAGACCATCAAATTTCAAGGCGAAACTGGTTTTTGGGCAGTTGATATCCATTTGTTTTTGTGCCAACATTGGCCATTCACTTAAATAACTCCTCTCCCTCCCTGGTGTTTATTCCTCTGATGTATTTACAGAGAGCAATCATATCTCCCCTAACCTTCTTTTCATTAGTCTAAACAAGCCAAGCTCCTTAAGTCTTCTCTAATAAGGTAGGTTCTCCATTTGTCTGATCATCCTAATAGCCCTTCGCTACACTTATTCCAGTTTGAATTCATCTTTCTTAAACATGGGAGATCGGAATTGCACACACTATTCCAGATGAGGTCTCACCAGAGCATTATACAATGGCAATAACACTTCCTTATCTCTATTGGAAATACCTTGCCTGATGCATCCTAGAATTGCATTAAATCTTTTTCATGGCCGCATCACACTGGCAGCTCATAGTCACCCTGTAATCGACCAATACACCAGGTCTTTCTCCTCCTCTGTCATTCCAACTGATAAATCCCCGGCTTATAGCAAAAATTCTTGTTGCTTGTCCCTAAGTGCCTAGCACTTTGCACTATTAAATTTCATCCTATTTCTTCTATTACTTCAGTTTCCAAGGTCGTCCAAATCTTCTTATATGATATTTCAGTTCTCCATTTTGGCAATACCTTCCAACTGTGTCTCATCCACAGTCCCACTTTTTGTGTTAAGGTCATTAATGAAAATGTTAAATAACATTGGTGCCAAGACCCATCCTTGAGGAACTCCACTAGTAACTTCCCTCCAGCCTGACAGTTCACCTTCCAGCATGAGCTGTTGTAATAGTCTCTTTAACCAGTTCCTCACCCACTTTTCCAATCTTGTATTAATCCCCATTTTCTCCAATGTAACTAATAAATTCCCACATGGAATTGTATTGACTGCATTTTCTTTGTCTGGAAAATCAGTTTTCTCAGAGAGAGAGAGATCAGGCTAGTCTGGCACGATCTACTTTTAGTAAAACCATATTGCATTTTATCTCAATTACCATTTACCTCTATGTCTTTAATTACTCTCTCTTTCAAAATTTGTTCTAAGATCTTTTGAGGTCAAACTAATGGGCCTATATAGTTTCCCAGATCACGTTTTTTTCCTTTCTTAAATATATGTATATGTATGACCCCCGAGCTTCCAGATTCTTTAAAAATCATTGCTATTGGGCTTGCAATTTCATGTACCAGCTCCTTTAATATTCTTGGATGGAGATTATCTGTGCCCACTCCTTTGGTCCCAATAAGCTTTTTGAATTTGGCTTGCACATTGGATGTGGTAATTTCTACTTCCATATCCTTGTTCTCATTAGCCACCCTGCCACTGCCCCTAAGCTCCTAATTATCCTTATTAAAAACTGGGGGATACCTAGGTGTTGGGGCATACCTCGAGAATCTTTAATCTCCATCCTGTCCTCAATGCTTAGTAGTCCCACTTCTTTCCTTGTTTTCTTTTTACTTATGACTAAAGAATCTTTTACTATTGGTTTTAATTTTTATTTTTATTTTTGCCAGGTCCAACCCTGCTTGGCTTTTGGCAGTTCTCACGTCTTCCTTACCCACTTTCTGACACCCAAGAGGTAGCTTTCTTTGCTGATCCATCCCTTCTTGGCCTTCTACTCTCTCTTAATAACCTCTTTGACATGCTTGTTCATCCAGTTTGGTCTGCAACCCTTTCCTACAAATTTTGTCCCCTTTCTTGGGAAGCAGGCTCCAGATAGTTTCTGCACTTTTGACAAATTAATTCCAACCCTCCTCCACATTCAGATCCTTGAGTTCTTCAGTCCAGGCGACTTCCCTAACTAATTCCCTTCATTTCTTTTTTAAATTTACCCTTTTGAAATCAAGGACCCCTGCATTGGCCTTCCACTGGCTGAATTTCAGACTACCCCGGAGGCACAGAGCAGACAGCTGGGACTGGAATTCTGCAGACACAGGATAGTCACTGGCTGGTTGCAGGAAGAAGGGGAAGATGTCTATGGATGCAGATGCTCAGGCATAATTAGCATGATAGGCCCAATCCTGCAGAGTGCTGGCTGTCCTCAACGACCAAGTCAACGCCCTTCCCTGTGCCTGAGCTTTCCCACCCGAAAGGGGAGATAAGACCCTTCCCTTCCAGGGGTGCTGTGGCACTCTGTTAGCTGATGTTTACAAGATGCCTGTTGTCTCAGGACCATCAGCAAGGCAGTAGGAACGTGCAGGTCCAGGGCTGCAGATTGCTGAAGGGGACGGGAGAGGCAGGGCAGGCACCTCACCTGTATTTGTGGCAGGCGTGCCAGCATGAACTCTTATTTACCTCCCTCTGGGCACTTGGCCCATGGTGCTGATGCCAAAGACAGGTGTGTCCTCGCCTAGCACTCGTGGCGTGGGCGTGACAGACAGCCCGTCGGTTGGTGCTGTATGGGCACGCTCAGGGGAGTGAGTCACGCTACACTCCCGCCACCTGCCCTAGAAGTTAACCCTTCACTGCCCACTCCAGCTCTCTTGGGGTCACTGGAGTTCCTGGGGTCTTAAAGGAGACATTTGCTAGCTATTCCTGAAAGGTGGGAATATGAAGGCTTTACACCCAGACACGCACCCCCATCTCTCTCTGCTGGAACGTCTGATTTCGGACTTTGAACTGGGTAGAACTGCACTATTCCAAAGTGCATTTGCAAAGGCTCTGAAATCACGTTTTGCTGCCCCACCCGTCAGCCTGTTGTTGATGCCAAACCAACCTCTCTCTCTTTTATTCACTGGATCTCGATGCCCTTTCCCTCCCCCCCTCCGCCCCCATTGCATTCTCGGCAAAGTACTGCCTAATGCCAGGTCCAACGTGGGCTTTAGTGAAAGCTAGATATGGCCTCAAAAGGGCAGAAGGCTCTGCTGTTTGGAAACAGTACATTTCTGTGACTGGCATCGCAGCCATGGGATCCAAAAATGAAGCATTGCCCCAACTCCAGCCCCACTGTGCCCTATGGGAGCATGGGTGTGCCTTCCAGAGGTTATAAACCTATCAACCACTTTGGTGCCTGACCAACAAGATCTGGAGAGGGGAAAGGAGCTCAGATTAGCAAGGGGGGAGAAATTCCAAATAGAGCTGAGCAGGGAAACTGTATGGACTAGGGGAGTTTCACCGAGTTTGCCTAGTGTAACCGACGGACAAGACCAATGGCTCATTCCCCAGCCAGCAGCCACTGTGGAGTAACTGGACAGAATGTTAATTCCTACTTTTGAACCAATATCCATCAGGGAAAGACGACCTCAGAGTGGCTCATAAATGTTTAGCCTCTGGTAGTGAACAACACACATGCGCCCTTGGAAGTGAGACCCTTCAGTGAGCCCTCCCCTCTGCCATGTACAAGTGCTGAGAAAACAGTCCCTGCTACATTGAAAAAAGGGGGCTCAACTGGTACATCCTTTGCCTCCAGCAAATACATTCAATGAAACGTGCTCCTCCACTTGATGAAGGAAAGTAAGTGCAAGTGATCTACTTTGCAGGGAAAGATAGCTAATAACTGACAACATCAAGAAGGTTGAGTTATTCAATTCCTATTTTGCCATAGGTTTCACTACAAAGATTAATGGTGACCAGATACTCAACACAATTAATATTAACAACAAGGGGGAAGGAATGCAAGCCAAAATAGGGAAAGAGCAGGCTAAAGAATACTGAGATAAATTAAATGTATTCAAGTCTGCAGGGCCTGATGAAATTTGTGCTAAGGTACTTTAGGAACTAGCTGAAGCAATCTTGGAATAGTTAGCAATTGTTTTTGAGGACTCCTGGAGGACAGAAGAGGTCTCAGAGGGCTGGAGAAGGGCAAACAAAGCAGACCAGTCAGCCTAACTGTGATACCTGGAAAGATACTGGAACAAAATGATTAACCCATCAATTTGTAGGCACCTGAAGGATAATAGGGTTATAAGGAATAGCCAGCCCAGATTTGTCAAGAACAAATCATACCAAACCAACCTAATTTCCTTCTGTGACAGGGTCACTGGCCTAGAGGATGCGGGGGAAGCAGTAGTCATAATATATCTTGATTTTAGTAAGGCCTTTGACACAGTCCCACGTGACATTCTCATAAGCAAACTAGGAAAATGTGGTCTAGACAATACTAGTCTAAGGTGGGTGCACAACTGCTTGAAGGACCGTATGCAAAGAGTAGTTATCAATGACTTATTGTCAAACTGGGAAGGTGTATCTAGTGGGGTCCCACAGGGGTTAGTCCTGGGTCTATTTTCATTAATGACTTGGATTATGGAGTGGAGAGTGTGCTTATAACATTTGCAGATGACACCAGGTTGTAAGCACTTTGGAGGGCAGGATTATAACTCACCATGACCTTGAGAAATTGGAGAATTGGTTTTAAATCAACAAGAGGAAATTCAATAAAGACAAGTGCAAAGTACTACACTTGGGGGGTGGGGAATCAAATGCACAGCTGCAAAATGAGGAATAACTGGCTAGGTGGTAGCATTGCTGAAAAGGATCTGGGGGATATAGGAGTCAACAATGTGATGCAGTTGCGAATAAAGCTAATATTCTGGGGTGTATTCACAGGAGTGTTGTATGTAAGACACCGGAGGTAACTGTCCTGCTCTACTCAGCACTAGAGAGGCCTCAGCTGGAGTGCTGTGTCCAGTTCTGGGTGCCGCACTTTAGGAAAGATGTGGACAAATTGGAGAGAGTTCAGAGGAGAGCAACAAAAATGATAAAAGGTTTAGAAAACTTAACCTATGAGGAAAAGTTAAAAAAAAAACTGGGCTTGTTTGAGAAAAGACGACTGAGGGGGAAGCTGGTAAGTCTTCAAATATGTTAAGGGCTGTTATAAAGAGGACAGCAGTCAATTGCTCTCCAGATCCACTGACGGTAGGACAAGAAGCAGCAAGGGAGATTTAGGTTAGATATTAGGAAAAATGTTCTATGTATAAGGATAGTTGGGCTCTGAAATAGACTTCCAAAGGAGGCTGAATCCCCATTACAGGAGGTTTTTAAGAACAGTTGGACAAACACCTGTCAGGCATGGTCTAAGGTTTGTTTGGTCCTGCCACAAGGCAGAGGGCTGCACTTGATGACTTCTCGAGGTCTCTTCCAGCCCAACATTTCTGTGATTCTATGAGTGTGGACCCTCCCTCACCATGAGTTGCATGAGGTTCACAGTGAAAAAAACATGCCCTCCAACAGCAAGGGGCCTACCTGCATACCAGGTAAACTCTGGAAAGCACACCCTTACAAAACAATCCTTTCACATGAGTCCGTGACATAGGACCTGTCCCTCTGTCCCAGGATCCCTCAGTGCAAGACACTCCATGTATCCCAGCACTCGGTACACAAGCATCTCCAGCACAGCTCTTTCGCTGCTGGGCCACAATCCTGTGGCAATGGTAGGTATGAAGAGGTAAAAAGGTGGTGTGGGAAAGAACATGTGCTCTTAGTCTGAGAGTACAAACTACCTGTGCACAGCTCCGGGAAAACAAACAGGGGGAGGCTGCTGATAAGCCAATAAACTGGCTGTAGGAGCTAATCAGCTTCGAAAAGGCAGAAAGACAGCTGCTGGCACTACTTACAGCTACGTGCAGCTCGCCCTGTGGGCGGCCAGCTTAACCCTACCATGCATCGCCTAGCCCGCCTACCTGTGTGGAACAACCCCAGAGGAGGCGTCATGCCTTGATTTGGCCTTGGAGCTTGCAGCGACCTCCCTGGCAATACCAGTAATGACTATTTGTTTTAGATTGCAGGGAGGATAAAGCCTGTCCTCTCTGAAGGGTGGAGAATTTAGTCACTCAGGAGAGATTTGCAGCGTCAGAGGAATTTAGGACGTTAGAAGGTGACACAGAGCAGGACAAGACAGGGGTCATCTAAGAGTATGTTGGCACTGCACTGGAAGGTGTGATCATAGCACGAACAGGCACACCCAATCTAGCTGTAATCTAGCTAGCACAAGTAACAACAGTAGCGTAGATGTGGTGACACACTGGCAGGCTTGTACTCCACCTGCTAGCCCACGCTGACATACCTACACTATTATTGTTACCCTGCTAGTTAGATTAAAGCTAGCATGGGTATTCTTACCTTCACTTACAATGTAGGCGACCCTAAGTGGTTTTCATTCACCCAGTCCCCTTCCGTAAGAAGAATCCCTTACATTTCTGTAGCATCTTCCATCCCAAAGTGCTTTACAGACTATAGACTATGCTGCGTGTATCCAGTGTCTTCCCCCTGAGGACCTCAGAGCACTTTAACAGCTAAGCCTCCCAGCTCCCCTGTGGGTTAGTTAAAGATTATCCCCGTTTGATTAATGGGAAAAAACCTCAGGTACCAAGAAATGAAGCAACTTGACCAAGACTGCACAGTGAGTCAGCGACAGAGCTGGGAACAAGGCCCCAGGTCTCCCAATCCCAGTCGTCTGCTCTAGCCACTCGACTGAACCCCATGTCATTTCAATGATCACTGAAATGCAGCTGCCTCCAAAGGATTCCATGCCCATAATGCAACAACTTTTAGGAAAGCGAAGGGAGGAATAACTTCCCCTGAGGGAATTTAGGTGCAGTTAGCCAAACTGGAAGCTAGCCAAGACCCCAGGATTAACACCCGTACTCCAGTGAAAATGCCATGGGATTCTTACTAACCACAAGGGGACAGTGCCTTGGTTTGTGGTCTCAACTGTACCATCCACACCTACAAATGTGTCCCCCACAAAACCAACTGCTAAGCCCCTGATGAGTGGGTCTAATAAGGTGCAGAGCCAATGCCAGCTGCTGCGCTACACAGTTAACTGCATCAGACCTTTCTGAGAGGCTGGCTTGAGATCATGGTAGTGATCTCTAGGGAAACACAGAACGGTCTCAAGGGCACAGAGTGGCATAGACAAGGAAAACACATGTGGAGAGACGGGTCTGAGCAGTGCATGAGGCAGGATCTCAGCATCCCATTGGTTTCCAGTCAGTGTCCTTGTCGAATGAGGAATCTGATGCATGAGAGACCACAAGGGACTCAACCAGCCCACAGCCAGCAACTGAACCTCCATTTCATCACAAGCCATCTCCTCCCAGATTATCCTCACTGTACCAAGGCCTGGGAGCTCTGCAGACAACACAGCAGCCTTCCCATCTATTGCTGTGTCTGAGCAGGGTCAGAGAACCATATGCTTCAGGTGCCCACAAGCTGCTCAGAGCCGGTCACGCACAAGCCCAGCTCCTGATCTCAGTTACGCTGGTGTCAGTCTGGAGTAACCCCATTCAGGTCAAACATTCTGGACTGATACCAACAAGCTAAATCTAAATCTAGCTGCTGCTTCCTGCGTATAACATTTCCAAGATCTACCCTTTTCCGCCTATATAGGCTGCCAAAGTTCTTGTCCAAGCCCTTGTCATCTTGCACCTTGAATCTCATACAACTGTTCCAATGCTGTTCCCCTCACGGTCATTCAAAATACTGCAACTACACTCGTCTTCCTGGCTTGTCTTCCTGACTCTCAGCGCCCCTTCACCTCTCTCCACTGCATCAGACACAAGCTCGTCTGTAACTATGGCCCTTCATGATTAATCCTGCCTTGCCTGTCAAGTCAAGTAGCTTATGGCAAGGTGGATCCTGTCTTTGCTCTGTCAATGCTTCTGCCTTTGATCCCCTGGGTGTCAGATTCTCCTACGAGCACCGCTGTGTTTTCACACACGCTGCCTCTTACACACGGGAAGCACTCCTAGCCAACCTCCAAAACCAACACCTTTGTCCTCTTTACAATTCACCTCTCCAGTATCAGACAACAGCGTTTTTTGGGCATCACAGGTTAGGCTGGTGGCCAGCTCTAACCACTGATTTCTGCATAACAGGCCTCCATTACTGTTCCCCGCTCCATCCATCTCTTTCATCCACCTGTTACAATCTAGAATGACAAGGCATGAATTGTCTGGGGCAGGGACGGTCATGGTTTCACTTGTTTGTACAGCATCTAGCACAGTGAGGGAATCCATCTTGGGAGGGGCGTCTATTACAGTAGCACCTAATCTGTCCTAGGAAGGATGTACCACGTGGCCAGTCTGTGTTAAGATGCATGTCAGCAGAGTGTGGGATCTGTGCGCTGCACCCCAGGGATGAATAGGGGAAGGGGGTTGTGAGGCTGAAGACATTTGCCTCCCCCTTTGGCTGGCCCTGGGTTGGAGTAGAGGGGATGATTTGCAGTGAACTGAGCCTTCCCAGTCCAGGGAAGAGGGGTATGCGTGCAGGACTCAGGACCCAAGGCAGCAGGGACCACAGAATGGTCTGGGAGATTTCCCCCCCCCCTTTAGCTTTTACAGGAAAACCAGTCAAATAGAATCCATTTTTAAAAGAAAGTAGAAACAACAGGCAGATGCTGAAGGGCTGTTCCATGCTATTCTGCCTCCATCAGCACCTTCTGGAAAGTCAGATAAAGATGGGGGGAGGGACCAGTGGGAGGAGAGGAGAGATTTGCAATGCAAGATCATGATTACTAAGCCAAAACGTTGGGCAACTCCAGCATTGGCTAAAATGCAACCTGAGGCAAGGCTTCTGCACCCTTCTTTGCCTGATCCCAATAGGAATCAAGGTGCCACCACACAGAACTCTCAACAGCGGAGCAGGAAAACAAACATACGGCTCATTAAATACCAACACCCAACAGAACAATGAAAGGAAAGCAAACGTGGAAAGCCCCATCCCCATCCGCACGGCTGGGAATGTGCAGCTCTCACTTCTCGACCTGGCGTGGCTGCACTGAGATAGTAGTTGCTAAGGAAACAGCACAGAGGACCAGCTCCTCCAGGGAAGAGAATGCAGAAGGCATTGGTAATGGACAGAGGGCAGGGACTTGGACAGGACTGCACCATGGAACGCAGAGCCATTGCACAAGTGGATTTGCCAAGGACTATTTCATTGCAAAATTCTCTTATCTCCATCCTATCATGCCCACCCCTCAGCCTGGATTTTGGTCCCCACATCCACAAACCATGTCCAGCTTTAGCTCCACTGCCTATTATAGCCTGGTCTACACTGGCTAGGGAAACCATGCTAGCATCTTCCCAGCAAAGCATGTTCAAGCACCATTCTCCCTAGAAAGGGGACAATATGATTTCCTTACCCAAACAACCTCTCAAGCTGCAGTCTGTTCGTGCAGCGATCCCTGTACTCAGTGCTGTGCGTGTGTGAGAGAGATCCATTAGACACTGGGCAAGCCAACAGGAGGTTGCGTTATAGGAAGCATAACGCACCCTCACAATGTGTCAGCAGGATGGACCAATGGTCTGATCCAGCAGGCAGTGGGCGAGATGCCCAACTAGACAGACTAGGGGGCATCCCTTATTAAGTACACACAGCAAGCTTTACATCCCCACACGGGCTCCTCTACTTGCATGAGGTGGCTAGAGTCATGGCTTAATTGCCAAACAGGCTCTGGGAGTCAGCTGGGTTGGAGTGGAAGACGACTCCTCTACAAACCAAGAGGACACAGGTGGAAGGGGGAAGCCCCTGCCCCCACCCCTGCAATTCAACCCCTATTGACTTACTAACAAAGTCACAAAAGAGAAAAACACCCCAGCCAAGTTTGCTGGCTGCCTGGAGACATCTCACCAGGAGCAGGAGGGAACTCCCATTCCCTGTGGAGGCTGAAATCTTCTGTCCTCACCCTCCCTCCGCCCCTGCCAAGACGGAAACAGCTGGGGAAGTCTTTACGTAGGGAAGCCAGGCAGTTCCTTCAGAGATATGAAAGCTCCTTTCCCAGCTGGCCGGGGAAACACGTTACCGGGGAGTGAAGTCACCAGCTCTGCTGGGATCCGGCCATTCCTCTCCCCAGGATATGAACTCAGCAGAGGTTTATTTGTACAGGGAAGAGGTGGACCCTTTTCCACTTCCCCCATCCTTCCGAAAGGACAGGACACCTCCCGGAGTGGGAAGAGATCCGTGCGATAGGAGGACCAGTAGCCAACCTCAGCTCCTTGCTGCCAACAGTGGCCCCGCTCTGCTTAAAGGACAGTTTATTGGATGTATGGTGTGGGAAAGCTACCGATCTGTACATGGCCCAACCTCTGCCCCCAGTGAAATAATGAGACAAACATCAAGAGAAAGAAATCGCCAAATAGCTAAGGAACACGGAACCACAATCCCCCTGCAGCACCGGGCATTAGCAAAGCGTTTGATCCAGTCTCGACAAGAGGCCTCAAGCGTTACTCAGATCAGCTTGGATATTAACATTGCCCCAGGAACTGGGGAAAGGGCCATAAAGAAAGTATTTTGCTAAACCTCAAAACATCTAGGCAAAGGGGAGGCACTGGGGGTGCCCACATGGATCGGGGCTAGGTCTGATTTTATCTTCATTTAGGCAAGACCAAGCAAACAGCACGTTAATGTGATCTGCTGATGACACAAAACAGGGAGGGCTTTGGGACACTGAGGAGGGCACAGAATTAATACAAAGGGACTTAGAGGGATTAGGAACATGGGCAGAGAATAAACAGAAGCAGATTCAATTTGGGGAAAACTGCAAACTACAACATCTGGGGGGAAATAATTCAGCAGGCAGATATTCAATGGAAAAAAGAAACCAGGGAAGCAGGATGCTGAGAGAAAGGACTATCCGGGAGAGCAACAGCAAATGAGGCAGGTGTGCGCAATGTGACGACTGGTTTTAGAAAAGGCCAGCGTAATACTGGGCTGTATAAACAGAGGCAAGGCAACCCAGAGCAGGGAGGGGATAGCCCCTCTCTATACAGTTCTGCTGCAGCCACCTGTGGAGTCATCACGCATGCGGGTCTGGGCACCTCTTTACCAGAACAGTATTGGCTAAGGGGAGTGATTTCAGAGATTATCAGGGGGCTGGAGGGACTGGTTTACAAGGAAGGGCTAAGAGAGATAAATAAACCTGGCTTGTCTCAGCAATGATTTGGGAAGGTGGGCGGGGACATAAGTCTGCAAATCTCACGGGAGGGGTTTTACCCCAAGGAGGGGGAAGAATCATTTTATAGGCCTTACTAGGCGCAATGGGATGAAATGATGAAAGGAAGAGCAGAGGCTGAGCGTTGTGAAAGATTTCCTGAGGGCGAGATCTGGGCATTCCCCCATCACTAATGTCTACAAAAGAAGGCCTAAGACTTACCCTTCGATCTGTAACTCTGTATGTTAACTCAGGGTGTATCATGACACAATACCCAGGCGCAGCAGTAAAAGGTGAAGGGCAGAGGGGGCTGCCTGGGCTCCATTAGCTTGTGTTGCCACATCACACAGGGGCCTGCTGTCATTAGGGCACCAGAGCCCTGATCTAGATGACTCTGCCCCCTGGAGCGGTTACTTGAAAGAGGCACAGTCTAGCCGAGAGAGTCTGAGCACAGGTCCAGGAGCTGGGAACCATAAATTTTAATTGCGTCTCTGACTCTAGCTCGCTATATGGCCTTAGGTAAATCTCTGCACTTCAGTTTGCCATATCAGAGATAGGGGTCATTGATATTCACCTAACTCCCAGGAGGCGCGGGGGTTTGTTAGTCTGTCAAGTGCTTTGACTAGGAGCACGATCTTGATGACGGTAGAATCTGGAGTCCCCAGTGTGCGAGGCGCTATAGAGCGTGAGGCAGTCTGGATAGTTTACAATCTAGACCAGACACGCACAGGATGGGAGGGCACACAGCAGTGCAGGGACTTGCTCAAGATCACATGATGGCCGAGTGTTGTTTTTAAAGTTTCTTTCTCCATTGAGTTCCTTGCCCAGTACTGGAGTGTCTGAGAATCAAGAGCAAATCCCCCTGAAATAAACCCTTTCACCTCTCTGCAGCCACTGCCCCTGGGATGACAAGCTGTCTGGGACGGAGGGCTAACCTCAAACCACTGCTCCCAGCCTGCAGCATTATGGCTGGGGTCTGAAGTTGTAGGGGTTTAAAAATACCTCACAGATGCCTTTCCTGAACTTTGACCCCTCCAGGCTTATCCTCCTATCAGCCAGCCTGGCTCAGGAATGTGCAGCCAAGGTCCTGCAGGACTCACACTCTGTCCAATTTGGGCAGGGGATGGGAACGGACTACTGTGATGCTGTTGATCAAGAGATTCCCAGAGGAAAAGGCAGGATTAATGTAGATCCTCTTCCTTCCTAGGAGGACATCCACCCCCAGGAAGAGGCTGCTGTCTCTCTTTGGGGCTAGTGCCACCAAGGCAAAACAATAGGTAGTTTATGTTTTATGGCCAACTTCAGGCAAACAATGCACAGATTGCAGGCTCCTGTTAGTGAGGGGCCTGAACCAAACCCAGATCTGAAGAGCTCCAGTAGGCAGGGAATCTTGGAATTAAACTCTGCCATTTTGCCCATCTGTCGTGAACTGAACCAAAACTCCATATGCAAACTCCCCAGACACTGGGGAATTCGGCATTGGACGTATACAGTGAGGGCTCCTGCCTCTCAAATCCACCCTTGGCAGTTATGGGGGACGGGTGGCAGCAATTTGGGGTAGGATTCAATTGGACACAGGAGGATCTGGAGTTTCCAGCAAAGAAGGGATTCAAAGAAGATGTGTCAAGGGCAGGGGGCTATAAAATACGCCTTGTAAAACACCCTCTCTCTACCCCTTGTAAAAGGGATCAGGAATGGCTCTTGAACTGAACAATAAGAAGGGAGAAATGTGGTTTTTGTTGCTTCTTGCTCCCATCCCCGTTGTGGACCGTGGACCTAGACAGGTGAAAGAGGAGCAGAAATGACCTCTCTGCTC
Organism: Chrysemys picta bellii; assembly: GCF_011386835.1. Taxonomy (NCBI): domain Eukaryota; kingdom Metazoa; phylum Chordata; order Testudines; family Emydidae; genus Chrysemys; species Chrysemys picta. The sequence continues at coordinate 42,931,544 of NC_088802.1, read as the reverse complement.
TACATTGCCCCCCGCAGGGGAGAAAGGGACAGATCAGGTACCAAAGGGCAAAATCTGAGTTTTCCCTACACACATCCAGGGGACGTAAGGCAGGCGGTGAAGGAAAGAGTCCTCAAGGGAGTCGGAGATTAAATGGAAATTTGCAGTAACAGCAATGTTCTAAGAGATACGGATATGTCTGCCACTGGGGTTAAGTCAGGCCCGGGGGGTGGAGGCAGGATGGAACAGCTGAGGAGAGAGCTCTGGAGAGGAAAAAGTCACATCCCAGCCCTCAGAGGGAGAAAGGAACTGCTGGACCAGCTAGTTCTTGGGGACTCCCAGAGATCCAGTGGGACTGGAGCATTAATGCAGTTCACATCATCCCCAGGGTTTATCTGCAGCTGGTGAATTCCCCCAGCACAATGCGGGCCAGGACCTGCTCTCAGCAGCACCAACGACTCCACTGGGGTTACTCTGGATTTACACCAGTGTAACAGCACAGAATTTGGACCAGACCTCGGGACAGCCCAAGAGGGATGTTCCCTCCCCCCCACCCCCCGCTCCTTCCCTCTGTGCTGTTTTGTGATGCCAGCATGTTTAGTCTGCCAGGATGTTCAGAAACAGTCAGACAATCAGGGTTAGGCACCCTCCCTGCCACTCATGCTCTTTAGGGGAAACTCAGCAAGGGCAGCCCCCCACAACTGAACATGCCAGGTACCTCCTTCCCTGGGAACTCAGCCAGCCCCTCAAACTCAACCCACCCCTGGAACGCAGCCAGAGGGGGCTGAGCTTAACCAGCCAGGTCCCCCCGCCACCCTCGCTTCTGGGAACTCAGCCAGAGGAGCTACCAGGCACCACCTCTGGCCCAAGCACGTAGCCAGGGTTGGCTGCCCAGGACCTGACAGGAACCTTCACTACCCCCCCCCCCCCCCCAGAGCTTCCCCTCCCAGCAAGTCAGGCGTGAGTTCTGGCAGCTGGGGAGGGGATCCCAGAGGCAGGTAATGAAGAGGCAAGACTCTCCAGACAGGATGGGAGGGCAAAGCCTTTGGAAATCCATTGGCTGCAGCAGGGTATTCACTGCCCTGCCTCCAGGGGTCTGGAACATGCACATTAGAGGACAGGAGTTTGCCTTTTGTTCTGTTCTCATCACTCCAGCTGAAAATGGGAAGGAGAGAGTCTGGCTTGGCCTGTGGAAAGAACATGGGTTTTGTCAGCCAGGTAAAACCAATGGCCCTTTGACTCTGGCATTCTAGCATATTGGACAGTGCTATATACAATGTGTATATAGGTACACAGGAGCGTGTGTATGTGGGGGGGGAGATCCCATCCTGATCTTGAAGCAGGAGACTATCTGAGCCCTTGCCTAAAGTGGGGTGCTTTAGCCCTGGGGCTGTAGCTACAGCCAGCCGAAGCAAACCCCAGATAACGTGACTCGCATCAGTACAACATATCACAGCGCGTCGCTGCAGATGGTAGTGGGCAGAACGTTTGTCAGCCCCTTCTGAATCCTAGCGACAGCGTTTGCCTCACTACCCTCCTGGGGGAGGAATCCTGCAGCCCTCCTGCACTTCCTTATGGGTGTCCTAAATTGGCCTGCAGTCAGTGTCTGCCACAGACCCCTCCTTCCCTTATCTGGGGATGGCAGGGGGGGACGGACGACAAAGCATCCATCCATTTTCACGGTGGGGAACAGAACCCTAGCTTGGTGCAGCCCCACACCTGCAAGCCTGGCCTATCAGGGTGAGGAGAGGTGCACTGGGGGGACAGGGGAGCTGAAGTGCTGGACAGACGCACGCTGGGGATGAGATGACAGGAGAATTCAAGGAGGTGCCAGCGCCACAGGTCCAGGTGGGAAGAGACCCAGAGTCCTAAGTCCACATTTTCCCCCATGAACACCTGACCCTAAGCCCACTGAAATCAGTGGCAAGACTCCCAGTGACTGTAGTGGGCTTTGGATCAGTCCCTCTTGGTTTCTGATTGCACGGATTGGGTCCTCACCCCCACAATCCCATTCATCTCCCCACACTCCCTGAGGGACGCTGCACTCAGCTCGCCGGCACCTTCAAGGCACAGTGCAGTGCTGGCCACAATTATTCTGGGCCGTGCTATTCCTCCCTCCCTGCCAAACACCTGCTCTCTTGGGGAGGGGGAAGGAGATTTTATTAGGTTCCCCTCATTGTCCAGCCTCTGCTTTACTGTTCCATATGCTGTGTCCTGAGCTGGCCATCTGTAGGAAGGGCCAGCAGCTGCCTAGAGACCAGCTGGGGATGAGGTGATGGTGAGAGGGAGCCACCTCCCCCCATCCCACCGCAAAACAAACACCACATAATAGACAGTTGCTGATTTACAGACAGGTTGGAGGTATCAGCGCAAGGCCCTGTTGGGACAATAAAGGGGGTTTAGGTGTGTGGGGAAGCCAGGAACCCCGCACCCCAATACATGCGTGTGCACACACACACTAAACTCAGAGCCAATTCATTCCCAACAGCTCACCAGCCCACTCACACACAGCTGTGGGGAGGAGCAAAGTGAACAGGGTGTGTCTGAGCAGCACCATTGTGCATTTCTATAGCTCCTCCCAGCCCTTCAGAGCAGCACCCAAACACCTATTAAACCCCATGGCACTCCACTAAGGCCACTGTATTATTAGCCCCCTCTCCCCCCATTTTGCTGGTGGGTAAACTGAGGCACAGAGGGGTTAAGGATACTGTTGTAAGGCAATGACAGAACCAGGAAAAGAACCCAGGAGCCCTCACACCCAATCTGCTGTTTCAACTACTACAGCTCGCTGCCTCCCTGCGTGCTCACCTGCCTGGGGAGCAGAGTGCAGCAGGAGAGTGGACACACTGGGTCAGACACAGGGACAGGCTGAATTACACTAATCTAAAGATGATGAAACCTCTGGCTTGGCAGGGACTGGGGGCCAGGGATTCCCCTTCCACCTCAGCCAGGTATCCCAGGTTGGATACAGGCCCGGGGCCACCTCCTAACTACCAGACTGGCCATTGGAGGTTGCCTTCTCCCTAATTCAGTGCCTTCCCCTCCGCGACGGCACCTGCAGGTCTCATGTGCGTGCGCACACGTGTGTGCATGCATGCATGGGGAGGGGTGGGGGTGGGGAGTGCGTTCACCCTCTTGACTTCCAGCCTGGATTTCGGGGAACTCCTTTGCTCCCTTTGTATGGCTGGGCCTACTCACATTACGGCTCCTCAAAAGGAGGCTCTGTCAGTTCACGGGCACCAAAGCCCACGAGGGAACCTGGGCCTCCATCTTGCTCTCATTATCTTCCATCAATCAGACAGACCAGATCGAGGATTGGGCCGGACAGGTAGATTGGGTGGAGACACCAGCCCGCCCCAGGGGCTGAGTTTGCCATGCTAGAGCCCAAGACCTGCAGGGTAGAGCAGAACCAGGTTTGGGTCAGGACACTGTCGGGCAGTGATGCCAACTCAGAACAGTCCCGTGCTCAGTGGAACCCGTTCCCTGAGTATAGGGAGAAGGTGACCAGCAACTGGACAAATGGAGATGTTCTCTCCCACCGCCCATGCTCCATGCCCAGACCATGGACTCTACTGTAGGGGCATCAGTGGCTCAGTAACCACCCCCTCAGGATTTGGGGTTCTCTCTACCTTGAGACTAAACCCCCAAATGCTTTGGGTTTGCCAACCCCTCCTCCACAGTTTAGTAACTGATTGATAGTTGATTTCTATCACCCCATCACCTCCATGCTACCCACTGCAGCCCCTCTTCCTTTGGAGCACTTCTCAGTGCTGGCAAGGACTCTGATCAGCAGGCTGGCTTGCGAGGCAGGTCCCTGGATGATGTGGGAGTGCGGATGGTGATACAGATGCAGGAAGGTAGGAGAGAGGGGTCCTGGAGGCCAAATTTAGGGTGCTAGCTAAGAGATGAAAGTCCAGGACTCCATGGTAGCATTCTCTGAAATGCAGGGTCAGGCAGAACTGCAGGGTCTCAATGCATGGATGAGACAATGGTGTTTGGAGGAGAGATGTAGATTTATTAGGAACTAGGGAACCTTTTGGGAAAGGAAGAGCCTATACAGGAAGGATGGACTCCACCTAAACCAAATCGGAACCAGATTGCTGGCATGTAAAATTGAAAAAAGGTCGTAAAGGAGTTTTTAAACTAAGGGCTGGGGGAAAGCTGACAGGTGCAGAGGAGCACATGTTTCAGACAGACACATCCCTTAGGAGAAGATTTATTAAAGGAGACTCTATATCCTAGTAAAGAGGGGAGGATACAAGTTGATAAAGAGAAACAGTCAAACAAAAAAGAGACCACTTCAATTACATCACGTAAAGGCAGACCACTAAATGTTAACAGATTTTATAAGTGGCTTGTATACAAATGCAAGTCTAAATACCTACATGGGTGAACTTGAGTGCCTGGTATTAAATGAAAATATCAATATAAAAGGCATCACAGAAACTTTGTGGAATGATGATAATTAATGGGACATGGTAATACTAGGGTACAAAATATATAGGAAAGACAGAGTAGGTCTTGGCGGTGGGGGAGTGGCACTATATGTGAAAGAGTCAAATGTAGTAAAAATCTTAAATGAATCAAAATGTACAATAAAATCTCTATGGATAGAAATTCCATGCTTGAATAATAAGAGCACAGCCACATTAATATACTACTGACTACCTTACCAGGATGGTGCCAGTGATTGCAAATTAGAGGCTAGAAAAAACAGAAAACTCAGCATAATGGGGATTTCAACTATCTCCATATTGACTAGGTACATGTCACCTCAGGACAGGATTCAGAGATAAAATTTCTAGACACCATTAATGGCTGCTTCTTGGAGCAGCTAGTCCTGGAACCCACAAAAAGGAGAGGCAAATCTTGATTTAGTCCTAAATGGCGCACAGGATCTGGTCCAAGAGATGAACCACTCAGTGATAGTGACCATAATGTAATGAAATTTAACATCCTTGTAGAGGGGAAAATACCAAAGAAACCCACCACGGCAGGATTTAAACTTCAAAAAGGGGGACTACACAAAAATGAAGAAGCTAGTTAAATGGAAATTAAAAGGAACAGTCACAAAAGTGAAATGCCTGCAAGCTGCATGAAACCTTTTAAAAATACTATATTAGAGGCTTAAACTAAATGTATACCCAGAATAAAAACAAAAACAAAAAGTAAGAAGACCAAAAAATGCCACCATGGCTAAACCACAGAGTAAAAGAGGCGGTGAGAGACAAAAAGATATCCTTTAAAAATTGAAAGTCAAATCCTACTGAGGTAAATAGAAAGGAACAAACTCTGTCAAGTCAAGTGTGAAAGCATAATTAGGTCAAAAAAGAATTTGAAAAGCAACTATCAAAAGGCACAAAAACCAACAGCATTTTTTAAAAAGTACATCAGAAGCAGGAAGCCTGCCAAACAATCAGTGGGGCCACTGGATGATCAAGGCGCTAAAGGAGCCATTGAGGAAAAGCTAAATGAATTCTTTGTGTCAGTCTTCACTGCAGTCTTCATGTGAGGGAGATTCCCAAACCTGAGCCATTATTTCCACATGACAAATCTGAGGAACTGTCCCAGACAGAGCTCAACAGAGGTGGTTTTGGAACAAATTGATAAATTAAACAGTAATAAGTCACCAGGATCAGATGGTATTCACCCAAGAGTTCTGAAGAAACAAATATGAAACTGCGGAACTACTAGCTGTAGTAACCTATCACTTAAATGAAGGGGTAAACAGCGAAGTGGCAAAGTTTGCAGAGGATACTAAATTATTCAAGATAGTTAAGTCCAAAGCTGACTGCGAAGAGTTACAGAGGGTGACTGGGAAACAAAATGGCATATGAAATTCAATGTTGATAAATGCAAAGGAATGCAATTGGAAACGTAATCCCAACTATATGTACAAAATGATGGGGTCTAAATTAGCTGTTGCCACTCAAGGAGGAGATCTTGGAGTCATCATGGATAGTTCTCTGAAAACACCTGCTCAATGCACAGTGACAGTCAAAAAAGCTAACAATGTTAGGAACCATTAGGAAAGAGATTAATAATAAGACAGAAAATATCATAATGCCACTACAGAAATCCATGGTATGCCCGTGCCTTGAATACTAAATGCAGTTTTGGTCACAGAATTGGAAAAAGTACAGAGAAGAGAAACAAAAATGATTAGGGGTATGGAACAGCTTCCATATAGGAGAGATTAAAAAAAAGACTAGGATTGTTCAACTTAAAAAAGAGATGACTAAGGGGCAATATGATAGAGGACTATAAAATCATGACTGGTATGGATAAAGTGAATAAGGAAGTGTTATTTACCTCTTCACATAACACAAGAATCAGGGGTCACCCAATGAAATCATTATACAGCAGCTTTGAAACAAACACAAGGAAGTACTTCTTCACACAACACACAGTCAACCTGTGGAACTTGCCAGGGGATATTGTGAAGGCCAAAAGTATAACTGGGTTCAAAAAAGAATTAGATAAATTCATGGAGGATAGGTCCATCAGTGGCTATTAGACCAGATGGTCAGGGATGCAACTCAATGCTCTGGGTGTCCCTAAACCTCTGACTGCCGGAAGCTGGGACTGGACCACAGGGGATGGATCACTCAATAATTGCCCTGTTTTGTTCATTCCCTCTGAAGCATCTGGCAGAGGCCACTGTTGGAAGACAGGATATTGGGCTAGATGGACGATTGGTCTGACCCACAAGGTCTGTTCCTATGTTCAGATGGAAAGAGGAAGAAGGAATCTCTTTAAAACAACCCCCCAGATCTCAACCAGTGTGAAGGAGAAAGTAAAAAGCCACTACAAGGAAGAGGCATCTGGAGATGCCAGCTGTGTTAGGGAGACAGAGCCAGGTGGGCACATGAAATTGGGACTGGGGCACAGTAGGATGGCCAGACTGGCACCAAAGATAAAGACAATCCCTGCCTTTGCCGAAACAGTGCCTCAGTCCTCCTCCGTCTGCCAGAACGTGGCAGGCAGCTAAGACTCAGCCTCTGCTCCCAGCAAGCAGCTGGTGACATGCTGCCACCCAGGACCTATCCCCTAAGGTGCCTGTACCTTGCCTTGGGTCCTCCTTCCCACCCTTACACTACCAGACCACAACAGCACCACACACCCCAGAGGGTTCTTCCTGGCCCAGGGGTACAGCTTCCAAGTTCAGCCCAAACTGCAGAAAGGCAAGAGCTCCCAGGCTTGGAGCTTACAGTGAGCAAGGCAGAGGGGCCCTGCCCTTCCTCTGGCCCAAGATGGTCATTTGTCCCCTGAATCCCAGTGCTGCAGGAGGAGTAATGGCCTCCAGGGAAATCCATTAAGTAAACTGCATCTTCCTCTTCCAACCTCCAGCACAAATCAGACCCTTTCCTCCAAGGGTCTGACAGAGCTGTATCAGCACGATCCATTGAGTCACAGGAGAAGCAGAAGCACCGAGGGGGGTGAAGTGGCTTGTCCAAGGTCACTGAGTGCGTCAGTGGCAGAGTCAGGAATAGAACCTAGGCCCCTGGTTTAACCACTCTAGCACCCCTTGTCCCAATAGGAAAGGTCCACCATCTCTGCATGGAGACAGTTTCCAGAAGCCTGTGCCGGGCTCGCTCTTACTGGGGCTGGGTTCTTCCAATTCAGTTCCAGACACAAAAGGGTGGGTAGTACAGAGGGCCTGGACCTCATTCTGATCCTTTGCCCTGGCCCATTCCAAACCAGCTAAGCAGTGCTGGGACTCAAGCTGAGGCCTGCCAGCCCCCTGGAGCCCCTGCCAGGAACCCGATCTGTTTACTCATTCAGTGAGCAGTGAAGGTGCTTGTTGAGAATGGCCCCGGCAAGCCCGAGTCAGCGGAGAGGGCAGGAGCTTAGCACAGAAAAATCCGCCGGCTGACTAGCGAGTGGAACAAATTGCAGAATTCTCTCCCCCCAGGTGGGGTGGGACAGTGGAGAGAGAATAGGGGGGGAAAGGGAGAACAACAGAGGTGGGTCAGCTTTCATTAGGCCTATTTCACTCCCCTCCCTCCAGAATCACGGCTGTCCTGTGTACAAGCGACCTTCAGCCGGGCTCCTCTGGCATAAGCAGCTGAGTGCACCCACGCTCAGTGAGATGCCCCACGGGGGAAGGTTGCCTTCAGCTTCTCTAGCCCCCGCACCCCCACCCTGTCAGCAGACACTTTTGGGATCTGCACCGGCCCCTCTAGAAAGAGGGAGTTGAAGGGCACAAGCCCTGAAAGTCACAGCAATCCCAGGCTGGGAAAGAGCATGTGCGACTTGCACGTGCAGAGCCACCTGCCTGCTCTCAGCATAACAAGGAAAATGATTGGAGGCAAAGCTCCCTCTCTTGATCACCAGCAAAGGCCCTTTCCCCCACTACAGGGACCCGGTGACGCCTCCCATCTAGCAGGAGACAGTCAACATTCACTTAAGAGAACACTCAATGGAGACGAGGAAGCCTGGCTCTGACTTAGCCCTGCATTCTCAGGGCTCCAGGCCAGCGCGGCTAAAAAGGCAGAGGGGCTTGCTTTTGTGATCAAGCCAGGATGGAGCACAGACATAACATGCGAGTAAGGAGGTGGGGATCCAGAAACATCCCTGCCCAGGTTCCAGACTGGGGGTGAAGGGAACAGGAAAGAGAACAGAAAGGCACCTCCAAGACACCCCTCCATGTGTGATCCAGCAAGTGCTGCTAAATATAGACATGGAAACAGATGCTGGGAGACACAGAGCTATGAGGTTATTAGGGAAAAATAGAGCATTAGCTCAGAGAACCAGCAGTGCACAAGGAAATGGCGTGTTCCCTTCCTAGGGCTGAGAGCAAACTCAAAGGAGCATGTCACTGCACACACGCATGAACATGTGCAGATGGACTCTGGTGCCTCCCCACATCCTGCCTCCAGATCCTGAATGGAGCTTTGGAGATGGCAGGTTAATGCCAGCATGGTAAACATCCCACTGCATGTGAATAAGGATGCTGGGGGTGGGGAGTCAGCCCCAGGGGGCAGCCTGTTCTGCATTGGTCTCTGAAATCCTATCCCTTGCCAAATGGATAGCAATCAGTGGCAAACCTTTCCCAGCAACTGGGCCAGACCTGTGTATGCATCAGTGACTCTAGGTCAGCTGGGCAAGAGAGCTTTAAAAATCAGGGCTGTGTGCAAAGGAGCATAGCGAAGGAGGTAATAGGGGGGCTGCCTACAGTATCAAGGGGCTGTAGGACAGTCTAGGCTTCAGCACAGCTTGCAGATGTGTCTCAGGTAGCATCTACACTGCAAGGTGCAAGATTTAACCATACCAGGGGACACTGCCATTGTAACCAGACCCCTCAATATGGCTGCATATGTACCCCAGCCAAGCCCTAACGCCCCATTTTCACTGTGCTCTCGATGGTAGAGCTTTTCTGGCAAGACCCGAGGTGAAGCACGGTTTGCTGGAAAGGGACTAGCACAGACAAAGCTAGAGACGCTCCTGACTTTTGACCCAGTTCCAAAATTCACCCAAAGCATCTAGATCTGAGGGTTTAGTTCGGTGGTCCATTTCCATAACCAATCTGGAAGCCGGCGCCTTTCCCAACTGGCCCTAAAATAAAGTCCCCACGCTGTAAAAAAACAAAACAACCCCCCTCCCCTCCCAAACCTTACCCCCTTCCTGCGGCTTGGATTTATTAACAAATTAACAGCAGCATTCAAGTTCAGCTCACGCTTTCTCCTCAGGATTGGGTATACCTAGGCCCAGGGTTCCTCCCCGAGGGCTAATCACGCCATGCCCCAGATGTGTCCTCAGATTCACTCCCACCTCCCTCATATCCAGATAGGATAGACAAGCCACCTGCCCCAGTGAGGCTGCAGAATCCACTTAACCCTTTCACAGCAGAATCAACACCTGCTAAGGGTACGTCTTCACTACCCGTCGGATCGGCGGGTAGTAATTGATCTATCGGGGATCGATATATCGCGCCTCGTTAAGACGCGATATATTGATCCCCAAACGCACTCCCTGTCGACTCCGGAACTCCACCGGATCGAGCGACGGTAGCGCAGTCGATGGGGGAGCCGTGGCCGTCGATCCCGCGCCATGTGGACCCCCAGGTAATTCCGTCTTAGATAATAGCGTAGCTGAAGTTGCGTATCTTAGATCGATCCCTCCCCCCAGTGTAGACCAGTCCTAAGAAAATGGATGCCCCGGGCAAACGATCATAGACAGGAGCTAGGCATGGAGTAAGTTTCATTGCCTTAACTACAAGATCTCTTTGCCCTAATTGCTGTGGCACGAGCCTTACCCTGTGCCGAGTGCCCTTAGGTCACAAGGCTCACGCTTGCCCTCTTAGGCAATGATTAGCCAATGCGTGCAAGAACTCTGGACCATTTTTGAGGGCAGAAGTGCAGGGCTTTAGGTCACATGGCCACGACTCAGCCCATGGGACTGTAGCTGGAAGAATTTGAGTATGCACATTGCTAGCCAGACAAATTGCACCCTCAGTTTATTTCTGTCCCTATGACAGCGAGACACTCCCAACATTAAAATAATTTCCTTCAGCGGTGGGTGTGTCTCACACACGTTATTCTGCAGAGCAGATGACTCCGAATAGTGTAACCGGCTGGTGGGGTAGGAAGCTTGGAGATGCAGCACAAGAGCCAAAAGACTGGGGAATAAGAAACGTGCGAGGGGCTGCAAATGGTCCTAGATGCACAGGCTGAAACGAAAGAGGGACTGGTGGGGGCTGAGGCACTGGTGAACAAACAGATGTGGCACAAAGAGAGAAAAGTAGCTGGGGAGCCAAGGCCTGGACAGAGGGCTTGAGTGGGGACAGCACAGGTGTGGCCTGGAGAGAGAAGCAGGATACACAGGAAGGCACCAGGCTCTGGTTATGGCTACACTGGAACTGGGAATGTAACTTCCAGCTTGAGCAGACATATCAGCGCGTGTCCTGATCGAACAACTGTGCTAAAAATAACCGTGCAGCCACTGCAGTGCAAGTGGCAGGGTAGGCGAGGTGCCCTGAGTACATACCTAGAGTCTTGGGTGGGATCGTACTCGGGGCAGCCAGCCCATCCCACCGCTGGCACCACCACGGCTACGCTGGTATTTTTAGTGCACTAGCTCAATCCAAGCTAGCAGGGTTACGTCTACCTGAAATCACACTTTGCAGCTCCAGTGTAGACGTACCCTTATTGGGCAAGAAACATGACAACCCGTAACATCAACAGCTTCTACCAGTGGATGATCTAAGGAGCTTTACAGCAGTGGTTCTGAACCAGGGGAATGCGTACCCCTGGGGGTACACAGAAGTCTTCCAGGGGGTACATCAATTCATATAGATATTTGCCTAGTTTTACAACAGACTACATAAAAAGCACTTACGAAGTCAGTACAAACTAACATTTCATACCGACAATGACTTGTTTATACTGCTCTAGATACTATACACTGAAATGTAAGTACAATATTTATATTCCAGTTGATTTATTTTATAATTATATGGTAAAAATGAGAAATTGAGCAATTTTTCAGTGCTAGGACATTTGTATTTTTATGTCTGATTTTGTAAGCAAGTAGTTTTTAAGTGAGGTGAAACTTGGGGGTAAGCAAGACAAATCAGATTCCTGAAAGGGATACAGTACTCTGGAAAGGTTGAGAACCGCTGCTTTAGAGGAATTAAGCAGCACCTCTGTTTTACAAGTGGTGCTATAAAGAGACAGAGAAATGAAGTGACTTGACCAAGGACACAGTGAGTCAGTGGCAGTGCCACTGACTCCAGATCTCCTGATTTATGGTCCCCTGCTTTTTGAATCTTGCCTGCCTCTATCTCAGCCTGGAAGGTCTGCCCTAAAGCAGACCCAAGAGCTATAACCAAGAGACACCTAGCTGTGCTTCTGGAGATGGAGGAGAATGAAGGATGGAGGGATGGAAACAGCAAGGCAGTGGGACTGGAGAACACTTCTGGAAGGCCAGACTGGCCTCTCCTTGTTCTAATAGGCCTTGCATCTCTGATACTACAAGAGGGAGGTTGAGACAATGGCAACTACAGGCCTGCAGGCTGACACTTCTACCTGCCCTGCAGGAGGCCGTCCATGGACACCCCCCAAGTCCCTGGATAGGCATCCCTTCTTGCAGGCCAGAGGGAAGCGGGGGGCTTGAGCACTGTCCAGGGGAGGTACATGGTAAATGGTTAGGGAATTCAGAAGTCATTTTAGGCCAGCCTGCCCTCACACACATACATAGGCAGCTCCTCACTAGATCACACTGACATTTATACGGTGAGCTTATGGATTTGTTTTGAAGGCAGACGCAGAAGCCAAACAACATTATGCAACTTCTGCGAGTTTGCAGCACCCACAGGCAGAGGCAAAGGGCAGCATTACAAAACCACGGGAATTTTCACACCCCGGGCAGTGCTCTGCTGCCCTGGGCCTGACACGCCAGTCAATATTTGTTCTATCACCTGCTCCGCAGCTGCTGCTGCCACTGCTCCTCAGGGCAAAGCCCATCCAGAGAAGGGACGTTCAAGCTTTATAGCACAGCTGGAGGACCCCGTTGAGACAGTGGGGTCGGAGCTCAGGCTAAGAACCAGCTTGTAAGATACACAGGCTGCACAGGATGGCTTCACACTCCCATGTTGCGAGGGAGCGAGTCCGGCAGGGCTGTAAGGAACATGCTTCAGCTCACGCCAGACATCTTTTGGTGCCTGCGGGATCCTCGTACCTACTATGCACCCAGAGAGAGCGTTCCCAGGGGAACATCTTGCTCCTTTATCTTTCCAGCGCCTCTTCGCAGCTCAAGCCTTTATCCCCGGCTGCAAACGGCTCCTCGCACGCTCACCTCGCATGCTCACCGTGCCTGACACGTGAGCTGTAGCATTGCTCAGCTTTCCGGTAAGCCCTGAATCGCGGCAATACACTCAAACTTTCTGCCAGGAGATTAGATTGCTTGGAGCCGGGAGGTGCTGGGCATCTCCAGACCTGCAACTTGCTGGGGCGCCTAGAGACTCAGGCGAGGCCCACGCTGCATTAGAACCCCAGCTCCAAGCGGGTCACCCCTTGCCTCCCTGCTGGAATGTGATGTGGGGGACTTGAGGGTGAGAAGGCATGCGTCTTCTGCACTTTTGGGGTACAGTCCCTGCTTCCCCCAGCCAGGACCCCCTCAGAGAGTAGGGGACAGTGGTGGTTTGTTCCCCCCCACACACACACTTTCATACTTGTATGCTGCATTTTGCCGCCAGCAGCTCCAGGGCTGGCACCATGCCATGGCAGGCTGGGTTCTTTTAAAACAAAACACAGCATGGAAATGAATATATAAAGTAACTCAGTGTATTAACTCTTCCCCGGCCTTCCCAGAGTGTGGCTGGGGACCCGGCCTTGCACGTTCCAGAGATTCTGTTCCAGATGGAAACCATCTTCTGCAGGAGGTTCCGTCAATCGACACTGGAATTCAATAATAAAATTGAACCTGATGCAAGAGAGGAGACCTCCCCTCCCCCAAGACCCTCTCAGCAGCACAGAGGACAAGGGGGAGTGAAGGGAGCCAGTGAAGAGTCCTGCTGTCTTGGGCCTCATAACACCTCCTAGGGTATCACATGGGGACAAGCAGAGTGCGCCACGTAGCTCTACCACCTGAGCGCGTGGAGGTGAGGCAGTGCAAGAATGCAAGACCTCCTGCTCCCCCAACCTTCCCAAGGACAAGTTCCTCCCACTCTCCCTAGCCTTCTGCCAGTCAGACTCTTCAAGAGCCCGCTCCAGCCAGCAGGAGCCTTTCCACTGCGCTGTGGGATTTGGATCAGGCCCACGGACCATGTGAGCTGGTGCCTTTGGCAGATTCCACTGAGCTGTTGGAGAAGGTGCGGGGTGGGGGAGCAAACAGAAAACTGGAAGGCGGGAGTCTCCAGCACAACAGAGCACGAGGCTGATGCCACTGGGGCGCGCCCTAGATAGCGTTTCTGGGGCATGGTTGAGCTTTTCAGACTTGGACGGTGGTCAGGAATCCAAGGGAGAGGGAAGAAAAATTAAATCAGTTCTTGACCGTCTGGTGGCATCTTTTCCCCCAGTAAGCAGAGGGCAGCAGCCAACCGGGCAGCATCCTGGCAAGGAGGTGAGAGACCCAGAGAAGCCACAGCAGACGCCACGGCTTGAGTTGAACTCCTAGCTGCAGTTACCTGGACTTGACTTCTCGGTCCCAAAGCAGCATAGTGAGCCCAGAGGAGAACAGGAGGCAGAACATATTACAATCTACGTAGAGGAGAGAGACCAAGGGTGGAAGCTGCCTCATGCTCTGAGCGGAAGTAGTCTTGAGAGACTGCAATGGCAATACTATTTATTTACACACACACACACACACACACCTTTGTTAAGGTGGAGTTAAGGCTGCAGGCACAGATGAGTGCTTTGGGCGAACATTACCTTTCAAGGATGTTAGGAACCCAGAAGGGCAGAGTCAAGGATGGATTTCCCAAGCAGAGTCACGCTTCAGGAACTCTGTGTCTGAGTCACTTCAGAAATTCTACCCTGACCCCAAATCCAACCCGCCAGCTGCGATGCCAATAAGGCTTTTCTGGTGCATTTGAGGAGGGCAGAAAAATCAGGCTTACGATGGAAACTCAGGTTCAATGAGCATGGAGTGACTGCTATTCCTCCATAACCATGCCCCTATCCAAAGATCATAGGAGCCAGCGTTAGAAAAGACCCATTAGAACATTATGTCCATCCGCTCTGCCAGAGCAAGGGAATGGGCCAGATTCTGATGTGAAATGCTGGGAGTTACACCAGTGTCACTGACAGCAGAATCTGGCCCACACTGCCCCACTAGGGGATGTAACAGGCGATAGAACTCACGCTGTCTTTGAGCCCAGACGATGCTCTGGACATCATATACTTCATAATACTGATCCCACAGAAAACGCCTAAGGTCGCCCAGGGCCTTATGGGATAAAATGGTCTTTTCACCACGGTAAAGTTTGGGACAGGTAGTTTAGTACCTGTGTAACGCCGACAGACCCCTGGTCGTCAGGATCAAACCCGGGGCCTCTGGAGTTTAGTGCACGAGCCTCTACTGCATGAACGAAAAGCCAACAGGCTGTTAGCTAAGGTTGTAGAGCAGACTCATTTAACTCTCTCTCTTTTAAGTGGTCTCACTGCCACTAGATAGGGCAGAACACCACACCCAGAAGGTCTGTGGGTTACACCTGCGCAGCCCAGTACATGACCCCCGGTTATCCATCCCCCGACCACTGATCCCCGGGAGGTGCTATTGTATCTCGTGGCCAGGCAGTGCTCCACAGCATTAACACCCCTCCATACTTCAGGCTTCCAGCAGCACCACACCCCCTCCCCCTAATCCCAGTAAGGGTCAGACTTTGTACTCAACAGCTGCCCATCATCCCCACTCCTGTGGTCTCTGGCTGAGCCTTGCCATGCCCCTTGTTGGCAGTCATTAGGCCACGGATGTCCCATGCTGCTCCCCGTCCATTACTGGAGATGCAAATAAAATTCCAGAGGAGAGAGACACAACATGGAGCGAGAGGGGCGTTGGGTAGAATGACGACTTCTTAAGAGGAGTGCTGTTCATCCTGGCCCCCAAGCATGGGAGGGGAGAACCACTGGCCCGAGTCAGCAGGCCTGGGTTCCACTCGCAGCTCTGACACAGGCTCATGGGGCGCCCTTAGGCAAGTCCCTTAGGGCCCAGTTCTCAAGCGTGACCGCTAATTGTGTGTGCCTTGAGTTAAGGATGCTCAAGGTTAGACCCCCGGGAGAGGACGTGGTGCTGAGCAGCTACAGTTGCCACCAAAGTTAATTGGGAGAAGAGCTCAGCGCAGCCCCCAGGAGCTAGGGTCGCTCAGCGCCTCCCTGCAAAAACCCCCAAACCAAGCAGGCCAGACTGTCTGACCCAGCTGGAACACCCGGCGTGGAAGTGATGCCGAGACCTTCACTTGACCTAGCACCTTTCATCCCCCCCCAGACGTATCCCTCAAGGCCCGCTTTGTTAAAAGGCAGCTGGAAAAGGAGCAGAGGAATTAAGGGCCACACAGCAATGAAGAGGAGAAATGAAGGGTCAGCCAGGGGGAACAGGTACAAGAATGCTGCTCTAGATGGGGATTGTGGCAGAGGAGAAGGCTCTCGCACCTACAGCGGGGACAGAGAAGAGGCCAGGGCTAGGTGAGCAGAGGGAGGTGGAAGAAAAGGAGGTTGGGGAGGTCAGCTGGTGCACACCTATGGAAGGGTTCGATCCCCACCCTGGACCAATAAGGAGCCAGCGCAGCTGTCTGAGGCAGGGGTGGGGGGGTGAGGTGGCCAAGCTTCATCATACCTGGGAACAAATGGGGGCAGCAGTATCGTGCACATGCTAGGGAGCTGGGATTCCTCGGACTCCCTTCACTGCAGCCTGCCCATCTGCATGCAGGGCCCCACTGCTAGATGCTAGGGACAGCCCCTCCCCCGCTGCTTTGTAATGCAAACACCATCCCATCTGTTTGGTAAGAGCACAAAGCACTAGGGCTCTAGGGACGGGGCAGCAGCCAAGCTCCCAGGTCTTGGCACCACGCTGCCAGCCCGGCGTCCGTGGCTCCGTCCGTTTGGCCCCAGCCACCTGGAGCCAGCCCACTGGAGACTCAGACGCTGCCCACCCTGCAGCCTGGCAATTGTCTCTCTTTTCAGAGCAAATTCCAAGCTGTCATGCGGCCACCCAGGAATCACTTCAGCGAGGGAGGTTTCCTTGGGAAAGCTGCTAGGAGATAGGCTTTGGCCAGGGGAGTTACTTTTGCGGGCAGCGAAGCTTTAGGCCACTGGCGGCTGCTGTTCTGACAGCTGGGATGTTGCCAGCCACTGGAACCGGCAAGATCCGTACACCCGGATCCCAAGCTGCCCCTGCCCTGGTAGGCCAGGTGGGTGCAGGAGGGTACTCTCGGCTTCTGCATCACTGTTTCAGAGGAAACAAGACAGTTCCACGTCCGCAGTTCCAACCCCCTGACCCAGCCTGGTGTGGATGAGGTGAGGAATGCCCCTAGTAAAGCCTGACAGAACAGGAGGCTTCTGGCCTTTGTGAGCTAAGCAAGTTCCCTCTTCTCCGGTTGCTCCCACGGCTGCATAATGAGCTCTTCTACTGTCCTATGGGCCACACTGTGGATGCAGAAGAACAGCATCCTTACGCCCTCGTGCCAGGCCCCGTAACGCAGTTAACTCTTTGGAGACTGCAGGCTGCACACCTGCGAAGCGTTCGTTCAGCTTGCAGCCTGATCAGTATCATCCTTGTCATCTGCACATCCCAATTGCTGCTCTAGGGCCCGCCGGAACAGAGTGGCAGGGATCTCTTAGCCTGCCAGCGAACTGAGGAGTCACGGGGAGGCATTTAGGATTTGCCTGTGTCTTTGCCCTCTCCTCAAACGCAGCCCTCTGGGGATCTGCCCTCTTTACAGAGGTGTTTGCTCAAGTAGTCTCATATGGCTCCTGGGGAAAAGGGGGCAGGATGTTTTTGTCTAGCTTAGCCTATGTCTGGGGCAGTGCCACTGGGAGGCGCTTAGAGATGCCCAAATTAGCAAGACCCCCATCGGTCGACTGCACAGTGCTGCATCCATACCAGGGACCCTGTATTCAGGGGCGATGGGGAGTTTAACAGTCGAGCAGGAGGGAGTGAAGAGGAGATCGACTTTCCAGCTAGCCCCAAAGCAGCAGATCCTGCACTCGCTGCATAGGAAATACCCACCATCAAGGTAGTTCCCACCAGCTGCAAGAGCCCTGCCTCCTGTTGGTGCAGGCACTCAGGAAGATCAATGGGGTTGCACCAGGCTAGTGTGAATGCAGCTCTTAAAGGGACAGGAGGTAGTGCCCAGAATGAAGCCCACAATCTCCTCCCTGCCCTAAGCACAGAATCCAGCTCCACGAGCCTCCTTGTGCCAGGGTAGGCACACTCCGGACTCAGCCACCCGCACACGTATGGCTCCCCAGAATACTCCTTCCCTGAGTACAGCGTGGCCCAGCTCTGCCCTGGGATGTTTTAAGCTATAATAAGGAATAAGGACAGCCAAACCCTCTGGGAGCAGTGCCAGAAGTAGAACTTCATCTTCTATCTGCAGGAACTTTTTGGTATTGCAAAGCACTGCTGGGAAAGGGAAGCCAAGAGATGGGACTGGCTGTGTCCAGATAGGGGGGGGGGGGGGGGGGAAGAGAAACCATGGATGGCTCTGCCCAGCTTTCACTCAGGGTGCAAACCCAGAGACTGCAATGCCAATACACGCCTATGAGGGGCAACCCTTCAACAGCAGCAATGCCAAGACCTGCCTGCCAGAGGTACCCAGAAAAACACCCATTAGAGAGTATTTGGGGGAGGTGATACAGGGCAGGGCACTGCAGAACGATGCGGGGTAAAGTCATCCTCCCTCAAACACAGCAATGCCTGCCTATGCTCAGGTGAGCACAGAGGTCTGACTCAGGGCTGCCCCATAGTCAGTAAAGTGCTAGATTTTCACCCAGGCCACTGGCCCGTTTAATAAAGCAACTCCCTGTTCAGCAGGTTGCGGAAGGGAGCCTGTCTCTCACCCAAGGAGAGGAGAGCGCTGGCTGCTTCTCGGGAGTTCGTACAGGACCCGAATGGGGCCTCGGCTGCCAAAAGGCCTTGCTGCAGTTGGTGCGAACCTGCTAGCAACACGCTCCTCCTCCTGCGGAGCTATAGGCAGCGCTGGCCTGGCGCCAAGGGGCAGCCCTGCCCGTTCAGTGAGGCGCTCTGATGCTTCTCACGAGAGGTCAAGCGAAATGCGAGCGGCTGCCCCTCGCCTGCCCTCCGCGGCTGGCAGCTGAATTCTTGCACTAACTCAAAGGGAAACCTGCGCATGGGCTGACAGCCTCCCCCGCCCCCCACCAAGCTTAACTCCAGCTGCCTCTACAAAGGGCAGAGACTGCCCCTGCACCTTGATCGCCACAAGGACAGCTCTCCCCGGCCACCCACCCGGAAGATCAGACAGACACGTTGGTGGCTTCACAGGGACAGCAGCAATTCCCAATCCCAGCCCGCTTCCCCCCATGGAGCTGGGCAATTCCCAGGAAGGGAGCGCTATCCCAGAACCACCTCCCCTCCCGCAGGCCCCTTATCTCCCTACTTGCTTCAGGCGTCTCTGATTGTGCTAACAAGTGCAGCCACAGCTTTGCTAGCGTTCGTTCGGCCCATCAAAGGCAGCCCAGCCAGGGCCCGACTAGCCAAGGCCAGGGATGGCCCTTTTCCAAGCACAACAAACGTTAGAGGCAGGCTTTGAACAGACACCGTACATTCACAGTAAGTTGATTCCTTTTGCAGACTCTGCTCCTGCTCTCTTCCCCACCCCCCACCACCCGTAAAGAGATTGGAAACGAGGGATAAAAATCGTTCCCAGCTCAAATAGCTGAACTCTCCGCTCAAGTGGAAGCATGCAGTAGGCGTGAGGAACGCATTCCTTCGGTCAGCAGGACCCTGCCCACCGCGAGAAGCAGCTGGCATTCCAGAGGTCCCAACACAGAGAATGCCAAGCGACCTCGACGGCTGGCACACGCCTAGGCAAGCGTTGGAATAGACCTCCTCCGTGGGATAGGGGGCGGGGGTGAGGAAGAGGAGGACTAAATAATTTTAAACACACCATTAGTCTCCCCGCCTTACAGTTTACTCTATTCCAAGCAGTGGTTTAGGAGTAGGGAGATGTACATACAGAAACCTTTCCAGGCCATCTCTCTCCTTCTCACTCACATCAAGAAGTTTTTACAGGGATCCATGTAATACTGCCATACACTTTAGAAGGCTCTTAAATCGACGCTCAAGGTAAGCAGTGGAATCTCTGTCACTTAATACTTAGCACTTCTAGGACACTTTCCTTCTGTAGCTCTCTCGGCACTTTACTAAGGAGTCAGGTGCTAACCCTTGAAGCCTAGGAATGTGAAGGAACTTGCCCAAGGTGACACACTGAGTCGATGGCAGGCCCAGGAATAGAAACTAGGCTGCCTCGGGGTTTTAAAACTAGACTAGAGGAAACACAAACCAAGCATAACGTAACAGGAAATAATCCTGCCCTGGCTGCCTAATGGCCTGGGTGATTCAGATTTAACAGAAAGCCACGGTGGAAGATGCGACTTCTTGCTTTGTTACCCGACAGAGGCAGAGGATCTGTATAGGAAAGAATGGCTTGGCCCAAGTTTATGGACTCTGCGGCTTCAGCAGCAGTAGACTCGGATGATTTCCATCCTTCCTCCACACACAGAAAGAGGATGAGTTCCCACATGGGGCTGATGGAGCAGTGAATGGAGCTGCAATCCGAAGCGGAAGCAGATAATTGACTGTTCCAGCTCATGGAGCAGGGAAGCCAGCACACACCATCTAGGAGAGGACTAGCTTTTAAGCAGGGACACACACATTAATGGTTTCGCCTCTTCTGAAATAACATGTGCCTTACTGGTCACGCCATCGCAAAAAGAATATGGCATTACAGGGGGATCCGAGATGGGCAATGAGAAGGATTAGGGACCTAGAGAAACTCTTACATGAAGAGACTGAAATTCCTTCACTTAGAAAGGCGAATAAGAGGCGCAAAAAATCTATAAAATAGCACACGATCAAGAAGGTAGATCTGTTCTCACCATCTCACAACACAAGAACAAAGGGCCAGCCAACCAGATTAAAAGATGACAAATTCAAAACCAACAAAAATAAATACTTTTTCCCCCCACATAATACAAACTGCGGAACTCTCCACCACAGGATGTCACTGAGGCAAACGCAATCAACAAGATTCAAAGAGAGACTGGATATTTATATGGATGACAAGAACATCCAGAGTTACAATAGTTAAAGTTACGAATACTGGAAGAGATATTAAGCCTCATGCTTCAGAGCTTAAGCCAAACTAACTACTAAGGATTAGGAGATAGCCAGTTGCGGGATCAGCTTACCTCACATCTGCCTACAGCAGGGTTCTTAAACCATCCTCTGAAGCAACTAACGCCGCCCACTGTCAAGGACTGGATACTGGACTAGATAGCTTGTGGGACAGCTAACGCTCTACAGGGGCATTACCCATGCGATTCTGTCAATGGCAGAAAGAGAATGGTGGCACCAGCAGCCAGAGGGGTAAGCCCCGCACTGCACCCCTGCCAACTCTCCACAGCTGGAAAGCAGGCAGGAGAGGAGCCCATTGAGAAATTCTGGAGAGACAGACTAGCAAAGCAGTTATCAAAGTGAGGTCCGTGCAGAGCTCGCTGGTCACATGGTGCTAGCTCGCCTGTTTCCAGCTACTGCATCACATTAGAAGCGGCTAAAAATACATGTCTAACATTACTATTCCACACAAGGGACTGCTATAGTTACCACAGGGATCTAATGTGACTGAATGGAGGAGGAAGTGGCCATTGGAAGGGGAGGAGACCACTGGACAAGCTCATTATGAATTATTTGCATTCCCGGAGAAGCCCCAGTCATAGGCCAGGAGCCCACTGCACAGGGTGCTGTTCAAACACAAAACAGAGACCTGCCCTGGAGAGCTTACTAGTACTCGATTAGAACAGAATCTACATGATAGAAAGGTTTGAGAACCCCTGGACTAGAACAATGGCAAATAACCTGCTAAAATACAGGTATCATGCCTTCTAACTAAGGACACTCGATACGTACGAGGTCTGGGAGCTCAGAAAGCCACTCGAAATGCTTTGTGGATGGCTAAGGTCAGCGTCAGGTTGAAAATATCCAGACTGCACAGAATCAGGTTCAAAGCCTAACAGGGTTGATGTAGCTCTTTATCCTTCCAAGTTAATACTGTTTTGCCCGACTGGAGCCTCTTCCATCTGAGGATCTCAAAGCACTTTACATACATGAATTAAATGAACCTCACAGACCTCCTGGGAACCTGGAAGCAGGAAATACCCGTTCTCTTGGACTCTGCCTTAAAATCCAGGATCCTGCCTGCTCTGCATGGATATTAAAGCTCTTTCCCTGAGAGTATGGATTTGTCCCAGCGTGCTTGGTCTAAAGTTTCTCCTCCTCCATGCAAGTAGAGGAGAAACTAGTTGACTGCCTTCACCCCAGAAGTGGCTAAATTTCAGCAAAGCTGCGAGCATGCAAACTTTAGAGACATTTTGCGATTCTTCAGGATGAACGACAAATCCCCCTGGTAAATTCCATCCAGGAGCCTGCTCTTGTGGCACAGCTGAATTAAACTCTGTCTTCCCCTCATAACGGCTGGCACAGCTTGAGAGACTTCCCCCTTTCCAAGGGACAATGGCCGCAGCCCCAATTGTTCTACTGGTCTCCTCCCCCAGGAATCTAATCTTGTGACCCCCCCCCTCCCCAATCCCCCTCTTTTTTTTCCCTAGGGCTACTGAGCCGGTCCCTGCCCAGCCAACTGGCTCATTGTTAACGAGCGCGTCCAGCCAGGAAAGTGATTGATCACTAGGGAGAAAGGCCAAAGCCGCGACGGGTCGTTTAACAATTTCAATTAAAATCTGCAGCACTTAGACACTGAAGGGGGGGAGAGAGAGAAGGAAATTAAAACTTCTACCACTGCTCCAGGTGACAACCCCAACAGCAGTAGAGTCCACGGACAATGGCCCACGCCCTCCCTGGAGGTATATGGTTTGAGAGAGAGAGAACCCCTCCCTGCTTGCAGAAGTAGCTCTAGCAATGGGCATCCCCCACACCCGCTGCCTTACAATATCATACTGATGTCCCCCAGCCCCATAGAGCTGCAGGATTAATGGGCTCTCACCCACCAAGAAAAAAAATCATCATGTGCCCCCAGGGCTTTGAAATAATAGGTGCTCTGACCCATTTGTGCACCAACATTTTCCACGCCATGCACTGCCTAAGAATATGCACATTGAATATTTAACTGTGTGTCCCTGAAGTTCCCGCTGCCGGGACTGGCGCTTGATTCTTGGTTACGTGCAGCGACTTTTTTTAGGCACAGGAGATCCCCGAGGGCTAATCACAGAGATGCGGCTCCGAATCCACTGAGACAGCAGAAGGACTCTTAGAGGGATTTTAAAAATCAGCATCTCGGCCTGTCATATGGAAAGGCGCTTTAATGAGCAACAAAGGCAGCTAGCATTCTGCTCACCCGGCATCTTAACAAAAAGAGAGAGAGAGGGAGAGAATGAATCATAAGGGGTTGGGAGTAGAAGGCTCTTCTGGTGGAGGGACAGAGCCTCATGCAGCAGGGGAAACTTCAGACCTCTCCTGCCACCATGTAATAGACTGATCCCATCTCTGGCTGGGGGTTCAGCCCCTGGGGGCAGCAAGGAGGGGACAAAGCCAGAGCAAGGCAATAGAGAACGCTCTCCAATTGCATTTGAGTGAGATAGAGTCATCAGGTGATTAAGGCCCTAGGATGGAGGTGAGGAGGCCAGCCTTGCTTCTTCCCCTCCTAGCATGGGGGCATTCTCACCCCATTGCATGTTACACCTCATCAGGCTCCCTTTTCAAGCCAAGCACACCAGCTGTGCCAGTTCCGGCTTCACTAGTTTCTTCCTTAGTATTTAATCTGGAGATGGAAACTGGGGTTGTCCTTATTCTCAGCCCTTTCTTAATGTCAGCTCCTGCTCTCCTTTCGTAGCCATCACCAGCCTCTCTCAGAAAGCTTTCAGAGTTGTAGCTGTATCAGCAAAAACAATGAGGAGTACTTTCAGCACCTTATAGACTAACATATTTATTTGGGCCTAAGTTTTTGCCGAAAACTTAAGCCCAAATAAATGTGTTAGTCTTTAAGGTGCCACAAGTACTCCTCGTTGTTTTTTCTCAGATAGCTGTAGATCCTTGTTTCCTCCTCCTCCTGAGAGCAAAGTATCTCTCCGCCCTCTGCCAAACCTGTATCATTCAGGTTGCCCCGTGCCACCTGGCCTTGCGATAAGCAGGTGAGCAGACTTGTGCGTGATGTTCCCATTGGACTGGGCTAGTTCCTTGTACTGACTGGGAAAGTTCTTTCCAATTTGCATTTGGTGCAGCCGTCTAGGGAGCGTTTTGTTTCCGTAACCCCAGCGCTGTGGATTTTCAGAGTTTAACCCCTACCTCCTCCCGCTCAGAGCTTTGCAGTGTCTCACCCTGCAGAATTTATCCCCGCCTTCTTTTTAGAATCCCCAGCCTCACTAACATAGATTTCCCAGCACTGAACACACAGCCCAGAGCTGCTCCTAGTCTCTCCAAGTCAATCATTCCCCCCCACACACACACTTTCCTCCTCCTATGAAGCTTTTCACATGAATTCTTTTGCACTCATGAGAAGTGCCAGCCTGACAGACCTGGCAACAGGATGCCTGTATTCATAGCACAAGCACAGCACAGGCCGCAGGAGGGCAAGCTTCCCCTATGCTGCACCACAACCCTGCCCTGGATGGACACCTCCCAGGATGAAAGGTTTGCTGGCTATCCCTGGCCCATTCAGCCCCAAGAGCACCATTAAATGTGGTCATTTTTATGATGTGAACACCTGTCTCTGGGGACTTGGACCAGGACCCTCTTTCCCTACATTAACTTTCTTCCCCCCACCAGTTGGGCCCAGAGTCCAGCTTAAATCCGTATCCCTTCTGGTTGAAGAAAGGAGAGTCTTAACATTAGCCTTAAAGAGCATTTTAGCAGGATGGCTTTGTAGATCCAGAGTATGGTTCTTCACCCTCAGCACCCTACCAACCCAGACCATTACAGTCAAAGGAAAAGCCATAAGGCATATTCAGAACTTCCCCTGCAAACAGACACACCCCGAGTCACCAACTGTTCCCCAGTGGCTCAGTTATCTCACGTGCTTTAGACTACCCTGTTTTACTTCTTCATCCTAACAGCTTCCTTATCCACTCAGCTGATTAGTCCGGTTAGTTCACTTTTCCTCCCACTACCCTTCTGCCATCGTCTGTTGAGTCTCACACTCATATGAGCTATTCCTATAGCTCAGTCTTCCTTCTTCTTAGCCAACACTCTGGTGCACCTATAGGCGCTGGGTGTCACCTGTCTCACATATCCCACCTACTCCCGGAAGAACCCCAAGAATGAAGGAGCTGAACCAAGATTCTGGAACTAGACAACCTGCACTTTTGAGGAGTTCAGATCTTAACCTTTGTCCCTGGGGCACCAGCTTTAGGATAAAATTCAAACCCACCCACCTCTATTTCATTCCAATTACTATCCTGCATGGGGATGTCTGGGACATGGGCTGCTGACAAGGTCTTATCAACGCCCTGTTCTTTTGTTGGCCCAAAAACTTACAGGGGTTTCTTCCCTGCTCCTAACCAGGAACTCGTCCACTGAGGACACAATCTCTTGTATCCTGATCTTTAGGAGAATCAGCGCATGATTGGGGTGTGACGGCACAATGTACCACCCACAACTCTAACCATGGTGTTTCCTACCAATATCGCCTGCTCTCTCCTGGGTGTAGTTCAATGTCTTTTCCCCATAAGGAGGGTTGTGCTCAATAGGGCTGTGTAATTCTCTCCCCATCCCAGTGATCCTGCTTTCCTTTATACACAGTAATCCAACTCTCACCTGTGTCTCCTTCCCCTGCCACTTCCATATTTCATCTAGGATCTTTTCAGCCCTTGAATGCTGCTTGGGGGGGCCCCCTGGGCTCCCACTCAACAGGCCAACAATGAACGCACATAAGCAGTCCCCATGAGTTTCTTTGCTGCAGTGACAGGGGTCTCCCCCTTTATCACAGCCTGGTCAGTGCAAGCACACAGAAACGGCCTTAAATTCATTCCGACTTCAGTTCTGCAGCTGACCTTTAAGAGCATACAGGAAAGAGACGGGCACTATTGAAGGGTTAAACATTACCAGACTTAAAGAATCTGAAATTCAAGGCCTGACAATTGGTTCCAGTTGACTGGCTTGGATGGTAATTTTTCACAAGATAAATCTGACCAGAAGTAAGTGGCAATGACTGAAGGACCCTCTGCGCCAGCATGCCCCACATTTGTGGTGCTCACTTTCCTTTGGTGATTTTCTGCCACCCTTCCCCCCCCCCCCATCTTTCCCCCACATTTCAGGGTTCCCACACAGAGGCTACTAGAAGCATCATCTTTTACATTATCAGCAAGCTCTGGATTCACTCCAGGGCACGAATGCCAGGCTTCACATGCCCTGTTCCCAAGGACTCACACACCAAGGCCCTAAGAGTAGAATTCACAGCAACTGGCAGGAGATGCAGCAAGCAGCAATGCCCAGGTTCCTTCAGCTCCCTGCTGCTGCATTAAGAGGCAAAGGTACTCACTGCTCTTGGATGCTTTGACCTTGGCCACCAGTTTCTGCACACCAGGTACATCCCCATTTTTCACAGCCTGGATCAGCTCCTGCTCTCGTCCCATCATGGACAGGTCGGAGTGGTAGGGGAGTGAAAGGAAGAGGTCCTCAGATCCCTCCGGTTCATAAAGCCATGGGCGCGCACGTAGCAACTCCTCAAAATGCTCTCGAATGGAGGAAAAGCCCAGCAAGAAAAATATTTTAAAATCCCACGGGACATAAAAAAAGCCTTTATAAAAAGATCTCTCCGTTAATGGTGATAAATGCAGCTAGGAGCCACTTTCCTCTTGAAGGGGACGGAGGTGGGGATGCAGTCTGGTTAAAGAACATGCAATCACTTAAACAAAAAATAGTTCTGTGCTTGGGGACTGACTCCCAGCAGCAACAGGGCCCCACAAGACAAAGCCAGGCAGTTTGGAGGAGGGGGCCGGGAGCGTTTGCATTGAGAAGAGTCTGGCCTCTTAACCGAACTTGTGTAAAGCTCTCAGAGATCGAAGGGTCATGTTTTGCTTCCTTCGCGCCAGGCTGAGCTGCGCTGATGATTCCCTAATTCTTCCCAAAGGGATTATGTGCTCCTTTCCATCTGGAAGTTATAGATCCTCTCTCTCTCGGTTATCCCCCTCATGCTGGCATTCCTCTCGGTGCCGTCTCTGCCAGCCACGCTGCAGACCCCCTGCTGGGCGATCAGAACCTTGGTCACAGAGCCCTAGCGGAGAGGTTGTAGTGGTGCTCCCAGTACCTGTGAACATCAACAGCAGGGTCAGGTTTCAAAGGCTATTTACTTATCAGCCTCATTAAAACAGTCCATTGCGACTGCTTCTGTGGCCACGCCGAAGAACAAATAGTTTGACTATATTTAGTACTGGCAGAAGTCAGACTATCCTCATGTTAAAAGGGCTGCAGGAGCGGAGGGGGAGAGGCCCTGTACTGGAGACGTCCTAACAGTAGGTGCTGTGGGCTGGCCTGGTGGGCACAAGAAACAGGAGATCAGATTGGACCCCCAGCATGGATGCGCTGGGAAGGTCACGAGTGCCCTGTCCTGGCACACATGCATGCAGGAGGGAATGGGGCCAGCAGTGGGAGGAGCAAGAGTGTGGGCACAAGCCTTGCCCCCCCCCCCTTTGCACACCAGCAATTGTCTGGGCACGCTACCGCTACACCCTTTCTAAAGGTGGGTCACGAGCCTCCAGGGAGTGCGCTCCCCCCGGCGCCCTTGAAGTGTTCTGCCTGCATAGGACACAAGGAGGCAGAATGTTTCCTCAACCACTACTTGAGTGCTGTGCCTCCTCCCGACTCCAGCAGAGCCCTGGCCGTGGGGGAGACAGACTACAGTGGGAGCACGGTCTAGGGACTGGAGACAGGGAGTCTGGACTCCCTTGGGTTCTTCTCTTGGTTCTGTAACCGTTTCAATGCATGGCCTTGGGCAAGTCACTTAACCTCTCTGTGCACATCTCTATGTGGCTTTAAGAATCCCCTCTCTTAGGGGAGCTGTAATTAGGTGTGATGGAAGTGCAAAGTATAGCAACCCTCTTGGAGTGTGATGGACTTCAATGTCTATCTAGATACTGATATGGCCATCACTACGGTATCAGAGTGCCTCACTGAGAACTACTCCACCAGCCAGTACAGGATAGGACTGTAATCTATATTCACTACGGCTACTTTTTCTCCCAGCAGGTTTAAAGAATCCCAGTGATGAGCTTCCAGCCCTTTCCCTGGACATTTAGGAGGACTGCATTTCAGCCCGTTACTTTTAGTCAGGCCGCCTTGGCCTTGCCGAACATTTCCTCTCTCCGTCTGCCTTGCAAACATAGATACTGCCCTGAGAATTAACTGGGAAGATCCAGTGCACTGGGATTTAAAAGATACCCATTAAGAAGGTTATTAGCGCACGAGCATTCTCCGGCAATGAGCTGAGCACAAGCTGGCAGAGTGACTGTACTCAGAGGAGAATCAAAATTTAATTCAGCTCCCAGCAAGCCAATTCCCTGCTGGTGGACTGTGTCTCCATCTCAGTGCATAGGGCATCCTTTCAGAAACTGAGGTTCCCCCTCCCCCCAATGTTACAGGATGGGGGCCCCACCACACTCATTCCTACCCGCCAAAAGTCTCCCCACTCCCAATCTCTAAATTTAGATTTATCCAAACATGAAATTTTTTAAATGGCATTCTGTACATTTCTAGACTTCTCCCATGTTTCAGCCATACATCTGGCAGCTTCTCTTCACCCTGTCATAAAATCTTGGGAGGAGTGTGTGCGAGAGAGAGAAAATAAGAAAGATTGACAGAAGCTGCCAAACTGCTGTCAGATAGCTACAATTCTTCATTAGCACCAAATTAGAACCAGCAAACTAGTGCTACAAGGCTCCACTTTCTGTTACCAGTCACATGAGCCATGGATTCTCCTAGATCTCCCTTTCTGAAAGCTCCTGAGAAGCATCCTTGGCTGTTTATAATGTTGGGTTCTGTTGTAATAACTGGGACTACAAATCTACCCACATTCTAAAATCAACTGTAAAAATGATATGAAAGTTTCATATGATGTTATAACCACCTAGGCTAACAAATGGTGATGAAAAGTAGATCAGGGGAGAGACAAATCTAGCCTCCTGCACCCTCACATATTAGCACCGAGTCGGACTCTTGGAAAAACACTGCAAAGGGAAGAGGGCAAACCAAGAAAGCTAAGATCATTGCCTGGTAAGGGGGACACACCAGTGCGTGACTGCAGGATAGGGCTGAGAGGGTAGCCACACCTCTGGGCGGCACAGTGGCACCCGCCAGGCAATGACATTGTCGGGGAGGGGCACCATCAATCACTCTTGGCACTACTAATATTGTGATTGGCTTCTCACTGGCAGGGTGCTGTCTATAAAGGTGTTACCAGGTGGAACTGGGCTTCTTCCTGCTCCCCGCACCGCTGCCAAATACCCCTGCCACTGAGTTCCCCTTGTGACCCCAGGTGATTAATGCGGACCAGGGTGTGGGATGAGACTAGCCAATGCCCTTGATTTATGAGCTTTGGCAACAACTCTCTCTACTCCTGAAGTCGTCATCATACATCTTGGGGGAAACTCTTTCGTTGTGGACAAGGGGCTTGAACTGCTCCTAGGAGCGAAGGGAGGCTGGGCTGTGACAAGGCATCTCTTCCCAGCAGATGTTGCATCTTGGTCTGAGCAGTTTGGAGAGGCACATGCAGACCAATGGTTGTCAAATGGCCATAGAAAGGCATCAAGGACATCTGCACATTCAGCAGGTGTTGAGATGCTGAACCTCAGCCTGTGAGGCCTTATAGGTGCACATCGTGCAAATAGAAGATCTTTTCAACCTGGACAGACTGTCAGAAATTGAGAACTGGTTTGCTGGTAGAATTTACCAGCTAAACTCATGCCTAGTGGCATCTGTATTTGCCCTGGCAGAGGGGTTAGACTCTTCCCTGCTTGGTACACTTAGAAATATTTGGAGACACCAAGTCTCCAAATCCCAGGGCAGGGGCAGCAGCCTTTCCTACAAGTTAGAGGCCAGCTCACTTTCTGTGCTGAAGGGGTTGGATTTGCAGGGATGCCCAGACTTGCATGGTGAGGCTTGGGGTTTTCCCATGCAGTAGCCTACATGGGATTACAGGCCTTGGGTTTATGCTGGCCGATTAGGCCCTGGGCAGATAGGTTGTTCTGAACTTGCACATTGGAAGTGGGTTGCAATGTGATGTGCATCACAACTCAGGTTGGCGGTCACATCCCCACTTCACTGCTGCTAGGTCAGGCTGCTTTAGGGGTTTCTCTCTATCCTCACGTTATAATCAAGTTGCGGCCACTTGGCTTAAGTCTAATGCTTGTGTCCATCCTCACTGCTTCTTGCCATAAACAAACATGAATTGGGTTAATAGAACATCTCCTGGAACCTCAGTTACTGCACCAGCTTAAAGCTGTTTGGTTTCAGTCTGCTTCAGCACATCTTACCCAACTTCACTTTGATATCAGCCGAACACACTGACACTTGACTTTTTTATACTGAAGATTTTAAGTCAATCTACACTAGGAAGCAGGCTCATATCTGAATGCCAGCTACTCCTCCAACCTCATCCAAGACGCTGCCAAGATCCAGAATAGGCACCAGGAACTCTGTGTAACCAAGGGTTAACAATCTGCACCTCTCAAGCTTCAAAAGAGTGCAGCAGTATCAGATGTAGTCCAGAGCTAGAAGTATTTATCCCTTCGCTCCCGGTCGGTGTTTATTGGCAATAGTCTGGAATGTGATTTGCTGTATACAGTGATAGCAAACAAGCCTCCCCCTACATGAGAAAGCTAATCTTTCAACCCAGGAATTCACCTGGAGAACCCAGGAATCTGAAATATTCCTTCAAACAACTCAGAGTGGAGGGGAAACAGTAGAATTATGTAAGGGGAGGAGTAGAGATGCTGAACAGCAATTTAAAAACAAAAAGCCAAACAAAAAAAAACCCAACCCTAAAGGGCAGTCTGGGGAAGTTCTCCACACCCCCTGCCTTCAGAAGGGGAAAACCTGATGCAAAGGTTACTACGATGGAAACACACTACAATCATAACAGTAAACACTTAGCGCTGAGGCATCTCCTCTACCAGGCACTATACAGACCTAGGAAAATCTAGGCCCCCTCCCAAAACAAAAACAAGTATTCTTAATCACCCCCCGTACCACAAATGGGGAAGTTGAGGCTGGGATGTTCAAGGCACTTGCCCAAGACCACACAAGGAGTAACTTGCAACAAAAGCCAAAAGGGGGGATTATAAAGGAAGGAGGAGGGGGAGGAACAGTCTAATGAAAAAGAGAAAAAAAGGCAACCTGGAGCACTTCTCTTAAGAGACTCAAACTATAAAAGAGTAAAGAAAAAATTAACCTGGGGCAGAAGAACGTTAGTAGGCAGCTCTGACAAAGGGGATATTTGAACTCCTCTTTTTACTCGGGGCTTTAAACAAATATTTTCAGATCAAAACGCTGAACGGGACCCGAGCGGAGCGGAGCCTATTAAAAGAATTTGAAAGCTACAGCACAGGCATCAGTGACCCAGTAGGGGGGGAATAAGGGAAAGTCATTCTCTGCGGGCAGCAAACAACCCGCACCAATTCCCGCCCCGCTCTTTCTTCTCCATAACTCACCTCCCCAGGAACTCCCCTGCGTTTCCAACAGGCAAAGTTGCAAATCCAATTCCTTCTCAGCCACGTCTGCCCCCGGCTGGGGAGCGTTCTCCCACCACCACCACCACCACCCCGCAGAGCTGGTGTAATAAAAGCCAAGAGCAGATCTCCACTTTCACACAAAAATGCCTTTGATCTCTTACAGTCCCGGACTCGGGGGGGGGGGGGTAGAGGGAGGAGGGGATCAAGTCCCCAGGCGCTGAAACTGCAAAGCAGAGCTGTGCTGCTACTGCAACAATATCCCCCTTGGTCCTCAGAGCCCTGCCTGGCCTGCTAGGGATTCCCACGGGCACCGCCGACCCCGCTGCTGAAATTGACCCGTCTAGTCAGTTTCACAGGGCGCCTAGGAACTCTGAAAAGTCTCTCTCCCGCAAGCCACCTCCCCTTGCCCGCTCGGTCCGTCTCCCTGCAGGAAATCCCTCCCAGCCTCCGGTCCGTCCCTCCTGATTGGAAAAGCGAAGGGGGCTGCACGAGCTGGGCAGGGCCAGGGCTGCTGTCAGTCAGGGTGATGCGGTTCCAGATTTGGGCAAGGGAAGGGGCGTGTGGAGAGTGCTACCTGAGACTCTAGTGTAACTGCAACAGGGAGCATGTGCCCAGGTGTGCGCGCTTTGGGACCGGAGCCTTCTCCCCCGCCAGAGCCTGGTGGAAGGTCGAGAGAGGCGTCCCAGCCCTTAAATACTAGCCTGTGCCATTCCCTTCCAGCTGCAGGGAGCCCAGGGTGTATGGGCGGCTGGCTTATCTACGGGAGCAGGGAGAACTACAGGGCTGGGAAGAGCTTCACAGCAAACCGGTTCCTCTGTTTCCTTGCAACTTCCATCTCAGTTCTGAGATTCAGTTTAAACGCTTTAAAACAATGCGAGCGAAGTGCTCCCTGTGCCACTTTAGTCCCTGCTGGTAGGCAGCCCCGGTGAGATCTCCGCTCCAAGGAGTTCCTGCGCCTCCCTCCCAACGCTGGATTCTTTACCGGGGGTTTGCTGGAGTAGCTCATTACTGGTTGAGATTTGTTAAGTGCCAGCCATGCACTGATGCAATTGTTTTACTGCTTTTTGGTGTTTACAAGTCTAGAACTTTAGGGTCCCAGGTGCATTTCAAACTCTGTAATCACACCTGGAGACATCCCTCTTTGTACATGTGATGCAGTCCCTTTCCCTCACTAGCCTCTGTGGATTTTGTGTGAGCTGGAGGATAGGCCCCAATCCTCTGAGATGTTGCCTTTACTGCAGGCATCCACCTATGCAGAGCTCAGGTCCCACAATTAGGGTGACGAGATGTCCCAATTTTATAGGGACAGTCCTGATTTTGAGGTCTTTTTCTTATATAGGCTCCTATTACCCCCCCACACACACACACACACCCCATGTCCTGATTTTTCACATTTGCTATCTGATCACCCTACCCACAATCTCAATCCCAGAACAAGCTCTGCGCATTAGGATCCTGCACAAATGAGATTTGGTGGGGTTCCACATGGGTGCAGTGCTCCTTGCAGGATTGGGGCCTTAGACCATCAGCTCTTTGGGGCAAAGACCTTGCCTTCTTCCTTGTCTGTAAAACATTCTATGTCCCTCTGGCACTATACAAGTAATAGTTAATCACCTTTCATCTTACTACAGTGAGCCATCGAAAATAAGCGACATCAAAAATTAGTTACTGAAGGCCGCTTCCTAACAAAAGTGGAGCAGAACTGTAGTCAGTAGGACTGCCTTGTCAGAGGGTTTCTTAGAACAGGAGGTTGCCTAATAAAACTGGACAGCTTTCACGGCACGATACCACTGGATTATCAACAGCTAATCAGATTAAAAACCCATACATTGGCTTAATTCACTAAGGGCCCAACCCACAGCTCCTGTTGGCTTCTGTGGGAGTCTAAGTACTCAGCACTTCTCCAGATCAGCCCCTAAAAAATTACACCAAACTATAATTTATTGAGCAACATGAATAATGAGGAAAATGGCAGGGCTGGCTGAGAAGGAAGAGCTGGAGTTCTAAAATACACGCTGTCTTTGCAGTTCTGACTTAAAACAAAAATTATGCACATTTGATTAGAAATGTCAACATTTTACAGCTGCTATTTTGAAGCGCGGCGCTATAAGTAATCTTGCTAGGAAGCGACATGAAGTTAAAGGTCTTGTTATTCATTATGTGATTTTGTCAGAGCTTGTAAAGCGCATTGACATTTATACTAATCCCCCGAATTTATGTAGTACCTTTGTCCTTTTAAGGATCTTAATTAAGCTTCACAACACCCTGGGAAGCAGATAAGCCCACTTTGTAGATGGGAAACTAAGGGCTGGTCTACACAGTTTTTGTACCAGTGTCACTATTTCCTTCAGGGATGTGATTTTCTATCAATATAGTTACACTGATATACTGGTATAATCCCATGCTAGCGATTGTAACGGTACCTTATAGTAGTACAGTTTACTTCTATTCTCATACAGGAATAAGCTACACTGGTATAAGCACCTTTGCACTGGAATAACTGTCTCCCCACGAGGAGGGTTGTGCGATTAATTATAATGGTATAGTTAAAGTGGTACAATTTATGTGTGAAGACAAGTTCTAAGACACAGGAGTCAAGGCCAACAATCTCTAAACTAGGGTGCCAATTAAGCACTTGGCCTGATTTTCAGCTGTACCGAGCCACTACAATTCCCAATGACAGCTTTGAACATTAAGCCATGTATTTAGGTGCTTTGTTTTATGTAACTAAATTTGAAAATTTTGGGTTAAGTTACTTGCCTGAAGGCACACAGCAATTGTTGTGGCAGGGCTGGGAATCGGGATTAGAAGACAGTAGAGTCCCGCTACCTATCAGTAAACCACACAGCTTTTTAACCCTTGGAAAGCTCATATTTCTCCCTCCTGATCATTTAGTAAGAACTGTTGGTGTCCCAGAACACCAGACTCCAGCGTAGGCGCTTTGTAGCACTACAGACAAAGCATCAAGATG
This sequence comes from Chrysemys picta bellii, assembly GCF_011386835.1. Lineage (NCBI taxonomy): Eukaryota > Metazoa > Chordata > Testudines > Emydidae > Chrysemys > Chrysemys picta. The sequence continues at coordinate 42,897,242 of NC_088802.1, read as the reverse complement.
TCTGATTTATTTTCATGGCATCCACAGTACAGGTTCCAAGAGGGATGATGATCAATAAAGAAAAACCCTGCACAAAATTTCCTCTCAAAGCTAAATATCTCATAGCAATTAAGAGAGCTGTGTGTTGTCCAGAGCTATCCCGAGAGGCTGGGGAAGTGGGACAGATCTCCTGTCCAGAGCTGGGGAGAAAGGGCTCTTTTCTGCCTGACTAATCACCCCCTCTACTGCACTGGAGTGGGTTCCAAGCTCCTTTTAAAAATTCTTTTCCTTGGAGTGAATCTGGGCGGTGGATCAGAGCTGAATGAACTCTACTGCTGCATTTCTGGTGCGACTTTGGGGGAAGGAACATGCAGGAGCACAGCTAAAAGCTCACCCCAGCCCAAGTCCTCCCTTTCCCGGGGCCTGGTTTTCAAAGGCGCTGAGCACCTGCAGCTCCCATTGACTTCAGCTAGAACTGTGGGTCAACGGCTTTGAAAATCCAGCCCTTAGTGAGTTCTATGTACATGGGACAGAAGTGCTCAGATTCCCTCAAGGACTTTCCCTTTTGCACTAAAGAGAAGCTCTGTCTAGTTGGAACAATATTGCCATCTAGAGGTGAGTAGTACAACCTTCCTGTTGCAGGCTATTGGTAGGGATTGATTATACTGGAACAGTATTCTTTTTAAACAAGGAGTTATTTGAGAGCACCTTTCAGGGAGGGAGGCAGAAGAAAAGAGAATTTGCTATCTGAGGAAATATATTTTGGCTTGATGTACACAGAAAACATACTTTAGTTCATATACTACAGTACTCACAGTTCGTATTGTAACAGATCTGTTCTTCCCCTTCACCCTTGCAGATGTTGCTGTGTGCAGCTCAGAACTTCAAGGGGCTAGAACTCTCATCTTCCTTCTCCAAGAGCAAAGCCCCCTACCATGGAAACTAATGGAGACTCACAGAAGTACAAGACCTATGACACACAGATGTGTCTTTCCAGTGCCATTCAGTATGCATATGCATACAGCCCCCCTCCAGGGCATTAAACATTGCTATAAACAAGAGCAGAATTCATTCTCCAGTCAGCATATTTAAACCAAGCCTTTAATCTGACTCATCCACTGATCATTTTACCCCTCACATGTAGGTCACTGGAAGTCTGAGAAAGCAGCAGCCCTTTGGAATGCCAACACAGGACCAGACAGAGATTTCCCCTTTTCCCAAGCTATGATTGTTCCTTTGCCATGTCCCTGGAGCCCACATTTGGGGGGAGGCGGGGGGCAATTGAAGGCCTCGCTTCATCTTTGCTGTTCCATCAGTCTCTGCAGCTATTTATTCCTTCATCTCACTCCTGGGATTATCCCTTCATTATTTGTTTCCAATAGTCAAAATAAAATGATTTATTTGTTGTCAGAAAAAAAAAATCAGCCCTGCTGACCAAGAGCAAAATATCCTGCAGGACTTCCAGAGCATCCCCAGCCGTCTTTGTTAGCCCCAGCTGCGAGCAAGAGAGAGCTTTAAAAACTAAAGGCCAGACCCACAAAGGGACATAGGCATCACAACACCTAACCTTCAGGCACCAAGAAAATCTCTGGAATAACAATGGGATCTACAAAGCCTGAGTAAGTTGCCTAGGCTCCCTATACACTGCATGGGGAGAGATAGATGTCTAAGAATGCAATCCATGAGAGCCAGTATGTTAGGTGGGGAGCTGCCTGAACTGCTCAGTGACAGGTGCAGACAAGGAGTTGGTCCTAAGCCCCGTCCCTCTCACAGACTTGGGTGCCTGTCTGCTTGTGATCCACAGCTGGGAACCCTTCTCCTGGAGCCAGGCACCGTAGATGCTTAAGTTGTTTCTTGAGAGAATGAATGAGGTGCCTGCCTCATACCACACAAAATGGCCGGAGAAGGAGATGGTGTTGATGGAGGAGACGGTGTTGGTAGTAGCCACCTTCTAAGTATTAGCCCAAGGGTAAGAGTGGGATGTGGGAGACCCAAGGTCAATACCACCTCCCCCCATGGGGAAAAAGGATTTGAACCAGGGTCTCCCACTTCCAAGGAGCTCCCTCAACCTCTCTAGCTGCAGCTGCTCCACTGGGTATAAATCCTTAAATAGTCAGTGGGCCAAAGAGTGATCCTATGGCCAGGGAGTTAGGGCATCCCATCCAGCAGGTGGGAGACCCAGAGTCCAGTCCCATTACTCTAATTATTTATCCACAGTGGAACAGCTCCAACAGAAGAGATTGAGGGAACTCCCACATCAGAATATCCCAGAGCTTGCTGGTTAGAGCACTCTTCTGAGAGGTGGGAAACCCTTGTTCAAAACCTCTCCCTTCTTTCAGGCAGAGAGTGGGGTTGAACCTAGTTCCCCACATCTCTCAGCTGAGTGCTCTAACCCCTCAGTTAACAATTATATGGGGGCCAGCACCATCTCCTCCTGGATTTTGAATGGGGCCCAATCCAGTACGTGTGCTCAGAGCACTTCTACTGGATGGGGGAACACCTGTCTTCCCCCACTAGGTGGAGTCCGCTGGGGCTTCCATGTGAGAAAGATGATGGTCTGAATGCTGGCAATGAGGCCGCAGTGCGCATGCTCAGAAGCGGACACGAAAGTGCCTTTCACCCTGAAAATTTAGGCACCAAGTAAGATTAGACACCAACCAAACAAGGGCTTTGTGAATCACAATGGAGCCTAAAACTGGGATTTAGGTACCTAAATACCTTTCTCAGTCTGGGCCCAAGAGCACAAAACTTTCCGTTAAAAATCTCTCATTTGCTCATGGATTGCAAGGCTTTGAAAGTTTGAAACTTTTATCTCCACCTAGTGGCAGGCTGAGAATAGACAGACTTCCAAAACATGGTAAGTATGTTATGAAACAGCATGATGGAAACATACTTTTTTCAGTCACAGCTCAGTCAAAGCCCCACCTTTCCCTCTTGTTCTGTTTAAATACCGTAGGGAGCAGTGTGGTCTAGTGGTCTGACCATCAGGAACACCTAGTCAGTGATGTGCCGCTGCTATTTTTAAGCCCTGCATCCCAGGGGTGTGCATGCTGCAGAGGGGCGGGTGGAAGGAAGAGGCTGGGGAATTCATTTAAACAAATTTAAATTAAAATGCTTTCTTATAACCAGGGCCAGGCTAAGAGGTGGAGGCACCGCTCAGTGAAAGTGACAGATTAAGGGCACTGGCTGGAAATACCCAACCTCTGAAAACAATAGAGGATTCTGATAGTCCAGCACAATGGGCAGCTTGCGCCAGGCAAATGAGGGCAGCGGAGTGGCCTGAAGATGCTGTTGGGGGAAATCAGAAGGTTATCCCTATTTTTAAACACTCCCAACTCTTGGTACAATCTTATCTTTTCCATTCTAAACATTAGAAGATTCCTCCTCAGCAGTATTCTTATGACAACCCCCACAACTCCAAAATAAACCATCCCAGGCAGGAACATCTCTCCTGGTTTGGTGAAGGAATGGTGGGAGGCAAGGCCTCTCTGGGACATCACTGGCTCCAAGACTGAGCCAAGCTCACTGTAAGAGGCAGGAGATGGTTCCCTGCCTCCCAGTGGGTGGCTGTGAGGATAAGTTGGCTAAAGGGCCACATTTATTTACTCAGGTTTATAGACTGGTGCTGAGTCATGCACATCTAAGCACATGTACAATTCTAACTTCCTAAAGGCGCACACAGAGCCAGTCAATTGATGCACCTTCAACAAAGCTCTCATAGGTCTCCCCACATAACTAAACCCTCATCCCTCCTCAACAGCTTCAGAGAAAGCCTGGGGAAGGAGGCATTGCTATATGGCCTGAAGGTTACTAAATGTGGTCTCGATGTGACTAAGCTGAGGGAGTGGGATTTGGAGCTCAAAGCCCTCCACTGAGCATAGCCTACCCAGATGAACACGGCCAGGGACTGGCCACTCAAATGTCCCATCTGATCTCAGCTGTCAGACAAGAGCAGCTCCTTAGAAATACAGCAATCAAACCATCCGGGAATTTACAGATCAAACCCCAATGCCTTGAACTGCACCTGAAAATAAGCTGGGAGCCAGTGCAGACTCTGGAGAACAGGTGTAACAAGCTCCTTGTGGGAGGCTCTGATAAGTAATTGAGCAGCCACCTTCTGCACCAGCTGAAGTTTGAGCGGTCTCCAGATATAGTTCATGCAGGGCATATTACAGTGACCCAACCCGGAGGTTCAGATTCAGAAGGAAAGGCTGCAACCTTCTTGTCTAGCACAGATGGATGAAACTACATTTGGGTGCTGCTGTCTGGACATCCAGCAGCTGAAATTCCAACAAGAATCTACAGTTGCAAACTTGAGTAACAAAAAGTAGGCTAATCCCTGACTTGGCAGCTTTTTCCTCTGGAGAGCCAGCCAACAGCACCACCTGGGTCTGATGAAACAGATATAGAGCAAGTGATAGCTCGGCAGTTTGTACCGCCTCAGACCTCCCATCCGCATTGAAGAGGACCAGTAATAGGGCAGATGCTTCCATACAAGGGAGAAACCATTCCAGTGCTTCCTTTGGATCATTCCCCCAAGGGAGGGGAGTGAGGATTGGCTAACAGAATACCCTGATGTCCTGAGACTCACATAGCTCCAACAGCTTGGAATCTACAAGGAGCCTTAGGTGCTCTGCATAGTTCCCTTGGTTCTCTCTCTCTCTCTCTTCCCCATGACAGCCTGGCTGCTCCAGGAGCCATGGAGCCCAAGCTCAGGTGGACTCTCTGTGCATTCAGAATGAGCATTTTAGTTAGTACAAGTCTCCCTAGGAACATGCCATGGAAAGCAGCAGCTGTTCCTTGCAGACACCCTCTTCCCTTTGCCCCCAATGCCACAGAGCCACCACTGCATTGGGGGGCTTTTGCCCAAGGTGAGAATGCAGTGATGTTGCTTCTCTCCCTACATTGTGGTGCTTTTCCAGCCACACCTTACTACCCCATGCAGCACATAGCCCACTGTCTGCAAAGCACTTTGCCCTTGGAAGAAGCTAGCTGCCCAGATACATAGTGCTCAGCTATAAGTCTCCTGTATGCATGAGTGTCTCTGTAATGCCATCATCCTGACTCTACTGTAACAATCCAGGCAGAAGGGTCCTGCCACATGAGTACGGTATTTGAGCAGAAGGCAGCAGGGTAGGCAGAATGTATAGCACATTGTGAGCCAGAGGGGTGTATCTGTTCATTTCATTTCTCCTGTCTCTATCCTCGAACAGACAGTGACTGCTCGGGGGCTGCAGCTGCTGATGCCAGGGGGACAGTTTTAAACATTTGCCCAGTTATTCAGTAATCTGCAGGCTGAGAGTCAGTTACTGAACTTGGGCACCTAAGTCCAGATACCCAGAGCCCCACAAGGGCACCTAGATCTGCATGTAGGGGGCTCAGGACCTGCCTTAAGTGACACCGTGAACACCTAAATGTGAAGACAACCATCCTACCTTAGGCCCCCAGGTTGAATAATTGGGCTTCACTTATTAAACAAGCTCAAGTCCCTACAGCTGCTGCCCAGAATCAAGGCTGCACTCTATTACATGCAATGACTGCTTTTCGGGGGGGGGGGGGGGGGGGGTTATGCAGGCTGGACTCTTGCTTCATCCCCAACCAGCCCCTTGAGCCATCCAGATGCTGCCTAGGGGGTGAGACTCCTGTGCTCCCGCAAGTTGCCTCCACTGATATGAGAGAGAAAGACAAACTCCAACTCCATCCAAACTCATCTACACCATGACTCATCTGCCTGGAGGGGGCAAACGGCAGCTTGGTGTTTGCTATTTTAATTTACTCTGTTGAACGCTACTGATGAGGTTTATATCCAGGGGATGATTTTCTTTCAGCCCTAGCCCAGCAGAAACAGTGCCCAGTTTATAACCGGAGAATCCAGTCCCTCTGATCTCATGTTACAGCCCAGGGCTGTAAGGCGCTCTGGGCTATAACAGGGGATAATAGGGACTGGTTGTGTTGGGCTATGGCCCTTCCAGCAGGCTCCCAGAGCAATTAGCAGGTGGCAGCATTAACTGCAAGGGTAATGAAGGACACCTGCCAGGAAACTCAGTGCTGCCTAACCCACTGCAAGGCCCAAGCACATTCCTGCTGAGTGTCCCAGGGCAGCATATCATCCAATCAGTGACCTGCTCCAGGTGGGGCTGGGTTCCCCAAACCCTATCACAGGGTGGCCCTGCAGGTCTAACACTGGCTCCTAGTCACCTCTTCTTTGTCTCCCATGGCTCTGTGCCAGCTTTCCTTCAGTGGCTTTGTCTCCTACCACATCAAACTCCTCATCCTTCCCTTCAAGTCCCCACATAATCCCACTCCACTCATGTCTCTAGTCATCCCCCCTCCTCACTCCACTCAAGGCTCTCTCCATCCTGCTCTGTCACTTTCTCAGGTGGAAGGGGGGAGGCATGAATGAAAGTCTCTCTTCTTGGTTACCAAGGCACTACCTGCTCCTGCAGTCTTCCCCTCCCCAGATCATCTCTCCCCACCCTTCCCTATTGCTCCTGCCATGCACTACCTAATGCATATGTTTCATTGGGTTTAGGGCTCATTCTCACTTCCCTGAACTCAATTTCAAAACATTTATTGAGGTCCAAAGGTCCCTGAGCCCATAAGCTCTCCAGGGCAGGGAGCATGTTTGTAGAGTGCCACATACATTTACAATGCTATAGCTACAGCATTTATAAGAGTCTCTTCTGTAGTAAGCACTAATGGGCATAGAGGCCCCAGATTAAATGGGTCATTATAGACTGCTAGCCTGCCCCCTCTCCCCAGCACAGGAAGGGTTAACACCATGCCCCAAGTCTGTTCAAGCCCTTTCTTCAGGCACCAGTTACCAACTGCACAAGCAAGCTCTAAAATGATACAGTTCAACATATATCTACCTTTCCCCAACCCTCCTGCTACAAACACCAACCTGCTGTCTGGTGCTCCCCTCCTACCTGAGCTCTTTCAGCCGTCCCAGAAATCAAAGTGCTCATTGGGTAATCACCAGACCCTTCCCAGCTGGGGCTGATCATGCTCTCTCCAAGGCCCAAACACCTGATCTTAAAAGGGCCCTACCTCAGAATAGGCTGGCTAGCCCGGGCCCCCTGGGATAAGTCTGCAAGCATTTTGGATCTAGTGGGAGTGAGTCTCCTCTCTTGGCTTAATGGGGTTTCTGCTGGTGCTCTAAAAACAATAGTGTAGACAGCACTTTGAAGTTGTAGCTTGGGATATGAAGCCCACCACCTCCCTAGGCTTCAGAGCCCAAGGTCCAGACAAAGCCACAACTTCACCATGGTACCTATCCAGCTATCCTAACACCAGCCCTGTTAGACCAAGTCTGGCCATCCAGGCTGGGAGACTGGCTCCTGCTCAAACCAAAATGCTAAACAGAAATACCGTACAGGGGCCGGCCACCCTGTTCCAGGCATGGAGACTTAATTCTCCTTTTGTGCCCAGGGTAGGTCCCTCCAGGTCAGCAGTGAGGCTCATTGGCTTGGCAGCAGTGGCTTGCCGTACTGCTGCCTGTGCTGGGGTGGGAGGGCTCTGCTCCCCAGGGAAGGGGGGCTGTCAATCCAGCCCCTTTTATGAAAAATAAACAACTGGATCCCAGAGGGAAGGCCTCATGTCAGGAATTTTCCCTTTCTTAAAACTTTCCATGTGGATGCAACCCTCCCTCCCTGATTGCTCCCTGTCCCCTCCAGGTGAATGAGAAGGTACCGGAGGCTTCCAAGCCGGGGAATGCGTTCCTTCTGGAAGTCGAACGCTTGCAGTGAAGATGGGCGTTTGGGCCTGTCTGGCAGCTGTGACTCCCTTCCTCACCGAGGCCAGGGCACTCCAGCCCTGCTCGCAGGCTTGGTCGTGCGGATGACAAGAGCAGATGTGGTAGGCCTGGACTCTGTAAGGCCTCAGCGCCCCAGTCCAGCTTTTCTACTTCCCTGTGGCCAGACAGCTCCATTAGCATAAGCCCTGTAGGACTCTGCTGAACACCAACCAGGGGACAGAGTTTGGGCAGTTGCTGTGTACGGAATCGGTGGCAATATTGCAGTCATGGGCACTAGCAGAAGAACCTAGCTAGCTAGTCATCTCTGCTAAAGATGGGGAAAGGATGGGGAGTTGCTCCCATCCACCTCCCAGTGGTTTTGGAATCTCCACTCAGGCAGGCAGTGCCCAGCCAAAGTCTCTTTAAACAAAAGCATTCCCCCATCCTACCCTAAACAACATCCCTCTACCCAACACTGCAGTCTGCCCCTCACCATGCACTGAAACAATATGGGGCTACCCCTCTACTTCACTCCAGCCAGTGTCCTGCGCTAACTGAGCTCACGACAGAAACAAATTCTGTGGCATTAACAGCACTTCATGGGGCAAGGGAACAGAAATTAAACTCTGAAACTCTGCTCAAACATATCAAACCCCATTAGCAATTAATTCTGAGCGGATCTACAGCTCAGAGCGTGGGACTCTGGCAGGTAATTGATGAAGGATCTCCCCTGGGCAAGGACCGGACCTCCCATGCTCCAGCACTTGGCTCCATGTTGCTCTAGATAGCTATCTGCTCACACTCACCTTTCAATCAGAACACATCTGCTGTGGTGCTCTGGCTCTCTCTGATTTTCCTGCTCCCTTCTGCCTGGTTTTCTCCTCCTGCTACTCATCTGTGAGTCTGTCTCTACAGTCACTTCCTCCTCTCCCTATGTCTTTCTTTCTTCCTTTCCTTTCTTTCTCTCTCTCTCTCTGTCTCCCTTGCTCACTTGCTCTCTCAGGAAATTAAAGATAATCCTTTTTTTTTTCCTTTCTGCTGCCGGATTCCCTGTTTAACATTCTCTGCATGTGCTTGCGCTGATTCAAAACAGGATTAGACATTCTGTTGCTTTGATGTCAGTTGGGCTCTGCACTTGAGGCAGAGAGGGGGAAACTAAAATGTCTGTTCACAAGCCCTGCAGGTTCTGCACATCCACTCACACCAGTCATCAACTGAAGGTCAGAGACATTTATCTGCCGCCCAGATAATAAAGGCGGGTTCCCCTTCCACTCGGATTAGTCTGCAGGAGGGACAAAGAGCGTGCCTTGCTCCAACCCCGCGACATGGCAGCCAGCCGCGCTCTGTCCCTATGCTGTTTGTTATTCCATAAGCCGCTGGCTTGCACTCCTGATTCCGTTTTCATGAGGCACTTTGGGGGCTTATCGGCTCCCGTTAGGAGGCAAGGAGTAATTAATCATATGAAAACATGGCTTGTTTGAGTGTCAGCAGATATTATAACCTACAGCAGTCACCCAGCAGGGAGCAAATATGCCACCGGAGTCACTTTCAATAGAGAGATCTGTCCCTCAGAATCCCTGAGGGGAAGGCATGCCTGGAGTTACCCTGAGCAGGCACCATGCCACCTTTAAGTGAGAAGCAAGGACAGGAGTGGATGCTCTGGGAATACATGGCAAAGGTAGTTAAGGAGAAAGTGCCCATCTGGGTTTTCCTTAGCCAGCCCCTGGGCCACCTTTAAATAAGAAACAAGGCCAGGGAAAGGCCTTGGAGTGGTTTGGCTGGAGTTTCACTTGATTAGGCCTGAATTTCTTCCCTGGGCCTTCCACAGGGAATGTGCAGCTGGCGTTATCCTCACTGGCCTAAATAACCTGTTAACTCCTCTAGTCCCTGTTTAGATTGAGTGGACCTGATCCTGCTCTCACAGCAGCGGAGGGCAGTTGTGCCTTCGATTTTAATGGAAGGCTCATGAGGTCCAGTGATTCTTGGGCACTGCCTGCCACATAGGTCAGCTCAGGAAAGTGAGACCCAGCTTGCATTCAGACCATAATAGACTCAAGGGAATCCTCTGGCATGAGTGTGGCTCAATCTCTTTGTATAGCAAAAGGCTGCGATCAGATACCTGGGAAACCAGCTCTCCTAGCGACTGTAGAGGAACTAACAGTCAGAGACACTGTGCAGTGGCCTAAATCATCCAAGAGTCGCTGTAGCTACTGGAGAACAACGCGGAGGTTCCAGGCAGCAGCTCGGGAACTCCAGGGGCCTCATTAATGTTCCAGGGGCACATCCCAAAAACATTTGAAATGTCACTTCACAAATGCATGACACTGCTCAGCTCCTTGGGCCATGAGACTGCCAAGGGGAGAGTCTGAGAGCACCAACAGGGAGCCCACAGTGATGGTAGGGAGGCAATGGAGCTATGGACAGTGACTGTAAGGAGACAACAGAGCCACAGAGAGGGAGCTTGCAGTGACTGTTGGGAGATGATGGACCCATGGACAGGGAGCTCCCAGGAACTACAGGAGTCAATGGAAGCACAGACAATGAGCCAATAAATGGATTCACTATGCCTGACTCTCACACACACACACCTCAGTGCACCTCACAGAGGAGGACGCAAGAATGCTGCAGCTAGCACTCCCTGAGCAGCAGGGGGCTGGCAAACATGGCAGTGGGAGTTGTGCACCCCAAAAAGGAGGCACATCCATGTGGGGTGGAGGGCAAACTCCTTGTCCCCCACTGGCGCCTGGTGGCTGGCACTGGGACCAGCGCATGTGGCACTAGTTTTAAGGAGCCTCCTCAAAGCATGCTCCACACAGTGCTCAGGCAGAATTCTGCTTGCCTCTGTCCAGAGCAACTACAGTGCCTCCAGCCCTCACCACTGCAGCCCTGCACCTCAGCACTGCTGGAATCACCTCACTTAGCCCAGTGTTCACAGGGTTATTCCAGGGCTTTGGAGAGTGTCCCACCTCATTGAGAACCCTCTTGCAGTGTCCCAAGTGCTCTGGAAGCTCCTCTGCCAACCAGGCAGGGGCTAATCTATTTTTGTCCAGCATTCACACAGACTAGATTAGTGCCTGAAATGAGCTCCATCCTTCATGCTGGAGCAAAGTAGATTAACTCGCAGTGCGCCTGCCTCACGTGACCCCCATTCTCCAGGCCTGCTGATTAATGAAGCTGCTTCCTTTATCTGCCAGGCTCAGGAAACCTGCGTATCTGGGCTGGCTTGAGACAAAGAGAAATATGGGCACTAGATACAGACACAGGGTATTATTGGACGCGTCAGCCTTGATGAGTGAGTTCTGCCATCTGGACCTTGCTGACATGCACCTGTTTCACAAGTTCCATCTCCCACACTAGCATCCATCACACTCCTGTCTCCTCTGCTTCCATCCTCGGTGCACTCATCCCACTGCACCTTTCTCCCCTTCACCCACACTCTCTTCACTCATGTTCCTTTCCTACATGCCCCTTCCTTCCCTCTCCCTTCCCAGGCATTGTCTCCCTTCACAGGTCCCTACTAATGATCTTTGAATTAGACACTGAATGAACTACCAGCCCGCTAACCTTTTCCTGGAGCGTGAGAGAGCCAGTGCCTGTGGAAGTGCCAGCGGTTCTGGGAAACACGGAGAGATCTGGCCAAACAGGGAGGAGGTGCCCGTCAGGGACTGCTGTTCAACCTGCAATCTATCAGGGACAGGATGGATTGCTAGTGGGAAGTCGCTGCTCATTCTCTAGAACAGGGGGGCTCATAACAAATTCTTTTGGTGGCCTCAGAGTGCAGCCACCAACTCTTGCTGGTGGCCGCTCTGACACTTTTTCCTAAAATAATTAATTAACTTTAGAAAAAAATATGCACATATACTAGCGCAGACTTGCTAGCTAGCTGGGAGGCTGTGAAAAGTGATATTACTAAACATAAGCCTCCCGCTGCTTGTGCTGGGACTGGTAACTGACGCGGCAAGCCCAGAGGTGCCTTGGCTATGACCTGCCAAGCCTACAGGTGCCTGGCACAAATGAAGCACTGGATGTGGGGTAGGCAGCGGGGGCCAGGGCGATGGGAGGTGGATGCTGAGCCCCGCCGCCCCATGGCCAAAGCCCAAGGCCTCATGGCCGGAGCCCTTTCGCCCTGGGAAGGTGGGTCAGGAATTCACTGGCTCCTTGCGGAGTCCAAGGTTCCTCCGGCATTGTGCCCCATGTGTCTCCAGAGGCAGTGCAGGACGCTGTCCCCTGCTGGCAGCGCCAGCAAACACCAAGGTGCATACAGGAGCAATAAGAAGGGGAGGGGTCGTTGCTTTGCCCCCTCCCTAATCACTGCCCAGGAGGCTATTGTGGCCACAAAAAAGTCACTGGTGGCTGCATTTGAGAAACGCTGCTTTAGAGCCATAAAGTGTGAGGCACCAGCTGCTTCATATTGACAGGGAGCTCTGGGGAGATAACTTGTGTCCCCTGAAGAACTGGGACATTTCTCCCTTCATCGCAGTCCTGGCTAGGGCACATTGCATTTTACCCCTCTTTAGCTTCCCCCGCTTTGGATACAAGAGCTATTTTCCTCATGGGCCTGAATTGCCCACCCCTACCAGCTGACACAACACAGGAGCTGGGGAAGGTGGTGGCCAGAAAGTCACACAATGACTGTTGATCTTTGGGCAACTGGCCCCACCCAAAGCCCGTTGGGAATCTTTCCACTCAGCGCAATGGGTGTTGGATCAGACCCCAACTGAATAGCTTTGCAAGGGGCCCCAATTTTGCTTGAATCATCCCTGAGTGAGTGTGCATGAAGTGGATCCTTCAGACTAATGATGCAGGCTGGAAGAGCTCCCAGTGAGGCTTCATTAAAACCTCTATCCTTTCAGCTCCCTCCAGCTTGGCTTTTGCAGAGATTGGTTGTTTGGGATTTTTTAAGTGGAAATTATTTCTCATTTCTCTTCACGATCGAGACACACACAAAAAAGAAAGGCCGGGAAGGAGCTCCTGGGAGATGAAAGAGCAGGATTATAGAGAGGGCTTTTGCTTTGTTATCCCTCTAGCACGGCTTAGAAAGTCTTTTCAGAAGCTGGATTTAATTGGCTAAGTTTTTCCTCACTGCCGAGCAGCTCTTCATAAAGGAAAGTGTGGCTCTTGAGTCAGGGCTAGAGTCTCTGGTCTATTAAGGACAGTGTATGCCAAGTCAGTGGTGCAAAGTGGCCTTAAATTGACAGAGCTGTCCCCTTGTGTTGGGGAACTGTCTACTGATGGAAAGCAGGCAGAAGCAACTATACCAGTCGCTCCCTGCCTCCCAGTATAAAGGCTGGGATGGGCTGTGTCAGAGGTGTTCTGGGATCAGGGCATGGGTGGGATCACTACACCTGATCCTCTTCTGCTGTGAGATCCATTCCAGACCTTTTGGACACCTGCTGCTCTAACTTCCTCTGGAGACAGGTGATCATGGATAAGGAAGCCACTGCCTGCGGCCACCCTCAGATGAGCACAGCTTGGACATAGTGGAGAATCAGGGCCATGCACTGGGAGGCAGCGCTATCCAGTGGTTAGGGCACTTTTGAATTCCAGCACTGCCAATGACTTGCTGTGTGTCCTTGGACAAGTCATTTCTTCTCTCTGTGCATTCCCCATTGGTAAAACAGGGATGACACTTACCTTCCCCTATCAAGTTGTAGCAAGGAAAAGCACTCTGAGAGCTAAAGCTAAAAGAGCTAAAAGTTACTGTGAAATCAGTGGGACCCAAAGGGGCAACTATAAACTGTGATAGGCAGGGGTTGATTTGGGCATAGGTGCCATGTTACAGGTATGATGATTTGGGAAGGATTTCTTCTGAGGACACAATCCCATGAGAAACCCCTCTGTACACTGGTACCTCATCCCAGGAGTGCAAGTAGAGATAGACAGGCCAGACAGATTCAGAAGATGCCCAGAAGGTTTGTCCAGAGACCCTGAAACTGGCTGGCTGGCCAGAAGATTTGATGCTCTGGGGATTTTTCCATCCCTAGGAGGGCAGGGGGGTGGCAAAAGGCAGGCCAGCCTGATGATGGACTCCTTGCCCTAGCAAAGGGAAGGCAAGAAAGATATGTCAGTTTGCCCTGGGGGGAAATGGTAGATTGGAGGCAAACCAGGGATAGGGGGAATGATGGAGGAATCTGTTTTACTGACGTGGGGGAACAATTCCAAGCTGGGCACTAATCTGCTTAGGGCTGGCCTTGCAATGTGACCTGATAAGTCCTAACATGCGGCCCCCAATTGCCCCATGCAAGAAGAGGACACAGCTGATCAATTACAGGTTTTATTGCTAGTGAGCAGGCAGCAAGCAATTTGTATTCACTGCTCAGGGAGAAGGTAAGTGTGATGACATATTATGGCTGGCTGCATTTATTGCTGATGTGACCCTTTATGAGCAGGTATACAGAGAGAGCAGCTCTCTGCTCCCATGAAATCTCGGACACCAAAGGGTAGGGTTTGAATGTCAGGCTGCTGTGAATGCAGACAATCCCCCATATGATGCATGAGGACAGAGCTTGGATCAAGACATAAGCCCCGAGCGAGGCAGGTATTGATTGCAGCAGTGTTGAACGTTAGTCACTTCACTTCCAAGCTAAAAACACCACCACATGTTAACATAACGATAAGGCTACAGTTATAGGAAATACAGAGGCTAAGTTTACCCTGGTAACCTTAACCTGTCCACATTACACTTGTGGGCCCAAATTCTCCTTTCAAAGTCTCACTGGTGTGACGCTATCAAAAGTCAATGGGGATGCCCCGTGGTAAGCGAGAAGGGGAACTTGTGCATCTAGTATTGTGGACTAATAGTGATGCTGATATATGTCATATGCAATGGGCCCATTTCTGCCTTCAGATCTGCACCCACCTCTTCAAATGATGTTGATGGGAGTTGCTCAGATGTAGCACAGGGACTTATTACACCTCGGACTTACTGGTGTAAATCAGGAATGTCGATCCACTGGAGGCAGTAGAAGTATGGTGCGGTAAGTGAAGGGAAAATCGGGCCTCGTGCACGCAGTTGTAGATGAGTTACTATTCAACCCCAAACATTTTCATTTCCGGACTTCGCAGCATTTAAAACTGCAGCTGCCTCCTCGCCCTATCTGTTCTTATAAATGAGAAGTAACTAGCATTCTACCCTGAGGCAATACCTGCCTCCCTCAGGGCTCCTTGCTGTTGATACAAGATACTGGTACAACCCTGGAATTTCTTATCATAACAGCGGAATGTGTCCATTTGCTGAGCACATATCCATATCCCTGACCTTACTGAGACAGTTACAGCCATGGCAGCCCGGTGCTCTTTTGTCTTCGGATTTTTTAACCTTTAACAAGGAAAAGAAAGCTGCAGAAGCCACTTGCCTTGGCCTTTGGCTCGCTGCAATCAGCCAGGGGAAGCAGGGCATAAAGACCAAAGCCTCAAATTAGCCGTTTGAGACTAGAATTACTAACGGGCTGACCAGACAGTTCTAATCTTTCATTTCAATGGCAAGAAAGTGGCAGTGAGAGATGAAGTGATTTTCTAGATACAAATGAATGCCCCGTTTGACATTCATCTCAGATAAAAAGAAGTTTGAAGTGACCAGTTAGCCAGCATCCATGCTTGTAAACGGATATGTGTGTGTATACAGGTTATTTTATTGAGCAGCCGAGAAAAAACATAATTCACTCTGAAAAATTCATTAGGAATGCACAAAAACACAAGATGGGAAGATGGTATTGTAGCTAAGGGCAGACCTGGAGTTAGGAACACAGGGTTTGCACTTTGCTCTACCACAGACTCACTGCATGGCGTTGTGCAAGTTACTTAACTTCTCTGCGTCTCACTTGTCTCATCTGTCAAATGTGTGTGATAATGCTTATCTACTTCCCGGGGTGAGAGTGGCTAAATGAATGAATGGTTGTGCAGTGCTTTGAGATTCTTGGCTAGAAGGGGCTGTAAAAGTGCAAAATATGAATATTACACAGAGATTGCAAAATACCACCAGCTCAAACAGGGTGAAATGCAACCCTGTACTGAGGGCCAATGAACCATATAAGTCTGATTTTGACATGCAAGTGGTGCATAGCCCTTGTGCTGGTTTTCTGCACAGGACTGAATTTTACCCACAGTACTCATTTGATCAGTTTAAAGGAAAATGGTTGTGATTAGTATTAATATCATCAAGCACAATCCTGCAAACCCCGACTTGCATGAATAGTGATGCCAGTGGGCTAATTATGTACATGAGGATTTGCAGGGTTAGGCCCTTAGCTAGTGTATAGAGTGCCAATCAGAGTAGTATCCAGGTATTAAGTAAATATTTACTAAGGAAGAATGAATTTAAAAATTCATTTGCAAAACCGGTCGGAGAGACTGTTATAATAGTTTTGTAACAGTGGATTGTGCCAGCATCTCCCCCAGGGCTTGCTGCAGGTTTGCTCATACCGCATAAGACAGGGACATAGGTAGAGACACAGGAAATGCAACTCAACACTGGAATGCAAGAGACTTTCAGTGTTAAACTGTTGTTAAAGCAACCAGATTTGTTTCCCAGTAATAGAATTTGCCTTTCAACAACTTTGGAAGTCTCCACCTTTCTTATGCATTCAAATGGCTTTCCTCCATTTCCTGTGCCTTAACCAACTTCATTAAACTAGCAAGATGGCAGCCCCCTGTTTGGTTGTTAATTACTCTCTCTTTTAATGTAAGGCACATTTTCACTGTGGGTTAGTGACTCAATTTTCATTGCAATTAGACAAAGTGGTTAGTTTAACACTTATACTGCATTTCCAATTTCTACAATTGATTTCAATGGCAGTTTTGCCTACTGGATCCGGATTTAGATAACCCGGCATAATGCACACAGAAAACTGCTGTCTCACAATGGCCAGGCAGGTGGTGAGTTGATTACTCCTATTGCTTCTACTGATGGGCTATGAATTGTGCATGCAGCTAGTCTATGCTAACACATCTGATTGTTTTGTTATCCCATCCTCTCTTCCCCATTGGTTTAATCCACCTGCTATAGCTTGTCCTTTAGACTATAAATCCATTGGGGGCAGAGATTGCCTTTTACTGTATGTTTGTACAGGGTTTAGCACAATAGGGTCCCGATGTTGCTGAGGCCTTAAGAGAAATTATGAATAATACAACGTGGAATAATACCATAAAATTATGATGTTGATGATAAAGTGAATCCCAAGTACAGAGTACCAGATTACAGGAAGATAAGCCCATTCCACTTGTGCATTGGGAGATATTGACATTGTGGTCTATCATACCTCAGGTATCTGAGAAGTTGTATTGCAGTTTTCCTTTAATGCTGCAACTGTTTCACAAGTGAACAATAATGTTAGAGGTGTAAGTGCCAAAACAATTCTTTGCTTTGGAAACCTGCTGAAGCTTAAATGTCAAACTTTCACTTTGTAGAAAAACTGGTGTCTGTTCAGAAAGCCACTTCCTCCCCTGGGAAAAGTAAGACAGACTTTAAAACTGGGCCTGGAAAAAGCTGTTTAAAGAAACATATCTACCTTCTGGACAATGTCACTTTTCCATAAGCTTCACTGATTCCACACATTCTCATATCCCATGGGTATCCAACTGCTGAGAAACATCTTGGGTCAAATTCTCCACTTACTTACACCAGTAAAACGTCAGTGGAGAATTTGCCACTTCCTGCCTCCAGTCCTTCTGTGTGCATAACACATCGGCAATGCAAGTGTCACATCTCCCTTTTAGTGGCTAATCCACTAGAGGATAACAGCCTACTGCTGCTGCCAGCTAATGGTGATATACTCCTTTAACTTAAGTGGTTGGAGGGCCAAGCTGCGGTGCTAGGGTCAAACTCTGCCGAAATGACAATCCATGTATGAGTCATGAGAAGTGCACACCAAGGGCCTGATTTTAAGAGATGAGTCCCTGCAGCTCTCACTGACTTCAACTAAGGATGTGGGTGCACAACACTTTTGAAAAGCAACCACTCCGCTGATCTCAGCCCTCACAATGGTACATGGAGAGAGCTAAAGCTAAAATTAAAGTCTAAAAAAAATAATTCCAGGTTCAGGAATCAAATCAATAAATAATTCAATAATAAATGTTGAATTGATTACAAGAAGAACTATCTCAAACGTGGACTGAAACATGCAGCCTGAGTCAGAGGAAGGTGAGGGGGATCAGAGGATGAAACTGGTGTTTACACACTTTTCAGTGGGTAATTTATCTGGTGTCTTGACAGCCCACAGCACTCTCTCAAATCTGTTAGTGGTGCTTGCTCTGACTCACTGACAAAAGGACTTTGTGTGTGTGAGAGAGAGAAATCTATATTGCCCGTTTGCCGCCAGGAGAGCAGAACAATCAAAAAGAAAAAAACGGATCATATCAAACTCTCACTGGTGGCCAGAAAATGACTCATTACAACCAAGGGAGCACTGCTGAGCTCAACCTCAATCCATATGGGGCTCATCGACAATACACCAAAATCCATGGCTAGTGATGTACGTGTCTGAGGGGCTGAGCAGAACCATCTCTTTAGGATTTCAGCTCCAGGAAGGGGAAATAGGGGGTGGCACCATGTGCTAATTTAGGGTTTGTCTACTGGGGTTCATGATCTCTGGGGAGGGTCATGAACCAATGTCAGGTTTCAGAGTAGCAGCCATTTTAGTCTGTATCTGCAAAAAGAACCGGAGTACTTGTGGCACCTTAGAGACTAACAAATTTATTAGAGCATAAGCTTTCGTGGACTACAGCCCACTTCTTCGGATGCAGGCACTCCTGACCACTCTGCCCTTCTCCAGTTGGTAAATGGGGGGCGGGGGAATCCCAGCTAGATGAGAGGGACCCAGTAAGGGAAAGTTTGGGTATCCTTGTGCTATTTCCTTGTATTTGGGACCATGTCCTAGCTGGGGGTCAGTCCTGGGAGTGGGAGGAGTGTGGGGAGAGGGGAAATACACAAGGAGAATGGAGAAAATATCCCCCATGGGGGAGCTGGTTCCTCACCCCCCCCCATACCTCCCACGCCGCCTGATCCAAAGCCCAGCGAGGTTTACCACAGGGGACACCAGGCTGAACACTGTGCCCGCGTCCTCTTCCCCCAGCCTGCCAGGGCAGAGTCCCGTTGTGGAAGGAAGCGGCTGCCTGGCTGGATCGCTGTCTCCTGGGCAGGACCCGCTCCGCCCCCGGCTCTCGGCGGCGCCGCTTGCCAATGCCACGCAGCACACCGCTGTGTGTGAACGCGTGTGCGTGGCGGCCGGAGTCAGCTGCTCTTTGATGTCAGTGCTGCGGCGCTGAGCGCCCCGGGGAGGGGGCGGGAGACCAGCCCCGGCCGCCGCTCCTCCCGGGCAGCCAGCGCTGCGGCGGCGGCAGTGAATGCGGGGCCGATCCAGCTGCGGGCGCAGGGGAGCGGCGCTGGAGGCTGACGCGGCGCCCGCCGCTAGGGGCTGCAGGCTCGGCTGCCCCCGCAGCTCTCTCCGGAGCCGGGACCGGAGCAGCCAAGTTCATGTCCGCAGCCGCCAGACCCGTGCAGCGCCCGGAACATCGGCTCCAGCCGCCCAGCCCGGCGGCCCGCTGAAGTCCCCCGGGGCCGGCTCCCTGCCAACTTGCCCAAGAGACCCTGCCCCGCCTGCCGCCGGCCCCTTCCCTCTCCCACACCCCGGGGCCCGCAGAGAGATGCCGGGGAGCGGGCAGGCGTCCAGGCAAGGCGAGGAATCCGGCTGAGGTTCGCCTCGTGGCTCCCCTTCTAGATGCCAGATGGCCTCGGAAAACTCCCTGTCCCAGTGCCCAAGGAACTGCTCCGCCTGGGCTCCCAGGAACGGGTCCGGTAAGTGCGGGCCGGGGGACCGGCGGGGCTGAGAGCAGCAGCAGACCCTACGGGATGGGCTGGGACAGGTGGGCAGGGAAGTCTCTGGCAAGGGGATCTCTGGTTGCTGCTTTGATTGGTGCCGGCTACCGGTACGCGGAGGTCTGGGGGAGCCCAGCGCTGACCTCACCTACACGCCCTGCACTTGCCGGGCTTGAAACGGAACCGGCTCCAAGAAGATGCCCTGAGCCTGGACCGAGGGGAGATTCTGCTTTAGCGCCTCTGCCTAGCCTGCCCCGTAACCCTCGGGGAACAGGGCTGTGCTCTCCGCTTCCGTTCCCCTCCCTCGGCCGTCCCCCCACGCCCCCACCCCAATTAGACACGCGGCAAGTTGGTGAAATTTACACTTCAGAACCAGCTGGGCTGGACAGCTCCTGCGCTGGTCTCCCGGCTCCACTGGGGGCCGCTCTCTGGACCCCGCCGGGGGGCTCCGTGCAGAGTGCGAAGGGAGGGAGAAGTTGAATGCGGCAGCTTGCAAAGTTCCCAGCAAAGATCCCTTTCAATTCACCGATAGCCGTAGTGGGAGCGACTTCATCCCTCCAGGGCAAGCCCGGAACCCTTTGGGTTCAGCCTTATTATTTTTTATTCTAACACTCGTAATAGCCCGTTGAAATCCTTCCACTGCATTCTGAGCCTAAGACAATAATCATCACCATTCCTAGCATTACGGCGGCACGTTTCAGCCCTAGCTCTCAAAGCATTTCACAGTGGAGGGGAAGTATCATCTCAGTGTTACAGCTGGGAAATGAGGCACAGAGAAGGTAAGCCGTGTGGCTGGGATCAGAAAGGGAACCTGGTAATGCTGGGAGCAAAACCCAGGTCCTGGGTCCTTTGCTTTATCCCTTGGACCTTGCTACCACCTTATAGTCATAAGCCAATATGGTTTATCCTGTGAAGAAGCCCATTAGGCCAGGTGCTCAGTAGTGTACATTGGTGAGGTTCCATTGACTTCAAAGGAACTACAAGGATCTACAGCAGCTGAGGATCTGACACTGATATCAATAGAAGCAGCGGTTCTCAAGCTGGGGGGGGGGGACGGGGACGGACTGGCCTCCCAGGGGAGGTGCAGGAAAGTGTCAAGGGAGGGGCAAGCTGCGTGGGGGTGGTTTTTTTAAGAGCTCTGTCTGTCATGGGGCTCATGCAGAAAGGTTGTGCACAACCAGGAGGTGGGGATAAAGGGCACAGCTGGAGCCCCCATGTCCCAGGGCTGACAGCCCAGGCTCTCCTCTCACACACCCTCATCCTTCAATAGGAGGCAGCCCAGGCTTGGCTTGCCTTCTCCCAGCTCCTTCCCAAGCCCTCACCTGGAGATGGTGGGACTCCAGCCATCAGCCCCAGGGTGGCAGCGCAGAAGGGTGGCAATGGGGCACTACATCTGCTGTGAAAAGTGATATTTACAAATATCACTTTTCACATGGCCACGCTTACTTCTGTGCTGCTATTGGCACAGTGCTGCCTTCAGAACTGGGTGGTGGTATATGTACGGGGTGGGAGGGACGGACGACATAAATGACTACAGACACAAATAAGGGAGACCCGATCAAATAAGCTTGAGAACTACTGCAATAGAGCAAAGAATATTTACACCAGCTGAGGCTCTAGCCCCTTATTTCAGAAGGTGGATGACACCATCACCTTTATTCACTTAAATGCTTCACTTTAAGTCCTTTGTTAGCAAACACACTAAAAGACACTTTAATATGTATTTGGATACGTTTGTTCCAAGTACATTCTCACCTTAGAGAGAAAGCTCTGTAGGCCAGGTCCTGTGATCCTCATTCAGGCAAAATTTCCACTAAAGTGAATGAATGTTTTGACTGATTATGGATCACAGGATGAGATGTAGAGCCATTAACAAGGACAGTAACACCAAATTGTGACAAATCTTGTTGCCATATAAGAATTCAAGTAGTTGTCATAATTCTGCAGTGCATGGCCACTTTGGAGCCATGGAAATAGAGCTCAGATCCTTCTGCTCTGAAAGTCCCTACCCACTTGAGCTAAAGGAGAATCTCCTTCAGATGGTAGCAGAACAGAGTCTAATCCATGCAGCTGAGTAGTTCTGATTTTATTCAGTGGAGGGCACTAGTGCACACACACATTAAATTCATTGCAACACTTACTCATATGGCCTTAAACCCTAAGGTCCTGTCTACACTGCACTGACTGTCTGTCTCTCTCATTGGCTAAAATTTCCCCTTATTTCCACTGTCGTTCAGTACACACTGCACCAGTCGTCTGCATTCACAATGCCCTCCATCCCAGTGTTGGCTTCTTTTAGTGGTGCTTTAAATACAAAGTCTTCAAAGCTCTTTGGGATCCTTCAGGATGAAAGGCGCTATATAAATAATCCTTTATGTGAGGCCTTTGTACATACCTTAACTTTGCTATTTTTTGTGCTTGTACCAAACCACTACAAGCATTTTAAAAAACTCAGTTATACACCAGCAAAGTACATTTTAATGGCTGGGAGTCTGAATAGAATGTCCTGTGTTTTAATAACACAATCCTCCCTGTTCCTGGAAGCGGGGGGGTGAGGACACACATCTCATACTAGCTACTATATAGCAGCTTGGAGGGAGAGTCTTATTCTTCTAGTCTCCCACCTCCAGGCTCTGGGAAAGAGGGAGGCCAGTCTGGATGCTCTGGAGATGTGTGGGCTTGATAATGTAGGAGCAACAACAGGTCTCAATTGTGTTCTATGGCAGAGTGTTATTTAAAGCCATAGAGCACAGGGCTTTTCTTGGGGATTAATGACCAGCTGGGAGGAATTGATACACTTCAACCACAGCCATGACAGGGGCCATTAAGCTCAGTGGGTCACTAATCCCCTGGAAACAGCCTGTGCCAAAGTTATTTCTATTATGAGCTGAACATGGAGGGTGGGCGCCAGCAGGAAAATCTCACAGGCATATGGATTTTTTTCTTATGGATAATATATTTTCAGTTAGTTTGGACAGAGTGTTCCTAAGACATCAGCCAAACAGATTCTCATCATTCATTTCAGTTTCTAATCAACAGCAGATGAAGCAGCAGGGGGCTGTCTTTGCTGGAGATACAAATATGAATCCTTAGCAAACCAGTCTGCTTTACCTGTGACAAGGCTCTTCCCATCTGTGGCTGATTGGCTGTGTTCTGTCAACTGTGCGGATGCTTGAGATAGGATGCATATGGCTATCGATTCAAAATGTTCCTACCTGGCTTTGTTTATGACTCATCCTGAGGCTTCCAAGTGTCAAAAGCATAGCGGTACCAGCGACTTGTCACATCTCTGCTCCCTAGAAAGCAAACATGACATGATTGAGGTGGCACAAGTCTGTTTTGCTAGTCCTGGGTCTGATCCTGCTCTCTGACCCCCACCCTCGGTGTAAATTGGGAGTTACTCCACTGACTTCTGTCAAGTTACTCCAGATTTACTCTGATGTAACAGATAAAGTTTTGGACTCAAGAGTTTTAACTGGCAATACTTGGCCCTGAATGGGTATCTGCTGTTCAGAGGGACTGAACACTAGTGACATATTTGCTAGTTTTTATTTCTCTGGGTTCCACTGTAAATGTCCCCCACTTCCTGCACTACACCCCTGCAGGAACAAGTTGTTAAGGAGACAGAAGAATAGAGTAATTGAAAAGTATTCCCAATTAAAATCAGTTTGAATCATCTGCAATTCAATGAGAGCCAGTCATAGAGTGGGCTTAGGGGATGCTTGAACTGCAGTGCATATAATTTCAACAGGCACACAAATAATTTACACAATGACTTCCCATGGAAACAACATACCCCATAGGAGAAAAATAACAAGATAAAAAAGTGATTTGCCTCCACTGGGGATGGTGGTCTTCTCTTTGCACATGTGGTTTGTGGCGCTTCCTGACAAGGCAGTAGGTTCAGCAAACACTAACTCAGTCTCTGTAGGTTAATGGCCCAATGGCCAATGCCAACTCACACCTGATTTCTCTGCATGACATCCCAAGTCTATCAACATAACAAGTGAAAATGAATTTGGTTATCTGGGCCTAATGCTTTCCACAAGTGATGAACAGCTGCAGCTTCCATTGACTTTAGCTGGGTTCTCAGCACTACTGAAAATCAGGTGCCTAAATATGGACTCAGAGGCCTAATTTTAGGCACCCGCTTTTGAAAACCTTGGCCTTAGTATTTAGGAGAAGCTTTAGAGACCTCTTGCAGGAGGTAGGTCAGAGCTGAGGTACATTGGCATAGCTGTTTCAAGTCAGGACTGAGGTACATTATGGCAATGGTTTTCAAACTGCGGGTCGTGACCCAGTACTGGGTCGCGGAATGTAAGGCACTGGGTTGCAGTGGCTCTGGTCAGCACCGCTGACTGGGCCGTTAAAAGTCCTGTCAATGGTGCTGCCCAGCTAAGGCAGGCTAGTCACTACCTGTTCCGATCCCACGCTGTGCCCCGGAAGTGGCCAGCAGCAGGTCCGACTCCTAGACGGGGGGCCACAGGGCTCCACGTGCTGCCCCGAGCACCGGCTCCACATGGCCAATAGGAGCAGGGGGAGGGGATGGTGCCTGTGGGCAAGAGCCACACTGAGCCACTTGCGCGCCTCTGCCTAGGAGCTGGACCTGCTGCTGGCCACTTGCAGGGTGCAGTGCAGTCCGTGGTGCCAGGACAGGCAGGAAGCCTGCCTTAGCACCCTCGCTGTGCCACTGACTGGGAGCTGCCTGAGGTAAACCCATGCCCCAACCCCACGTCCCAATCTCCTGCCCCAGCCCTGAGCCCGCCCACAACCCAGAGCCCCTTCCTACACCCCAAACCCCTGCCCCCTCAAACCCGGAGCCCCCTCCTGCACCCCAAGCCCCTCATCCCAGAACCCGAGAGCCTGCACCCCCAGCCCAGAGTTCTGACCCCCCTCCTGTACCCCAACCCTCCTCCCACATCCTGAACCCCTCATTCCCGGCCCCACCCCGCAGCCTTCACCCCCGCACCCCAACCCTCTGCCCCAGCCCTGAGCCCCTCCCACACCCCAAACCCCTCATCCCCATCTCCGTTGGGTCGCGGGCATCAACAATTTTCTTCAACTGGGTCGCCAGAAAAAAGGTTTGAAAACCACTGCATTATGGGGATGCTTATATGGCAAAGAGGATGTAAATGTGAAACTAAGCTGGTGTGCCATGTGCATTGGGCAGGGCAGGAAAAGGTGTAAATTACCCCCACTTTAGTATCCACACAATTTCAGAATTCCTTAAACCTGTCTCTGAGCTGAGGAGAAATCCAGCTACACAGGGGTATTGGCACAGTGGGGGATGAAGCCCAGGCTGTTAAGACTCACGGCTCTGGTTTGTTTTGGCAGTGGCAGAAAGGGCAGCCCCCTACACCAATGTGATCATGCCTAGCCTGTTCGGCATCATCTGTTTCCTGGGCATTGTCGGGAATCTCATCGTCATCTACACCATTGTCAAGAAGAAGAAGCTGAGGTGCAAGCAGACCGTGCCCGACATCTTCATTTTCAACCTCTCCATCGTGGATCTCCTCTTCCTGCTGGGCATGCCTTTCCTCATCCACCAGCTCCTTGGTAACGGCGCCTGGTATTTCGGGGCTCCTTTGTGCACCATCATCACCGCCTTGGACACTAACAGCCAGATCACCAGCACCAACATCCTGACAGTGATGACCCTCGACCGTTACCTGGCAACCGTCTACCCTCTGAAATCCACCTATGTCCGGACACCATGTGTAGCAGCCTCAGTAATCTGCTTGGTGTGGCTTCTTTCCTTTCTGACCATCATTCCCGTGTGGATGTATGCAGGCCTGATGCCTCTGGAGGATGGGACTGTCCGCTGTGCTCTCTTGCTTCCCAACCCCGAGACTGATGTCTACTGGTTCACGCTCTACCAGTTCATGCTGGCCTTTGCTATCCCACTGATTGTCATCTGTGTTGTTTATTTTAAGATCCTCCAGCACATGGCTACCACTGTGGTCCCCCTTCCCCAGAGGAGCCTCCAGGTACGTACCAAGAAAGTCACCCGCATGGCAGTTGCCATCTGCTCTGCCTTTTTCATTTGCTGGGCCCCCTTCTACATCCTCCAGCTGGTGCATCTCGGCATTGACACGCCTTCTGTTGCCTTCTTCTATGCCTATAACTTCGCCATTAGCTTGGGCTATGCCAACAGCTGCCTCAACCCCTTCCTCTACATTGCCCTGAGTGAGACCTTCAAGCGCCAGTTCATGGTGGCCATCCGTCCTGCCAAGGAGCAGTTCCGCAACAATAGTTCCATCAACAACAACAGCGCAACAGAGGCCAGTGTGTGCCTAAAGCTTGCACCAGAATCCACTCAGCAGACTCAATTTCTGGAGGACTTTTCCCCACACTCGCTGCCTGTGACTGTCGCTGTTCACTAGGGACTCTATGGTCACACCAAAAGATGGCTTTGGGGGTCTTTTCTGGGAATGACACAAAGTAAGTAGGGCTGTGTATAGGAAGTAGCTTTTGACTGCTCTCAGTGAAGCACATGGACTACAGGCTTCCGCTTTGGAGACTCACAGTCGAGTCCTCTCTCATTACAGGGCTCTGCATTCAATCTACCCCTGATCTAAAAGCTTCTGCATACTGGTTCCTTGGTCCACTGAGGAAGGACTTGGGAATTCCTTTTAATTTCACACAGAACAATGGGCTCCTCTTGGAGGGAAAAGGGAAAGAGAGGGAGACATGAAGAGAGAGACGTCTTCGGAAGGTATTTTGTTGGCACTGTACGCCATGCCAGCCTTTAGCAAAAGGATCTCAATTGGGTCCTTACTGTTTGACCATTGTTTCTGGGAAAGAAGCTGATATGGACCCTCTTGCTTTAAGACTTGAACTTTTTAAAAAGACTATTTAAAAAAAGGGGGAGAGGGCTAGAAAACTGAGCTTACCGAGGCCTATGCTTAAATTCCAGAAGCAAAAAGACAAGGAACTGCTCAGCAAAGCAGCCTTCAAAGTGCCTGAGGAACAAACCCACAAGCATTAGTGAGGGAACTCCTGCCTTGCCAAGATCCTCTGGACTTTTTGGTGAAGTCCCAACCTGCCTCCAGTGAGCTATGCTGCTTGGCCGACCTATGAATATTCAGGAACTGGATTCTGGGGCCTTGACAAGCTGTCTCTATATATTTGCAAGCAAAATCAGGCCCTCTGGACGATAGTGATTGTACGCTTCAAGGGATTTCACGCAGTTGAGCAAAGCTGCTGCTCCTAACACCTGATCTGTAGATAGTCATCCGGTTGAGCCTGCTTCCCTCATGCTGCTCCTTCAGTTTCCCTCTGTGCCCATCAGTCTGCATGTTCATTAAGGAATATCACACAGGTGGCTTTTTAAAGATTCCTCCAAACAAGGCAGCGTGCACAAAGGCAGATGTGTGTAGAGGAAGAGAATGGGAGAAGGTCGCTCTGAGAAAATGCAGCTGCTTAAGGGACTTCCAGAGGATAATGATAATATTACCAATTAAAACCAAAACATCCGTATTTGGAAAATGCAGCTCTATCTCTCCAGAGACTGCGAGGTACTTTCACCTATTAGAGGGACATGGATCAGCTAAGTGCTGGGGATTACATTGATAGACTGCACAGGAGTCCCAGGAGACAGTCAGGAAAGTCTTAAGCTGCTTGTTAAACAAGGAGCAAGTGACTGTTGTGGATGTGTTTGATGTAGAAGAAACATTACAAACACACACTGTTTCACATGCACTCCTACAGAGACCACACACGGCGCAAAGGAGCTAATTCACATCCTCATAATCATACACTCATCCACGCCGCTGCACACCTCCATGCAGCTACACACAGTCACACATACAACTACAAAACATTCTTCAGAAACCACGCACACATTTGTAGGCATGTGTGTGTGTGTGTGTGTGTGTGTGTGTGTGTGTGTGTATACACACACACACAAAACCCATTAACATGCACACACATTCACCTATATCTACACTAGCTGATACACATGCAGGCAACCCCATATAGACACACAGTTATTTCTCTAACTACATGCACCAATGTAAGCACACACATCTCATGACTGCACTGTAGTCTCCCAATATTGTTCTCTGCCCCTAGAGGATAAATCTAGATAGGTGGGCAGTCAACTCTTTCGGTCTAGAACATACTCTTTCCTCTTCTGATCTTCTTTCCCATCCTGACTGCATGGAATTTAACTCACCTGTGCAGATTCTAGGGGGAGCTTTATTGTGGTTACTTGCTCTTTGGCCAATAACTTCCCTGAGGAGATGGGAGCAAGAGATAAGGAACAGGGTCTGGGGGTTTGCTAAGGAGAGTCTTGTTCTTCTCAAGAAGGGCAAATACATCCTGTGTGACCCTCCAGTTGGGTAAGGAAGTGGGAAGGAGGGAGGATTGTGTCTCCTTTTCTGGTGAGAAACAGTAGCCAATGGAGATTGATTCCAATTCATTCTAATAAAAGAAATAGATTGAGTGAGGAAAGTTCTGGGAGGGGATGAACATGGGGACTGAACTACCCAAAAATCCCCTAAGCAGCAGCTCATCTTCCCTTCCGTCCAGGCCAGCTCCCCACTCACTGCTAGGTGAGCAGGGTCTTATTACATTGAACTGAAGATCTTCAGAATGAATGGGTCCTTTCTTCCCAAACCAGGCATAAAACAAAATGTCCCTCACTCCCCTGTTCAGTCAGGGACTGTGCCTGGTGTGGAGGCAGCAGGCTCGGCCTCCGAGGCAGGAATGCCATGTGTCACTTGATAGCATCTCCCGGTTCTTAGAGCCAGGATGGGTTCCAAGCAGCAATGGGCCCCATGCTGCTCCTTCTCCATTCTTGTTGCTGGAGTAGGGAGAATAGAGTTCGGGGGAAGGGGGGACTACTTCCCTATCCCTTCTGGGTCTGCTGCCAGAGAGGGAGTTGGGGCTGCTCTACGGACTGTGGAACTTGCAGGACCCCACCTGGACAGCCTGAATCACAGACATGAGAAGCGGAGGAGACCTGTTAGATTTCCCCCAGAACAGCACTCTAGAGCAAAAGCAGGATTGTTCCCTATGGCCTGTGTTTAAGGGCGGGCTGTGATCAGGGAGTGGTGTTGAGAGATTCTGGATGAGGCTCCTTGGATGGAATAGTGCCAGCTGCTGCAAGGAGCAGGAACTGTGGGGGAGGTAAAGCAGGGAGACAGGGAATCCCGAGGCTCCACAAATGGAAAACCAAATCAAACATCCCCCAAGGTAAGGGAGAGGGCTGGTTTCATTTCTGTGTGAATCAGATATTGGTCCTTGTGGTAGAGACTCTGCCACCCTGCAGGAGTCGGGCATTTC
Organism: Chrysemys picta bellii; assembly: GCF_011386835.1. Taxonomy (NCBI): domain Eukaryota; kingdom Metazoa; phylum Chordata; order Testudines; family Emydidae; genus Chrysemys; species Chrysemys picta. The sequence continues at coordinate 42,868,428 of NC_088802.1, read as the reverse complement.
CCGCACATCTCTGAGCAGGCTGCACAGACCTCTCCAGGTATCAAGACCAACAGAGTTTAAATTGAGAGGATTTCCCCAACGCTCCCTGCGTATGCTACAAATGTGTAGTTATCCGTCTGTCCGCAAAGTTTGAGCTGGATGTATCTGCGGGGCCTAAGGCCTCTTGTGTACTTCGTGCTGCTGGTATTTGGCTCTCGGAGAGTGCCATATTGTTATCTCGTGTACAATAAAGACATTTGTGCTTGAGCTGGTTGGCTCCAGGCCTGTGCTCCGTCTGATCCCGTACTGCAAGCCCAATGCTGCTAAACACGTATTTCCCATCACAGGCTGGCCAATGAGTCAAGGAGCCAGAACTATAAATGGCTCTGTGAGCATGTGTGGGTGCCCACGCCTTTTCCAAGGCATAACCAGGTCACACAGAAATGTGGCTCTCTGTGAAATTTAGCTTTTAATGGTCTTTGGTGGCATCCTTTCCCCTCTCCTGTCCATTCTCATATGGACCCAATCCTGCAAGGTGCTGGGCACTGCCTGAAAAGTGTTGAATGCCCCTCAACTCACACTGAAATCAAGGGAAAGACACCGTGCATCTTTCAGGGACCAGACTTTTAGTCCCTGTCTACATCAGGGAAAAGTTGTGTTAGAAGATCCCCAGCTTACACCTATTTTAAAACCAGTGCTTAAAGGCTGTTTGACCTTGGCTGTAGCCTCAATGGGATTCAGACACGGTTTGACTTGTCGGCATGAGCAGGTCCTGACTGTCAGGGGTGGGGGCCCCCTCTAAGCCGGCATCTGACAACTCACACTATGAGAGTGTAACATTTCCAGTAGAGATGGGGGAAAAAAAAATTTGGTTGAATAGTAAACTTGCCGAAAAATTCAGTTTCCAGGAGACCAAAACTATTTGTGAACTCGGGTTGAATTTGATGATCCGTTTTGGCTGAATAAAAAAAATGAGGGGGGGAAATTCAAAGAAGTCTGAATGGTTCATTTTGACGTGTCTCTTCCAAACAATGTTCACAATTGTGTTTGAGACACACAATTTTTTTTTTTGGCAAGGGGGAAAAAAAAAATCAGTTTTGGTTTGAAATGACCCAATTTTTTTTTCAGATGTTTTGGTTCAGCCACCCAACTGAAAAATCACTGAGTTGCTGAGCTCTAGTTACCAGTTTTAGTAGGTTCCTCTCTGCCTGTTCCCATGAGGTTTTTCTTGACTCAGACATTCCACATGCTGCCTCCTCAGTCCCTCTCTCCAGCTCCTAAGAGAGGAGAAAACAGTGTCCTGGGAAAGGTCGGTATTCCAAAGAGCAAAGGGCTCCCTGCTTTGTCTCTTGTCGGTGCCATTTCTACAGCAGCAGCAGCAGGAACAGCCAATTAAATACACCTGTGGAGAAAGCCACTATGCTAGTAATAGCCATTTTGGCAAAGCCTGGCCCAATTAGGGTCTTGGCAAGTGAGGCTTCTGGATGGCAGTGAAAGGAAATGGCAGGGAACGTGTCTTAGGATCTCCATTTACGCACAACCTTTTGCTGCTTTTTGTTCCAGAGCTTGAGTGTCTGTAGCAACAGCAGCAAAGACTCCTTAGAAAGAGGATATGTATCTGGGGAGTGGGGTGGTTTCCCAGGGCCCCAGGCAGAAGCCATCATTCTCCAACGGATCTCATTATACAGGCAGTGAAACTGTCATAATCTTACAGGATAGCTTGGCCCTCCTCTTAAAGGCAGTTTAACACCAAAAAGGACACGGCAGCAAGGCCAGATGTCCCAGTGGCTATGCTGAGAGGGAGTGGAGTAAAGACGGGGAGAAGGGAACATTGGGGAAAAGGGACGGGGGGGGGAGAGGAAATGAGGTTACAAAAGGAAGAGAATATGGGGTGTGAGAGGAAAAGAGGGAAGAGGATATATAGGGACGGAGAAAAAGAGAGAGGCAGGGTGTGAGAGAAAGAGAGAGGAATAATAATAAAATGATTGAAATAAAATGGGGGAGAGGGAGGAGAGTGAAAGATTATTTAACCCCCAGACCCTGATCCTCCCCGTGTGGCCTCTAAAGCATGGGATGGGAATAACTGTGCACCCAGCTGAGGCTAGGGTGACCAGATGTCCCGATTTTATAGGGACAGTCCTGATATTTGGGGCTTTTTCCTATATAGGCTCCTATTACCCCCCATTCCCTGTCCCGATTTTTCACACTTGCTATCTGGTCACCATAGCTGAGGCTAACAGGAGGTGCTACCCAACCATCCCAGGCTACAACTTCTGAGTGCATCAAACAAAGGCATCTGGCCTGAGAGGCCCAGCCCAGCCAGGTAAGATGAAGGGGCCAGCCATGGAAGAATTGTAATAGTCACAGCTCATACAACTGCCAGGAGAACAGCCCCCACGCCTTCCACGAAGAAAGCAGAATGCCAGGCCACCCTGTCACATGGAATTGGACTGAGAAGCCAAGCCATGCAGGAGAAAGGCAGCAATGGGGCTCACCCCACAAAAGTGAGTCTTTCTCCTGGAACCCTGCAGTCCTTACACAGGCAAAACTCCCACTGACCTGCAGGATCAAGCCCTCAAAGCCCAGCACATGTGGCTGAGGACTGGAAAAGACAAGGCAGATGGCAAGGCTGACTGCAGCACCATTATAACCAGGGTTGCAAGGCAGCCCTGGAAAGGAACCATCTGACTCAGTGAGCAAGGTAATATATCCCTGCCTTCCCCACCCCAACTCACCACCCCTTCCATCAGCCAGCCCAGGGGGGGAGACAGACCTTCATGTGACAAGAGATCAGTGGTAAATATATTTGTCAAGAAGCTGTCTCCTGATGAGGATCCCGTAAGACATGGGCCACATATTGGATGTGCTGGTGATGGGAGAAAGTCATGAATAATAAGAGAGCAGGACTCCCAGGCATTAATGGAAGGGATCTAATAAGGCACTGAATGCCATACTCTCAGGCCAGCACACAGACATAAGCATCACTGGCCCAAAGAGAAACACACACCTCCTCTTTCAGATGCTATGCCGTGTGGTGTGAACACACCAGAAAACTGTCTCTGGGTGTTATGAATGTTGGTCTTCAACTGTTAAGGACCACCCTCGCTCACATGCATGGTCACATCTGACAGAGCCTAGCAGGGGGCAACCAGCAGAACTGCTTTCCTGCAGCTGACCTTCCTTTGACACCTTCCCAGAGTAAGTTATCCAGCTTCTCTCTCTCTGCACATGCAGCATGCATGAGAGAGGGTGCTGACCACATTTTTACAGGTGCATGTGCCTTTGCTTCAAGTCCCATTACAGCAGCAGTACATGGTGACTGGAGATAGGCTCAAGCCAGAAAATGTGGGTCCAGAATTTGGCTACACCAAAGTTCTGAGGAGCACTGAGCCAGGGACTGGGTTCAGGCCCATCTCATATTGTAACTTCTGCAGCACTACGAGAAAGTCTGAAGGGACTTTGCTCACCACCCAGGAAATCCTTTTGTAGTAAATGGTGCATCCTCTCTTTACTGCAGCTTTACCTGGAAGTTATAACAGGAATGGTAATAAAAGAGTCTTCCTCAAGCCCCATCTAGCACCTTCCGTTAAGATGAAAAGAGTTTTAAACTATCGCCATGTGTAAGTCTGACCTGGTTCTGGTTCCGGAAAATCCAGTTCTTCTGCCCATTCCTGCCTCCCAAGAGGTGCAAGGCCATTTCCCAGTGTTGCTGCTAGTTTCAAAGTGGCCCTGGCAGCGGGTCTCCATTTACAGCCTTCAACTGGGTTCTGAGTCAGGAGGGGAGATTCTGAGCCTCTGATCTCAAGTGCTCAGATGCCCAGCATTGCCCTCCAGAGGTTCCCACTGGCACAATGAGATGAATCCTCAGATGGCAAGATGGGGTGGGGCTTTGCTGTCACTTAGTTTGTATTGTCTCCATCCAGAACAAGCCCCAAGTCCCATGAGCTCCTTTGGAAAGAGGACAAAGCTACCTCTGCTCAGGTTCCAACCCAACCCAGCCATCTTCACATGACCCTCCCAGACAGAACCTCCCTGACCCTTCCACAACCAAGAGCACAGAAAGAACCTCTCTGCTTGGAAAGTCAGAAGTATGCTATTACCAAAATGTCACCTTAGCTGCATAGAATAGATCCCCAAGCTCTGTCTCGGTCTAGCACAATATGGCTAACATCAGGCATCACATTCATTTCCCGCCCTTGCAAAGCCTGCTTTGTTAACACAGTGAGTATGTTGATGTTCTATTCTGCTGTGGCATTTATCCCTTTGTGTATTTTGCTCTTGACATTTATATATGAGGCTTGAGAACTGGGGTCATTTTATTGATTGCAATATCTGAACAAAAGGGGCAGTGGAAAAGGAAAGCATTCAGCCCTCGTACACAGCTGTACACATCAAGCCACACTGGCACAAGTGTAAATAGACCTTCAGGCGGGCACAGAGATGCAGTCAGGGCACTCACACTCCATTAAGACACCTCAGTTCTGCCTCTGACTCACACAAGCCGAGCCCCTTATCTGATCTGTTCCAGTGATTAATTGGAATCTGTCTAAATAGCTAGATGAAAGAGAGTAGTAAGAAAGGACACAAATTAGTTTCTCAGATCAGCAATCTGGCATGCTGGGAGAGCAGAGTTTCCTTTGCTTTTTCCTGAGACAATTCTCCATGTGCTCTATGGTCTTTTCTCCTTGTCTGACCCTTTTTCTCTTTCCCTCTCCTCATCCTTCTTGACCTTGGAGCTGCATTTGAAGCCATGAATCAAGGCATCCTTCTTGGGAAGCTGACACATTGCACTGGAGTCTCAGGCACCTTGTCCTCCTGGTTTCATTTTTACTTCTCTGATCACGAATGCACTCCTCTGTTGCTGGGTCTCTTTAGTAGGGTGTTCCTCTGGGTTCTGTCCTTGGCCTCTGCCATTTCTCTCTCTGCCCCTCCTTAGTCACCTCCTTTCTGAATTCAATCATGGGTATTGCCTCTATCCAGGCAATACCTGCACCTATCTGCCCCCTTTCACTCTTTCAGCCCTTTGCTAGCATGCTATCTGCTTAGGCCTCATCAGTTGCTACCTAGGCCATAACCTCCCTTCAACGAGTGCAGGTCTACACTAGAAGCGCTACAGACAGCGCGCTATGCCAACAGGCGCGTGCTCTCCCATCCGCATAATTACTCTACCTCCGTGCAAGGCAGAAGCTATGTTGGCAGGAAAGCGTCATAGAGAGTTAATGACAGGGATGGATCACTCCATCTGCTCTGTTCTGTTCATTCCCTCTGAAGCATCTGGCAGCAGTCACTACTGGGCTAGCTGGACCATTGATCTGACCCAGTATGTCCGTTCTTATCCTAAATAGACTAGAGCAGGGCTAGACAATACAGTAATAAACACACCTGTTACTGGTCTGTTCTGACACTCCCACCATTGCTCCCTCCAGTGGATCTGCACCAGTTCTAGTGCAATGATGAGAGAATCCCTTTAAATTCTCAGCTTAAACTAGGATGAAAGGTCCACACAATCATCCTGAAAGTTCATTGTGGGTTGTGGCTTTGGGAGTCAGCCATGCCAGGAGCAAAAACAATGCCATGTGACCTAGGTGGCCAATCACACAACACAACTAGCAAATAGTGAATTCTTGAAGCAGGAACCTTGGTGGAGATAGTTAGCAGCCTGTAGGTGGGGACACTTTCTCATAAACCATCCATCAAATAATTCTTAGAAACATGTTCATAAAAAACAGAATCTGTTTGCAAATCATTCACAAAGGTGTAGCCAGCCTGATGTATAGGGTATAAGTACTGATTGACGTGGTGTGACAAGTAGAGAATCAGCAGACTTAGGGCCCATAGGGTAAGATATTTAGCGTAACCAATCAAGGCCTACAGTTTTTCTTGATG